>NC_092629.1:91236203-91894458 GCF_039555335.1 Amphiura filiformis
CTCCTCTTTCGAAGTACCATGGTTCCCTGTCGAGGATCTGCACTTCCGCTAGGGGCACGTGTATGTATGTGCTGAGATACCTCGCATATTTAGCTGTCATACTGCAGTTACTGTCCGTTTTCCTATACACAATACACAGTGCTCTCACCATTGACGCGCGACCTTTACAAATAGTGTATGTTAGAAGTATATTGCATTTGCCTAGTTAACATCACTGTGTGAAAAATAACCGGCCATTATTTAAACTATTCTCCAAACTTCTAGCAAATATATTTCTGTAACATGACCTAAAATTACAGCTAGGTTAGATGTTCAGAAATAGTCGCACTTTCGTAGAATATGAGTGAGGGCAAAGCATAGCTAGCTCATAGATAGACAACTCCCCGTGTTAATTGAATGGAGATTTGACCGAAAATATTGAGCTTTATTGGTAACGGGCCGCTCCGTTCTGAAGGATGCCACAAAAAAGGGTACAAGCTACATTTAAACTATTCTATGAAATTCTAGAAAATATAGTTTTGTAACATTTTAGCTAATTTAGGTGTTTGGAGAGGGTCGCACTTTTGTGTTTTAGGAAGGATATGTAAACGACAGATAACACCAAAAATATGAAGAAATTATTTCCAAACCGTGTTAAGTCAACAATCATTATGTTGCTCATTTTCAAGAATGCTGGTTAACAAAAAGCAGGCCATTGTCTCATTTCGTGAACAAAGGTCCACATACCATTGTTTCCTTGTGTTTCCTTTATAATCGGTTACCCAACTGAAGCTATAATACCAGCTTTATTGCGATATCACATGTAAAACAGACACATGTGCACAACCAGAGAAGTACCGATTTAATCAGTTGAGCTGTTTCAATGAGTTTAAGTGGCATATTTTCTAATTTCCTGCAGACGTGAAAGATGAAGGCCGCCATCAATAATATTTTGGGACATTGATAGGTTCTGATAACACTTTCCAATCAAGACACTAAAAATTCTCTGAGCCCCCTGTTAAAACATATGACCACCCCTAAAATCGCTCCAAAATCACCTAAAATATGTTTTAAAAAGCAGTTTTTCATCGCATTTCCAGGCAATATTGTAGGAAACTCCATGATTCAACAGGTCCTAAACAAATTGGTATTAAAAATACATATATTGGTGAATCTCCTCACAAATTTGCAGAAGCCAGCAATTTCATTAAAGGGGCATTTCGTGATCTACAGCCTCATCCCCCACTTTTCTCAAAAAAAAGTTGAGATTTTTATATCACTGGAAACCTCTGGCTACATAATGTTTATGTACAAAATATTTCTTGCAGATTAATTCGTTTTGCAAAGATATCGTGAAATTTGAATTTCGTTCTGGTGCACCAGAACGAAATTACAACGCATTGTCTATGGAGCAGTGTAATACATAATCATGCATAATAACTCGCAAACGCAAAATCGGAATCAACTGAAATTTTGGGAATAGGCTTTTTTCGTGGATATGTACTGAAAAATGTCATAAAAAGAGGATGATAGGATCACGAAATCCTCCTTTAAGGTGGATTTTTTTATAAACTCAATATACATAAAAAATTTGGATTTGTTTGACACTACATGGTTTTACAGAGCTGTTTCGTAAGGGCCAGTAGGCCGTCACTCATCAGAAATCAGGACCATAAACTAAAATATACACAACACCTTGGTGTTGTGTATATTTTAGTTTATGCCTCATTCTGCATTAAGTTTCTGATGAGTGAGGGCCTACTGGCCCTTACGAAACAGCTCTGTAAAACCATGTAGTGTCAAACAAATCCAAATTTTTTATGTTTATGCTCCCCTAACGGGTTGAGCACTTTTATTTTGGATGGTTTCAACTTACCTGAATTTTATTAAACTCAATATAGATATATTTTCAAAATGTCGAAAATGAGAAAAAATGCAAATTTTACCTAATTTCTAACTTAATTATTGCCTTTATTCAGGCTGAGTTTGATATGACCTTTTTAGATAAACATTCCCCATCCTTTGCCTATAGAAAAATGTTTTCTCTATTGTGGTATCTTTTTCCAATTTATTATGAGGGGTCTTTGAAATATTGCATTTTGCATTAGTTCGTAAATCAACAAAATCAAAATGAGCATATTAATATTGTCTAATACCATTTACAATCTGTATTATTCAGAAAGAAAATATTATATAACATCAGTATGTAGATTATTAATAACAACTGAGTGCAAGTTTTTACCTATAAGTGACTTTTTAATGTCCAAATATCTCATTTTTGGCTGTATTTTTGGTCAATAATTTGCCTACATATAGTACACACGCGCGCTACATAACGGAGCGCTTTATTGTTTGAGACTAAACAACGGCGATATGGCCCAGCGTTTAGGACCGGCTGATCTGCATTTGTTAGATTTTACTACATCCACTTGGTCCCATTACCATTTGGTACAATAACCATTTGGTCCTATTTGCCATTTTGACCAAAACCCAATAGTATAAGGGACCGTTTACAAACACTTGTTAGGGGGTCCGAAAATTTTTCGGACCCCCTTTACAGACTTCAAAAATTTTAGCCCCCCCCCCCTTTGATAAGAAAATTATGGGTCAACCCCATTGAAAAGCATATAAACTCAATTTTCACATGAAAATTTGTGGTCATTTTTTCAGCCTCCCCCTATAGGAGGATCAAAAAATTTCAGGCCCCCTTTTTGCATCAGCCCCCTCCCTAACAAGTGTTTGCGAACGGTCCCTTAAATAACCAAAAAGTCTAAAACCATTTATTCCAATGAACCATTTGGTTTAATACCCATCTGGTCTATAACCATAAAGTCTAATAGCCATTTGGTCTAATATTACCCTTTTGGTATACAAACCACTTGGTCTAACAAGCATTTAGTCTACTAATTAATTGGTTTACTAACCGATTGGTCTAGTAATAGCATGTGTGAGGTTATGTAGGCACAATGATGCTACTACACATGATGAGGTCATAGACCGGGCACCTCTGCTCGCTGTGTTTCATAAACAGGGATTATAACAGGCATATAATGGGCTATTCCAGAAAATAATTGCACACCCCCTAGGAGTAAATTTTCAATCAAAGAAATGTCCGGATTTCCAAGTCTGCTTTCAGAAAACGACTGGAATTCCAGTTGCCAATATCACTTGAAAAAGCTTGGAAATCCATTTAAATGAAGGACAAAATCACGGAAATGTCCAAAATGAGCTCTTAAATTGAGGATTTCTGATGTTGAACTAAACTCCTCAACGAAAGTTTGGAAAGTTTTTTCAAGCATCTGTATCTCCAATTATTTGTGACATATTCATATCGTGTTGCATATCACTGGATAGCTACAATACTCCCCTTTACAGTGACACCCCATTTGAAACAACAACATTTTTCACGGCTGAGTACACGCCTTGTGAATGTAGTGGGGTCTCAAAATGAATTTGCCAAATTGACCATTATTCTGTGCTCAAACAAAGCTAGCCACTAACCTCAATAGCGGGTGGAAAAACCACAGGCAGCCACAATAGTCAGGCACCTTCTCCTCATGCTGCTCACCGACCTGGTTACACGTTACTGTGGGATGGCATTCCATTCTTCCACAAGGATTCGTCGCATGTCATTCAATGTGGTTGCCTATGGGCTTCTTTGGCACGCACAGCACGATCAAGCTGGTCCCACAAGTGTTCAATCGGGTTGAGGTCTGGCCACCGGGTCTGGCCTGATGGTAGGCCATTTTGACTCCCATATTCTATAGGTAGTCGTTGACTACCGTGGCTATGTGGGGCGAGCGGTGTCATCTTGGAGGATTGCATTAGGTCCCAGATTGTGAAGTTATGGGATTGCAGCTTGCTGCACAGAATAATGGTCAATTTGGCAAATTCATTTTGAGAGCCCACTACAATCCCAAGGCATGTACTCAGCCGTGAAAAATGTTATTGTTTCAAATGGGGTGTCATTGTAAAGGGGAGTATTGTAGCTATCCAGTGGTATGCACACGATATGAATATGTCACAAATAATTGGAGATACAGATGCTTGAAAAAACTTTCCAAACTTTTGTTGAGGAGTTTATTTTTCTGCCGAATTTTTTTACCTTTGGACACTTTAAAAGTCTGGATTTCCAACAGTCTCGATTGGACAAAACGTCCGGAAATCCCAACTCCTCTAGGCCTATAGGGGGTGTGCATCTATTTTCTGGAATAGCCCAATACATGTAGTATTCCAACTCTATATGCAAATGACGTAAACAGGCAAACCTATTTTGTTTTAAAGTTTGGAGTGGCAGATAACTTGTACTGGCCCATGTCCCATGCCTGTGGCACCCCGGTGATGCATGATGAGCCTAGTGTCGGTTATATTATTTATATACCTTGTAAAGACCGGAAAAGAAGAACAAATAGCCCGGCAAAATGTCACTTTCAATACATGCAGGCCGCATGTCTTCTTAATTTTTTGGGTACATTATAAACAATAATAAACAATATTAATTCTCAGGATTCCGAGAAATAATGCATAAGTTTTGATGAATGTAGTATGCTTTACACATGCTCGTCTCATTTACATATTACAGTCCGTAACCAGTTGTAGACGAAATTTGTTTGATGAATTGGCAAATACACGACATAGTATTAGATTAACTGGTTATTAGACCATATGGTTAATAGACCAAACGGTTATTAGATCAAACGGTAATTAGGCCAAATAAAATATTAGACCAAATGGTTATTAGTCATGGTCAGTAGACATACTGGTTATTGGACCAAACAATATTATACTAAATGGACATTAGACTATATGATTATTAGACGTGGTAATTAGCCTTTCTGTTTCCAAGACTGGTCTGGATGGGGTCTGCATAAACCGCACAGACTAAATATTAATCTGGATGTGTCGGGAGATGGTGTAACATAATTTTTTTACAGTAAATGTGCTTTCCAAATTCCATTAGTTTACATTATGGCGCTCATAATGTAGTGAATAAGCCTTAAATGGCGGTTTTAAGGAGACTGAATTGGATTTTTGTGGGGGTAAAATAAAGTTTGAATGGCCGCCTGGGGCCAAATGTTATAATCTTACTGTACTGCAGCAGCGTGAGTTCATTGGACAACCAGAAATCCACGCAGTTGTTTTTGTACCGTAAGTTTATAACATTTGACCCCAGGGGGTCATTTAAACTTTCTGAGTACGTACCACTTTTAAGAGCCATATTTTAAGCTCCTCCCATGTTCAAAAATGTGTACATTGCGAGTGTATTTCAAATGTGATAAATGCCAATTGCTGATAAAGTTTAGGAAATATCACCACAAACCCCTATACATTTGATAATAACAGAACAATTTTGCATTTCCAGCCCACTCAGTCCTCAAATTTTGCGAGAAAATATTCCATACTAAATGTCAAGTCTGTAGGTAAAATGGGTATTAGACCAAATGGTATTAGACCAAATGGCAATAGACCTGACACCTGATAAAGTCCCCGAATGCGTGAGTCTCACGCTCAATGATATATTGTAAACGTACATCATTATATGTACATATTCGCATTCAATTTTAGACAATGCTTGAAGTACCTGTACATGTTATTTGATAAATTCGCCTTTCAAAAGAAATGAAAATTCCATTGCATTGGTAGTAGATAGGCCTATATTATATGAAGTACCGTATGGCGTGGTGTTTGTTTTGTTAAGGCCTAAATGTTGTTGTTTTTTGCCTGATCTAACAGTTAACTAAAGATTAGTCTATATTTTATTTAAAATATGATTTATTACTTAAAAATAGTGTAATGTTGGTTGCAAATTCCACTTTCGAAAATATGTTAACAGACACAAATTCCTAGGAAAAAACAAATTCCATTAAAATAAAACAAAACAAACTGTTATTGGAAACATATTTCTAAAATCATCAGCAATCAAAATAATTATCAATCAATCTAGGCACGTAAGTTTAATATCATTACTTTGCAGTGAGATTCATAAGCAAATTCCATGAAAATTAACTAATTCCACTATAATAAAAGAGCAAAATCCACATGAAAATAGTTATCGAACTGAAATAAATAATAACCTTGGTTGAGAATTAAAGCCGTATTGTGAATGTAAAATAATTAGTATGTTTATACAGTGGAAAACGTTAATTGAGTCTACAAAAAAACAAGCAAAAAACGGAAAATCCGCCAAAATCAACAAACTCCCCTGCAGTATAGGAAAAAAGTACCACGCTAATTTAAACATATTTCAGAAGTACAACATGTTGGTTACATTATCCAAACGATTTGATCCAATGTTAGCCTGAATATAGCAGAAAATGTGATTTGAAAATGCTCTTTTTTCGCTACTTTCAAAATTATGAAAAATCCTGTTTTTACCCAAATTCCACCATGATTTTACGTAATTATATCAAACGAATTTAATTTTTCTGAATACGTCATCTTATAAAGCCTAGTTCAATTCCAATATGTTCAACTTTCTGTCAGACCCAGGTTATTTCAAAGTACATTTTCATTATGTCAAATGTTGTTCATTTTTAAGCTATATCAATTCTGAGGCAGGTCAAAAGCGGGCAAATTTTAGGGGGGTCATGGAATTTCCCCCAGGGGGGTCACCTGATTTTTTTACTATCATAGTGGTGAACCATCTGACCTAACTAGACTAAGTACCAAATACCATTGGATTTGGCTGACCTTCATCTTTCAGCTTTGTGTACAGGCTGCATGGTGCTTAGAAAATATTGCACTTAATAGCTTTTAATGGGGTTTAAGTCCTGCAAAGGTCGAGATGAATTCTACTGTAGACATGACTGCATCATGTTTGTTGCAAACTCGTCTATGTAGGAGTTGTAACACACTGACAGTGCATCGTGAGCTGTTTGTTGCACGCTCCAGTCGCTCCTCTATGTAGGAGTTGTGACATATGGTGCATCTTTATCTGTCTGTTGCACACTCGTCTACGTAGGAGTTGTGACATACAGTGCATCGTCAGCTGTTTGTTGCACACTCGTCTATGTAGGAGTTGTGACATATGGTGCATCTTTATCTGTCGGTTGCACACTCGTCTACGTAGGAGTTGTGACATATGGTGCATCTTTATCTGTCTGTTGCACACTCGTCTACGTAGGAGTTGTGACATACAGTGCATCGTCAGCTGTTTGTTGCACACTCGTCTATGTAGGAGTTGTGACATATGGTGCATCTTTATCTGTCAGTTGCACACTCGTCTACGTAGGAGTTGTGACATATGGTGCATCTGTATCTGTCTGTTGCACACTCGTCTACGTAGGAGTTGTGACATACAGTGCATCGTCAGCTGTTTGTTGCACACCCGTCTACGTAGGAGTTGTGACATACGGTGCATCTTTAGTTCTTTGTTGCACACCCGTCTATATAGGAGTTGTGACATATGGTGCATCTTTATCTGTCTGTTGAACACTCGTCTACGTAGGAGTTGTGACATACAGTGCATCGTTAGCTGCTTGTTACACACCCGTCTACGTAGGAGTTGTGACATACAGTGCATCGTTAGCTGCTTGTTACACACTCGTCTATGTAGGAGTTGTGACATACAGTGCATCTTTATCTGTTGCACACTCGTCTATATAGGTGTTGTGACATACAGTGCATCGTTAGCTGCTTGTTACACACCCGTCTACGTAGGAGTTGTGACATACAGTGCATCTTTATCTGTCGGTTGCACACTCGTCTACGTAGGAGTTGTGACATATGGTGCATCTTTATCTGTCTGTTGCACACTCGTCTATGTAGGAGTTGTGACATACAGTGCATCGTTAGCTGCTTGTTACACACCCGTCTATGTAGGAGTTGTGACATACGGGGCATCTTTAGTTCTTTGTTGCACACCCGTCTATATAGGAGTTGTGACATATGGTGCATCTTTATCTGTCTGTTGCACACTCGTCTACGTAGGAGTTGTGACATACAGTGCATCGTCAGCTGTTTGTTGCACACCCGTCTACGTAGGAGTTGTGACATACAGTGCATCTTTAGTTCTTTGTTGCACACTCGTCTATATAGGAGTTGTGACATATGGTGCATCTTTATCTGTCTGTTGCACACTCGTCTACGTAGGAGTTGTGACATATAGTGCATCGTCAGCTGTTTGTTGCACACCCGTCTACATAGGAGTTGTGACATACAGTGCATCTTTAGTTCTTTGTTGCACACCCGTCTATATAGGAGTTGTGACATATGGTGCATCTTTATCTGTCTGTTGCACACCCGTCTACGTAGGAGTTGTGACATACAGTGCATCGTTAGCTGCTTGTTACACACCCGTCTATGTAGGAGTTGTGACATACGGGGCATCTTTAGTTCTTTGTTGCACACCCGTCTATATAGGAGTTGTGACATATGGTGCATCTGTATCTGTCTGTTGCACACTCGTCTACGTAGGAGTTGTGACATACAGTGCATCGTTAGCTGCTTGTTACACACCCGTCTATGTAGGAGTTGTGACATACGGGGCATCTTTAGTTCTTTGTTGCACATACCCGTCTATATAGGAGTTGTGACATACGGTGCATCTTTATCTGTCTGTTGCACACTCGTCTATGTAGGAGTTGTGACATACAGTGCATCGTTAGCTGCTTGTTACACACCCGTCTACGTAGGAGTAGTGACATACAGTGCATCTTTAGTTCTTTGTTGCACACCCGTCTATATAGGAGTTGTGACATATGGTGCATCTTTATCTGTCTGTTGCACACTCGTCTACGTAGGAGTTGTGACATACAGTGCATCGTCAGCTGTTTGTTGCACACTCGTCTATGTAGCAGTTGTGACATACGGTGCATCTTTATCTGTCTGTTGCACACTCGTCTACGTAGGAGTTGTGACATACAGTGCATCGTCAGCTGTTTGTTGCACACTCGTCTATGTAGGAGTTGTGACATACGGTGCATCGTCAGCTGTCTGTTGCACACTAGTCTACGTAGGAGTTGTGATATACAGTGCATCGTCAGCTGTTTGTTGCACACTCGTCTACGTAGGAGTTGTGACATACAGTGCATCGTTAGCTGCTTGTTACACACCCGTCTACGTAGGAGTTGTGACATACAGTGCATCGTTAGCTGCTTGTTACACACTCGTCTATGTAGGAGTTGTGACATACGGTGCATCGTTAGCTGTCTGTTGCACACTCGTCTACGTAGGAGTTGTGACATACAGTGCATCGTCAGCTGTTTGTTGCACACTCGTCTATGTAGGAGTTGTGACATACGGTGCATCGTCAGCTGTTTGTTGCACACTCGTCTATGTAGGAGTTGTGACATACGGTGCATCTTTATCTCTCTGTTGCACACTCGTCTACGTAGGAGTTGTGACATACAGTGCATCGTCAGCTGTTTGTTGCACACTTGTCTATGTAGGAGTTGTGACATACGGTGCATCTTTATCTGTCTGTTGCACACTCGTCTACGTAGGAGTTGTGACATACAGTGCATCGTCAGCTGTTTGTTGCACACTCGTCTATGTAGGAGTTGTGACATACGGTGCATCTTTATCTGTCTGTTGCACACTCGTCTACGTAGGAGTTGTGACATACAGTGCATCGTCAGCTGTTTGTTGCACACTCGTCTATGTAGGAGTTGTGACATACAGTGCATCTTTAGCTGTTTGTTGCACACTCGTCTATGTAGGAGTTGTGACATACAGTGCATCGTTAGCTGTTTGTTGCACACTCGTCTATGTAGGAGTTGTGACATACGGTGCATCGTTAGCTGTTTGTTTCACACTCGTCTATATAGGAGTTGTGACCTACGGTGCATCGCACACTCTACCACACCTACGGTGCATCTGTATCTGTTTGTTGAACACTCGTCTAAGTAGGAGTTGTGACATACAGTGCATCGTCAGCTGTTTGTTGCACACTCGTCTATGTAGGAGTTGTGACATACGATGTATCTCTAGCTGTTTGTTGCACACTCGTCTATATAGGAGTTGTGACATACAGTGCATCGTTAAATGTTTGTTGCACACTCGTTTATGTAGGAGTTGTGACATGTTATTTTTGCCATAAAATGTAAATGTAAACAGTTTGATAATAATTTACCACACAAATAAAATAGCAATCAGGTGACCAATACAGTGTGTTACTCTCTTTCTGTACGGGTGCGGGTCATGGGTAATCACCAAAGACATGGAAAACAAGATCAATGCCTTTGCAACATCTTGCTACAGAGTCATGTTAAACATCAAGCATGTGGATCGGATTCCAAATGAAACCATCACCACTGACCAACACCATTCCACTGGTTGCCAGAGTCAAGATTCATCCACTCAAATTTCTCGGCCATATACTGCGTCTTGAAGACGATGAGCCTGTGAAAGAATATGCCCCTTATATTCCATCACATGGGAAGAGGAAACCAGGACCACCGCGCACACTGTACTTACAGTATGTCCAGCACCTCCTGGGAGATACTGAAGGGATGCTGCAGCCAAACAAAATTGTTCTGCTTGCCCAAGATCGCAATAGCAGCCGACTGATGATAATAAACAAGACATTAGCGACGACAGAATTGTGATGGCATTGCATGGGATTGCGTTTTGCCATAACGCCATAGAGTCATTGTAGCTGGTATCTGTGACGAACACAGAATTCCAGGGGTCTCTACAAGATATCACTGACCATGCATATTCTGTTGATTGGAGTGTACTCAGCGTTGGCAACCAGTGGTGGCACCTTTTTACTTTTGTTAACTTTGTAATGAGTCCCTGGATTAATGAATTCGAAAGTTCCTAGGCCTATTTAAATCTTGAAGGCTCTTTATAGAACTTTTTGAGGTTTTTTTTAAATTTTTTATATAACTTAAACATTGCTTAGGGTGCAATATACGGGACAAAAAAGGTTCTAAGTTGCACTTTTTTAGTGTGGTGGCACTGGAAATTTTTGTATTCATGCGGATATGAATAGTATTGGATTTAATGCTGTTTGTGTTAGAAGTTTAGAGCTATGAACATTAATGATCTCATAGTAAAGTGAATCATACTAGTTTTACTCCCAAGCCAAATAGTCATGTTAGCTCAATCAGCAAAGCACTATAAGACTCATTTGTATTGGTTTATGGCGATACAAGTTTGAGCTCTGGTGCACTCCCTATTTAGCACTGTGTATTGGTTTATGGTGATAGAAGTTTGAGCCCTGGCACACTCTCTGTTTGTTCTCATGAATGATTGAACTTGAAATTCCCCTGTGCAAGGAACTAGCTGCTTCTTGTCTTGGTTACCCGTATGGGAACTCGGGGAGTTAATACTGGCTGTGATGGTTATTCTATATGTAAGCTGACTAGGGTACTGCGCCTAAATAGAGATGTGACTCTAACCCATGTAACTCTTTATATTGTGCACATCTGACACCTGGCAGCTATTGGAGGTAAGGCGTTCTCTCTTTTTAGTGCCAAGGCGTGCTCACCAAGTCTTGATGAATAACTCCCATGTACAGCCAAAAAAAGTGCCCAATACTGGATATTTGGGTACTTTTACAAAAGGAAAATATTTCTGTTTACATATAAAATAAAAAATACCAGGCTCTTTGTTCAAAAGTTGATTTGTTGCTTTTTGACATAAGCTGAAGGTTCCACTTCAGTATATCATCAGTATTTAACATACACCAATGGGTGTGGAGTAGGGAATGTGTAATGTTTAGCATTAAAATATTGTGTCCCACCCTATTGTTTACTCAAAAATGTCATGTCCCTAAATTCGTTATTTCCCCTTTAAAAATTGTACTACTCTCGTTTTGCTTGAAAAAAATAAAAAAACATGTCCCTAAATTCCTGTTCCCCCGTGTAAAACTTTCTTAATAAACGCCACTGCTTTTATAAATGCCCCACCCATAATTGTTGTAGAATTTCCATTTAAAGAACAATTTTTGTATGAATAATCATCGTTAGGATTTTTGGACCATACAAAATGGCTTCTATACATTTCATTCAACTCTAAAGGCCTGCATCTACCCCAGAGCCTGCTGTGCAGTGTTGTCAAAACTTTTCAGTACCAAGGTGTGGCCAATTGGCTCTTAATCACCAGGCCGCCGTGAATGACTCCCAAAGTAGCCCAATTTTAAGGGTTCCAAAAAAGTGCCCAATACTGGATATTTGGGTGCTTTTACCAAAATTTAGAATGTAAATCACCCAATTGGGTAAAAAGCGGGAAGTTACTAACTGATCAATAAATGGTCACAAAATCCATATTTATTGCAATTTGGAGCGTCAGAGACTGAAAACCTTTCAAATTTGAAATGAAAATATGTCAAATTACTGCAGCAGCCTAACACTGGCAAAATAACACAATTACAGGCATTAGCAGGATAGTTTGTAGGCACCGGCTAGTGTTCGCAAAGTAGCCCAATTGTGCACCTAAGGCGCGGCATTGGCATCACTAAGCCTGAGGTATGTATTATAACTCAACCAGGTGGATTGTGCTGATAAAATAGGTCACATTTTTGATATAGACGAATCCAAATCCACGCATTCCTACACCTGACTAGCAGCCTTTAGTTGGGTACCCGTCGGCTACAATGCACCCAAAATGTGAAATGATTCGGCCTTGGCGGAAATTTTAAACTGCATTACATCACCCGTTTTACAAGTTCCGCGAAAACACAGGGAGACAAAAGAATGATTAAAGTTTACAACACAATAGACCCTACAGTTCCCTTCGGCAAAACACACAGCTTCTACAGTTTTGTACTTACGGAACCAATGATATCTCAGGGATATGAGAAATTACTTTATTTACAAGATATTTTGAAAGAAATTTTATGACTTTATTTATAGATTTTAAAGAAATATCATATTATTATTAAGTTCATGTCAATTATAATGAAGAAACGCCACTTATAATTCTTTTGTGTCAGTTCTTTAATGTTTAATGCACGATAAGCATATCTACGTGGTTCAAACTTGATATGCGTAAACATGGCAAAAGTGGCCCAACACGTTTTCTGGACGATTTAATTAACCGGACATAACTTTTGAATCCAAGCTAGTAAAGGAACAAACTAAACGTCTTCTTTTAGCCAAGATATTATTGATTGTATTGCATATAACATTTGTGCAATAACTCTTTTAGTTTTTCTGCCGAAAGCAGTATGTATTGGAATTGGAACCTGAAAGGGCAATTCCATGTTAAAATGACATTTTTTCAAAAATATGAACTTTTCAATTGGCAATAATTGATGATATATTTTGATTACACGCCCTTTAAAGTTAACAAAAAAGAAATTTTCAACTGAATATCAGCTGCAGTATTTTTTTCATCGATTTGAAGGATTTTACATATTTTCCTATATTTTGTTAATAGCAGATAGTCAAAAGTAATTTTTTTTTCTCTTTAATATAAATGGAACAAAAACAATCTTTTTTTTGTGATAGGGTTGTTTGATACATAATTTGTCAAAATAAAAAATGAAAAATTGGGAAGCTGTGTTGGTAAATGGCCAGGATGACACAGCAAGTTGTATAATGTTAAGCATGAACTTTTTAATGCAGGTAAAAATCTAAAGAGTTATAAATGTTCCTTTCATTTTTCTCCTGGTTTGGACCATAACTCCTATTTATTTCATAAGGTTTTGGTTTGCTGCAATTGTACCACCAGAGACAGACTATTCAAAATTGTAACACGAGTCACAATGTAACGTGAGTCACGATATTGTAATGCGAGTCACACATGTTATACAGCTCTCTGTACAGTAGGGCTGGAAAATAATCCCAAAATAATCACTAAAACTTTCCCCCTCCCAATTTTACTCTGCCCAGGGCTCATAATAATATTGTACCGTGCATCACTTAACAAGTTGCAGGACTGGAAACCATTTTGTCCGCATCTGTGAATTCAGAATTCACAATTTGAATTTCCATTATTAACACCCACTACCACCATTCCACCCAGTTTCCCCACCCCAGAACAGAAGGTAATGTTTAAAGGTGAATTCCACAATGGAAATTAAATAGAGCATCTTTAGAGCTTTCAAAGTGGGCCATGTTATCACTCGTAACGCGAGTCACGTAACGCGAGTCACACACTAAGTTGGCCATTTTGAAAATACCAAACTCAAATCTACTTAATGTTTACTTCTGTAGTACAGCTGTAGTAAAAGGTAATTAAGTGGTATCAATTTTGTGTGCAGCTTCTTGTTTGAGGAGAAATATTGAAAAAGTAAAAGCCCAATTTGGAAGGGGTAATTTTTAGTAACACAAGTCCAAACCACATTTTTTGCCAATAAATGTTACATAGTTACATAGAGTTATTCATAAATTACAAGTTTATGTGATTTGATGCATATAAAAAGAAGATGAATAAATCATGTTTGGGGAATGTGTTCCACATCAGCCTTTTATATTTTGCTACTTGGGGCCCTGCTATAATTGTGAGTCCCCCTCTCAGCCTGCCATAAATTGCTTGCTCCCCCTTCTCGGCCTGCCAAAAAACCCTTACCCCTCTTTGCAAATAAGGCAAATTTTTAGGAACCCATTTTGCACACCTTAAATGGTCTATATCAGTGAATATATATGAACGTTTCCATACAGTTTTTCAATGCATTTTATTGAAAAGGTCCCGGAAAAGGTGCGCTAAATGTGTGCCCAAAATTTATTGCCTCTCTCTTGACTTGCCAAAAATTGCTTATTCCTTGCCCTGTCCCTTTTGGCTAGCCACCCCCCCCCATTTTACCCTTCAAGGGCTCATAATTATTGCACATCCTATAATAAGTTGGAGAACATAAAACCCCATCTAATTTGTATAGAGGTTGGAATACCTGTTACTGATGCATTCAGGAATATATGATTGCAGTGTTTTCATGAACTTAATTCAGACCTGTAAAATGGAATGATTAGTGATGGACAATATGTGACATATTCCCATGAAATGTGCGTTAAGTTGCATGCTGGTGGTTTCAAGAACTTCCATTGTTGAGTTGCTGTTCTTTGTTTGAAGACACCTGTATAGTAAGTGGTATGTCCTTTGTGTCTTCAAGCAACAAAGATAAACTCAACAGTTGGAATGTTTCGAAACACCCAACTTGCGATTTTATGCTCATTTTGTGGGAGCATGTCACATAACTATATTATTGTTATTATCTTAACCCTAACACGCCTAAATACATCAATGATAACCATAGCGCATGCATGAATCCCACGTGATGCGATGACACACTCAGCCTAAGTGCTATATGCTCAGGGAATTGCAGGCTGGGCCAGTGCAACCCGTATGGCTACCGGCCGGTGATTGTGTGCTTGGCATACAAGGGGTCTAAGGTTTGAATCCTGGGGTACCAAGTGACTTCTTTGTTCATCTTCTCTCCTTTCTTGTTCCTTCTTAAACTTTTGATAGCAAAAATCAGTATCTGGTGTTAGGGTTAATGAAAGCATGTGTATTATAAAGTGTCAAGTGTTAATTGGACACAAGTTATTCAAGATAAATTATGTACATAAAAATTGTATTCTTATTCAAATTGGAAGGTTTTTTTTTTATTTCCATCATTAACCCCCATCACCACCACACCACCCCACCCCACCACCAGCCGTATTTCCCCACCCCAGAGGAGAGGGTCCTTCTTAATGCTGAATTGTTATAGTGTTTAAGTAAAACTTACCATAATGGAAATGAAATTGAGCATGTTTAAGGGATCTAAAATGAGCGTTTATTGCGTTTCGACAGTATTTTTTGTGGGACATGAGAGCACCTCAGACCTATCGAATTGCATTCTGAATACGAAGCATGTCTTTCTGATATCAAATAATTTTCATTTTTTGAAAATCACAATATAATACAAATTTTAGGACAAATTATAAAAATTTGATATTTTTCAAATTTTTGATATATAACAGTCCTCGAAGTAAATTATATAAATCTAATGATATATTCTTAAAGTGTATGTAGCAGGGAGGAAAAGCCGCACTGTGTAGTACAGCTGCACTATAAGGTAATTACTTAGTGGTATCAACTTGTGTCTGCAGCTGTTTGTTTGAGGAGAAATACTGAACAAGTAAAAGCCTAATTTTGAAGGTGTAATTTTTCGTAACGCGAGTCACGATCACATTTTTTGCTAATAAATGTTTCATCTAGTTATTCACAAATTAAAAGTACATGTGATTTGATACATTGGGTCTGTAAGTATATGTGAAGAGAAGATGGATAAATGAACTCCTTGTTCAATTATATTTATATGACATTGAATGTGCTGATTTTATCAAAAATGTAACGCGAGTAACATGGAATTGCCCGAAACATGACTATTTGGGCGGAATAATGGCCGGATTGCCATGACAAATCATTCAGTCAAGTACTCTAATATTAATAGAGCTCAGGTTTGGGCTACGTTTTTCATGTTGCCACAAAGTTCTTACGGTACAAAATGCTCAATGTGTCTGCATGTCGGGCTAATGAATTTATGCATTAGAAAAGCCGTTGGCAGGGACGGTCATAAATTCTTTATAAGGGGTTGTAGTAAAATGTTTGCCTTGAAGAGTGATTATAAAAATGTTTGACTTGATTCTGGACTTTGAAAAGAATATAAAGCTTTGAATATGTAAAGTTTTTATTGTTTTAAAGAAGTTAATCTGAAATAAGGTATCTGTGAAGGATTTTAGGGGTATTTAGAGGGCCTGCACCCCCCGCCTTACAAAAATGTCGAATTTTTTTTGTGAACAGCACCTAAATAGTTAAGCCTGAAACAAATATTTAGGGGAGACCGGGGCAAAGTGGAACACGGGGCAAAGCGGAATACCCCCCATTAACTTTTGTATATGCGGCACTCAATCGCCAAGCTCATGTATATAATAAGAACATCACACTCATGCAGTTAACCCTCTATCTTTTTAGTCAAATATACCACAGAGTCGTGCGATATGTCAAACTTTGCCTCTGGTCATAAGGAACAAAAAGTCAGTGGTCGCATATCTGTAGAATCATTGGTTGATGAGATATAGTCACTTTTTTCTACTTTGTGCATTTAACCCTCTATCTTGTTAACCAAATAAACCACAGAGTCGTGCGATATGTCAAACTTTTCCTCTGGTCATAAGGAACAAAAAAGTCAGTGGTCGCATATCTGTAGGATCATTGGTTGATGAGATATAGTCACTTTTTTCTACTTTGTGCATTTAACCTCTATCTTTTAAACCAAATATACCACAGAGTCGTGCGATATATCATACTTTTCCTCTGGTCATAAGGAACAAAAAGTCAGTGGTCGCATATCTGTAGGATCATTGGTTAATGAGATATAGTTACTTTTTTGTACTTTGTGCACTTAACCCTCTATCTTTTTAACCAAATATCCCAGAGTCGTGCGATATGTCAAACTTTACCTCTGGTACGTGAAGACGGCCCGATTGGCGCGAGGTTCATATTGGTGCGTATGCACCAAATATGTATCTTGTAAACCTTAAGTTTTGCCTTGCCTTCCTTCGTAATCCTGATTGGGCTGGACAAAAAAAATGTTCCACTTTGCCCCGGTCTCAGGTTAAGCTTACTGATTTTCTTTATTTTATTACTAGTATATTGTGAAAAACCAAGTAGCTGTGGTGTTAGTTCAATATGCTAGGAATATATTATAACCGATGACTCCATGTTCACTTTGGCTAAATCAGCTGTATTTTTGCTGATAAGGGTACGTAAAATAGCATTCGACATCCGCCATGTTGGAGAAATTTGGTGTCAATCAAATACGGGATTGTCAATTAAATACGGGAATAAGTCTGTTTCACTATTGAAGTAGTAGCACAACATTCGCCGTACACACGACGAAATGATTGCAAATTTACACATTTGTAATCATTTTGACCACAAAATATGATGTGAAAACACAGGTAAGCAATGAAATCTTGTCTATCTTCTGTGGGTCTTTTTTCCCTGCTGTCTCCAAAGCACAATCTAGGATTGTGTTTGTAAGTCTTTCACAGACATCATTTACATCTAGGTCTTCTGCTTCATCCTTCAGGAGATCAAACTGGTTTTGCAGCTTCATCTGGAATTCCTCTTTGTTCTGTTGTAGCTTATCCAGATTGACCTGCATCCTTCTTTTTTGCACGAGTTTGTATCTTTCCAGTTTCAAGTTGATGGAGATCCTTGCTCTTACTAGCCTGTGATCACTTCCTGTGTTGAAGCGGTTTAGAACTAAGACATCTTTCACATTTTTTGGTTCGCTTGTCAAGATGAAGTCAATTTCATTTCGATACAATCCATTTGGGCTTCACCATGTCCACTTAAGAGATTCTCTTTTCTTGAAGAAGGTATTCATGATTTTTAAGTTCTTGCTTTCGGTGAATTCGAGAAGCCTGTCTCCCCTTTCATTTCGCTCTCCCACACCATATTTTCCTAGCATGGTTTCATTTGAGTTTGTTTTCTTTCCTACTTAAGCATTAAAGTCTCCCATAATGATTGTGTGATTTGCTTTGTCTTGGTTGAGCAGTTCGTTAATTTCTCCGTAGACTGCATCTACATCTTCATCTGGGTAGCTGATTGTTGGCAAATACGCTTGAATGATTTTCAAGGTCTGTCTTTTGGAGATTTTGATGATGACTTGTGCTACTCTGTCCGACTGGTTTTTGTAGCTTACAACATTTGATGCCAAGTCTTTTCGTATTAGGAAGCCGACTCCTCCAGTGCTGCTATTATCTTTACCCCATGTGTAAAGCATGTGTCCACTCTTGAGTTCCAGACGTCTAACTTCGCATAGGCCGAGGATATCCCATGACTCGATATGATCAAGTTCTTTTTCCAACTCATGAAGTTTTCGTTCGCCAAGGAGGGTTCGCACATTATATGTGCAAATAGTCAACTACCTTTAGGGAGCCTGTCCTTTCCCAGTGATTCTTAGCACCTCTACTCTCGCCTCACCATAACCGCTCCCGTGGTCAGGGACTTGAGAGCTGCTGGGGACTGAGGGCCGTTTCATACTTTGTGCTGCCATATTAGTTGGGGGTTGTGGCCCTAAATCGTCACGCTGGCCACTGTTGCGGGTTGACGAGTGCTACGTTGATGTTAAGTAGCTCGGTCACTGTTGGTCACCCAGACAGGATCTGGGGGCTATATGGTACTACCACCCGGCAAGGGAATGAGCTGGCTGCTCATCCCCCCTGGATTCTCCTGTAGGAGTGGATGTCAGTATGCCTCTGACAACCCTCAGGTTAATCGTGCAGGTACATCTCATCGGATTCCAAAACGGCACACGTGCAGAGGCCTATTAGTAGTTTAAAAGGTCAGGGCAAGTAGGCCTATATGGGTAACGGGTGTTGGGTAATTAGAGATAGTCACAAGAACCACCCAACCCGAGAACCGCGAATAAAATCGTCCCGGAAAATAGCATTATATAATCTAGAATAGTCTAGAATATTAATATTATTATGGTTTCAGGGGAACTGTGCTAAACGATGATAGAAGTGATGAAGTAAATGCTCATCGGTAAATATTGCATTGGATAATGCTGTAAATTTGACAATATCAATCATACCAAATTTCTTGGAGTTGTATTTATGAAAACCTAACATACACTGCAAAATTGTGTCTTACCTGAGGACACTATTTTAAGACGCGACTTTGAATCCACTTTTTAGCCATGTCCTTATGCAAGTCATGTCTTGCATGGAGACATGGCTTGTGGAAAGGCAGGACTTTGAGCTATGTCCTTATCTAAGACATGACTAGCTACAAGACATCAACACAGTATGTAGCTAGCCTAAAGTCATGTCTTAATTATAAGAGCAGAATGGGACATGTCTTACTTCATGTCCTAATTAAAGACGCATTATCGAATAAGTGACTTCTAACAAGTAACTAATTCTTCGAGTCGTGTCTTATCGCAATTTCATATGTCTCTAAACTAGACATGACTCATATGCATAAAGTCATGACTAACCACAAGACATGTGGTTATGGTATGTGACTTGCACAAAGACACTAAATTAAGACATGTCTACTGAGGACATGTCTCCATGCTAGACACACTTTTTGCAGTGATAAGTGTGCTGGTATGTGAAATGCTGCTAATCTATATTTACAGTAGCATGATTAGAAACGTGTGCTATATACGAACTATTTCAAATCGCTACTAATATTCCAGCCCACTCTCTCTACTTTATCAAAATGTTTTATAATAGTTTAAAACTTGAATTGAACAGGTTTATGTTCAAACATTATACTAACGATCTACCAGAAACATTTAACACGATTTTACCCAACATTGAGATACATAGTTGTAACCCAGGTCTTAAATCAAATTAGAATTCTGGAAACCAATAATAACATTATATAATTACTTTATTCACTCTAATCCTATGCACTAGTATAAACTACAAAAAAAACACTTATGGATCCGTATATATTTTAAACCGGTTATAATTTATTGCATGCGCATAAGTGAGTTCATGACGTAATTTATAAACTTGTCGAATCTTGATCCTCAATCTGAGTCTTGGTACAACTTCACTTCACACGATGACAAGAAATCTTCAGTTCCTATAAAGAGATGTATAACACAGAACACAATTCTAAGGTCCTGTTCTCTTCCAAAGTTCATTGGACGTATTTTAAAAGTTAACTTGCTTTTAAAACCAAATAATACGTCATTTCACAACTTTTATCAATAAATCAATAATCGCTCGTAGATCCGACTAATTTCAGGATCTTTCACAATTTTCCATAACATATAGGAAAACATGCTTATTTTATACAAATTATTTATAGATATCATTAGTAGACATCTGCAATCAATGTGAACAAAAGCATTGTATGATCTAGCTCCAGTAGTATTGATACCTTCTGACAATTGAGCTACATTGTCAGTTTGACTTGGGCAATACAATAATCTTGGGTGAATAGTTTTTAACTACTCTTACATGAGCACTATATCACATAATGACATAATCCAAACAGTTCATACAAAAACAGCTTAAGTTCAACATTAACCACTATGGTTAGTACACAAATTACTCGGCCTTAATCATGTATATAATATTATACATTTTGCTTACATCTGTATGTGTAATCTCAAATTTAATAATTAATATCTGAATGTTTGTGGCAAGTTCATTTAAAGTAGTTTGAATCCAAAGGCCTATTTGATGCTATGCTACATGAAGAAATATCTATATAATCTATATAATAATACTGGTAGTCTGTGACTCTGTGCCTCTGTCTGTCTGTCTGTCTGTCCGCCTATTTTCTCGGAGACTAGGGGTCGCACGTTCCTCAAATTTGGTGGGTGGGTGCATCTTGACCCCATACAGATCAAGTTTGTATTTGTTAGTGGGTCAAGGTCACCCAAGGTCATCCAGGGGTCAAATTAGTAAAAACTGTTTTTCTCAGAGACTGGGGGTCGCACGTTCCTCAAACTTAACGGGTCGGTGCGTCTTGACCCGGGACAGAACAAGTTTGTATTGGTTAGTGGGTCAAGGTCACCAGAGGTCATCTAGGGGTCAAATTAGTAAAAACTGTCATATGGGCATGCAACTTGGTGGGTAGGTGCATCTTGACCTAAGATGGAACAAGTTTGTATTGGTTAGTGGGTCAAGGTCACCTGGGGTCATCTGAGGTCAAATTAGTAAAAACTGTTTTCCGCCTATTTTCTCGGAGACTAGGGGCTGCACGTTCCTCAAACTTGGTGGGTGGGTGCATCTGGACCTCAGACAGAACAAGTTTGTTTCAGTTAGTGGGCCAAGATCACCTGAGGTCATCCAGGGGTCATCTGAGGTCAAATTAGTAAAAACTGTCGTATGGGCATGAAACAGTCAACTTTTAGAGTCAAAGTTTTGGACGGTCATTTTGGGGTCATCCGGGTCACCCAGGGGTCATCTGAGGTCAAATTAGTAAAAATGTCGCATGGGCATGAAACTTGGTGGGTACAGTCAACTTTTAGAGTCAAAGTTTTGGACGGTCATTTTGGGGTCATCTAAGGTCAACTTTTGGGTGATAATTTGCAACAACACTTGTCACTTCAATGGTTTTGTTGAATTATGCTTGAATAAGTTTCAAAAGAAATTCTCTTGACACACCTAGTTTGGGTGCTAAAATACACCTAATAACATGACCAAGCACTTTACTATACTTTATATGGTGTTGTTGTGTTGAGGACGCCCAAATTGGCACATTCTTTAACTTATAGAAAACTAATGTTTATCAGGCATTGTTTGGTATTGACCAGGACATGGTATATTTTGCTAACATTACATAAAAGTTCAATTGAGGTCAGGTCAAGTGTAAGATCATCTTGAAAATCATGGGTTACTATGACAATTATAATAAATGCAGATGTTTAAGTAATTGATATTTTAAAGGCCTTCTTGTAAAGTTAAAGTATATAATCTAAAACAACTTAAACTTTACTGAGATTGGATTTCCAAAACAATAAATACATAAAATCATTAATTCAACGTAATGAACGCTGTGCAAATGCGATTCGAGTCATTTGGTATAATCAATAATTAGCTTTTTAATAGCAAAATGATAATGGTATTAATCCAATACCAATGCCAAGAAATATCATAACTAACAAATCAGAATATATTTCAAGGGGTGATTGAAATATTATTTAGACAAAAATTTAAACCATGACATGATCATTATGAATAATAAAAGTACCAGAAAATAAGCAGTGAAACCAGTCTTACCTATAAAGAGCCAATAGATGGTGCGATCCACGGGAGTGTCACAGAAGGAGAAACAAATAGTAGGATGATCTTAAAATCACAGTCTGAGTTGACGAATACATGGATATATCTGCATAATCCAATACCAATACCAAGAAATATCATAACTAACAAATCAGAATATATTTCAAGGGGTGATTGAAATATTATTTAGACAAAAATTTAAACCATGACATGATCATTATGAATAATAAAAGTACCAGAAAATAAGCAGTGAAACCAGTCTTACCTATAAAGAGCCAATAGATGGTGCGATCCACGGGAGTGTCACAGAAGGAGAAACAAATAGTAGGATGATCTTAAAATCACAGTCTGAGTTGACGAATACATGGATATATCTGCATAATATATATCTGCATACGAATATCCAATTTATCAAGTCCAACGTGGGTAATGATCTTAAATTATACGAATATCCAAGTTATCAAATCCAGTGTGGGTAAATAAAAGAAGATGATCGACTGTCCATGAGGGTTTTGGTTTGGTCCTCTTTCTATGATGGTATGTGGCACAGTGCTGGCTAGTGGTGTAGGTGGGTGTGACCTGGACCTGGTCACTTGGGAGAACTTTTTGTTATAGAGGGCAGTATTTCATGGGGTTACATAGTTATCACTCAAGAAATGCTCAAGATTAATACATGCATTGACATGAGAGAACTATAATTCATTAATGTTGTATTATACCCAGACCAATAAGCTATATATTATAAAATATAAATCAAGCAAGGTGGTTAATAACTTGAAGTAATTTAAATAGTACACTATACACATAGGCCTAGTATATTTAAAGTAGTATTTTAATAAACAAAGCGAAATGTAAAAAATTGTTCGATACTCATGACTCGATGTGACTTGAGAAATTATGTGACTCGCTTTGTCTCGACTCGACTTGTGTATTATATCCTTAAAACTAACCGGTGGATTTGCGAACAATTTGTCGACATAAATGACGTTCGCGGAGAAACGGTGGCCCAAAATGGGTTATATTTGGTAATATGCAGACGAATGGTCAAATTAATAGAAAATACCTGTGATAAATTTATCTGTACACATTGTCGCACTCCGAGTTACGTATGGTTATTTGCAACCCTGTGGTGGATTTGCGAACAATTTGTCAACATAAATGACGTTCACGGAGAAACGGTGGCCCAAAATGCATTATTTTTTTTAATATGCAGACGAATGGCCAAATTAATAGAAATTTTATCTGTGATAAATTTATCTTTACAAATTGTCGCACTCCGAGTGACATATGGTATATTTGCAACCCTGCTGTGGATTTGCGAACAATTTGTCGACATAAATGGCCCTTGCGGAGAAATTATTAGAAAAAAAAGGTTTTTTTTGCCTAGGCCTGTCCTCCATGCTAGGTATGATCATCAAATTTCCAAGTAGCCTTTCTAGTACTTTTTTTGCTGAACCATGAAATGTATCAGCCTATATTAGTGAATGTTACTAGCTTACTAGCTTACTAGCTTACTAGCTTACTTACTAGCTTACTAGCTTACTAACTGACTAACCAATTGGTCTAAAATGGACATATCTCTAAAATGCCACGAAGGTATGACCCCACAAGTGGTGTCATATGAAAGAGAAAAATATAAAGAATATAATAAAAATATTTCCAAATGTCAGAGATCATCCAGGGGTCACAGGGGTCAAAAAAAGGTAATTTTAACCGAAAATGCTCCAATTGAGCTGAAATTTAAATGCAATGATCCTTATGACATTCTTAACATTTCAAAAATATCTTAAAATTCATTTAAGGTCATAAAGGGGTCAAAGGTCAAGTTTTTCAAAATGCTCCAATTGAGCTGAAATTTATATGCAATGATCCTTATGACATTCTAAACATTTCAAAAAAAATTTCAGATTCATTTAAGGCCATTAGGGTGTCATAAAGGGGTCAAAGGTCAAGTTTTCCAAAATGCTCCGATTGAGCTGAAATTTAAACGCAATGATCCTTATGATATTCTAAACATGTTGAAAATATGTTGAAATTCATTTAAGGTCATTAAGGGGCAATAAAGGGGTCAAATGTCAAGTTTTCAAAATGCTTCAATTGAGCTAAAATTTAAATGCAATGATCCTTGTGACATTCTTAACATGTTTTTAATATTTTAAAATTCATTTAAGGTCATTAAGGTGGTCAAAAGTCAAGTTTTCCACGATCAAGGTATATTAAAACAGTCTTACTACTATCCAGCACAGTATTGCTGCTTGATCAGATCGTCACAGTCATCCCCTAACTTACCTCGTGCCCTTGCAAAGGGCACAGTTGCTCTAGTTTATTTTATATTCTTTACTTTTCCTCATACCTTCGTAGCATTTCGAGATTATGTCCATTACAGACTCCGGGTGACAGTGGTATAGGCCTACCACAATATACTGCCGAAGCCACATGGTTCAGCTATGGTGCGGTTATCGCTCTAGTTTGGTCCTGGTGACAGGAAAACGTTAAGTGTGTAAATCCCATTGACACACAAAATGGCATAAGCTAGACTCAGTGTACAAACGCCGTACACGAGACTGGCAAGCGAGTCTAGGTATTCCTGCATTAAATACATCAGAATTATTACCATTGCAAGATGGCTTAAAGCTAGCATTTCAAGTATCTCTTATAAGCTAATAACAAATGGTGCCCGCTGGAATCTCTTGAGCCGGCATTGTCTTTTTTAAAGACATTTCTTGTTTCCTGAGAAGTCAAAATGCAATTGTATAAATTTTATTGTTACACCCTGTACATACATAGATTTATATTGCGCCTATACAATTTTAGCTCTAGGCGCAATCCAATGAGACAAAACAAAGAGAGAAATGGCAATGACAAGAAATGGATCAAATTTGAAAAAAGATGGGGTTTTAAAAGCTTTTTGAAGCTGGCCAGTGTTTGGGCCTCCCTGATGTTGCATGGGAGGTTGTTCCAAATTCGAGAACCAAAGGAAGTGAAGGCATTATCACCAGCTAATTTGTTTGTGAGAGGAATGGAGAGCCGTGTTGTATCCATGGAAAAACGTAAATGACTAGATGTGGTGTAAGAATGAATTCCAGATTGAAGGTAGAGTGGAGCTATGTCATTGACACATTGATTATGATGGTGAGGATCTTGAAATTGACAAGCTCCCTGATGGGCAACCAATGTAAGTCCTTGATGTATGGGGTTATGTGGTCACAACGTTTGAGGCCGTAGATGAGACGCACCGCCCTATTTTGAATACGCTGCAGTTTGGATAAATTGATGTTGGTGGTGCCAGCAAGGAGAGAGTTACCGTAGTCGAGGCGAGATAATATGAGTGCACGGATGATGTGATGGCATGAGTCTGTATCTAGGAAGCACCTGACTCGAGCAATTTTTTGCGGAGTTGGAAGTTAAGAGTTTGGCAGAGTCCAGATACATGGTCATTCATGGATAGAGGTGAGTCAAGTTTAACGCCAAGGTTACGAACTGAAGTGGCAGGTTTAATAACAGTATCGCCAACCATAAGATGAAGTGAAGAGGAGACGAGATTGATATTGTGTGGCGAGCCAAATACAATGAACTTGGGTCTTGTCCATGTTTAACTTCAAGTTATTATCATCCAGTTGCTTAACTCATGATGCTATGCGTCTTCGCCAATTTAAACCGAACAATGTATTGGTACTGGAGGGGAGTTGGGAGATTAATTATTTTGTTCCATTGGCAGCATTGCAAGAACTTTTCAAGAACTATGACATGAAAATATCCAGTTTCACTTATATGGTATAATTATTATTACGTGCCCTTCTGATGACTTACTTGAGGGGTACTACCCTGGCCAATTTGTGCCTATTTTTTGCATTTTTCTCAAAATTATAGCGCATTGATGACAGGTAAGATAAGAATTATAGGGCAAAGACTGCAACTACTGCACTGAAAATTCAGCCACTCAAGGCAAGTAGTTATTGATTTATTGATCAAATATTGGTTTCCCTCATTTTTGACTGTAACTCCACAACTGTTGTCTGTGCTGAAATAAAAATTTCCAGTGCAGTAGTTATATTCCTTGCCCCTATAATATACATATCTTACTTGTCACCAACGCATTATAATTTTTGAGAAAATGCAAAAATAGGCACAAAATTGGGCAGGGGTGTAGCACCCCCTTAAAGTTGGAACTGATGTTTAATTTTCACGATGAAAATATTAGTCGAACACGTATGCGATGTTCAAAATACAGTACATGTACATACATGGCGTCCAGGACGGTTATACATAGTACATCAAAGGATTGTATCGAATGACCAACTGACCATTGGCGTCATTGGCACTGGTAATAAATTCCAAGTTTGTTTGCTTTACCACAGCTGGTCAGCTCAAATATTAAAAGGGGACATAACTGACAGCAAAAGCTAACGTTTTATGAAAAAGAAATAATTTTTACAGTTTTAGTATGGAAATATTATTTTTCATGCTTAAAATTGCTTTTTTATTATAGAAGCAAAAGTTGACAGCAAAAAAAAACCCGCATTATGCAAATATCCAGATTCCTACCATTTTTACAACTCATGGTCGTATATAATACACTTGCTGCACACGTTTTTATACAAAAGTGTGAGTAACGTTTGGGGGAGTTTAATCAACACAAATGACTATACAGGTATGCTCCATGGAAAGATGCCTGCCTCCGAAAGACCCCTGAATTTTACCAATACCAAGCACCGAAAGAGCTTTGATTTGGACAATTTTAGCTCTAAAGACCCCTAAATTACTCATTTGGCACATTTCTGTTTAATATATTTTCAGGCAATTTTCAGCCAAAATATCAAGATAGACTGTTACGTTCGCTTGCCGGCTTCTCTTCTTAGTAAACTATGAAATCACACAATTATCACATGTTACGTTCGCTGCCACCATGTTACGTGCTTGCCGGCTTCTCTTCTTAGTAAACTATGAAATCACACAATTATCACACCATCAAGCTAAGTTTTACAATAATTCTTAGACTTAGAGTCCTTTATTCATCTCCATCCTCGCGCAGCTCTTTCTGAATCATCTCAATCTTATTATTATTTTCTTCCTTCCCCCTCGCGCAGCTCTTCCTCCAAAATCAAACGCAAATTCTCACCGCGTCGCTCCCCGCACAACGCGCCGCGTTACACCGCGGAAACCCTATTAATATCATGACACTCCCCGAACTCCTATATGATTGTGTCAATCATCTGAAAATTTTAGTGAGCAGTTTTGTCTTTTTGTTCGTGCACACAACTTATCAAAATGTTTACAGAAATTTCCAGCAAAATTATATTTAACTGAAATTGCCAATGACTTTTTATCCAAATTGATAAAAGATTAAACTGTATGCATCATTTTTCATCAAATGAAATTTGGTCTTCACAACTTGTGCATGCATAAACATGCTGAAATTATAATAAGCCAGAGCTTTTTCTGACATTTTGTACAATTTTTGTACTTTTGTATTATCACTTTTTAATTATAAATGAAATATTGAGGAAAACTGTATTGTTCCTCATTATGGTAACTCTTTTCTCTACCACTTGCTATTAAAATAAAATACTGAGGTTGTATTAAACATGACCAACCTATAGTACTTTTATCAATGATAAGACTTTTGGTTCGCATGACACAATTATCATAAAATTAAATTCGTTTAACATATATACATACAACATATTTTATGTTGTGATTGTATCTTCGTTTCATGACTCCAAAAGTTCTTTTAACATATGTACATTTTATACAAATATCACAGATGCATTTTAACACTAATTATTAAAATATGCCTTATACAATGTATATACGGACACTTATACAATTCTACTGGTTTTATGCTGTTATGAATTGTACATTTTTAGCATACCTCTGAACAGTTATTTAACTGTTTATCTCCTGCTTAAGGCATCTGCATTTGCATTGGCTACACCTTTTCTATACTCTATGCTGACAGTGAACTGCTGCAGGATTAAAGACCATCTTTTCGCCAGCCCATTCGGGGCTGGTACCTGTTTCAGGTTTGGGGTCAGTTTACTCAAGAGATTATATTTTAGTGGTATTGGAATGACTTTTGTTTAAAACTTTTTGTGGTTGAATTTTTTTTGAAATATTTTAATTCGATTTGTAAGGAAAAGTAAGTATGTTTTGCAGTTTCAACGAACGAAAACGAGTGAGTATTACCAAAGTTATGTTTGAACTAATTAATTATGACTTTAAAAGTTTAAAGGCCTAAATGTAACAATAATAGTTAATATATATAGCATCATATGGTCAGCAGAAGAAAATCTGACATCACCTATGATGTCATATCAGTGTCCTTGACCGGGTGTCCTTACTCCTTGACCACTGAACAGCGTGATATCATGTTGATAACAGATCTATAGAATCAAAATCTTCATCATATCCCGGATCATATCACAGATTCTCAACAATCTGTGATCATATGGACCATATTGATGTGAAAGTAGTTATCTATCATATCCTGTGTCGTTTTATGGATAAAAATGACCCAAAATGTTATTGATGAAATGGTTGCTATCATAAACATCAGTTTTGTCTTTTCAACGGGAAAAATCCGATGCAAAATAAAGTTTTTAGGGCCTAGCTATAATATGGGCATAATTTATGCATATAGTATTGAACAATGTACCCCATTTGACATGCACTTATAGATAAATAAATTGTCTTACTTTATTAATTTAATAACTTCTTTATTATAAATAAAATGACACATAACTACTTGATTCATAAAATTACATTCAACAAAATGATTGAAGAGAAAACACACAAGGCACTAGGCAGACTGTTATAGAATGGAGTATGTAAGATGCCATGTCCATAGCTTCGCAGGAGTTTCCGACTAGCAATCAACATGATCAGCACATTCAGAAAAACACAGTTTAAGAGTGAAGATTGTAGTGAGTAACCAGTCCTTTATAAATGTGCTGGCCACTATCTATTATAATATAGTAGGCTTAAACTATACATTGCGAATTAATTAAGTTATTTTAAAATAAAATGTACATGTAAGTTAACTCAAACCGGCAGTGTATATATCGAAAGCAGTGAAATCGGACATTCCTAAGCGAAGATATTGAGTTCGTAAGTTCTGGTATTACAAAATTGGAAATTGAGATATCGTGGGTAAAAAGCTGAAAAGACAAAAAAAACCAACGACAACAACAACAACAACAACAACAAAACAAACAGACCAGAACAATTTGGAGTACATGTAATGAATTAAAAGAGTTGACATGAGATTAGGAATTAATGTTTTCTGCTGTTTCAGTGTGCATGTTCTCATCGTTGATGGTTTGGTGGACTGTCATGTAGATGTAAGCGTGATCCTAAAAATGCCTTTCACATTGACCAAAACTAATTACAAGACCTCTTCTACATTGAGGCTGGCTTTCCTTTTAAAGGGAATTTTTATTGAGATGTCCTTCGAACAGATTAATGAGATGATCATTTAAAAGACAACTTAAATTGCTGTATTTTTGATACTGCAAGTTGATTTAGTACATTTCATAATTATGTTTGTGTACACCTGTACATGTACCTGTTGAGGCTAGAAATTATGTTTCTAGTTTTGATATGAAATAAATACCGTAAAATGGGGTAACTTCGGTCAGCGGGGTAACTTTGGTCAGTCAAATATATTTTTTAAATGGTCATATTTTCGTACAGCAATATTGTTTTTAGTCATATTTGGTGTCAATTTGTTAAGAAATATGTTTGGAAGAAATAATAGTCGCTCATGTGTAATTTCCTTGAAATTTACGAAAAAAAGCGGGATTTTGACCAAAAATCAGCATTTTTTTACATTTTTTTAAGAAAAAATAAAAATCAATATTTGTGAGCAAAGATGTGTGTTTGATTAATTTTGCAAGGTGTCAAATGTCACAAAAAACAACAACTTGCCCATATTCAGCGAAGATCAATATTTTTGATTTTTGTTTCCTTCATGGAATGTAATACTGTGACCAAAGTTGCCCCAAAGGCGGGGTAACTTTGTTCAGGTCATTTTGAACCCCTAGGGCACCCTTACAAAAAAAAAAAAAATCTTTTTCAACTTCAAGGTGTAGAAGGGAACCCTAATGTCACAAAAAAGAGTTAATTAGAAATATAATTGGTTTTGTTTGGAAGCAGTGGTTTAAAAACTCTGAAAAGTGCCCAAAGTTACCCCCATTTTACGGTAATCTGGCTGTCTCTAATTTTGAGAATTGCTACCCATATCTCTCCAGTCAGGTGAGTTACTTCCCATGTTATTAGTACTGCCATATAGTTGTACTGTAATTCATGGTATGGCCAAAATTACTGAGCATAAAAACTGTGTCTGAACCTGCAATGCATTCTTTCACATTCTCCCCACCTGCAGAAATTGTAACACACATCCTTGTTCAATCTGCTGTACGGGACAAATTTATACTGTTTTGCCCCTTCGCTACATTTCTCTGTTCTATAGGCCCTGTGCCTTTTACGTGAAACTTTTTGACTCTTAGGCCAACTGTTCCTGTTTGGAGGTCTATTTTGCCCTCTTTGTCGTTGGTTATGATAACTAGCGTTACGGTTTTTGATACCTGCTTTTGTAGGGCTATCTCGTACTCCTCGTAGCGTGTCATCCTTATTTTGCATTTTTATTAGTGTTTGCACATCACTTTGTAACCGGTTTTCTGTTTTATCCTGTAGGCCTACTTTTACTTGCTCATCTACATATGACTGTACACATGGTACACTAACCGGAGTTGGTTTATCATCATTACCTGTGTCGTTTGTACTATAAACTTAAGAGTTGTAAATTCTCATCATTTTGCAAATTTTGCTTACCCTGCACAACATTATCCAATTTTCTGGCTTTTTGTGCCCTAGTCATTTTAAGCCAATCTGCCCATGCATCAATGTCCTGTCCTAGCAAAACATCATGTGTAATTCCTTCAAGTACGGCTACTCTGACTTTACCTGAAATTACTTGGCAATCTATGTTTACTTCAGCTACTGGTGCCTTCGTTATGCCATTTATGCCTCTCAGAGAAGTGTATTGGCCTTGTACATAATTTTCCTGAGGTATAAATTTTGCGTCCACTGCAGTTTTTTCACAGCCTGAATCGCGATATATTTCAACATGCTTTCCTTCTACTGTCCCATTAATGAGAAATAATTCATTTGCCTTTGAACTCGTAATAGAACCATGGTTTTCTCCATGTTCTGAACTAGATACCATTTCACATCTGTACATATTTGATGTGTTTTTTGCGCCTTCGTGACTATTTTCATAGAGATTTGGTTTTGGATAAGGTTGTGCTCTCCATTGCTGATTTGAAGCAAATTTCCTGGGTTCTTTTGGTCCCTCTTTTGATCCCTGATTGGACAGATACCTTGGATTTTGTTTCCAGTAATTTTCCCTGTGACTCGCATACTCTTCTGCTTCCTTGGCCAACTCTTCAACATCTTTGATTCCCTTATCTAATAAGTACTTCCTCATGTCTGCAGGTATTCTTTCCATTATTTGTTCTCGTATCAACAGGTTTATGATACCTTCGGCATCATCTGATTTGACATCGGAATATTTCACCCAACATTCAAAATTGTGCGTAAGTTTTTGAATGTACGCGGTCACACTCTCAGTTTCTAATTTCCTTATATTTCTGAACTTTTTTCTATATGCTTCAGGTGTCAACTGAAAAGCCTTCAATATTGTTGTCTTCAGGGTCTCGTAGTCATAACCTGGTGTTAGTATTCTGTTTTGGGCCTCCCTCGCTTTACCCACCATACACTCTGACAGTCTTCTAACCCACGTATCTTCTTCCCAACATTCACGCGTAGCATGGTTTTCAAATGCAGTAAAAAATGTATCAACATTTTGCCCATCGGTTAATTTTACTTTATATCTGTCAAATGTCCCATTTCCACTCATATTACTGCTTGTTTCACTAGCTATGGTACTATTACTAGTTTTTTCTTGCACTTCCAATTTCTTTAACTCTATCCTTTCCCTTGATTCCAGTTCTAATTGCCGCTCCCTTGATTCCAGTTCTAATTGCAGCTCCCTTGATTCAAGTTCTAATTGCCGCTCCCTTGATTCAAGTTCTAATTGCCGCTCCCTTGATTCCAGTTCTAATTGCAGCTCCCTTGATTCCAGTTCTAATTGCCGCTCCCTTGATTCCAGTTCTAATTGCCGCTCCCTTGATTCAAGTTCTAATTGCCGCTCCCTTGATTCCAGTTCTAAAGCTCCCTTGATTCAAGTTCTAATTGCAGCTCCCTTGATTCAAGTTCTAATTGCCGCTCCCTTGATTCCAGTTCTAATTGCAGCTCCCTTGATTCAAGTTCTAATTGCCGCTCCCTTGATTCAAGTTCTACTCGCTGCTCCCTTGATTCCAGTTCTAATTGCAGCTCCCTTGATTCAAGTTCTAATTGCCGCTCCCTTGATTCAAGTTCTAATTGCCGCTCCCTTGATTCCAGTTCTAATTGCAGCTCCCTTGATTCCAGTTCTAATTGCAGCTCCCTTGATTCCAGTTCTAATTGCCGCTCCCTTGATTCCAGTTCTAATTGCAGCTCCCTTGATTCAAGTTCTAATTGCAGCTCCCTTGATTCAAGTTCTAATTGCAGCTCCCTTGATTCAAGTTCTAATTGCCGCTCCCTTGATTCAAGTTCTAATTGCCGCTCCCTTGATTCCAGTTCTAATTGCAGCTCCCTTGATTCAAGTTCTAATTGCCGCTCCCTTGATTCCAGTTCTAATTGCAGCTCCCTTGATTCCAGTTCTAATTGCAGCTCCCTTGATTCAAGTTCTAATTGCAGCTCCCTTGATTCAAGTTCTAATTGCCGCTCCCTTGATTCAAGTTCTAATTGCAGCTCCCTTGATTCAAGTTCTAATTGCCGCTCCCTTGATTCAAGTTCTAATTGCAGCTCCCTTGATTCCAGATTCCAGTTCTAATTGCCGCTCCCTTGATTCAAGTTCTAATTGCCGCTCCCTTGATTCAAGTTCTAATTGCCGCTCCCTTGATTCAAGCTCCCTTGATTCAAGTTCTAATTGCAGCTCCCTTGATTCAAGTTCTAATTGCAGCTCCCTTGATTCCAGTTCTAATTGCAGCTCCCTTGATTCCAGTTCTAATTCCCTTGATTCAAGTTCTAATTGCAGCTCCCTTGATTCAAGTTCTAATTGCCGCTCCCTTGATTCAAGTTCTAATTGCCGCTCCCTTGATTCCAGTTCTAATTGCAGCTCCCTTGATTCAAGTTCTAATTGCCGCCCTTGATTCCAGTTCTAATTGCAGCTCCCTTGATTCCAGTTCTAATTGCAGCTCCCTTGATTCCAGTTCTAATTGCAGCTCCCTTGATTCAAGTTCTAATTGCAGCTCCCTTGATTCAAGTTCTAATTGCCGCTCCCTTGATTCAAGTTCTAATTGCCGCTCCCTTGATTCCAGTTCTAATTGCAGCTCCTTGATTCAAGTTCTAATTGCCGCTCCCTTGATTCCAGTTCTAATTGCAGCTCCCTTGATTCCAGTTCTAATTGCAGCTCCCTTGATTCAAGTTCTAATTGCCGCTCCCTTGATTCCAGTTCTAATTGCAGCTCCCTTGATTCAAGTTCTAATTGCCGCTCCCTTGATTCAAGTTCTAATTGCCGCTCCCTTGATTCCAGTTCTAATTGCAGCTCCCTTGATTCCAGTTCTAATTGCAGCTCCCTTGATTCAAGTTCTAATTGCAGCTCCCTTGATTCAAGTTCTAATTGCCGCTCCCTTGATTCCAGTTCTAATTGCAGCTCCCTTGATTCAAGTTCTATTTGCCGCTCCCTTGATTCCAGTTCTAATTGCAGCTCCCTTGATTCCAGTTCTAATTGCAGCTCCCTTGATTCAAGTTCTAATTGCCGCTCCCTTGATTCAAGTTCTAATTGCAGCTCCCTTGATTCCAGTTCTAATTGCAGCTCCCTTGATTCCAGTTCTAATTGCCGCTCCCTTGATTCAAGTTCTAATTGCAGCTCCCTTGATTCCAGTTCTAATTGCAGCTCCCTTGATTCAAGTTCTAATTGCCGCTCCCTTGATTCAAGTTCTAATTGCCGCTCCCTTGATTCCAGTTCTAATTGCAGCTCCCTTGATTCAAGTTCTAATTGCCGCTCCCTTGATTCCAGTTCTAATTGCAGCTCCCTTGATTCCAGTTCTAATTGCCGCTCCCTTGATTCAAGTTCTAATTGCAGCTCCCTTGATTCAAGTTCTAATTGCAGCTCCCTTGATTCCAGTTCTAATTCCAGCTCCCTTGATTCCAGTTCTAATTGCAGCTCCCTTGATTCAAGTTCTAATTGCCGCTCCCTTGATTCAAGTTCTAATTGCAGCTCCCTTGATTCAAGTTCTAATTGCAGCTCCCTTGATTCAAGTTCTAATTGCAGCTCCCTTGATTCAAGTTCTAATTGCCGCTCCCTTGATTCAAGTTCTAATTGCAGCTCCCTTGATCTTGATTCCAGTTCTAATTGCAGCTCCCTTGATTCAAGTTCTAATTGCCGCTCCCTTGATTCAAGTTCTAATTGCAGCTCCCTTGATTCAAGTTCTAATTGCCGCTCCCTTGATTCAAGTTCTAATTGCCGCTCCCTTGATTCCAGTTCTAATTGCAGCTCCCTTGATTCAGCTCCCTTGATTCCAGTTCTAATTGCAGCTCCCTTGATTCCAGTTCTAATTGCAGCTCCCTTGATTCAAGTTCTAATTGCAGCTCCCTTGATTCAAGTTCTAATTGCCGCTCCCTTGATTCCAGTTCTAATTGCAGCTCCCTTGATTCAAGTTCTAATTGCAGCTCCCTTGATTCAAGTTCTAATTGCAGCCCTTGATTCAAGTTCTAATTGCCGCTCCCTTGATTCAAGTTCTAATTGCAGCTCCCTTGATTCAAGTTCTAATTGCAGCTCCCTTGATTCCAGTTCTAATTGCAGCTCCCTTGATTCCAGTTCTAATTGCAGCTCCCTTGATTCAAGTTCTAATTGCCGCTCCCTTGATTCAAGTTCTAATTGCAGCTCCCTTGATTCCAGTTCTAATTGCCGCTCCCTTGATTCAAGTTCTAATTGCCGCTCCCTTGATTCAAGTTCTAATTGCAGCTCCCTTGATTCCAGTTCTAATTGCAGCTCCCTTGATTCAAGTTCTAATTGCCGCTCCCTTGATTCAAGTTCTAATTGCAGCTCCCTTGATTCAAGTTCTAATTGCAGCTCCCTTGATTCCAGTTCTAATTGCAGCTCCCTTGATTCCAGTTCTAATTGCAGCTCCCTTGATTCAAGTTCTAATTGCCGCTCCCTTGATTCAAGTTCTAATTGCCGCTCCCTTGATTCCAGTTCTAATTGCAGCTCCCTTGATTCAAGTTCTAATTGCCGCTCCCTTGATTCCAGTTCTAATTGCAGCTCCCTTGATTCCAGTTCTAATTGCAGCTCCCTTGATTCCAGTTCTAATTGCAGCTCCCTTGATTCAAGTTCTAATTGCAGCTCCCTTGATTCCAGTTCTAATTGCAGCTCCCTTGATTCCAGTTCTAATTGCAGCTCCCTTGATTCAAGTTCTAATTGCCGCTCCCTTGATTCAAGTTCTAATTGCCGCTCCCTTGATTCCAGTTCTAATTGCAGCTCCCTTGATTCCAGTTCTAATTGCAGCTCCCTTGATTCCAGTTCTAATTGCAGCTCCCTTGATTCAAGTTCTAATTGCCGCTCCCTTGATTCAAGTTCTAATTGCCGCTCCCTTGATTCCAGTTCTAATTGCAGCTCCCTTGATTCAAGTTCTAATTGCCGCTCCCTTGATTCAAGTTCTAATTGCAGCTCCCTTGATTCAAGTTCTAATTGCCGCTCCCTTGATTCCAGTTCTAATTGCAGCTCCCTTGATTCAAGTTCTAATTGCCGCTCCCTTGATTCAAGTTCTAATTGCAGCTCCCTTGATTCAAGTTCTAATTGCCGCTCCCTTGATTCAAGTTCTAATTGCCGCTCCCTTGATTCCAGTTCTAATTGCAGCTCCCTTGATTCAAGTTCTAATTGCCGCTCCCTTGATTCCAGTTCTAATTGCAGCTCCCTTGATTCCAGTTCTAATTGCAGCTCCCTTGATTCCAGTTCTAATTGCAGCTCCTTGATTCAAGTTCTAATTGCCGCTCCCTTGATTCCAGTTCTAATTGCAGCTCCCTTGATTCCAGTTCTAATTGCAGCTCCCTTGATTCAAGTTCTAATTGCCGCTCCCTTGATTCCAGTTCTAATTGCAGCTCCCTTGATTCCAGTTCTAATTGCAGCTCCCTTGATTCAAGTTCTAATTGCAGCTCCCTTGATTCCAGTTCTAATTGCAGCTCCCTTGATTCCAGTTCTAATTGCCGCTCCCTTGATTCCAGTTCTAATTGCAGCTCCCTTGATTCAAGTTCTAATTGCCGCTCCCTTGATTCCAGTTCTAATTGCATCTCCCTTGATTCCAGTTCTAATTGCCGCTCCCTTGATTCCAGTTCTAATTGCAGCTCCCTTGATTCCAGTTCTAATTGCCGCTCCCTTGATTCCAGTTCTAATTGCAGCTCCCTTGATTCCAGTTCTAATTGCCGCTCCCTTGATTCAAGTTCTAATTGCCGCTCCCTTGATTCAAGTTCTAATTGCAGCTCCCTTGATTCAAGTTCTAATTGCAGCTCCCTTGATTCCAGTTCTAATTGCAGCTCCCTTGATTCCAGTTCTAATTGCCGCTCCCTTGATTCAAGTTCTAATTGCAGCTCCCTTGATTCAAGTTCTAATTGCCGCTCCCTTGATTCCAGTTCTAATTGCCGCTCCCTTGATTCCAGTTCTAATTGCAGCTCCCTTGATTCAAGTTCTAATTGCCGCTCCCTTGATTCCAGTTCTAATTGCCGCTCCCTTGATTCCAGTTCTAATTGCAGCTCCCTTGATTCCAGTTCTAATTGCCGCTCCCTTGATTCAAGTTCTAATTGCAGCTCCCTTGATTCAAGTTCTAATTGCCGCTCCCTTGATTCAAGTTCTAATTGCAGCTCCCTTGATTCCAGTTCTAATTGCAGCTCCCTTGATTCCAGTTCTAATTGCAGCTCCCTTGATTCCAGTTCTAATTGCAGCTCCCTTGATTCAAGTTCTAATTGCAGCTCCCTTGATTCCAGTTCTAATTGCAGCTCCCTTGATTCAAGTTCTAATTGCCGCTCCCTTGATTCAAGTTCTAATTGCCGCTCCCTTGATTCAAGTTCTAATTGCAGCTCCCTTGATTCCAGTTCTAATTGCAGCTCCCTTGATTCCAGTTATAATTGCAGCTCCCTTGATTCCAGTTCTAATTGCCGCTCCCTTGATTCCAGTTCTAATTGCCGCTCCCTTGCCAGTTCTAATTGCAGCTCCTTTGATTCAAGTTCTAATTGCAGCTCCCTTGATTCCAGTTCTAATTGCAGCTCCCTTGATTCAAGTTCTAATTGCAGCTCCCTTGATTCAAGTTCTAATTGCAGCTCCCTTGATTCCAGTTCTAATTGCAGCTCCCTTGATTCAAGTTCTAATTGCCGCTCCCTTGATTCAAGTTCTAATTGCCGCTCCCTTGATTCAAGTTCTAATTGCCGCTCCCTTGATTCCAGTTCTAATTGCAGCTCCCTTGATTCCAGTTCTAATTGCCGCTCCCTTGATTCAAGTTCTAATTGCAGCTCCCTTGATTCAAGTTCTAATTGCCGCTCCCTTGATTCCAGTTCTAATTGCCGCTCCCTTGATTCCAGTTCTAATTGCAGCTCCCTTGATTCCAGTTCTAATTGCCGCTCCCTTGATTCCAGTTCTAATTGCAGCTCCCTTGATTCAAGTTCTAATTGCCGCTCCCTTGATTCAAGTTCTAATTGCAGCTCCCTTGATTCAAGTTCTAATTGCCGCTCCCTTGATTCCAGTTCTAATTGCAGCTCCCTTGATTCCAGTTCTAATTGCAGCTCCCTTGATTCAAGTTCTAATTGCCGCTCCCTTGATTCAAGTTCTAATTGCCGCTCCCTTGATTCAAGTTCTAATTGCAGCTCCCTTGATTCAAGTTCTAATTGCCGCTCCCTTGATTCAAGTTCTAATTGCAGCTCCCTTGATTCAAGTTCTAATTGCCGCTCCCTTGATTCAAGTTCTAATTGCAGCTCCCTTGATTCAAGTTCTAATTGCCGCTCCCTTGATTCAAGTTCTAATTGCCGCTCCCTTGATTCCAGTTCTAATTGCCGCTCCCTTGATTCCAGTTCTAATTGCAGCTCCCTTGATTCAAGTTCTATTTGCCGCTCCCTTGATTCCAGTTCTAATTGCAGCTCCCTTGATTCAAGTTCTAATTGCAGCTCCCTTGATTCAAGTTCTAATTGCCGCTCCCTTGATTCAAGTTCTAATTGCAGCTCCCTTGATTCCAGTTCTAATTGCCGCTCCCTTGATCTTGATTCCAGTTCTGCTTTTTGCATGCGTTCTTTTGACTCCAGCTCCATTTTAAACTTTTGCATTTCAAATGAAGAATTTCCCTCAGGTGTTTCCACCTGTTCTTGAACTTCTTGACTCACAACAGACATTTTTGTGTGCGATCTTAGAACTCTGTCTGATGTAATCGACATAGACTTAATATTACATGCGTATACTGACACTATACAGAAGTATAAATTTCCTTAAAATGATCTAATATTACTACAACATTTACAATGTTTTGTTTTTGATACGAACTGAACTAAATATGAGCCTTAACTATACAATTTTACTAGCCTAAGCATCTGTGAAATTTGTATGTACATATTTACCGATGATATTATCTTCTTCTCTTCTTTCTTCTATGCTAATATCTTCTTTCTTCTTTGTCTTTGGAAATTCCTCTGTAATTTCTTCTCTTCTTCCAATCGAACATGTGTCCTCTTCTTTCTTCCAATACAACAGTTATTCAGCTCTGCGTCCTCTTCTTTCTTCCAATGCAACAGTTATTCAGTCAGTTGCGTCCTCGTCTTTCTTCCAATACAACAGTTATTCAGTCAGTTGCGTCCTCTTCTTTCTTCCAATACAACAGTTATTCAGTTGCGTCCTCTTCTTTCTTCCGATACAACAGTTATTCAGTTGCGTCCTCTTCTTTCTTCCGATACAACAGTTATTCAGTTGCGTCCTCTTCTTTCTTCCGATACAACAGTTATTCAGTTGCGTCCTCTTCTTTCTTCTTTCTTTTTAGGGCTAGCTCACTGAATGTTTCTTTTTCAAAGCTGAACTAATAGTCTTTACCGACTTTGATACCGTCTTTGTCGATTTTCAAGTACCGTTCTTCGAAAACTTTGTCGATGTTTTCTTTGGCGATTATCCAGTTTCTTTCTTCGAAAACTTTGTTGATGTTTTCTTTGGTAATTTTCCAGTTTTTTTCTTCGAAAACTTCGTTGATGTTTTCTTTGTGATTTCTTTGAGTCTTTCTTAGGCTATTTCTTGAAATGGCGTACCTGTAGATTTACTTTTTCCGCTGCCACCATGTTACGTTCGCTTGCCGGCTTCTCTTCTTAGTAAACTATGAAATCACACAATTATCACATGTTACGTTCGCTGCCACCATGTTACGTGCTTGCCGGCTTCTCTTCTTAGTAAACTATGAAATCACACAATAATATCACACCATCAAGCTAAGTTTTACAATAATTCTTAGACTTAGAGTCCTTTATTCATCTCCATCCTCGCGCAGCTCTTTCTGAATCATCTCAATCTTATTATTATTTTCTTCCTTCCCCCTCGCGCAGCTCTTCCTCCAAAATCAAACGCAAATGCTCACCGCGTCGCGCCCCGCACAACGCGCCGCGTTACACCGCGGAAACCCTATTAATATCATGACAAAGACCCTTGATTTTGATTGTAAGCATCTCCAAATTAAACAACTCCTCCCTTTACGCGCACGCTGTCAAAAACTACCACCACCTCCAAATTCCGGAGGAGCACACCCACCCAAAAATTTGTCATGTGACCCCAGCCACCCCCCCGGCCCTCCGTTTCATCCAGCTGTCTTGGGCCCTTTTTTTTCCCTTCAAAAGGACGATAAAAAGCGTACAAAAGTGGGAGATAATATGGATTTCAACTGGCTCATTGCTGCTGAGCGAGTTTTGAGCACATTGGTTTATGGCTTGATTAACTACAAACATAGTAAGAGAATAGCTCTAGTAGGAGACATGGCTATACTACTATATATACTACTACATATACCCCATAATACCCCTATCCATAATCCATGAAATGTAGTAAGAGAACATATTTGAGGTACTAACTGTGTAAAATATCCAATTTCTCCTGAGATAAAAAAAAAAGGACTTAGGTTAAGACCAACCTTAAGTGCCCATGGACCATGGTACTAATTAGGTCGAATACAGTACTCTTGCATGATAGAAAGTGTCCTACTCATATAGAACTTGATCAGTTCACTCGGATTGTGATGTCCAAATTGTGAGCTGTGCCCATGGTACTTGTCATTCCCAAAATAAAATATTGTCCCATGGGTGGGGGAAAAGTCATTAAACTTAACATGGGGTCAACTTTCAAACTTCATCAAATTGTGTCGAAAACATTACTAATGTATAAATGTATCCCTCTGGTCATATGGATTCAGAAAATGTATAGTTTTACCTATCTAGGATTAGGATGTGGCGTTCTTGAGTTATTACCAAAAAGGTCAAAGGTCAAGCATTGACCTCTAAAGGGTAAAAATTTTAAACATGCTCCGATCTTGATGAAAATGGTGTCAAAATCTTCGCTTGGTAAGAGTGGTGGATAGGGTGACTATGTGATTAAGTGGTGGGGAAATACTGTGGTGGTGGGTAAGAGTGGTGGATAGGGTGACTATGTGATAAAGTGGTGGGGTAATGGTGGGTGGTGGGTAAGGGTGATGGATAGGGTGACTATGTGATAAAGTGGTGGGGGTAATACCGTGTTGTTTGGTAAGAGTGGTGGATAGGGTGACTATGTGATAAAGTGGTGGGGGTAATACCGTGTTGTTTGGTAAGAGTGGTGGATAGGGTGACTATGTGATAAAGTGGTGGGGAAATACTGTGTGGTTGGGTAAGGGTGGTGGATAGGGTGACTATGTGATAAAGTGGTGGGGTAATAGTGGGTGGTGGGTAAGAGTGATGGATAGGGTGACTATGTGATAAAGTGGTGGGGTAATAGTGGGTGGTGGGTAAGAGTGATGGATAGGGTGACTATGTGATAAAGTGGTGGGGGTAATACCATGTTGTTTGGTAAGAGCGGTGGATAGGGTGACTACGGGATAAAGTGGTGGGGAAATACTGTGTGGTTGGGTAAGGGTGGTGGAATAGGGTGACTATGTGATAAAGTGGTGGGGTAATAGTGGGTGGTGGGTAAGAGTGATGGATAGGGTGACTATGTGATAAAGTGGTGGGGGTAATACCATGTTGTTTGGTAAGAGCGGTGGATAGGGTGACTACGGGATAAAGTGGTGGGGTAATAGTGGGTGGTGGGTAAGAGTGATGGATAGGGTGACTATGTGATAAAGTGGTGGGGGTAATACCGTGTTGTTTGGTAAGAGTGGTGGATAGGGTGACTATGATATAAAATTGGATCGGTTGAGCCCATATTTATTGGTGGAGCTATGAGTTTTAAAATATTGGACGAGACATAGTCCAATATTTTACAACTCATAGCGAGACCAATAAATATTGGGCGTAAAGCATCCAATTTTATCATTATTATGTTTTGGATCCAATATTATCACAACTTGGATCCATCAAAACATAATAATGGGATAAAGTGGTGGGGAAATACTGTGTGGTGGGTAAGAGTGATGGATAGGGTGGCTATGTGATAAAGTGGTGGGGGTAATACCATGTTGTTTGGTAAGAGCGGTGGATAGGGTGACTACGGGATAAAGTGGTGGGGTAATAGTGGGTGGTGGGTAAGAGTGATGGATAGGGTGACTATGTGATAAAGTGGTGGGGGTAATACCATGTTGTTTGGTAAGAGCGGTGGATAGGGTGACTACGGGATAAAGTGGTGGGGTAATAGTGGGTGGCGGGTAAGAGTGATGGATAGGGTGACTATGTGATAAAGTGGTGGGGGTAATATCATGTTGTTTGGTAAGAGCGGTGGATAGGGTGACTACGGGATAAAATGGTGGGGTAATAGTGGGTGGTGGGTAAGAGTGATGGATAGGGTGACTATGTGATAAAGTGGTGGGGGTAATACCATGTTGTTTGGTAAGAGCGGTGGATAGGGTGACTACGGGATAAAGTGGTGGGGTAATAGTGGGTGGTGGGTAAGAGTGATGGATAGGGTGACTATGTGATAAAGTGGTGGGGGTAATACCGTGTTGTTTGGTAAGAGCGGTGGATAGGGTGACTATGTGATAAAGTGGTGGGGAAATACTGTGTGGTTGGGTAAGGGTGGTGGATAGGGTGACTATGTGATAAAGTGGTGGGGTAATAGTGGGTAGTGGGTAAGAGTGATGGATAGGGTGACTATGTGATAAAGTGGTGGGGTAATAGTGTGTGGTTGGGTAAGAGTGATGGATAGGGTGACTATGTGATAAAGTGGTGGGGTAATAGTGTGTGGTTGGGTAAGAGTGATGGATAGGGTGACTATGTGATAAAGTGGTGGGGTAATAGTGGATGGTGGGTAAGAGTGATGGATAGGGTGACTATGTGATAAAGTAGTGGTTAATACTGTGTTGTTGGGTAAGGATAGTGGTGGTAGGATGATAAGATAATGGGGTAGGGTGGTGGGGTAATAAATGGTGGTTTTGGGGTGGTGGGGGTAAGTTTGTTGAATGGATGATCGGGTAATAGTGGGTATTGTTCTAATAGTAGGGGTAGGGTATGGTGGTCAAGCAATAGGTGGTAGGGTAATAGTGGGTGGTGGGGTAAGGCTGGTGATGGGGTATGGTGGTGGGTGTGGGGTGATGGTGGTGCAGGATGGTGAGGTAATGGCAGGGTGTTGGGTGTAGGGCATTGGGAAAAATAGTTGGTGGTGGCGTAGGTAGAGTGACTATGGAGTATGGTGCAGGGGTAATAGTGGATGGTGTAGTAAGGGTGGTAGGGTGGAGAGGTAATGGGGTAGGGTGATGGTTTAATAGTGGGTGGTGGGATAAGGGTGATAGGTAGGGTGATTGGGGTATGGTGTTTGGGTAATAGTGGATGATGGGGTAGGGTGGGGAGTAAGGTGGTGGTGGAGTAGGGTGAAATGTGATGGAGACTGAGTGGGTGGTGGAGTACTAAGGGTGGTGGTGGTAGGGTGGTGGAGTAAATAGGTAGGGTGTTTGGGTAATAGTGGGTGGTGGGGTAGGGTAGGGAAGTAAGGTGGGGCAGGGTGAAATGTGATGGAGACTGAGTGGGTGGTGGAGTACCATGGGTGGTGGTCGTAGGGTGGTGGAGTAAATAGGTAGGGTGGTTGGGTAATAGTTGGTGGTGGCGTAGGTAGGGTGACTATGGAGTATGGTGCAGCGGTAATAGTGGATGGTGAACTAAGGGTGGTAGGGTGGAGATGTAATGGGGTAGGGTGATGGTTTAATAGTGGGTGGTGGGATAAGGGTGATAGGTAGGGTGATTGGGGTATGGTGTTTGGGTAATAGTGGATGATGGGGTAGGTTGGGGAGTAAGGTGGTGGTGGGGTAGGGTGAAATGTGATGGAGACTGAGTGGGTGGTGGAGTACTAAGGGTGGTGGTGGTAGGGTGGTGGAATAAATAGGTAGGGTGGTTGGGTAATAGTGGGTGGTGGGGTGAGGTGTCCCATGAAAAGGGGCCCAACGAATGTTGTGATATTTAAAAATGTGTTTATGTGAAATCCAATTCTAGGTATCATTTGGGATTTTATTTCCACGCTACATTCTGTAAGCAAGTGTAGGTTACATGGGATTTATAATCATAGCTGGAAGCTTTAGTCTGTAAGCAAGTGTTTAGGTTACATGGGCTTTATAATCATAGCTGGAAGCTTTAGTCTGTAAGCAAGTGTTTATGTTACACGAGCTTTATAATCATAGCTGAAAGCTTTAGTCTGTAAGCAAGTGTTTAGGTTACATGGGCTTTATAATCATAGCTGGAAGCTTTAGTCTGTAAGCAAGTGTTTAGGTTACATGGGGTTTATCAGGCGCGTATCCAGGAATTCGTAGACCGGGGGCGCAAATTAGGTTTGTTTTTTGAATTACAATATTGCCGCGAAGCTGCCTTCCCGGTACGCTTGCGCGACGCAGGCGGGTGTCTGAGGGGGATGTGCCCCCTCAGAAGTGAGAAACTTTTGCAAAATGAAGACCTTATTTGGTGGACCATTTTGGCACTCGGCCGTATCACATACTGACATATTCGACATTTTAAACATTTTTGAGAAAATTGGTATATTAGTTTGTTATGTTCTACTCTATATATTCACCAATAACCATGCCACAAAGTGGCGTAATTAGTAAGATATTAATTAATTTAAATGTCTGCATCACATAACGACGTATTTGCCGATCACCTATACTGCGCAAGCCCAGTATATCGTATCTGCAATTTGAAGAATTTGCCGTTTCACATACTGACGTATTTGCGCTACGTATTTGCGCGACTCTGTCATTGCACGGCAAAAATGCTGTTTTGTCCTTTCCATATACTAACGTATTTGCCCAACTGTTTCACATACTGACGTATTTACGCGACGTATTTGTTATTTGAACGGCGAAATTGACATTAATCCTTTTCACATAGTGACGTATCTTATTTAATATTGATTTTTGCAGAATAAGTTATGCTCTGATAGTGATAAGCGAATTATATTGTAAATATGGTATATTTGCACTACTGTTAACCTAGTTTTAATCGACAATAATATTTGAATCAAGATAATACAGCAAATGAAAATCGCTAGATTTTCAAGTTCGATTTTCTCGAAATGCGTATTTTGCAAATACGTCAGTATGTGATACGGCCGACGTATTATTGTGTAAAATTTTAGTTTGAAAAAGCCGAAAATGTTTGAAATGGCGGCCCAATTGAAGCCATTCGTGGACCAGTTTTCACTCTTTTGGTATAAATTATTGCTTTATAAAGTTTGCAAAATGAAGGCCTAATTGAAGCCATTTGGTGGGCGATTTTGACACTATTATTGTGTACAAAAAGTTAGTTAGAAAAAGTTACAATTTACTACATATTACTATAGGCCTAATTATTAAGTACCCCTCAGAAGTTGTGAAAATTTGCACACAAAAAAGGGCCAATTGAAGCATCATTTTTACACTATTTATATCATTGCTTTCAACAACAAAAAATGGCTCGAACTGAATTTGCAAAATTGTTACACTGGTCCACTGACACTTAAGGGATGGGTTTATATGTGTGTAAATGGAGGAGAAATGGGAGGATTTTGGCATGTTTGCTGTGATTGTTTGCCTAGCAATATTGATCACAAGTACACAATTGATGGTGCATATCAAGGACCAAACTCTATAGTTTTATATTTGAGCACGATCACTTCTGTAAGGTCATGGGAAATTATGTAAATCGGCTTTTATATTTGATGTTGCATATCGGCTCACGCACTTTTTTTTTTTGTACCCAGTATTTCACAAAGTCCCTGTACTCTGATGACCCTATGACCTTTTGCTGGTATGTTGAGCACTTTAAACAATTAATTATAGTACTTACCTCCTACTTTAGGAACATGCATATGCCTTAATGTATGTCGACCATGTCAACAACCCAGTGTAGTTTTACATGGTTGGAAAAGTTTATTTCCTTTCGCTATTTTGCCAATCATAATTCATAAATTGTCCAACTTTTTTGACAAAAAAGAGTTTTGCAACTATTCCGCCAGCAATGAAACACAAATTTATGTGTATCCAGTGCGTCCTTTACGTTTAAATAGTTCAGTTTATTGTCAAGTTGTGCCTCTATACGCCATATTTACGGAATTGATGATACGAGCTGATACGGAATTTTTGAACCCAAATTTCTTGAAATATACATTACCTTTTTAACTTCTCGTCACGAAATTGGATTCATAAGAAGGTCAAATACAAGCCTTCCATTATGGCTGGTATCATCATCTCGATTGGTGTCTTGTGTTAGTATTATTCCATATTTTGCTGGTAGAAGTTCAATGAAACCCTCCATAATTCACGACTTCTGTCACTTGTGTTATAAACTCGATGTGTTTACTATATTGTCGCTCGGGTCCGCGACTAATCGCAGGGACCGGTCTATCATTAGCTATTCTATACACTTTTCAATAGCCTTATTGTGACGTGTGGGAGTTTTAAAAGCCGAGCCATGAACGAAATATAATGCGAGCACCCGGGGGGGGGGCATCAACTTTAGAGGTGACGGTATGTGCCTGTCAATATATGCCCCTCTTTTGAAGCCGACTATACCCGATGACCAGGCACCTTCAGTTTTCAAAATATTATACCCAATGACCCCTTTTTCATTTTGATTGTACATAATGACCCTTTTTTTTTATAAAAAAAAACCCAACGTTTTGTACTGATATGCGCCTACTTCGCGACGCTTGTAGGCACATATACCCATCAATTCTAAAGTTGAGTGCCCCGGGGCGAGCGCATACTGCGGGCCAATGAACAATGAGATAGTGGCTTTTCTGATATAGCTTTGAGGAACTGTTGAAGTATAAATCAGCCAACGAGTAGGTGTGTCCAAATTGCACATCTTGAATTGAGACCAAGACATGCTGTTATTTCAAATGTTATACCGTTCCGGTTGGTTTATTACCTACCATTGCCTACGAGATGCAGTTCTAAGGTGACAGAGGGACAGGTCTGCAATTCGATTCCACAACCATTCATACCTTTCATCTGTTTTATTGTATTATCGTGCGAATTGCTCCGTGGTACCTTACGGGTACCTGAATTTTATTTGAATGAAGATGACTCTGTCATGCTCGACGTCATATTGCATAATTTCTATACAGTATATGCAATAAACCAACCAGAACAGTATAACAATTGAAATAATAGGCAGTTCTAAGATAGGTTAAGAAGAATATAACGTCACAATTCTGTATTATTATTCAAGGTTGTAACGTGTGTCTATGCTGTCATGTAGGCCTACCTGGCAACAGACACGCCCCGGTACAAACAGATGAAATTTGTAGAAAAGCGTGATTATGACAAAAACATTAAAAATGATACTTTGAGGTATTGTTTTTTTAATTTTTGTATGGCAGATCATACATACACATGTGCTGAGGTCAAAAAGGTAAAAATTTTGTTTTTGACCCCTGACTCACCTGTCATTCCAAACAACCCCTTAATAAGACTTGTGACTGGCAATTAGGACTAGGCCTACTATAAAGCATGCATGGATTGATCATGTTGATGCTGAGCATTGAATCCGTCTTTACTGACTTTGGTGAAAAATGTGACGGGCCCTGCATATCAGTGGACCGGCAGTAGTTTTCACTTGCTTTTGGGCCGAGGAACCGCCTTCATGCATCACAGGCCTATAATAGGCCTGTATTATACTTCTGATCGACCTGACTGTGCTGGTATATATCCGGATTTACCTTTTGATGACCCATGGGTATGGCAACAAGATTTCCACCTCTGGATTTTCAGATAGAAGACACCCCTCTACCCCACAACTGTAACCCAATTTTTTTTTTTCAAGCTGTCCCCAGAATTCCTTTACCGGGAAAGGTGAACGAAAATTTGATAAAGTGCGCGCTTAGCGAGCGAAAATTTGCTATTTCAATGTACCGGAGTCATAGAGCCAGGAGGCAAAATTTCCAAATCGTCCCACTGATCTGCAACTAAAAGAACATGATTGGGATAAATGTGCGCGAAGCGCGCGTAAAAATTCCAATTTCAATTCTAAAATGAACAAATTGAGGACAATGTGCCCTAGAATCGTGCCAAAGGAAGATGCATAGGGCAGGCCTTTTACAAATTTTGGTTTATTTTTTTTAAATTTTGATCCAGTACAGACGTTTTATGCTTTTTCCAGGTATCAGATGTTATAACAGTTACTCTCATTTTTCAGAATATGGTTAATTTTGGTTCTAAAATAGACCAAAAGGAAGATCCAAATCGTAAATTTTGTCACAATATATCTGTCGACTGAGCAGGGGGGCTGACTTGCCACCCTGCTCCATGGCTAATCTCAATTGGTGCTGAACAGTGGCGTACATTTCTTTTTGACATTGAGGGGGATGGGCTTGTGAAACTTTGTTATGGTATAGTGAATTCAGCACCTTTTGGAGACCGACTAAGTTTATGGTACAAATGCGCGCAAAGCGCGCGACAAAATTTGCCAGGTTAAAGCTAAACTAGTGAAATATGATACAAAGCTCGCAAAAATTGGCACTTTTGTGGCTAAAATGGCCAAATATGAGGACCTTTTTGACCAAAAATGCATTAAAAAAAATTGGCTCCCCAGCAAACACAGAAATATTTTAAAAACTATTTAAACATGTTATATTTTGGGTTTTGGTTTAGATAAGAACGTTTTCATTACATTAAATGACGGGTTTTTAAAGGTCATTGAAACGTTTTAAAAAGTTTTATTTGAAAATACACTACAAGAATACTTTTAATGTTTTCAAAATGTTATTTTTCCACATAATTTTGTCAACCCTTAAATAACATGTTAGAATATTTGCAGTAGGTTATCAACAAATGTTTTTGAAAGTTGTGAAAACGTTTGATAGCCTTTATCAGACATGATGCAGTCATGTCTACAGTAGAATTCATCTCGACCTTTGCAGGACTTAACCCCATTAAAAGCTATTAAACCAAGATAACACTCATTGAAACAACTCAACTGATTAAATCGGATCTTCTCTGGTTGTGCACAAGTGTCTGTTTTCATGTGCGATATCGCAATAAAGCTGGTATTCATAGCTTCAGTTGGGTAACCGATTATAAAGGAAACGAAAGGAAACAATGGTATGTGTACCTTTGTTCACGAAATGAGACAATGGCGTGCTTTTTGTAAACCAGCATTCTTGAAAATGAGCAACATAATGATTGTTGACTTAACACGGGTTGGAAATAATTTCTTCATATTTTTTGGTGTTATCTGTCGTTTACATATCCTTCCTAAAACACCAAAGTACGAGTATTTCCAATCATCTAAATTAGCTAAAAATTTAGGACATGTTACAAAACTATATTGTCTAGAATTTTAGAAGAGTACTTTTAATATTGGCCGGTTATTTTTCACACAGCGACGTTAACTAGGCAATGTACTATTACCTATAACATTAACTAAAACACCAAAGTACGAATATTTCCAAACATCTAAATTAGCTAAAAATTTAGGACATGTTAAAAACTATATTTTCTAGAACTTTAGAAGAGTACTGTTAATATTGGCCGGTTATTTTTCACACAGCGACGTTAACTAGTCATATCCCCATACTTTTAACGTAGGGTTATTTGTAGGGGTCACGCGTCAATGGGAAAGAGCACTGTGTATTGTGTATAGGAAAACGGACAGTAACTGCAGTATGAGAAGATGTAAAGAAAGGAGGGAGAACGGAATTATATCTTTGAGATAATCCCGTAGGTAATCCTGTCGCACCTATTCATAGTCCTTTATTCTCAAGTAGTTACACTTGAAAGTAGCCTTTGATGTGATGTGTGTTGCCGACTACGGTTGATTAATTTTCACTCCAGAATTGAAAACATATCAAATGTTTCTATAGAGAATCCCTTGAAAGTATGACATGTGTGTGTTAAGTACCTGATGTTGCTCTGAAGGGATACCACACGTGGATACTATAAGAAAGAAATGTAGTTTTGTAAAGATTCCAAAAAAAATCCGCCAATTTTGGAACATATATTAATTATTTAGGAGAGTGTTTTAGGATTTTGTTAGAAAAGGGATGATTTTTTATCATCTATATTTTATTGTTTTATGTATTTTCCTGTCATTTCCTGCAAACCTAATAAAGATATTTTGATAATTGAAAATAGTAGAGGTTGAAAGCGTAACCAAGCGTGCAAAATTATTATTTGCCATGGAACTTCGGTCATATTTTATTTGAAATAAACTGGATGTTAGGATCTGCATGCATGGTATGCATAGTATTGATGGTATACAGACACTGACCTTTCCCTAAAACTAGTAAGCAGCAACTTGTGTATCACACCCGTCATGGGTTCGAACCCTTTTGCTGTATTTCATTGTTAAACCTAAATAGCGTGATTGCTTTTGAATGAGCGGCAACACACATATTTTGTTTGAGGAGAGCTGGACCTATCTCCTTTTCTTTATATATCCCTTATATAACCCGACATTTTAATGTTTTCTGGCAACCTTTTCTAACCTTTTGCGATTGATGTTAAAAACGTTTGGTGTTTACTGGGTCGTTACGCTTGCAATTGGGGATTTTTAGGACTTTATATATTTTACGGCAGCACCTGCACCACCACCACCCTCCATTTCCCCACCCTGGCATATGGGCCTGGAGTGACCCTACATCAAGATTCAAAATCATTACAGATCAGTTATTGTCATGGCTGCTAGTTGATATAGTTTTACTTCCGATATTGGTAGGCCTAATAACAAAACAAAACTGTCGACTTGGTATTAAAAACTTTAAAGTACTAATTTGTTATAATAGGAAATATGTAATGTATAGTGAAATACAGCCTGTCTCAAAAAAAATTGTGCAAGTGAAAAGCGCCCTCTGTGACAATTAGAAAACATCGTTGTTACATAATGCTTACATCAACGTCAAGGGCATAGTCTTGGCTCTCAAATGCCGTTTAGTCTGTTCAATTTGCTTGTTTTAATCTTGAGATATGCTTACTTAACAACGAAAGGGTAAAATCACAATTGTGCCACTTTTACTAGGGAAGAGGGCTGTACATGTAAATCAATGATAGCATCAAGTTTATCAAGAGTTCCTTCGTGAAATCAAAAGAATGCATCAATTACACGACAATACATAATTGTTTCTAATGTTTTATCATGATAAAGGTATAATAGTTCTCTTTTTCCACTTACGACAACTTAAACGATAAATAAATATTTCACATTCTGCTGTAAAATTAAATACATCTGCATGTCAATGATTTTACCATGGTATACTGTTCTCATTTGTCATTCAAGACATGTTAAAAGACAAACAAATATTGCACACTTATAGGTTAATGAAATTTGACAAGTTCATGAAATTAGACAAATTAATGAAATTAGACAAAATAATGCACGCGCGCTGGTGTTGATGCGTCTAATGCGAAGGGGGAGTGCATTAGACGCATCAACATCAGCTATCATTGATTTAATTGATTTACATGTACCAGCCCTATTCCCTAGTAAAAGTGGCACAATTGTGATTTTACCCTTTCGTTGTTAACTAAACATATCTCGAGATTAAAAAGAGCAAATTGAACAGAACAAACGGTATTTGAGAGCTAAGACTGTGCCCTTGACGTTGATGTAAGCATTATATCACAACGGTATTCTCTAATTGCCAAAGAGGGCGCTTTTCACTTGCACAATTTTTTTTGAGACAGGCTGTAGTGCTTTTTATCAGCAGGCAATGTTATCAGTATAGATATGGAAGATAGCATTCACTATTGGTTAATATTTGAGTGGAGATTTGCTATGAGTATAAAACATTAATTTTGAATCATAATTTGCACATGAATTTAAGATTTGTGCATAATTACCATTATTTGTTATTTTTATCATTATCATTATTATTATCGTTATTATTATTATCATTATTATTATTATTATTATTATTATTATTATTATTATTATTATTATTATTATTATTATTATTATTATTATTATTATTATTATTATTATTATTATTATCATCATCATCATTATTATTACAGATAGGATCCTGTACGCAGGATCCGACTACTCGTCAGCTGCCCGCATTGTAAAATACAACCTGGACACTAACGACCAGGTTGATATATACAATGCAGGAGCGAGGATATACGACATCACGGTGCTTGGTGACTATATCATCTTTGTGGGGCTTTACAATGGCATCAAGGCTATACCCAAGAACGGTGGTGGACTAATACCCCTCACCATTACTGGTTTAGAGGATTGCACCGCCTTCTACAGCATCCACACAATGAATGGTAAGTACAAGTTAGTTATTACTTCAGACATTATACAATGCAGATATAGCCATAATTAAAGGAGTATGTCATTAGTGAATCTCACAGTGACTGGTTTGGAGGATAGCCTTGTCAGCATCCACACAATGAATGGTAAGTACAAGTTAATTATTACTTCAGACATACCGTCGTGTTATCTTTTCAGTTTCTGTTTCCGTATCCGTAATAGTTTTTGTAAGTCATTGTTATTCTGAAGTGGTAGTCTCCCAGGTATGACCAATCTTTTATTCTAGCCTTTTGTTAGTTACTGAAAATTTGAAGCTCGTGAATTTCAGTTTTCGTTTTGGTAAGTTATATTGATTTTTACATAAAACCTTGAGATGTGCGGTTGGGTGCCAATCTAGACAAAAGAAGAGTCTAACTTTTCCGGTCCTAAATTCGCGGTAAATTGTACGGCTTCAATTGACATGTGTTTAGTGTATATGCACTTACGCCTAGACGTAAGTGATTCGTAAAAAAGTCTTGCATTGAAATATATACTAACCATGTTGCCAAGTTATAAGCAAAAAGCCTATCATATTGGCTATGAAACGAGCGTCTGAAATAGTCAAATATCTCCCAATGAGGCGCATACAAGTGGTGATTTGGTAATCATGTTTTATATTGAAATGCAATACAAAAGAATTGCATTGGAGCAAAGATAATTTATTCTATTCATTCGTACCAATGGCAAGCTAATCTGATAATTGGTTGGGCCTAATATGCAAGACTCGGGTTTATTTTAAATGTTTATTTTTGCAGAGCTTATTTTCAGTCTCATCTTCTCTGGTCATACTGATAAATTTCGCAAGGGAGGGGGAGGAAGGAAGGGAGGGAGGGGATACTTGAGACTGAACAAGTGAGAGTGGGAGGGGTGAGGAAGAAGAGAGAGAGGGAGAAACGGAAAGACTAGAAAGAGAAGAACAGGAGAGGAAAGAGAAGGGACAGGGAGAGAGTGTGGAGACTGATCATTCGGAGGGGGGAGGAGGAAGCAAAATAGGGTGATAGACGAGGGAAGGGCGACACTGCGGCCCTGCACATGTGTATTGGGGGCGACATGCTCATAAGCGAACCTTTTGTGATTTAAGGGCTTATTTTCAACGTTTTTACAGAAAAAAGTGGACCTTTTCATTCGGTTTGGCATTTTGTAATAATGTGAATCAATAACAGTGTCAAAGACTAGAGGGCGCTAGACCATAAAAAATACCGGTGTTAACACCCATGACACCGGTGATCCATAACCTTGTCTCTCCAGGCTTTATTGACACAGGCATCCACGCCTATTGAAATAAGCTGATTGGTACTTCAAAGTTAACAATGAAGTCAGATTACAGTAAACTTACTGAATCCCTTGCGTTTTCGTATCTGAACAATAGACTTACGGAAACTGAAAAGATAAAAAGACCCATACAATGCAGATATAGCCATAATTAAAGGAGTATGTCAGCTCGGTTTCATTATGTGCTATTTCTACCATAGTTGAATGACATCATCCCTCACTCCCTATCTATGAAGGTTCCTAGTGTATTATAAATCTGATTGCCAAAATGTGTAAAAAGACCCCATCAAGAATTTATGATTAAGAATACGAATTAACACAGTTTTTACAAAACATCTTTCAGCCTTGACATTTGATACTGTCATTTGTACATTTACATTTTGATGGAAATAAGTGGTGTTTGTTGCGCCTCGGAAGACGATACTCTGGGCAAGGATCATTGCCACATGATGATATTTTATGAAACTACGTATTTTAGAATCTCAAAAATATCAACCTGTTATTTTTCCTATTTTTTTAATTGAATTCCTAAGTGGAAGAAGGGCCCAACTGTTTTGAGATATTAAGAAAATCCTCCATGGAGTTGGCCCCTACTTCCATGCAAACCATGATTTAAAATTAGTACTTGAAATACTATTTAGAGAGTGGATTTTGGGCCCTTCTTTATTTTACACACAAGGAACAAGGAAGAACTGGCTGCTGGCAACAAAATGTTTGTGTTTTTTTTTTCCTTTTTTTTAATGGTGGAGTTGGGCCCTTCTTTCACTCAGGTATTCAATTGCTAAAATGAAATGTCATAAACACCCAACATTAGGAAAGGACCTTTTTCGGCATCTACTTTAAACTGGTGGGTCATTTTTATATCAGTATAGATGAGTTGACTTCTGACGTAAATGCCTGGCGAAATCATATTTTGTTCAGGGCTCGTGTTTTTAAAACTCCCGCCACATCACAATAAGGCTATTAAACAGTGTAGTGGTTACGTGGGGTTCACTGAAGCATATCGGTATACCAGTCCCTTGCCTTTGTTGATAAACATTGAGGTCAACTCATCTATACAGCAATGGACATTATTCCTTATATGACTTTGTTAGAAAATAGACTCATAGTTGTCTTTCTTTAAAATGGCTTGTATTAAAACAATAAAATATTTTGTATTGATATGAAATTCTTTTGTACACAATTCAACAAGTTGCTACATTTGTACAACAAATAATCTTAGTGGCGTTACTTGTATTTTGTCAATTCTTACCAGAACTTCAGGATATTATATTCTTACTCCGCAAACGGTAATCAGCTCTTGCAACAGATGTGCCTATCAGAATCCAAACCTTCCAACATTATGTGTTTGCAATATTTTATTCTAAATCCAATCGGGCACCCTATTCAATGCAGTAATTATTATGTGTTGATGTGTATGTTCCGATTTTATTAAAAAGGAATGAAATCAACTTTTGGTCAAAATGGAGGTATTTGTAAAAATTGATATAGACATTAGTTGCAAAGCTCACTTACAAGATCTTCATGAAACATAATAAAATACTAATTCATTCAATCTGCTTGCACGGATGCGGTTGCTATTGAAGAGCCAATATGGGTAACATTATGTAATTATTATGGCGCTGATATCAATACCTATTTCAAATTCACACTATATTTTGTACATGCACAGAGATAACACATTTTTATAACCGAATCGCGCATTCAACGAAAGCAAATATTTTGTTCTAAGGTTGTGTCCCGTCGAATCCTCTTTCCTAATAACGAGTACAGAAGACCTTGCAGTCTTATATAATAAGACAATGGAATAAACCCAAATGATGCAACAAAAGTGAAGTCCCAAATTTGAACAAAATCATCAGGATCGGTAGTGTAAACTCAGCAAACAAGGTTTGTTGTATCTGGTCCATAAAATGCACTTATTTGTGTATATTTCAGCAAACGCTGCTGCCCTTGTCAACATGTGATTATATTACAAGTGTGATGCAAAAACATGTTCACTTGGGAACTCTAAATGTGAATAAATACCCAGGTCGAACATATTTTAAATGAGGTCTTATAATAATATTCTACCATTCCAAGGTTAGGGAGGGATACAGTTTCAATATATGTGACATGATCAAGGGGAATGAGTCGGGATGTCGCTAATATTGTTTTTGAGATATATTGGCAAAAACAGTGTTCAAATTCTGTTATTTTATATTGTTTTTAGACTTTGATAAATTGCTCATAACTTGTTAACCAGATATCCGATTTTGATGGGGTTTGCATCAAAATGTAGCATTTGTAAACTGCCCTTACCAAACATGAATGCCTATTTGGCATTCTGTAGCTATTCGCCAAGCTCTCGAGTGCTAAGGATAGCGGTACTAGGTGGTCACTAGCACTCAGCAGCTAATGAATGCCTATAGAGCTGGTTCACAGGCATTCTGAATGCCTCACAAGAATGCTACCGATTGCATATTTACTCATTAAGCCCTCATTAAAGCTCAATCTATTAACTTAGGCATTCGTAACTTAGGCATTCCTAGTGGTTCTAGGATTAGGCGGTTTGCTATAGGCACTCAGTGGCATTCAGATAAGTCATAGGCATTCCACTGAAAAAATTTCTAAGTATTAGGCATTCGGTTAAAAAATTTGTAAAGTAATAGGCATTCCACTGAAAAATTTCTAAGTATTAGGCATTCGGTTTAAAAATTTCTAAGTAATAGGCATTCGGTTAAAACATTTCTAAGTAATAGGCATTCCATTCAATTAGGCATTCTGCTAATAGCCTTGACTAGCATTCCTTAGTGGTTGACCCAAGGGTCAAACAGGTGCATGATGGGAATATATTTCTAACTGCCATTTTGAACTGGTGTGAATGCAGAGATGATGGACTCTTTATCCTTTCATGTTTCCAGCTTTATTATAGGCCGTATTCCACTTTTTACATTTGGGATGTTACATGACAATGCATATTATACATCATACATGTATGTGATCCATGTAGTTATCTTTGTGTGCAATAATATGCCACAATGATGGATGGTGTATGTATAGGTAAGGTTAAATATGACTAGATGTAATGTAGGCAGTTTCTTGAAATATGAAATGGTCTGGTGCTAGGAAGGAGGAGCTAGTTAGTATATTGGGGCATTATTATTGATAATAATAATAGTGTACATATTTATACCACACACACAAATACACTAAAAAGCACTCATATGGCGCAAGAAGAGCTCAAGCAGAGCAATGAAACCTCAATGAAACCAAACAACAACAACAAATTATATCATTATGTAGCTATAATTATTTTGTGTACATATTTATAAAACACACTGATCCCAGTGGGCGCACCTAACGTTGAAATCACGTTGAAATATTGATGTCGACTGGTTGAAATCAGGTTGTATTTGCAAATGAACTTCAACCTGATTTCAACCTCCTTAATCTTTGCATTGAAAGTTGGTTGAAATCAGGTTGTTTCAATGTTGTATCAATTAACGTTGAAATTTCAATATGATATCAATTAACCGTTAGGTTGAAATCAGGTTAGGTTGAAACTTCGATGTTGTTTTAATGTTAAAACGTCGAAATCCTAACCTGTGCCCACTGGGATATGTTACTCAATTTATCATTATGAATTTGATGCAATTTAGTGGCTCTTGCTGATGCACATGGCTATATACTTGCTGATATATTCAAGTTCAATTTGTGCATATTCTTAATCCTTACTCTCCTAGAATTCCTATAGCAACCCCTATAAGATAGGGGTTTAAGTGCTATTTTTTGAAGGAAAAAAATGTGGGAAATCATATGGAAAAGTATTATCATGAGCCTCATTTGATCTGAAAAAGCATTAGGGGAATTGTCTTTTTTCACTTTTGATTTCATTTATTATGAAGGGAATAGTTTGGACCTCCACAGATTGGACAATTATATCGTTCAACCAGAAGAACTTGGAGTCACATCTCCGCTCGACAAAGACAGAGGACAGACGCTGTACTGAACTAAAATGCCTCTGCGTCTGTCACAATGGATAAAAAATGGAGTATATTCTGGGCTTACCATGTGTGATTTTCTGCAGTGCATTCTATTTCTCACTCTCGTAGAATTGCTTAGCCAACATAGCTATATAATTATATAATGGTTCGATTGCCTCACCTGTAGGTGGTTGGAATACCTATAGGTGGTTGGAATGCCTATAGGCGGTTGGAATGCTTCCTAGGCGATTGGAAATTTCTTTGGCGGTTGGAGTGCTTCATAGGCGGTTGGAATGCCACTAAGTGGTTCGAGGGCCTAGCTCATTTACATATTTCGCCTCTGAGGAGGGCTTATGAACCACTTAAGAACCGCTTACGAACCACTTATAGCGGTTGAGGGCTAATTAAGTGGTTCGAGTGCTTCGCTCATTTACATATTTCGCCTCTGAGGAGGGCTTATGAACCACTTATGAACCACTATAAGCGGTTGAGGGCTAGCAAACAGGCGGTTGAGTGCTAACAACCGCCTATTAACTCAATGTTACAGTATTGGAGGCATTCACCATTTAGGCATTCATTACTGGTTCTTTACCATTCAATGGAATGCCTAGTGAGTGCTAGGGAATGCTAGTTTTTTAGGTAAGGGTGATGTAAAAACCTTATTCCCCTTGATCATATGGTGAGCAAATTGATAAACTAAACTTAACACATCAAAATATCTAAATGCATGAAAAGCAGAATCAGTGCAGACATATGGTGCAATAAATTACCTTTTTGAGTCAAAATTGAAGAAAGAAACAAAAATCAAATTTGTTTAATGTCCTGAGCTATCGATCCTAACAGGATCTTTATCAATGACAGATCAACACGCATACATAATTATGTTAATATACCAGACATAGACAGGAAATGAGATAAAAGACCCAGCATTTTATTGCCAGCTCTATTTATTGACTGTTCTCCCTTGTGTGTGAAAGATGAGTCAAAATTTACTCTCTAAATAGTCTTCCACATACACTTAATCATGGTTTTCATAGCAGAAAGGCCCAACTCCATGGAGTTGGGCCCTTCTTCCACAAATATTGGGCTAAAGATGAATTGTGTTCATCCATGAAATCTGCTTTTCACTACAATAAACTTTCTTGCTAACATATTACATGCTTGTACTTGTGCAATTGATGGATAATCATTAAATTTCTGTAGCTATTTATTAACACATCTGCTTACGGAACTGACTTGCAGTATATTTGTGGAAGAAGGGCCCAACTCCAGCTTATATTAAGACCTGTACTGTTGCCATGGAAACATTATATATCATTTCGAATGTATGTAATATTGTATGTTCATGTATTAAAGATCACCTGAAGATGGAAACATTCTGTCTATAAAGGTTTTCCAAATATTTAGTTTTTTCTTAATATCTCGAAAACAGTTTTGATGGAGTTGGGCCCTTCTTCTACTCAGGTATTCAATTGGTTAGAATAGAAGTATGAAGAGAATGATCAACACTGGGGCAGGATGTTGGATAGCATGTGTGGGATAACAGAAAAGTTAATGTAATGACAGCGTGAATTGCGAAGAATATAAGTATGAAATGAATGTTTGATAAGATAAAAAGCAATGCCTACATTGAAAGAGAGGGAAGACAAAAATGCATGAAAATTAATGAATAATAAATAATGAATAAGAAAAAATAAATAATAGAAACACAAATAAAGATACAACATTGCTCAACCTATGATTGAAAAACAAAACATCTTGAAAGCGGTGGTCGTAAAGGCAGGCGATACTTGTGGTTCGTGAACTTGGTTACTTTATCATTTATCAACGGTTTTTCATATAGATTATGAGGTAACGACCGAGCAGGTAGAGACAACGATAGAGACGACGACAGAGGCGACGACGGAGGCAACAACAGAGGCGACGACAGAGGCGACGACGGAGGCAACAACAAAGGCGACAACAGAGGCGACGACAGAGGCGACGACAGAGGCGACGACGGGGGTGACGACAGAAGTGACGACGGAGGCGCCGACAGAGGTGACGACATGGGTGACAATGACAAATGAAGTTACTACGGGTAAGTGGGAATAAAGATGTGGGGTGGGGTTTGGGAATGGCTTGGGTACGGGGTGAGGTGACATGGGGGGTGGAGAAGTGTTAGGAGATATAATATGTGGGGTAAAGGGCAGGGATTTCATTTGGGGTAGGAGTATTGAATGGTGTGGTGGAGTAGTGGGTACGATAGGGTGTGGTGGGTGATGTAGTGTATGCGGGGGTAGTGTGCGGTATGGGAGGTGTGGGGTGCATGGGGTAAGGGGTGGTGCGAGGTTAGGGTGGGCTAGGTTAGGACATAACCACTGTCTGGTTGTAACATTATTTTATTTAAGCAAAACACCATGGTAATGATAGTTCAAATTCATGTTAGCTTATATTTTTGCATTATTAATGATATTATGATTTACATTTTAATTCAACATTCACAAATTATTTATTAATATAGTCAAAATTTAAGGCACTAATTATTTTGATTAAGACATCAATTTTATTTTCTCACGACTTACATTGTGGAGGTTGGTGGCCTTATTATTGTTGTTCACTTGTTTTGGGATGTGTTTGCAAACTCTCATATCCTTTAGTAAATGAGCAGTTTACAAGTCTTTACATTTTGTTGACATTTTTGTGATTATGACCTTTGACCTAAGCTGGTGATACAAACAAAGGATGTGATATTTGAGACACATGTTTTTTTGCATTATGTTTCTAAACCTCTGTCCAGCTTTTAACCACAATGTATAGCAAGACGCAAGCTATGCCCAGCAAAGTGGAGCAAACACACAACGTTTTGCTGAAAAGGTTTAAATTAAAAAAATATAAATACATTTTGGATTAAATGTCGTGTTAAAGGGTATAAAAACGTTTTAATAACATTTGTTATTTTTCAAAATATTTTTGAAAAAGTGACGCAAAACATATTAACAGAATGTTATTTAACTAATTAAGAATGTTACAGTGAAGTTTTAAAAACGTATCCATGATGTTTATATAAACCGATATTTAAATGTTATGCTGAATAAACGTTTGAAATACATATCTGTGTTTGCTGGGTATGGGGGGAACTGCTACCTGTGTAAGATTTACGTAGGTAATTTGCATAATGTTTGCAAAATTCTTTGCACATTAATAGCGGACTTTGCAGATAAATTAAGTCCAAATCTGTCAGGCGTATGGTAGTAGTACTGGTGGAAGTAATCGTGGGTTAGGACGTAGAGTGGGTAGGGAGTTAGGTAAAGGTAGGGATAAACATGGTGTAAGTAGTGGGTAGGGATGGCCTTGCCCCGTTTAGTCCTACTAAGGAAGATACTCCAGAAAATTAATGATGAAAATATACTGTCAAACAAAATTGCTGTCGCCCAAAAGTAATCTTGAATGCAGGTGGTCGTGAAGGCAAGCGAAACTTGTGGTTCGAGACTCATTGTTTTATCGTTTTTTTCTATATAGAGCCCGAAATCACAACCCAGCAGATAACGACACAAAATATGGCACCTACTATGATGATGGACACTACAACAACAGGTGTGCAATCTATATCAGCCTTTGAGAATGTGGCATCCATATTCCCGTACAATGCGACACCAGGAACAATAACTAATAACAGTGATTTAGGTAAGTGAAATATTATTTGCTGTCCTCGTAATTCTATTTGTCATCCATGAATTTAGATCATAAATTTGGATACAAATATATATCTGTATCTGGATCTGTGTGTTAAATGGAACTGTACATTAATATGAAAGAAGTAGAATGGATTGTATATGTCATGCAATGTCCATTTCTCAATAACTAAAGAATGATAAGGGTTTTTTTTAAAATTTGGTCAACAAATGTGGGTTTTTTTTCTTTGTAAATTGAAACTACAGCCTGTCTAAAAAAAAAAATTTGCAAGTGAAAGCGCCCTCTTTGCCAATTAGAAAATACCGTTGTGACATGATGCTTACATCAACCTCACGGACATAGTCTTAGCTCTCAAATGCTGTTTGTTCTGTTAAATTTGCTCGTTCCAATTTCGAGATATGTCTATTTAACAACGAAAGGGTAAAATCACAATTGTGCCACTTTTACTAGGGAAGAAAGCTATACATGTAAATCAATGATAGCTGATGTTGATGCGTGTAATGCACTCCCCCTTTCGGGGCGCATGCATTTGACGCATCAACATTAGCGCGCGTGCAATATTTTGTCTAATATCTCTCCCAACAAGTAATACGCGTTCATTTACCTATATAACATGTATAAGTGCGCAATATTTGTTGGTCTTTTAACATGTCTTAAGTGACTAAGAGAACAGTATTTACCATGATAAAATCATTGACATGCATATGTATTTAATTTTTACAGCAGAATGTGAAATATGTATTTACCTTTTAATCTCTCTTAAAGCCATATTATAACATTTTCAAACAAAATAGATTAGCATTATTTGCCATAAAATGTTAGCTTTTACTGTCAGGTATACCCCCTTTTATTTTTGAGCCGAACAACTACGGCAAAGCAAAGAAAATTCGAATTTACTACCAGCGCACATGTCGCCAATACGTACCACTCCTTCGGTCATGTTGTGGTACGACCCTTTGTTGTGTATATCACCGTCCCGCACGCCGTGTACGTACTGTGTGTTATGAACATCGTGTATGCGTTCGACTAATAATTCCATCGTAATAATAAAGCGCCGGTTCTGGGGTTTTATTCAAAATCTCGGATTTTGACAAAACTACTGCACCTAGAGTCTTGATTTTTGCAGGGTATATTGGTTTAATAAAGTACAATTTAATCGTGTAAAAAAGGAATTTTAAAAATTCAGTGAGGGCGTCTTCCTCAGCAAATGTTATAATATGGCTTTAAGTGGAAAAAGAGAATCATCATTCCTGCATCATGATAAAACGTTTAAAACAGTAAAAAAATGTGTATTGTGTAATTGATGCATTCTTTTGATTTCACGAAGGAACTCTTGATAAACTTGATGCTATCACTGTTACATGTAAAGCCCTTTACCTAGTAAAAGTAGCACAATTGTGATTTTACCCTTTCGTCTTTAACTAAACATAACTCGAGATTAAAACAAGCAAATTGAACAGAACAAGCAGCTATTGAGAGCTAAGACTACGCCCTTGACGTTGATGTGAGCATTATGTCACAACGGTATTTTACACTTGCACAATTTTTTTTTGAGACAGGCTGGATGTCAGCTTTGACTGCATATATAATTGTTTCACGTAATTTCATATGGACAAAACCTATTGTAGTATTCTACCTATTTGAACACAACAACCGGGAAGAAGATTTCAAGTTCAATAGCGAAGGTGACTTGCCGCTTACAATTCCAAAGGAATTTCTCGCGTCTGGACTTCATAACGGAACCGGTAAGTTTATTTGAACATTTAAGGGTAAAGTGTGCGATGAGTGTTTCTTTGTGAGCCTGTTGTTCACTTCTTAACAAGATTTGAAAATATATTTAACCATCATACAGTTTCAATCCCGGGGTTTCAATAATCAAGGCTGTCTAGTAGCACACCCACTATACATGATAAAACCCTTACTACATCGGATTAATTGTGTGCTAAATGTACACATTAATTATATGCCTACACCAAATGATTATAGATCACTCTAATGAGTAAAGGATATATCTGACAATGGTAGTAGGTTAACATCCCATGTTGGCAACCGTACAGATTTGTTGCCTCTAAAATGTCATTTGAATGGATTGACTAAGTGTCTTAATATTGATGAATATTGTACGCAATTACATTATAATTCAGATTATTTCTCATAATTGGGATGGTACTATATGTGACTATCCACATCGAAACGCTCGTAAAGTCGGCCCCTGGTCAATTTTGTTTTCTTGCGTATTTAGAAAATATATATCATAAGCTTTACAATGATATATCATTTGACCTCAAACAATATCCAGAAGCGGGGTTATGGCTTGTTAAACTTTGCTACTTCAGTAAAAAGGTACATTATTTTGGTGCTACAATATATCTCATTTTCTACATTGCTGGTATTAAATATCAAATGGTCATAATTGGCGGTCACTTCAAATCATCCCCAAGTCAACGAGGTTCATGAATGTCCTCTCATTGTTAATTGTTGGTTAACTCACCACTTGAACAACATTTAACCAAAGCAAACAAAGACTAAAGCTATTTACTATAAGTATAAGCTTATTATCCTCTTCAACAATAGGATTAAAGATTGGTATTTGACTGGATTGAAATGAGACACTTGTAGGACAATTATTAGGTACATTATGAATACAAGGTTTATGCACATTTTGGACTGTAACTCGAAATACAATTTGCCGACTTTACGAGCGGTTTGAGATGGATGGTCACATATATAGTGCAGCATTTAACATTTGTTCACAATTGTCAATAGATATAAGACACACAAGAACATTCTTCAATAAATACATTTTTGTGACAGGTTATATCACAGTCGTCATTAAGAAAACCCCAACTGATGATACTGAATACTGGGGTGATGATTCGGGCGAGGTATACCACCAGCTTGGGAGTGCATTGGTTTCAATAAACCTATTCAGCAAAAGTGGCACTGTGAGAAAGCACGAGGATGAGTACAACCCACTGAATATTTCTTTCCCAATAAAGGTAAAATGTCAATCATAGCGAGAGTAGTACAATCTAAACTATACCTTTTTATCTTAAATTATCATAAAAATGGAATCAAAATTTTTTAGTGTGGCAGACATTCACCAATCATATTACACATTAGAGTGATTTGCTCATCCGAACGATCGTAAAAATCATCAAAATTCACATTTTAGTACCTTTGCCATTGTCACAGATGTTAACATAGCCTTCAAGTGGTTCAGCTGAAAGCCGTGTATTTCAGAAAAATAAGGCATTTTACATGAGTCTGTAATTTACAGTATACAGTGGCAAATTAGCTACATGTATTTGAATAGGGCTTCAACTTCGTCAATACTGATGTTTTCTTTCGGTTTTTTTGCCAAATTTTTCATTTCAAAATTACCAAATGACATATGAATTTTGAAGCAATTTATAAACAATTTGAATTTTTTTAACACTTTCGCTGGGATCACTGACTTCAATTATTTGTTTGACAGGATCCTCGTAGTTGGAATACTTCGAAGCAAACCAAGTACAGCAAGTTAGTTTGTGCATTTTGGGATGTCGAAAACACGTAAGTTAATAGAAGTTGCGTGAAATTTGGATGAGGACAGATATTTAGACATTTTACATCTGCACTGCCTTCATAACGACTATATTTTGAGTTATTTTAATTTTGTCTTCTTTTGTGCTAAATGATTCTGTGTATATGTTATGTTTTATGTGTATTGGGCAGAAATCACTCACACAACTTTTAGTTCTAGCTTTTGTGTCATTCTGGCTTGATTCTTGAGCATAATGTTTTGATCCTCGTGGCATTATCATGTCTATAAGTTTTGTTTAAATGTATTATTTTTCTCATCCTTTAGGGAGAGCGGAATCGACTTCGAGCTGACATTATGTTATTTGATTTCACTTTTTTGTAAACCAATTCTTTATCACTTGGCTTGCTTGAAGTTTGGTTTTCGCTCTCTCGTGAACTCATAAACCAATTCTTTATCACTTGGCTTGCTTGAAGTTTGGTTTCCGCTCTCTCGTGAACTTATGGTTTGTAGTTTAAGGTAGTGTTAAGGTTTTTATTATGTTTATGGAGATTGAAATGTGACTTATTTTGGTTAGTTTTTCATTTCGTTGAATGTTTTTGAATAACTGGCAGCAAGTACAGTAAGCACACAGCAGACTTCATTAATTATTTTAATATAATATACAAAGCGGGCTATTAAAATGTTAAGTTTCTACATTGCCTAAAACAATGTAGGCCACAGTAATCCCATACTGATGTCTAATCTTTAAGTTCACTGAGTGGAAAGAGCTATGATTCTAATTATTATTATTGTCTTTGTCTAATATTATATTAGTCTGTGGTCACAAGAAGGTTCATTGACGTACGAGGCAGATACCAATGATAAACTCCAAACCTGTGGATTTACCCATCTTACAACCTTTGCTGTACTTTTCGAATTTTCGAAGGTAATTTCTTTAATAATGCTAACAAATTCTTTCTTTAACTAAAACGTCATATTGGACAAGCTGCTATATAATACACATTTTGTAGTGCGACATTTAATTATTCTAGTCCATAAAATTCTCTCTGAGGGAGGTTTTTGGCCTTATATGGTTATTGAGCATGCAAAAAAGGAGGGTGGTGGGGTCAAAAAAGGTGTATCATTGCAGGGCAGTGGGGGGGGAAAGGTGATTGACTTAATTTTGATGTCGTCATTGGTTTACCATGTAAGCACAAAACTATGACAAATAATTCCCAAAGTGGTTTATGTTATCAAGCAATATGTTACTAGTCTAAATCCGTTGGGGCGTGATAGTACATTCCACTGTAAAGTATGTTTTCTTTTTCACGTGTGACTACGATATATTATACCTGAAAATTCACATGTATGTTACATTGGTTAGCTGGTATAATGGTTAGCACTCTTGCTTTAGAACCGGCCAGTCCGAGTTCCATTCATTTTTAATCCAAAATTGTTTATTTTCATTTGAAAATACATTGCACTGGGAAATATATTTTGTGCGCATTTTTTTTTCTGTAACAGGGCCAATAGAGCCAAAAACGCACCTCAGCTCTGGGCATAATATTGCGTCCAACGTCCAGGCAGTGTTAAAAATTGCCGTCACATTGTCATTTTTGCTTACGATATTGGCTGTAACAGGTTGTTGCCTCATTAAATGACGTTGACTACCATCGTCTGGTTGCTGGTTTAGTTATGGCATAAACGGGATTATGTTACCCCTGGACGTGATTATACCTCCGCAATAATCCTAGTTGGCCTAAAACCTTGTACACCGATTGCATTGTGTTTTTGGCCATATTTTAGGATGGTCACTTTTTGATCATATGCCTTATTAACCCAAACGATCTTGATGTGGGCTTTGCCCGGGTGCCCTACGCGTGTTGCCCGGTCCCTCCCACCCTGTGTTATTTTGTGGTATTTGGGGGAGGGGGTTAGGGTTAAGGTCATCTATAGTTTGATGTCTTTAGCTGCAGAAAACATCAAGAGGAAAAATAGAGCCTAACAGCTTGTTACAACATGGAAAAAAGGAAAATCAAAGTAGAGAACCAAAATAGGCTGCTGAGAACTGAAAATGCAGTATCTCTCGCAAAGCCACGCATACCCGGCCTGCATAATATGTTGGACTATAGCTCGATCAGCCTTAAAAAGCATATACCGAAACTGATCCCCCTTTCACATTATTCCTGATAATTACATTATTATCATCATCAAATCATGTCTGTTTGTAAGTTACGAATACAACATCATGTGTATTGCCATTATTGTGCCTTGAAACCACACACACGTTTTATGTTTGTACAAAATGATCAAAATATATATTTTACCCACCATTTCTATAGGGTGTTACCAATAATTACTCACCCGTGATAGACAAGTTGGTAAAGGTTCTCATTGGTACTTCTCTCGCCGCATTGTGTATTGGTTTGGTCATCTGTGCAATCTTGTGGTAAGTGCACTTTTTTCGTTTAAGATTATAATAATAGTATTAATAATCATGGAAATGACACTGATTAATACATCTTAATTAAATTGATCTATTTCTAAAGCAATATTGTTAAGTTTTGCTCCAGATATGAAAGGCAATGTGTATCTGAACATATTTTACCACATCAGAGTAATCTGACAAGAGGAAAATAAAAATCATTTATTTTAGTGTCGAAACCTATGTATTTATCTGTAGACCATCCCACCTTAATGTTGACGTTTGGGCTAATACCACCGAGTAATATGGTGGGTTACACTTAAAACAAGCGCAAAAGATGAATCTACAATTAGCTTAAGTCGTGTGAGAGTATTATACGAGCGTTATATGTTGGATGAAAAACTTTAGGGACTGTATTAGGATAGGGTTAAAAATACATGATAAATATAAAGCTCAATTTAAATTCATAAAAACTACAATACAAATTAAAACAAATACTAATGATTGTTAATATCCTTTTCTCTATAATGTATTTTACGTAGGAAACGAACATCCTTGGACAAGGAAAGGATCTTGATCCATGCCAACCTGATGGTTGCAATGGCATTAGCGTACTTTATGAGCCTTGCAAGCAGCAGCGCCAAATCGAATCAGGTATGTAATGAATTGCACATAATAGTTGCTGTAAGTCATTAAAAAATACATGAAATAATGCTCAATAAACATTAGTAGAGTATTCACTAAAGTTTTGAATAGCTCTTCTCATGGTCGATTTCATTATTTTTTCATGTTTATTTTCTAAATAGGAATGACCATATGAAAGCCTTAGTGGCTTTCAGTCATTTCCTACATATTTCCTCCATAACCTCTTTTACTGTTTCTTGGTTATTATGGAATTATGTTAATAAAGTCTACCCATATATAGCAAGATTTTAAAAAAATCAAGTGCTCGATACAAGAGGTAAGGCAAGTCACTGGATCTTAATTTGGCAAAACAAAATATTTAATTGCGACGTTTTATAATAATTACGGTTTCGACTATGCATATTCAAGGTACTGGCTTATGACCGATGCTAACACATATTACCTTGAACTAAATACAGGTACCTACTTAGTACCTACTTAGTTCTATCATCTCTTTCAGAGCTATACTCTGCTATTTGCTATAAATAAATCTACTGTTTCATGTTATTTTTTATGCCCTGTTGTTCTTCTTCATCAGATCGCCTGTCTTGCAGTAACCATCTTGCGGTATAACATGCTCATGTCTGTATTTTGCTGCATGCTCGTCGAAGCTCTGCATCTTTACCGTATGATAGTGCTCGTTTTCGGGATTGAGAGAAATTTTAGAGTTGCTTACATCGTCATTAGCTGGGGTAAGGGCATGAATAAATAAAAGACAAACTAAACTAGCGAATTCCGGGGAAAACTTAAGACCACAATAATCACAATGCGTCTTTCTAGCATGCCTTGAGTTGCTAGTTGAGGTTTTGATTCCCGTGCTGGCGCCATTCTCTGATTTCTTGAGTTAACACCGGCAATTGCTATATGAGTTTGTTTGCAGGTAATATATCGTAGTACATTGAGTAGTTTAAGCCGTTCTTTTCCCGTGCTATGATTATATTTTCTTTAGTTATTAACAAAAACTGGATCCCTTCATGTGATCTGCTGTTTTTTCTGGTACGTGGTTCACGATGCGGAGCTCGGAACTGTACTTAAAATCACATTATAAAAGTCATCATTCTAAAGAAATGAAAGTAATCTAAAACTGCTCAAATGTTTCACTCGATTCACTCGGCCAAAGTGACTGCAAAATAAACATGTGTCTCGTGAAACTGTAATATAAGGGACAGGCCAAAAGGGTGATAATGGGGAGGGGGGTCATGGCCGACCAAAAGGGAAAGGCACAGTGGCGGTGCCAGGCTTTTTTCGAGGGGCATTGAGGAAGCAAAGTGAATTTCAAGGGGGGCAAAATCAACCAATTTTGCGCAAAATTGCTGCAAAAAGTTAAAATTTTTTGCAATTTTGGGTTTTTACTTGGGGGCAACAGGGGAGGGGGCAAGATCTCTGACTGGGAGGCATTCTCCCCTTAGAATTATATTTCAACTGGAATAGCCCAATATTACTAGTGAAGAAGATTAATAATATTCTGTAGCTTGACTTAGAATCATCTCTTTCTTATTTTGTATAACATGAAATGGTGTGTTTGTAAACTATAGTACCTTTAAGGTAAATATCTCCATGAACACAATACATCAACTTCATGAACTTCACACAAAACTTTGTATTTTACTTGATCAGGTGTGCCTATGTTAATGACCACCATTACAGCTTCAATTGGAAGAGAACATTTGTACGACCACAATAGGTATAGTATAACCAGAATGTGCATGATCATTGTATGACCTTTTATTATAGTGTATGATATTGTCTTATGACAATTTATATTATAAAGGTTGACAATGCGAATACAATGACCCAAGGAGTTGCATTGCTTAACTAACACGGACAATCTAAAACACTTAGTGTTCAGATCAGTAGCAAAATCCACGTTTTAATTTGAATATTTGTAATACCTGTAGCTAAATAAATCTAGTTGTTGTCGGAGTTCACTGTTAGTAAAATGAATGGCGCTAATTGGTCTTCTATAAAAAAGCAATTTATACGTGCCCCGTTATGATTGTTCTCATTAGATGCTGGTTGACAGGACAGTTTATTTGGGCCTTCATCGCCCCTGTAATCGCCATTCTGACGGTAAGTATTTGGCTCAGGGGTGCAAGACTATCGTAAAGGACACTAGTGACATTTTTAAAACTTAATTATCAGCTTAAGTAGTAATATTTGATATTTTAAAATGCTTCAAGAAGTATCATCATCAAATAGTGAACGATACCAATATTTTGGTTATTTACGACTTAAACCACGCAAATGATCTGGCACTTGGGCCGTTTCTTGTCCATGCACCTCTACTTTTCATAACTTGTGTGTGTGTGAATTTATTATTGCTGCTGTTATTCTTGTTGATGTTTTTATTATTATTATTATTATTATTATTATTATTATTATTATTATTATTATTATTATTATTATTATTATTATTATTATTAATTTAGATGACCTTATTGGTATTATTATTATTATCATTTAGATTAACTTAGTAATCCTAGTGATCATCGTGTGCAAAACCTTGGGAGTAGCTGAGGCTGATAAACAGGACGGAATTCATTCCATCAGGTAGGTTATCGACCTATAACATATGAAACATTTGGTTCCAGAGCAATTATAGGTGACAAGATCATTCAATATTTCCAAAGGTAGCAATTATAGGTGACAAAATCATTCAATATTTCCAAAGGTAGCAATCATAGGTGACAAAATCATTCAATATTTCCAAAGGTAGCAATTATAGGTGACAAAATCATTCAATATTTTCAAAGGTAGCAATTATCAATTTGAAATACAGGCAAATATAGTCATAACTTCTCAACCATGTGTCCTAGTGACATCAGAATTTCAGTAAAGTGTGCTAAGTTACTGAGTAGATGGTGATAAGACACTATTCAGAATTGTCTCTTTTAGTCTGATTGGATCACACCTTATATATACAAGTGGTAAGACCTGAAACCGTTAAATTCTTAAAGGGACCCAAAATCACAAAAAGGGCATATTTTGTTTATTTAGCACTTAAAACATAGCTACGCCTAAACAATGTCAAAACATAGCTACACCTAAGCAATGTCAAAACATAGCTACACCTAAGCAATGTCTTGTTGTTCTATTTCTCCAACAGAATTGGACTGCGAAGTACAGTCTTGTTACTTCCAATGGTTGGAGTAACTTGGCTGATTGGGCTCCTTGGCAACACCAACATAAACGTCGCGTACGTTTTTGATTTACTGAGTGCATTGCAGGTGAGTGTGGACACCGGGTGTAGACGCTTATCAATGGGGAAACCTCATAAGTCATCGTACATGTTTATAAAGCAAGAGTATTGTACGACGGTCATTCAAAAGTTCTGCTTCCGATCATATCTCAGCTTCTGCACATTGTAGCGCTTCTATATTTTATATGATTATAATCTCTTATTGCAATTGGTGTTGGCGCAGTAAAATTAAATTAGGATTCTGTGTCTCGGAAATGGAGAAAATCTATACATAATTATATCTACAAAGACGACTAAACAATACCAAATTGAAACGGCCATAAAATACCATTTGATCTCTTCAAATGGTTTAAATTGTAGCTGACATAAAGAAAACAAATATTGAAATTATGTAAAATGACAAAAAAAGGGCTTATTCCCTCTAACATAAAATGTTGCCTTTTAGGAAAGAAAAAATAAGATCAAATAAGAACTCAGTAATAAAATTTGATGTTCCCTTAAAAACGTGCATATCGAGCTAATCTCGTAGGAGATACACATAATATTTTTACCGTTTCCGGTGTGTCAAATCTTATTTTGGTTCTGAGGTCAGCTACACAAATTTGTAACAGGTATACACATTTGCTCTTATTTGTAGGTGACACTCTAATGTATAATAATGCTGAATACTATTGAATTGAAAATCGGAAGGAAGTCACGATTTCTTTTTACCTTTGTAATTTAGGGCCGAATGCGTAAATAACATGTTAATAATAAGACTACCCCTGTTTTCTCAAGGACATTACCATTGTTGTATTGTAAACATGGTCTGTTATTGATAATACCTCTAAAAAAAAAAAAAAAAAGGGTAGCTGTAATATTTGTCACTTGCCTTGTTGGATGTTCTACATTTCTTTCCATATAGGCTACAAGCATAATATGATGTTTTTTCACATTGCTCGCTTCAGCTTATAGATTGATCCACACCGCATCAGGACCCAAGCTTGTATTTTGCACTGTGCGACCGTTTACTTAAACACAGAAAGAATGATGTTTAATGTTTTGGTCTACTACATGATTTATGTATATTGTTCTCCTCTAGGTTTTTTTTTTTTTTTGCCATTTCTGCCACATGATATGTTTACACATTTGTCAATATTATTTTCTGTTAAATTCAGGGGATCTATCTAGTTTTCGTCACCTGCTATGTCAACTCAGAGGTACGTAATTGTAACCCGTAAAAAGGTTCTATTCGAATTTCCTTGGATAAAATGGTCCAAATATAATCAAATTGTGTTTAAAACACCCAAAGTAGCAAGTAGCAAATACAAACCGTATGCGTTAAAACAATAAACAAACAAAAAGAAAAACAACATTTAAATATTGTTTAATATTCACAAATATTTTGCACGCATATTATAGGCAATCTAATGGGTGTGACCAGGTCGATAGCCCCTTCCCGACACTTTATCCTATTATTAGAGATTTTGGCTGCAGAAGAAAGCTCGCAATTGTTCTCATATATACCAGATTTTAAGCCTGGATGTTTAGATGTTATGGCGAAATATGATAGCATCATCCACCCATGGTGGGATACCACAATTCTGTTCTATGGGCTGACGTGAAACACGTTTTTGCATCAAAACCGTTTGTGTAATTTAATTTATTGAATTCAAAACTTTTGTATCAGATTATTTAGATACAGCCCTCAATGTTAGGTATAAAACAGAATATATAAAAAAAATGACCATGCCCCTTTAATATAAACTAATATTATTTTGGTTATTTGTTACCCCCAATGCTTATAATGTAGACATGATTTGATTCTCTTGTGTTTAAACAGAGAAGTTGGTTTAAAACACTTTCAACTTCTGTTGGTGTGGTCTCAAGTACTATCTAGATCGATAAATAATACTGATTAAATTATTGATTTTCAGGTTCGTAATGCATTGAAGAGCGAATGGAGAAGAAGAACTGGACGGGTCGACCATATAAACGTAAGCCAAAATATAAAACTAATTAAAAATTGCACCATTCATAGATTATAGATGAAAAAATCAAGCTTTGGATCCCAGCAGAATCTCTACTAAAAGCAAAGTCTTTTATCGCGATTCTACAAAAATCAAAAGCTCAGTCCAATAACGAAAACTTTGTTCATAATTATTAAATACAAAGTGCGCGGTCAAAATGACCAAAAATTACACAAACGTTTGTGACGTACATATCACCTTTATTTTTTGTGTTGACTTTGGACTTAAGAAGTCTATTTTTCTGTCCTGAATTACCTTCCTTATTCCTGAATTTTCTTCTTTATATTATACTGTTTGTATTTTGGTAATTTAAATATAGATTCTTATATTTATTATTATTATAACAACATTCTTTTCGATGGGTGTCATTTTCTTTGGGAGCAGTCTCAAATGTTGGTGGTCCTATGTTTTGTACACCAAAAATGGAGTTGTAATTTATAATAATAAGACAAACGTTTAGCTTTATTAGTTTATCATTAGTTTTATTTTATCATTATTATTATTATTATTATTTATTATTTATTATTTATTATTTATTATTTATTATTTATTATTTATTATTATTATTATTATTTATTATTTATTATTATTATTCAATACCAGGCTATGGGCACTGCAATGTCACGACTGAACACCAATGAAAGATCTAGAAACGTTGTTAATGACACTGAAAGAGGATTGACCAATTCGGTTTGCAAATCAAGGTGCTGGCGTTGAAAACACTGCAGATGACGCAAATAACGCTGCAGATAACAGGGAAAAAGCCATTAGCCATGACGTTGTTGCTGACATCCATAACGATGCAAATCAAGGTGATGGCATCGAAAACACTGCAGATGACGCAAATAGCGCTGCAGATGACAAGGAAAAAGCCACTAGCCATGACATTGTTGATGACACCAATAACGATGCAAATGAAGGTATTGGCGTTGAAAACATTGCAGATGACGCAAATAGCGCTGCAGATGACAAGGAAAAAGCCACTACCCATGACGTTGTTGATGACACCAATAACGATGCAAATCAAACTGATGGGGTCGAAAACACTGCAGATGATGCAAATAGCGCTACAGAGGACAAGGACAAATCCACTACCCATGACGTTGTTGATGACACCAATAACGGTGCAAGTCAAGGTGCTGGCGTCGAAAACACTGCAGATGATGCAAATAGCGCTGAAGATGACAAAGAAAAAAAACACTAGCCATGACGTTGTTGATGACATCAATAACGATGCTGACAAACATAATGCAACTGATAAAGACAACGCCGGTTGCGGTGTTGCAGATAATAATATTGATGTCGCCGATAACATTATTGATGGCGCCAATAGCGCGGTGGCGCCAGTAATAGTGTAGTATGGTATGTCAAGAAAACAGCTCCCGTAGGACTAGAGTGCTAAAATTGATTTTTTTGCAGTTCTGGGTTCTAAAGGGTCAAAACTATCAGAAATTGACGGGGTTCAAATTTTCCCGACCCCCACCCACTTTCTGGGGGGTCATCCATTTTGGGACCCCCAAAACAGCATTTTAGCCAGTTAAAGAACCAATTTTCATGAAACTAAAGTTGTTTTGTAGGATTTGAAATATTCTGAGTTGATTTATTACACTTTTAAAATAGTCAGAAGTGTCTGTTTCTGACTTTCGGAGTAGTAGCTAGGGTCTCTATGCAGCTGGAACCCCCAGACCCCCCACCCCCGGACTTGCCCATGTCCCTTTTTCAGTCATCATTGCTTTTCTCGGCCTAATCCTCTTTTCTTGGCCAATACAAGAACAACATTTACCATTATTTGATCATTTCAGGGGCATCCAGTGACAATTAACCTGTTACTGCAGGTGCAGAACATTATGAAGGGCATTTCCTGTTGTTCTCTTCTGATTCTGCAAAAGCAAGGGTTGAGATATGGCATTGATTCCCATTTCCTTTCTTTCTTTTAAGCTTTTTTAATTATAGACATTCTTGTAAAGAAGATTAATAAAACCCATTTTCAAGTTAACAACCCTTCAAGCGATGGGTACAAGCTGGAGAGCTGATGAATCAACCACTTGTTATACCAGAGAAACTTTCCTGGCGGGAATCTATGATATTTGAAATGAACATACTGCAAGAGCCCATCATCAAAACCACTCCACTTAGATTTGAAACCTACAGGATAGGAAAGCGAAACAATCTTGAAATCAAGACTTCACTCACATCTGGCCTCTCGCAAAATGCCTTGCAACTGATGATAACAACGAGGCCACCTCAACCGAGCCTCTGCTGGCAGACAACCATATCCAGGACAGTGAAGATAGAGACGCAAAGTCATGATAAGTCTTCATAGGATAGGGGGACAACATCAACTGAACGGCAGCTGGCAAGCGAACAGACACAGGACAGTGAAGAGAATAGCCATGATGAATCTTCAAAGGACATGAATCAAAATAACTCTATTCTGTCAATCAAAGAACAAACACGTAAATCAGGGAAGTTGGCAAGAAGATGTGATGACAACTTGGGCTGCTACTAAATCACTACTGCTATCACAGGAATATCTGCCATTGTCGTCGGCCCTCGCAGAAAGACACTGATAACACTAGAACTTGACCTTTACTCCCGTGCTTTGAAGATTCAGCAGTCAGTTGGAAACACTAATTGGATCCTAAGACCGGGAGGTCTCCACATTGCATTTTCTGCTTTTCATGCTCTTGGTACAACAATTGATGGATCTGGCCTTGACACATGTGCTATTGAAAATGGTGCATACACATCAGCAGCTCTTCGTGGGATCTTCGGTGGCAAAGCTTACAAGCAAACCGATGAGCACCACATCATTACCAGCCTTGCAATTATGATGCCATCTTATCAACACTTCCAAAATGACTTTCAAAATGTCCAGTTCGTATCCAGTGCAGTGATCTCAAGAGCAAACTCCCACAGATGGTAGAGATCTTTGGAGAAATCCAATCCTGGTACTCAAGAAATGTCAAGCCACTGGAAGATGAAAACGACATTGGCAAGTTCGCTCAGTTCTTGATCCAGTATCTTCACCAGGTAGAGAGTGTTCTTCGTCTCATCAGCTCTTGTCGTTCAGGTGACTGGGAGGGCTACTTGTCATCATTAGAGAGCCTTATCCAATATTTCTTCGCTCATGATCTCCTAAACTATGCCCGTCTGATGCTTTTTTGGTTAGGACAATGTATGTGTTTAATTGTTGTGCTGTTATAATGTTTTATATTTGAATGAAATGAAGATGAATGAATAAATGAATGAATGCCAGTCCATCTTGCTCAAATTGATGCTCTTGAAAAAGATGACACAGAAACATGGAATTCACTGAAATCTGGTGAATTTGTAGTGGCAACATCAGAGAAACCCTTCACCCGCTTCTTCACTGATCAAGCCCTCATGCAGGAAATCAAGAAGCTAAAGGGACATGGTGGGTTAGTTGGGCTCAGTAGAGATGAAGCCGCTCTGGACCGACTAGTCACTACCATACTTCATCTTGCCGGACTAGTGAATCGATACCTCAAAAGCTTCCCAAAAGCTTCCATCTTTTGTAAGGACTGGACATTATCAGCTCTCAGGAGAGATTGCAGTCAGGTCAAGAGCAAATGCTGTGAAGATACGTCACTTGATTTAGTTGCACTGTGGAGACAATCCGTTCAAAGAGAAAACGCCATTACAGAGTCTGGTTTCATCAGCGCTTGTGTCAGATGAGGCAAATAAGTGATATTCTCAATTTGCAGAGAAGGGCCAGAATTGCGTTGAGGAGTTCGTTTCTGAACATTTGATCTATACATCAAGAATCTCAGTGTGGGACAAAATAAAGAAGCTTAAGCTGAAGACCTTTTCGAAAAGGAAAGTGCGTATTGGAGACAATGTCATGAAGTTGCGTGAGGAACATGAGTTACTTGGAAGATATCTAATAATCCAAGACAGCCGACCAAGTTTAGTTCCTAACTGAGGAAACAATCGGCGAGTATGAGATGTCAATGGTTTGATGTGTGCTGTTGATGGAACCCTGTACATCCCCACAGACAAAGCCAGTGTGATGCACGCTATTGAAAATGCCATTGAAATTGTCCCACAGCCTGACCTGTTGCAGAAAAATCCTCAAGTTGCCCCACAGCCTGACCTGGTGCAGGGAGATCCTCCCGTTGCCCCACAGCCTGGCCTGATGCAGGAAGATCCTTTAGTTGTTCCCACACAACCTGACCTGATGCAGGAAGATCCTTCAGATGTCCCGCAGCCTAAAGTTCTAATAGGCTAGTTGTGATATGACTCAGAACTGATATGAAAATCCACTCGCCAGTTATTTGGTTAATTAAACAATTAAGAAATTAAACCAGATACATGGCCAATGGATCTTCCAGCGAGACGGGGAAAGACTCGAACAGAAATATACGGATAACAAAATATACTTCACAAATAAACTTTAATTCCGTATCAACAAAGTGATCACAACATAATATAGATGATTGAATATGCTTACGCCTTGATCCCACAGCGGCTGACTATCGACTACCCAGAATAATAGGCAAGGGTAATTGATGACACGAAGCCGCGGAGCGATATATTTAAATGAGCAAATATGGAAAGAAAATAGCGCCATAACAGTTGATGCCATGGCTGTGCTTCAGAGTATGAAGAAGACACCAACCATGCTGAAATTGTCGGATTTTCAGAATGCATTCAACTAACGCATTGAAAAGGTGATGGATGGCTATGATGAGGGTCGAGTTGTGTTTGATCGATACATGGATCAGTCATTAAAGAATAAGACTCGACAGAAGAGAGCAACTACATCGCTAGAATACGAAATCCATCCAGAAATGAGTCTTACCATGTCCATCAAGGAACTCCTCTCTGCATCATCGACCAAGAAGAAGCTGACATGTGTGTTAGGCCAGGGACTGCTTAAATATTTCTCAAGTGACAGTTCTTTCCTGTTGGTTGTCGTATACCTTCACCAAGGGACAGTGCAGCTGCTCAAACAATAACCTGCCTTGCACTCCTTTATGCAAATGCTACAAGGGATGATGTTACAGATGATGCCATGGATGATACAGATAATGCTTCATGATGAATAGATCAAATCGATTGAACTAACTTGACTGGATGCCCGGGGGGCACTCGAATATGAAAGTGACGTACCTGTGCCCACCAGCGTACGAAACTAGGGGTCTATCGGTGTAGAAATTTTCAGGAAAAAGGGGGTAATTCGGTGTTGACAATGTCAAAAATGGGGTAATTTTGTATGGAAGCGCCGAAATTTCACATCATTGACAATCAAAAATAGCCTTTTACCCAATTTTACAGTACAAAATAGACAAAACTAATTTATTTTGCTCAAAATGAGCTTTAAAAAAGCGCCCCAAAATGTTAATTTTGAGGACTAATTGTTCAAAAAAGGGGGTCATTCGGTGTAGGCTACTGAAAAACGGGGTAATTGGGTGTAGGATTGTCCAAAAATACCGGGGTCTTTTCATGGGCACATGACGTATGTCACTATATGGGACCCCCCCTAAACGTTTGAAATTAAACAATACCTGAACTGTCTCTTACAAAAAAATGCTATATATAACTTGAGAATACTAAGAAACCAACAACATGACTTTGTGCATTGGACCATTAGCATGATTAGTGACATACATAGCTGTAGGGGGGTCCAATGATGAGGAGGGACCATATAAATGAATAAAAGACCCTTCACGTGCCTTAGAAAGTATAGTAAATATATTCAGTATACCTTAAAAGATACAAAAAGTTTCAAACATTATTAAAATTTGTTAAGAAATGGCAGAAATATGTGCCAAAATAGGTTAAGGGGGCCTAAAATGAGATGGGCCCCCCAGAAAGTGAGGGAGGGGTGTGAAAATTTGAACCCCATCATTTTCTGATAGTATGGTCCCTATAGAAGCCAAATCACCAAAAAAATCAATTTTAGCAAACAAATCCTACGGGAATACATACCATACCGCACTATAAGATTGTAAACGACAATATCAAGCGGCATAGTACACGCAACACGTGACGTTCGAGGCTGGCGAAAATACAAGGCTGACAGCCCCATTCAAAATAGACGGTTAGCAGTTTTAAATTGAAAAACAACATACTTACTGTGGGGTACTTTGTCGAATCCCAACGGTTTTAGAGTAAGATAATTTTGCTTTGACACCACATAACAAATTTAGAATTGTGAAAATTTCATGATTATGTGTTAATCCAATGGCGACGTCAGAAATGGCGATATCGCATCCACCACCACCTGAACAATATCGCTAATAATGAAGACAACAATGACCATTACGCGCCTTGGGCCCGGGCTTTGGGGGACGACTGGTAACGTCAATATCGCGATAAATAATATCAACATCGCTACTGGTAGTAAAAGCACCAATTACAGTACAGGGACCATGTGAGTTACTTCTCTGATACACAGGAAAGTGCCCAGTTTACTGAATATTCGATACCCCATCTCATTTAATGAAGCAAATCCTAGTTCACAAAAAGAAATTCTACGAATTAAAATATGTCATTAAAACCGAACTAATTACTTCATTTTTTCACACAATGTCACTGATGAATATATCATTTAGACATTTTACACATAGTAACTGTATAATATTTTAACGCTCATAATTATATTCAAAATAGAGCATGTATGCATAACTATCTGTATCCTTTTTTTAAAAGGGTGAAATATAGTGCTCAATATTAGTAGGGTATTAAATCCTGTACAATGCCCTATTGGCAAAATAATTATGAAAAAAGTTTCAAAATTGAAGCGGTTTAATTACGCGCTATTCTCTTATAAGACAGGCGTTACTGTCTGAAATTGGTTTAGGAAACTGGACATATGATTAAAAACCACAGTGACATATCATAAAGTTATATATTCAAATTAAGCATTTTCAGAATGTCTGCACAGAAAATCGTATTGATTTCCAGACAACACTAGTTTTAAACAATTATTGTTCTCAACCCATTGGAAATTGGAGATTTTCTTAAGCATTCTATGCATGCAGATTAATAACATAACAAAACAAAGATCCGAAAGTCCAAATTTCATTTTCAAATATGACATTCTGTCATATCTTGATCAGTCAGTAATATCTGAAATTAAAGATGAGAAAATTGCATATTTTAGTTTCGTTATATTCAGTATAATATTTCAAACAGAAGTATTTGGAACTGTATTGATCTTGAGCCCTGTATTCGAACATAATGATCTTGTTCAATACTACCATCAATAGTATTTTGTTGATCATGAATATATCACTCCTATGAGCATCTATGTAATAGGTCAACAAAATACATATGTTCAGGGGACAATATAATGTAAACATATTGCCCATGTTGGTGTAATGTGCACATAAAAACCTGAACAGATATAAATAAAAACAAAGAAAATTGTATTACAATAGGACTGTATTGTCATATAATGTGTTGTTACATATAAAGATGTGCGAAACCTAAGTGCAATTATTGTAAATATTTAAGTAGTGTATATAAACACAGCCAAATTAAAAAAAAGTCGCCAATAGTTCCATCCCCATCAGAGTCTGATGAGTTTATGGCAAAAAAATGTATATAATATTTTTCTATACACTTTCCTTCGAAGTTTAATTGATACCAAATTTGATATCAAAAGTTTAATCATCGTGAGCATTGGAAATTCGTGCAATTTTAAAAATGACAAATTACGAATTGACCACGCAAAAGCCAATGCATGGTATTAGCTTATTATGTGGCCCGAAGCAACCCGTACATGAATCATTGTACACTTGCCTGCGCACAATTAAAAGAGCGGGATATTTGATTTGAATTCTGACATGCATGGGTAAACTTTTAATGACAATAAAATTAGACCTCTCAGATGTGTGTTGTGTAGATGTTGATTAACCTGCCGGCCTATTCAGGCGATGTCAATTTTTAAATTGTACGAATTTCCAAACAACGGTTGCTATGCTCCCGATGATTAAACTTTTGATATCAAATTTGGTATCAACCTTCGAAAGAAAGTGTATAGAAAATCATTATATAAATTATTTTGCCATAAACTCATCAGACTCTGATTAAATGGGGATGGAAATAGTGGCGACTTTTGAATTTGGCTGTGTTTATAACAACTGTATGAATAATAGCCGATAATGACACATGTGGTATTGTATATTTATTGCATATTAAACTATTTATAAAAAAACAAGAGCTTTTATATAAAACAAATGTATCAAATATATTTTTATATAAAAGAATACTATAATGTAATGTAGTTATGCCATTATTTCTGTGAATGTTTCTAAAAAATGCAAAATTATATAAACATAATATGAGTATGAATGGGGTAAAGTAAAGATCAGAACTTAATTTTTAAGTTTCAACATGGTATTATTATTGACAATACATTCTCGCTTGATAACATAAAACAAAACAAAAAAAATGTATATTATGTTATTCTTATTCAACCTTGGTAAACCTTTCAATGCACTAGCACTTTTATGTTAAGGTCCTCAGAAGGAAGAAAATATAATAAATTAGAAAATAGAAATGATGTAATTAAATGTACACATTACAAAACAGTTATGTGTTCTTGTATTAGATGATCACTGTGTAGATGTGAAATACATTTAATAATTGTTACAAAAATCAGTGGCAGGAATTGTCAGGTAGCTTTTATTGTTTATTAAGTGCTTTACCCCAATGAGTTATGCAATTAGTTAACCTGGTGTGTGATTCATGAACTATAATATAATAAGTCCTATTATCTGTTCCAATTCCAGTGACACTTCATGCATGCTTCAAGCATATTGCCTTGGGTAGAACGATGCATTATGTTCACTAGAGGGAATGAAAGCTAGCACTGGAGTCATGTTATAATTATTGATTTTCAAAGTAAAAAGCTAATGCATATTTACACAATACATCTAAATGTCTGGGTAAATTAATGTAGTGTCACTGGATCTGAAATAGATAATGTAATTGGTGTAAATCTCTTCTGAATTATCAGATATTACAAGCATTCAATTCTCAACTTTGATAATCCTCTGATAATGTTATAACTTATCATAAAGGCCTCGTCTGGTGGTCAAACTTTGGTCTCATAAATTCAATTTGGATACAAATAATGAAGTACAAATCCATCGTAAGCTATCGTATAACATTTGTTTATGCAGTTGGGAGTTTATATGTAATTCGACTGGCATGGATAGAAGACGTCATTGTCGTCTTAAGGGGGTACTACACCCCTGGCTAATTTTGTGCCTATTTTTGCATTTTTCTCAAAAATAATAGCGCATTGGTGATAAGTAAGATATGTATATTATAGGGACAATGACTACAACTACTACACTGAAAATTCAGCAACTCAAGGCAAGTAGTTATTGATTTATGGATCAAATATTGGTTTTCCCTCAGTTTTGACTGTAACTCCACAACTGTTGTCTGTGCTGAAATAACATTTCCAGTGCAGTGGTTGTAGTCCTTGCCCCTATAATATACTTATCTTACGTGTCCCCAATGCGCTATAATTTTTGAGAAAAATGCAAAAATAGGCACAAAATTGGGCAGGGGTATACGATGTATTGTTGGTCGAAACAGCAGGAAAAAAAAAGAGTTCACAGCATCTTGCGAATGGTAGTGAGCTTTTGCAAAAATTGCATTGCTCAATTCATAGCGAGCGTGTAGAAGAATTCAAATAGCACATATATACTTTTGTAGGTCCTGTGGTTCTTGAGTTATGTTGTAAAGAGGGCTGAAACAATAACACTTTTGTAAAACGTGCATAATCATTAACAACAATAAATTAAGCAAGTTTTCAAAGTATATGATTTATATAATGAACTTTTACAAAACACCAAAAGTGTTATTTTTCAATAATATATTGATTATTGATTCAGATAATGAAAATGAAAATGTTTAATGTGGGATTTGAATAATTTCATTTTTTGTTTTGTTTATTGATTATCACATGTCTCCTCCAAATTCACGAAACAAGAACAATAATACAATCCAATGAGAGCCGAAAACATTTCCTTCAATGGATATTGAATACAAGATAAATAGGATTTTGCTGCAACTTTGGGTTACTTTCATTTCAATTTACGCTGCGACTTGAATATTGGGACCATTGCAACAAATGAGGTGTCATACTCATAATACGCAGAAATAAATTCAGCTTCGAATGCATATCCAAGATGTGGCATATCAACCGTTTTGCAATAATGAGCATTCATTAAGGGATCTAGAATTAGCGTTTATGACGTTTCGACAGTATTTTTTGTGGGACATGAGAGCACCTCAGACGTATCGAATTGCATTCTGAATACGAAGCATGTCTTTCTGATATCAAATAATTTTCATTTTTGAAATTCACGTTATAATACAAATTTTATGACAAATTATTAAAATTTGATATTTTTCAAATTTTTGATATAACAGTCCTCGAAATAAATTGTATAAATCTAATGATATATTCTTAAAGTGTATGTAGCTGGGAGGAAAAGCCGACGATCAATTAAAATTTTGACCTTTTATATTGAAGATGTGGATTTTTTTCCCCAAAAGACCTATTTTTTTGGTGTTTTGGGGGAAAAATCCATATCATCAATACAAAAGGTCAAAATTTTCAATTGATCGTCGGCTTTTCATCCCACCTACATACACTTTAAGTATAAATCATCAGATTTATAAAGTTTACTTCAAGTACTGTTAAATATCAAAAATATCAATTTTAATGATTTGCCATAAAATGTGTATTATATTGCGAATTTCAAAAATCAAAATTATTTGATATCAGAAGGACATTCTTCGTATTCAGAATGCAATTCGATATGTCTGATGTGCTCTAATGTCCCACAATAAATACTGTCCAAACGTTCATACCCCTTCCCTTATCTATTGGCAGGTGTTTATATTATATTTCTATCATGTATAAGATAAATATATAATCCTCGATTTTGCACAAATATAGAATATGCACTTTTCATATTTCCATTTGTTTCCAATTGTAAGTAAATATAATTAAGTCACGTCACAAAATAAAGGGCGACATGTTTGCAAGTCAGTTTTTAATTAAATTTTAAATTAATGTAATAGAACCCATAGGTTTTAAGCTTTACTTGGCATTTATGTGAATTATTTTATAATAAAATAATATTATATATCTCAATGTGGACAAGCAAATATGCTGTTCATAAGTAATAATAATACAATAAATAAACGATGATTCAAGGGCATTGGTATTGAGCTATATATTGATTCATTTATTAAAATGTAAATTAAAGATAGTATGTATATCGTACAAACAAATAAATGTTTTATTACTTACATGCAATGAACTTATAATGATGAAAACAAAATAAATTTTACAATGGAAATAACAAAATGTGTCTTGTGTCTCTTTAGGTGACGGTAGCGATGGTAGGGTTTTGTAATTATTATTTAAAATTAATTATTTGACATTCATAAAAAAACGTACACACCAGCTTGACTAATGTCTTGCCATACACATCTTTACGGAAGCTAATTTAATAGTAGTATGAGAATATGACGACCATACAGCCGGGCATACAGTATGTCCCAATAAAGAACGCAACGCCATGAGGACCACCCCCCAAAAAAAAAACCCGCTTGTTTTACTACTCAGTTTGTTTTTACTACGCGGTGCAATTTAAATTTTGTTCCTTTGGGAAGGACAAATTTAACTGTTTGAATTGGTAAGGAAAGAAATACGTATACGAACATAAACAGTAATATAGTAGAAACATTACATAATGAGAAGAAGAAGAAGAAACGTAGAGGAACAAGGCAACAAAAGTACTAGAAAGAAGAGAAAATGAATTTAGACGTGACGGGGATGTGCGGACAGCAGTTGAAAACTAGCCTAGACACCAAAAAGGGAGTCTTTCCGTGAGACTGGGGAAAATCTTACCAAAAAAGGGGTCTTTTTGTGAGACTGGGTAAAACTCTGTTCCTTCAACAAAATTGTACCTTTTTTCTGTTCTATGTGTCTCCTTTTCCGCATTTCTGGTAATAAATAACAAACAGTCATAATTGGCGGTCATTCCAAATCATCTCCAAGTCAATGAGGTTCAAGAATGTCCTCTCCTTGTTAATTGTTGGTTATACATACCTAGACAAAATACAATACTTTGTTATCCACCACTCGAACAGGATTTAGCCAAAGCAAACAAAAACAAGAACTATTTAAGGATTCTATTGAAATAGGTAGAAGCTTAATATTATCCTCTTCAGCAATAGGATTATTGATTGGTTTAAACAGTGTTTGATGAGATACTTGTGGCACCAAATTGAGGTACCTATGAATACGACCTTCACGCACATTTCACACTGTAATTCAGAATACGATTTGCCGACTTTACGGCTCATTCGTAGTGTCCAGTCACATACACCAGGCACAAAAAGAAACTCGTCAGTTATATTCATCCTTGCTGTTCAATAACTTGATAATTTTGGATTATTCTGAAATATACATTTTGTTAATTGGACTTTTCTTTCTCATTTGACACCCTGTTCGTGAACATTGAGCAGGAATTGAACAAGATCTCTCAAACCCCAAAATGAAAAGTTGCAATTTTAACGATTCAATTGTGCCTGTTACACTGTGTGCTTTATTGATTGGCCCGTGGTGCTTGTGTGCAATACAACGATGCGTTCCCATTGAAAATCGTTGAAAATGCAACTTTTGATTTTGGGGTTTGAGGCTTTGGAGGCGCATATCTTGGTCAATTCTTGTTTGTTTTTCACGAACAGGGTTTCAAATGAGAAAGCAAAGTCCAATTAACAAAATGTATATTTCAGAATAATCCAAAATTATCAAGTTATTGAACAGCAAGGATGAATATAACTGACGAGTTTCTTTTTGTGCCTGGTGTATTTAATTTGTAAGGCAAAACACTGTTGAAATTTAAACTTTGGTTATGATAATTATAATAATAACCCAAGACCAAAGTTAAAAATTATAGATTAGTGCGAATCTTAAAGGGTTCGTGTTCACGATTTCTTTGATTCTCAACTGATTTCAACAAATGAGGTCTTAAATCAGAGCTAAAGGCGCAAGTAATGGCTGCTATTTTTAATTGTGACACGTTTTTCTTTGTTGGGGATATGCAGGGGCGAACATTACTGGTACCTTAATTATTTTGCTGTCTGTATTGTGTTCATAAGAGGTTTGTGGTGTGTGCGTATTCGTAGACAAATGTTTCCAAACCTAATCTCATCGTTACATCACCCAAGCAGCAATTTAAAATGTGTTCATACTACGATTACGATTACGATTTGCGGACTTCCCGATTCATTACTGCTTGTGTTTTATCGTTACTGGTTTTATTCGTGACACTTTGAAGCATATAGGTGTCAAGAAGTTGTTTTCCCGGTTTTAAAAGTTTTATGTTAATTAGAGGAATCTCTTTTCTGATTCTCCTGATTGGTTGCCGAAATCCTTTGTGCTGATCAATCTTTGTTCAAAGCAAATCCTGATTGGTCGCCGAAATTCTGTGCCGATCAATTGGGCTGTTCGCGTTGATTTTTTTATAAATATAAATATTTGAGAGCAAGTGTTTTGACGAATGTCATTTCCTCTGTGGAAATAATATAGTCAGTGAAACTTTCCGTTTCACTAATAGGGAGGGAGTGAAGTGAATGTAAGAGCGGCGAAATCGCTGAGACGACCAGTCTAAACCAGATCGAGTTAGTTCTGATGGGCCGTCCGTGGAATTCGGACGCGAAGTTGTTAAGCTTAAAAATGTTTCAATTTGTTTGACAGATTTTTTATTTAAAATTCGGTGCGAGAATAACTCTTTACCTAGAGACTGAATTCCCCGCACAAATTTTGTCAAAATACTAGCTCGACCAACGTCGAGAAAACAAAAAGAAATGTGTTAAAAAAAATAAGCACATGTGAAATTTTGAGATCAAAATCGCGTCATTTGTCTTCTCTAGGCCTATAGCATGATGACTTGGTGAGTGTCGTAAATCTAAAAATTTGTTCCACTGACTGACTGGCCCTTCATTTATCCATGTTTATCTGGGAAAATTCATCTGGGATGCGTGAGGATTTATATTTCTATTGCGGGACACAAATAGAAAATTTGGGAAAATTGTTGTTGTTTTGCGAAATATTCAGACACCTTGCCTCAAATTTTAAAAAAGTCCACGGCGTTGTGAATGCTGTGGCTTCTTTCGGTGATACCGAAAATTGATTTGCGCATATGTGACCGTACAGCACGAATGAGCCGTAAATGTCCTCAATTGTATTCTGAGTTACAGTGTAAAATGGGCATGAAGGGCGTATTCATAGGTACCTCAATTTGGTGCTACATGTACCTCATTTAATGAGATACACGTAGCACCAAATTAAAATACCTATGAATATGACCTTCATGCCCATTTTTACTGTAACTCAGAATACAATTGAGGACATTTACGGCTCATTCGTGCTGTACAATCACATATTTTGATAATTTGAAATTATTGGTGTCATATTTTCGTTAAGCTTAAGAATTGCACTTTTTGTATATTCCTTAAATTTTATAAAGTCCACGGCGTTTTGAATGCTGTTGCTTCTTTATTCGGGATTCCGAAAATTAATTTGTGTATATTTGGATATTCTGAATTATTAATTGATGCCTTATTTCCGGTAAGTTTAAGATTTGCACTTTTTTTATTTGCACCATCTGCGGATGCACATACAAATATTTTGTGGTAAATTTGGTGTGTAGTAGCACTGTTATTGGAAAATTTAGTTGCGCAATTCAATTTGAATAATCATCAATGTCATGAAGTCTTCATGACTGTCGGTGTTTTCTCGAGAAACAAATTAAGCTAGGTTGCTGAGATTCTAGCACATGTGGGTGTGTGGCAGAGTCACAAATCTGGGAAGACAAACAGAATGGTTTTGTAAGCTTAAATTTTGTTTAAAAAGAAAATTGTTGATCAAACATTTGAAAAAGTGTTGATTGATACAATTTATCGATCGGGTTGATTGATTTACCGGGAAGGAACTTTCCAATCACTTGATTGGATTGATTATTGAAAATTAAATGATCAAAAATTGTCATTGTTCAACGTCCATTCAAAATCTTAAAAGAGATTGGTATATACGATTTATGGATCAGGTTGATTGATTTATTGGAAAGGTATTTTCCAATCACTTGATTGGATTGATTATTGAAAATCAATTGATCAAAAATTTTCATTGTTCATATTTATGTATTTTATTATTAGAACAAACGCTTTTATATCAGTGGCACACGTCTACCCGACGGTGCGTTTACACAATTACAAAGTAAAACAAGAAAACAAGCATGTCTTAACATTTAAATCACTAGATATAAACAAGTACCATAAAGCATCTAAACGATTAATTTTCAAATTATTTTCAAGACTTTGATATTCGGCGGCTCTAATACTTTGAAGTGATTTACAAACAAACAAGAAGTGCTTTAGATCCTCAGTCCCATTCTTACAGAGTGGACAAATAATGTTACCATCTTTGTTCCATAAATAAGTGCGACCATTTAGAGGCAAAGTATTCGATCGTGCCTTGAATTTAAGAGATGCCGCGTAAAAATCTACATTAGAAAGGAGATATTCTTCAAGGTGTGGTGTGTCTTTTAACAACGCATAGCTTAACAGTGTAGATTTAGATCTGACACCGTTTCTCCATTTATAATTATTAACATCCATTACAATATTGTTAAATCGAATAATCCGTGCATTATCAATTACTGATACATCATTAAACACATAATGCATACCGTATTCAGTAAACACGTTATACATATAGGGTGGTGCGTTGAAACATGGCCTGTCATATTTTATATCGTAAATTGTAAACAATAATAAACAATAATAACCATCAAAATACAATAATTTCATTTAGATTGGATTTACCTGCTTATAAACTTATCACAATTAACTAAAATTGCTGTAAAATCTGAAAACTTGACCAATTTTCACGATTCAACTTGCACTGTGGAGGCTGCCATGTTAAAAATCTTGATTTTTTTCTGGCGTTTTTATTCTTCAAAGTTTTCCAATGTCACTTCGCCCAAATGTTCTTTACCCACAATGTTGAACGATTTCTAGCTTTTAGCCACTTCAGTAATACTGTAGCCTTTCATACGTAACACAATTACCCAATTTTGCTCAGTTTCAGACAATTGTTTACCTTTTGCAGGCCATTGTTTACATAATATCCTATCACTTTAAATCCCTCAAACAAGCAATAGTTACTTCCGGTATCACAATTCACTAAAATCGCTGTAAAATTTGGAAAACTTCACCAATGTTCATGATTCAACTTGCACTGTGGAGGCTATCATCCTGTTTATGCACATATTATTTGCCTCTAGTCTGCTGCCTTCACATAAAATGCTAGAGTATACTAAACATGATGGGAGCCAGGCCATGTTTAAACACACCACCCTATATAAGAAAACCACCGGAGATGCTTGTTTTTATTTTTAATTGAATTACATTTATAAATCATATTCTTGATCGTTGAACAAAAGTTTAGGCCATCGGTTCAGTGACATAACGCGAAGCCTTTCAAAATAATTGACACGTAATTTGTCTTGAAGATCACCTAACAGACATTCAATCGGTGTGTTTCTCGGTGCTCTCAAAATAGAACTGGCCATGCGGTTTTGTAAACTTCCCAGTTTTTTGCGATCTTTTTACACTTAAAGGCATCCATACAGAAGAAGCATAATTAATAGTTGATAAACCCAGATTTTTCCATAAAATGTCGCCGTAATAGACACGATTAAAATCATCTTGACCATCAATGATAGATTTGATATATCCAATAAATTTGTTTCCCTTTTTGATTACTTCCTCAATATGATGGTGATCAGTTAGGTTTCTGTTAAACGTGATCCCTAAATATTTATAAGTTTCGACTTCGTTAATATAATTATTTCCTAAATGCCAGGGGCGATACTTGTTTATACGTTTACCTACTATTAAAACATTAGATTTAGTATGATTAAAACTTAATCTCCAATTATCAGCAAAGTCAGCTGCTAAGTCCAACATCTTTTGTAATTCATATTCGTTATTTGCAATCAATACAATGCCTCATTTCAAATATATAGTTTTAGTTTTGGTTTTGGTTTTGGTCACGTGGTTTCCTATTGTCCTGCCTAACCACTTGAATCACAAGATATCGAACTCATTGTTTCTACCTTTTGTTTAAAACTAAACATTTGTGGCAGGTAGTTTCGGTTTTGGTTTCAGTTTCTTATAAGTGGTGTGACAAATAAAATTACAGGATTTTCGAGTTACCTGATCTAAGTATACAAAAGAAATGTTTAAATTTCGCAGTGCAATATTCACGAGCAGAGAAGTCGAACAAAGCAGTCTACATTGAAAGCATTGATTTAGTTTGAAAGCATTGACAAGAGACTACGAAATTAGCCTAAGCTGATTTCACTGTGAAAATATATAGACCATCGAAATATTTCCACAGACATGACAATAGACACTTGACAGATTATGACTTCAGTGGTATAAACACTATTATACAAATCTCTATTTATGTGCATGTCGCATGACGGAAGATCAATATCATAGAAAGCTGGTTTAAACTGACTTTTATTCAATTTATTTATTGGAGAAGGGAGAGAGAGAGAAAGAGATAGCCAGGGAAAGAGTTTGTGTGTGTGTGTGGGGGGGGGGGTAAGGGTAAGGGAGAAAGAGAAACAGAGGGGGAGAGCATTGGAAGTGGGAAGGAAGGAGGGGAGAGGGAGCTCAAGAGTGGAGTGGAATAATAGGGAAGAGTCGATATCGAGTGTGGGGAGGGGGAGGAGGAGGTTATATATAGGTGGCGGAGGAACATAGGTAAGAGGTATGGGTTGTGCTTTCCGGGGAATAATCTAATTCATAATCAAATCATCTACATCATCATGCATCGTTTATATTTCAGACAAATAAACAAAACCCCCCCCCCCCCCACCCCTCAATATATGCACATGATTTCTACATGTAGGCCTAGGAATCGTATATATCCATCGCAACGATGTCTATGCATAACTTATTTTATGGTGTCATGGAAGTGTGCCACCGCGTTGTTAAATATCGATAATGAAAATGTTAGCACAATAGGCTATTATATACGTATGGTTATAGGCCATTATACTTTTGATTATATATACCCTCTTGTGTCCTCCCAGCACAATAGTGTTATGATTGCATACCAGTTCATCTCCACGTTTTAATCCCTTGATTTTTGGTTTCTGAACAATAGAGAAACCAAAACTATATATTTGAAATGAGGGAATATCATCTGCCCAAAATAAATTACCAAAGCGGACATTGGTCCATTGCCTCATTTCAAATATATAGTTTTAGTTTTGGTTTTTGGTTTTGGTCACGTGGTTTCCTATTGTCCTGCCTAACCACTTGAATCATAAGATATCGAACTCATTCTACCTTTTGTTTAAAACCGAACATTTGTGTCAGTCAGTTTCGGTTTTGGTTTCAGTTTCTTATAAGTGGTGTGGATCGTAAAATTATTTGATTTGAAGTTACCTACTCTAAGTATACAAAAGAAATGTTTAAATTTCGCAGTGCAATATTCACGAGGAGAGAAATCGAGCATGGTAATCTACATTGAAAGACGTGGTTTACAAAACCGAATAAGTCTAGGCTAATTCACCTGTGAAAAAATATAGACCATCGAAATATTTGCATTCGACATTACAAAAGGGGTCAGTATTGTAATTGTATAGGTGCTATAAACAAAATCGATTCATGTCCTTAGTCCCATGTACCAGAATCGATGGAAGGCCATTATATGACCTCTAATAACCTAATGACTTTTACTGAAGCAAATTTTTACTGCAAAAAGTAGAAGATAGAGGGGAAAAGAGATTGTGTGGGGTGTGTGTGGGGGGCGGGGTTGGAGGGCAAGGGGGATATGGGCCGGGAGAGAGAGAAACAGATGAGAGAGAGCATTGGAAGTGAAAGAGAAGGGGAGGAGAGCTCGAGATGAAGATATCGAATGTAGGGGAGGAGGAGGGGAAAGGGGTAATTTAGGGAAGAGGTGGTTATATAGGGAGGGGAGTCCCCTAAAGAGGTATGGGTTGTACTTCCCGGGGATGATAAACTAATTCATAATCAAATCATCTCCATGCATCGTTTATGTTTCATACAAACAAACAAATCCCCCACCCCACCCCATCCTTCAATGTACGCGCATGTATATGATTTCTAGGCCTAGAACTCGTGAGTTTAATATGCCACCTACCTTCGACAGAGAGCATCAACTGTCGTCCGCGGGATAGATTTCCGATATCAATCATGATAATAATTATGTTAGCACAATAGGCTATTGTATACTTCTGGTTATATACCCTATACTGTGTCCTTCCAGCATAATAGTGTTATGATTGCAAACAAGATCAGCTCTACTTTTTAATCCCTTGATTTTTGGTTTCTAAACAAAAGAGAAACCAAAACTAAATATTTGAAATGAGGGATTGTTCAACTTTTATAAAAATCTTGATACAGTGTGGTCGACACGTTGTATCGTTCATGTTGATTGATTTATTGGAAAGATATTTTCAAAAATTTTCATTGTTCAACTCTCATCAAAATCTTGAAAGGTATTGGTCGATACGATTTATCGATCAGGTTGATTATTGAAAATTAATTGATAAAAATTTTCATTGTTCAACTTTCATCAAAATCTTGAAAGGGGATGGTCGATACGATTTATCGATCGGTTGATTGATTTATTGGGAGGATATTTCAAAATCACTTGATTTGATTGATTATTGAAAATTAATTGATCAAAAATTTTAATTTTTCAATTTTCATCAAATTTTGAAACGGTGTTGATCGATACAATTTATCGATCAGCCCTGGGGTATTTTGGGTTTTACAGATCGCTGACTTTTGATATTGACCAATTTTGAAGCAAGGGTTAAACCGTTTGATTGATCGGATATTCTTTCTTGTCTCGATTCATGTTGGATCTTTATTTGTGAGAAATACAAATATCCGGGACAAATATCAAATATTGGGTCCACGGTTCAATTCATGTACCAAAGAAATTGAACTTATTATTGATATTTATATTTTGCAATTCGCAAATAATTATTAAATTTACTGAACTTTACAACCTACTTTTATGATGAATTTATTTCGTCTCAAGGTTAAGAGTAGAAATTAAGCAGTTGGATTTCCTTCATATCCTTTCATTTTAGGCCACGCTACCCACGACCAGGAAATTTGTCGGACTTAGGGACGCACCATTTGATACTCAGGGGAGTAGGAAGTTTAAAAAAAAAAAACTTCCCCCACTACATGAGCAAAAAAAAAACTTTCCCCATCAACACTAAAAAAAAAACCTTCCCCACCTAACTGTGTATAAATGCATGATATTAAAAAAAAACTTCGGCGGCGAAAAAATTCTTCCCCGACCCCAACTTCCTACCCCCCAGTATATAATGGTGCTTCCCTTAGTCGCAAGTCCTACTTTTAGCATTTTTTTCCCAAACCCTGGTGTGTGACACAGCATTGATCTGAATACAGTGATTGGTTCAAAGGCCACGCCCCGGGCCACGCAGTAAAAGATTACGTCATTTATAACGACATTGGTCTACCACAAGAATTTAACTGTTTCTTTAGTAATACCCTTACCATGAATGAAAACTCTTTTCAATTTTTGTAATATTTGATTATGATTTTATTTAACTATTGGTTTTACAATGCCCAAGAAATCAAAAAGTTACATTTCGCTATAAACAATGAATAGAGTATTTTTTAATGTTATACTGTACTTAAGAAACAAATATTTTCAATAAATAAGCTATTATCACCATAAATAGTTTTATGAAGCAAATTACTTAGTTGATTCACCATACCTACTTAAGAGTGCAAACCTTATAATTTTTTCTCTTGAGCCTCATGTCCGATGGCCGTAGGCAACGAATATGTAAAGCATGTTCTTCTGGCCTGAACTGGTCGAAATTGAGGTGAATTTGGCAAAAATTGCTACAATGTATTTAAAAGCTGTTTAGGGCAAAAAGATGATTTTTTGACTGGGATAAATAAAATTCCTTTTCATGTGCTTTCATGATCGGTAGCACGTATACAAAAGAAAAGATGAATCGGATTAAGATTACATAACAATGTTGTACTAGTTAACGTTAAATCGTGTGCTTTCTAAACCATGGGTCGTACACGTTTTTAAGTTCATTGTGATCATTAAGGGTAGACGAGGTATTGTTGGTCGAAGCAACCTAAAAATCGATTCATTATCTAGATCAATATATTATTGAAAAACTTGCTTAATTTATTGTTGTTAATGAGTTATGTACGTTTTACAAAAGTGTTGTTGTTTCAGACTTCTTTACAACGTAACTAAAGAACCGCAGCACCTATAAAAGTATATCTGTGATATTTTAATTCTTCTACACACTCGCTATGAATTGAGCAATGCAGTTTTTGCCATTCGTAAGATGCTGTGAACTACCAAATCACAACAGTTTAAAATAAATAATAACCTTAACCTGATAAATCAATAATAAATGCCATTTTCTTTTTCAAATGGTTCCAAAATTACTTTTTAATGGCGTATATGTATAAGAAATAAATATATTCTAGTTGTATTTTGTGAAGCATTGCCTTTCAATCAAACAGTATGACTGAAATTACTAGTACCAATGTGCCATTACTTTATACGCCATTAAGATGTGTTTCGGCAGCCATTTTGAAAACTTTCATTGCTTTTTATTTACACAAGCTTGAGCTAACAATACACAATATTTGCAGATGAAATAAAATTAAATAATGTAACAATATCTTTAAAATAATATTTAAATTCCATTATATATAAAAGCGCACTCAGCGTTTAACCTAGGGTCGAAATGTTTGCAGACTTCCAAAAATAGTTGTCTCCGAAATCCTTGGGGTCGCGTATGAGCCGAGGGTCTATACTGCTTGAGGTAACTTGAATGATTGTAGCACAAAGTCCAACCACGACAAAACGTGTTAACTGATATTTTTGGCGAAAGTGATTCTTGTACGTTTTCTGAATTATAAGCAACGTGTTACATAACAGAGAGCAAGATATCAGCATGTCAAAAGAAGTTAACTGCATCATTTACCTCAGAAAACCATGAGAAAACAAGTTAAATGACAGGACCTATGGTACTTTACACACTTAAAACTTCACTGATAATTTTGAACAATAACTAAACGCTAAAAGTAATCCAAAAGAGCAATACGACCGCTCAGTGCCAGAAGTGGGTACGTGCAATAGCTGCCCTGTGACCATTTGGCAATTTACACCCAGTATATTGTATACTCATCTACGCATGGCAGCTGTTGCACTTACCCACTTCGGGCACTGAGCAGTCATAATATTGCAGATAACTTTTATTTTGTCGTGGTGAGGAAAACAGATGTTACATAGCAGTACGACAGCAACTTAACTCACTTCCGGTAATTTTTACCTGCGTGACCTTTGCTGTTACGTAACGTAATGTTGTAAATCAGGTGGCAAATACAGTTTTTCAGAAAACATCAAAAAATGGAATACACGAGTGGTTTCTCCTTCATTTCCATATTGAGCCCATAGATAAGATATGAAACATGAGTATAAGGCAAACAGTAACGTGTAAAAGTCCAATTATTGTGGAGAAAATGAATGTTTATTGTGCGCGAAGTAGCCTAAAAAATGAGAAAAAATGCATGTCACGATCACCAAAATGGTTATATCTGCAACTATGCGCCAACGCCGGTCGTATGCTTTTCTGTAATGATAGATATTAGCTAACTTGAGCTTGTATTAAATTTTCAGCGAAAATGATTGGTGGAACAATCGAGTCGTAGGTTGGAAAGTTGCTTTCAAAACGGCTTCCCCTCGCAATCGTGCGTGACCATAAGTGACCAGTGTCAGCAGGAAAATTAACAGCCGGCCTTGTCCATATAATCGATTAATAATTGTCAGGATCGTCCAGTTGACTACAGTGATATTTATTTATTCATACAAAATACTGCCCTCTCATACAAAATATCGAAGTCAATATAAAACGTAATTTCAAGCCATTTGACTGAACTTACAAACAGTTTATAAAAAATTATTGTTGAACGAGACACTGAATTAGAAATAACATTGCAAAAGGTACGAGCATAAGTTAGCAGGTTGTGATGGTCCAGTGGCTAAGTCCGTGCCTGAAGTGCGTGAGGTTGGAAGTTCGAACCCTACCATAGCGGTTTTTTTTTTTTTTTTTTGTTGAAAATATTGATGATATACAACTTTCAGGAAGGGTTTCTGATCATTTTGGAGCAGAAATAATGAGGTAAAATGAAAGAAAGCATTTTTTTTATCTTGACCGCTTGTGGTGTTCTATTGAAGATAATTAAACTTACTCTAGACAACGAAACGCTGATTCCAATTATGTGTATGTCTGGGTATGGTGTAAGAACGGTGTAAAAATTACAAATAATATTGTGCCAAAATATCAGGTTTGAAATTCGTAAATTATGGCTCACACTATCTTATTTAGATATCTTATTTCTTACGCATAAAGAAAAACATTGCAAACGTGTTGCATAGAAATATTTTTAAATTGATCATAACACTGACGGGCCTACACCATAGGCCTAACAGAACAAGAGAGAAAAAAATCGAAATGCTGTAGGATTCGAACCTTCAACCTCTCGCACTTCAAACCACGGCGTCAACCACTAGACCATCACAACCTGCTGTAACATACTCGTATCTTTTGCAATCTTATTTCTCATTCAGGGACTCGATCAACAATAATATTTTTAAAACTGCTTTTAAGTTCAGTCAAATGAGGTGATATTACTTTTATATTGACTTCAATATTTTGTAAGTCAATGCAGTATTTACTTGAATAAAGAAATATCACTGGAGTCAACTGGACGATTCTGACGATTATTATTCGATATAATGACAAGGCCGGCTGCTATTTTGCTAGTGACACTTGTCACTAACGGGACACGCACGATTGAGACACGGGCCGTTTTGAGAGTAACTTTCCAACCTACGACTCGATTGTTCCACCAATCATTTTCGCTGAAAATTTAATACAAGCTCAAGTTAGTTAATATCTATCATTACAGAAAAGCATAAGACCGGCGTTTGCTCATAGTTGTAGATATAACCATTTTGGTGATCGTGACATGCAATTTTCTCATTTTCCCGGCCACTTCGGACATGTTCAAGCTTCTTTATTTTCAATATTATTCAACTTTTACTCGTTTTTGTTCTTTGCACAAATGTTTGGTATCTTATCCGTGATCATGGTACACAATTTAAGCAAAAACGACCCGTGTCTCCCATTTCTGGAGCTATTTCGCTAAAACATGTTTGCCGGCCAAATTTTCAACATTTAGTTACGTAACCCGTGTTCACCAACCCGTAAAAATTTTCTATCGAACAAAAGAGGTCACGAAGTTGCCGTCGTACTGATAGGGCCTGCACTTTGGCTCGACATTTGAAAGGGGTGTGAATTCATTTTTGGATACGCCCCTATTATAATTAGGTAATACTCGAACACATTCCCTATATGTATATACATGTACCACATGTAGTAAATCTGTCTGCTTTATCTGTATTGTGCCTTTCTTAAGCAAATAGTTAAACACGATTTCATCAAACATTATAACAATAGCTCTTTTACAGTGTGCAATCATCCCGGGCAATAATTGGGCAATAATAGAGGATGTGCGTGAAATTATTGATTAGCTCCATACAAAGGATTTGAACCGGTGTCCTTCACCGTAATCATGGCGCAATGCAGTGCATTCAATCAAACGTTGTCGTCAACCTATTTGATCCTATAGTGCATTTGTTATGTGTGTGAGACGAGCTGTCGCGGTAGATTGCAATAGCTTGTAATCATGCTTTTGTTGAATGAATTTGAGTACTCCGCCATATTTAAGGTATGAACGTCATAATCTAGGTGATTATTTGCATTGGATGTCTTGAATACGCTGGCGAAGTTGTGTAATAATCGGATTAATGCTATAACAGTAGGTGAATACAAGTTTTGAATATATCGCGTTGCAAAGCCCCATTCAGTGATCCCAGCGAAAGTGAAAACAAAATCAAATTGTTACTTTTATAAATTTTTTTAATGAAAAAAATGGCAAAAAACCCAAGAAAACGGCAGTATCGACGAAGTTGAAGCCCCATTCAAATAGGCCTACATGTAGCTAATTTATATATACTGTCAGTATATAAATTAAATCAGTTCAATTCACGCCGAGTGTCCTTGACAGGTTTGACTCTGCTTCAGCGGTCATGAAAGAATTCAAAAGATAATCTCTGCCCCAACAATCCCAAGCAATTGTCTGAAACTGCTCTTCGGATGATGATAGTCATGATCAAAAGATTATTACTGACTATTTCATTGTACAAAATCTGAATTTTGATGATTTTTACGATCGTCCAGATGAAAAAATCACTGAATGGGCCGTTAGTTCCCTCCACTCCTTACCCTGGCAATATGAATCAAAGAAAAATAAAGAAAAAATTAAATAAAACAAGAAAAAGAAAAGACAAAGAAAAAGAAACAATAAAAGAAAAACAAATATGAAAAGTTCGAACAATATTTGGTTTATAAAATTAATGTGACCGTGATGAGGCTCGAACTCACCACCTTCCGATTTAAAGGTCGAAGCGCTCGTGTACCAAATTCTGACGCCTTACCAAGTGAGCTGTGCTCCTGAGATACGAAATAAAAATAAAATAATACACTGTATACCTGCTTGTGTCGGTAATTGATTTGCTCAAATTCCATAATGGTACAGTGCAACAGAGCAAAAATGCCCAAAATTTAAAAGCTATATAATTTATGAACAATATACACTACACATAAAAATACTAATACAAGGGAATTTCAACATAAGAATCCAAACAATTAAGTACCAACATGCACAGCTTTGTCCTTATATCACATTTGGGTTTTTAACAAAATGTTATCAAACCTCTACTGTGATTGGCAGCTGCACAAGGCATCTCTTTGATAGCTGATAATGGCCTTCCATTCAGCAAGTGGCTACTAACTGACCTTGACAGGCTTGAATGAGCACTGTCATCTGCTACAAAACCATCACACTCTAGGACCTGGTCGCCTATATTAATTTACTACTGTCTGTTCAATTAGCTTAGATTCTTGAATTTTTAAGATATTTGAAAAACTAAAAAATTGTGGCCAAAGTCATCAAAGAAAAGTGTTAGCACAGCCTTAGACCTAACGTGATTTATACTTTTCAAATTCCAAAGTTCAATTTAAAACCCCATTTCTTTTCAATTTTGCCTCATTTTTGGCAGTTACTTGGGTCCACCAAAAGGGTTTGCGACCTTTTTACAAATCGAGTGGGACGGTCCATTCTCAACTTAGGGCATAGACCCTATCCAATTTAGCAAAACAATCTGTCCACCAATCTGTCCTGCCATTTCAATTGTTATACCGTTCCGGTTATTGGATAGGTTCTATAGGTGATGATGGTCCACCGGTTTTTGTTACACGAAATTATATGGCGCGATTACGTTTTATGCATAACATTATTCTGAGCATTTTTTCCACTAAACAATGACATTAAAGTTATGGATTTCGTTCTTATTTCAACTGGTTTACAATGTATTGAGTTTTGTTTAATACCACCATTCCTTCCCAAGAATATCAGCATTCGCTTGACATTTTCAGATACAGTGACTTTACAAGAATTGTTTTCTGTAGCCTGATTGTTTTAAATAATATTTTCTTGTACGAAAGTTCTTTTGTTTCACAGTTTTTTCAGTTTGTATTCAACAAACAAAACGAAATAACAAATTGAAAATAAATGTGTAGTTTTATAATAGGCCTATAGGCCTACACCTTCTCAGACCCATTCTCAGACCCATTCGCACAATAAATAAATAAATAAATAAATAAATAAATAAATAAATAAATAAATAAATAAATAAATAAATAAATAAATAAATAAATATATCCAATGAAAAAAAGTTATCATAGGCCTTATAGGCTACAAGAGTGCTCAATGTGTTAATTAAACTTATTTAATTATTTTATAAATAAATAAATAAATATATAAATAAATAAATAAATAAATAAATAAATAAATAAATAAATAAATAAATAAATAAATAAATAAATAAATAAATAAATAAATAAATACGCATGGAATGTTTTTATAAGCTGGGCCTATATTAGAAAACCTTAGTTCATAAATAATTACGTAATGTTTCAACAGTAGGGTTTCAACACAAATTATATTAGGCATACTGGCAAATATTTTGCTGGACAATACTTCCTGATGCGAATGGTTGAATAAATGTATCTCTGCGCATTGTAACATTCGTCCCCATTGCTCTAAATGGATTGATTCTAAAAAATTTATGGTACCCGACGTTCTACGGCTTTTTATGAAAATATCGCGGGAAAAGACCAAAATTGAAAAGAAATGGGGTTTTAAATTGAACTTTAGAATTTCAAAAGTATAAATCACGTTAGGTCTAAGGCTGTGTTAACACTTTTCTTTGATGACTTTGACCACAATTCTTTATTTTTCAAATATCTTAAAAATTCAAGAATCTAAGCTAATTGAATAGACAGTAGTCAACATTTGCATAGGAACCGCATAGTCGGAGGCAAGGTTCATTATTGATTGGAGATTATATACGTATTTATTACTAATAGACAAGTAATATATATATATCGTGTGTTTGCGATTTATTCCGTAATCAATAAGTATGATGAACAAACGCATTTCTGGCAGAAGCACTCACAGCGTAGTGGTATTCGATCTGGACTGTTAAATAAAAGGTTGTGGGTTCGAACCCTGGTAGAATTTTAAGTGGAATAAATTTGTTTTTCTTTTGTTAAGTAAGAGGTAATAATTATGGCAATAAATCCGCCGTATAAAACTGAACACAGCTCAATCCATAATGCTACAGGGAGCACAGTACTTTGACAATGGAGTGAAAGACTATTATTAGGGATGACCAATGAACCATCAACTTGATTAGAACACTCCCATAGACATGCAGGGAGCTCAACTGTGCACTGCTTGCACATACATTTCTAAATTGATCTCATTCTTTTATTTTTCAATATTTTTCTGTAAAATTTGGGGAAGTTACTGCCAATTATATTTTGTAACTATCTTGCAAATTACAGTAACATAACTTATTTTGTTTTTCTGTAAGTGCGAGTCAAAATTGGTCCATCGCCACAGTGCGCTTAATTGCCAGTGGCTGAGTTTAGCACTGCTCAAGAATGGCACAAAATATTCAAATCAGTAAGATCAGGTGAAAAACGTGGCCTACTGAGCTGTAATTTGGCAGAGTTGCCAGTAATACCTCTATCATACCCTCTGTAAAAAGGTTAAAAAATTGAACAAGTAGATCTCGAGTTACAAATTAAATCACCAGCTTCCCTTTGGAATTTTTATATTCCTTTCAAATCATGTTAAGAAGACACCTTTCTGAACATAAATGTGAAGTTTCGTGCTCATTCGATGTATTGTTCACCTGATCTTAACCCTAAACGTTTTCTTATATTTAGGCCTATAACATCTACAACTTGCTGCTGGCTATACCTTGTTTAGGACTTTCAAAAGAAGTACCTGAATGTGCAACCATAACTGTTTCAAAATAGCCCGCGATAGTCATGCAGGTAACTCCGAGGTCAAGCATTGAATTGGTTTGAACAAAGATACTCATAATGTAATGAGTGCTATTTTGGTTTGAATGAGGAATACTACAGGAATACACATGAGCATGATGAGGATAATCTCTATTGTTGTGAATGAGTCAATGACCTTCAAAACTTAAGATTTTGTTTACATACACCTACTAATTGGTCATATTAAACCCAATAACATTGAAATTCTTGGTTGTGAAAAAAAAGTTCACCTACTTAGTGCAATTTTGATTTTGTGCCATATCGGCTATCTTGGATGATTTTTGGCAAATGTCCTCTAAATGCATGATTTCAATGCCTTGGTTTGAAAAAATAAGTTATGCCAGTGACTAGTTAAGTGCCATTTCATAAGAAACCCTTTGATACTTTCACAATATGCTTGTTTCATGTTTGCAAATATGTTAAAATAAAGAAACATATAAAGGTAAATATATGCTTATGCCAATTTTGCTCCCAACACACATACGCACCCCCCACACACACACACCCAGAGGATCGTACCGCTTTACAATCGTATAACATTCATTGGCGCTAGTAGTAGTAAATTCCAATTTTCTTTGCTTTACCTCACTTGTTCTGCTCAAAATTAAAAGGGACATATCTGACAGTAAAAGCTTACATTTTATGGTAATTATGTTTAAATGTGCTTAAACTGCAGCACAAAACAGATAAAAGCAGACTAATGTACTATACATAGGCCTATACATGTATGGTATGCCAGGGACTGTTTAAGAATATATCATTAGATTTATGATATTTACTTCGAGGACTGTTATATATCAAAAATGTGAAAAATAAAAATATCAAATTTTAATAATTTGTCATAAAATTTGTATTATATCGTGAATTCCAAACAATGAAATTTATTTGATATCAGAAAGACATTCTTCGTATTCAGAATGCGTTTTCTTTGTCTTTTTTTTTCTTTTCTTGTTTTATTTATTTTTCTTTATTTTCTTTGATTTATATTGCCAGGGTAAGGAGAGTAGGGAACTAAAGGCCCATTCAGTGATTTTTTGATTTTTTTTTTTCATCCCGACGATCGTAAAAATCATCAAAATTCAGATTTTGGATACTAGACTGCGGAACTCAGTCTTCAATGATAGTCAGTAATTTTTATATTTTGGACATTATTATGACTATCATTTGAGGACTGAGTTCTTATGATCCGAGGAGCAGTTTCAGATAATTGCCTGGGATTATTGGGGCAGAGGTTATCTTTGGAATTCTTTCATGACCACTGAAGCATAGTCGAACCTGTCAAGGACACTCGGCGTGAATTGAAAGACCATGTCACTCGCCACAAAAGAATGTCAAAGGTCATAAAAGGCCTATGGCTGATTTTGTACGTTTCGTCATTGTCATAGATGTGCTAACATAGCTTGCTAGTGTAGTGGTTCAGCCGAAAGCCGTGTGTCTAAGACAAAAAAATAATGCATTTACGTGAGTCTGTAATTTATATACCGGTACTGACAGTATATAAATTAGCTACATGTATTTGAATGGGGCTTCAACTTCGTCAATACTGTCGTTTTCCTGTTTTGTTTTTTTTTGCCATTTGTTTTTCATTAAAAATGTATACACGTAACAATTTGATTTTTTTTTTCACTTTCGCTGGGATCACTGAATGGCACTTTGTAGCGCGGATTATTCAAAACTTGTTTTTACCTACTGCTATATAGTATTAATCCGATTATTACATAACTTTGCCAGCGTATTCAAGACATAGGTTATGTAAGGGATAAACTGTACATGGGTATAGGGTATAGAGGCCCTGCATGCTTTTATCGATTGGCTCCAAACAAAGGATTTGAACCGGTGTCCTTCACCGTAATCACGGCGCAGTCCATTCAATCAAATGTCGTCAATGTGCGAGACGAACGATGTATAAATCTGGAGGTCACATCATCACTTATCATGCTTATTGTAAAAAGTTTGTCCAATGCATATACTGTGTGTATTGTTCCCGGGTATTGTCAATGCAGTCAAGCAAACAGGTATTATATTTTGAAAAGGCCGCTATAGTATATTCACAGGGGTGTCTTGAATGGCCAATCATATGGGACATAATCAAATTGCAGTGACTGCTTCCTTTGTTACCACATGTCAGTCATCTTGTGATTATTGGACCATGTAAACCTGCAAAAAACGAGCCAAAGTGCAGGCCCTATGCCTGAAATAATGATTTTATAGTATCTCCGAAACAAATTAATGTTTACACGACACATCCCATCAAACACAAAAACGTTATTAAAACATTTAAACGGGTTATATTGAGGGTTTTGGTTTAGATACAAAGCTATAAATAACATTAAATGTCGGGTTATATAAAAGTTAAGAAAGCGTTAAAACACACTACAAAAATAAATTTTTCAAATATGTTATTGTAATATTTTTTTCAAACATTTTCCAATATGTTAGAATACTTGCAGTAGGTTATCAACAAATGGTTTTGAATGTTATGAAACCATTTTATACCCGTCATATGCCCTTTATATAACCCGACATTTAAACGTTCTCTGGTAACCTTTTCGAACCTTTTGCGAATGATGTTCAAAACGTTTTGTGTTTGCTGGGGTTCTACGAAATACCCATGATACTATAACAATGGGCTATTCCTTTTAAAATACACACTACCCCTGTGGAAGATTTAGCTAAAGTTTCGGACAGCTGGGGAAGATATAGGTGAAGCCATAATACAGAGGGAGTATGTGTTTCAATATGATTACCTCTGACCAACTACATTTGAAAAAACATACTCCTTCTGTGGAAAATATTTCTAAAATCTTCCACAGGGGTTGTGTGGATTTTTTATGGAATAGCCCAATACAACTGTTCTTTTTGTGAATGATAATATTACAATATTATATACGCGATATATTAGAAGTATATCAGAAGACAATGCATACATGCACGACATTATATAGAATTATGATATAATGATATTTTAGAATAATTATATTGAATAATGATACAACGATATTTTTATCGTGAGTATAGTTCAGTTATTCGCAACTCTACTTTTCTTTAAGATGAAAGCTAATAATTTAGAGTATATCAGAAAACAATACATACAAATACGACATTTATTCATATATAGAATTATGATATAATGATATTTTAGAATAATTATATTGAATAATGATACAATGATATTTTTTTCGTGAGTATAGTTCAGCTATTTGCAACTATACTTTTCTTTAAGATGAATAATGTAAAGTGATCAATTCAATTGCAAACATTATCATTGCCATCATACAGAGGTTTTGGGTTAACTGCATGCACACGGACATTATGTCATCGAAAGTGAAGAGAATAACCCACCTTTGCACAGTATTTTAATGGGACCTGAGAGCATTTCAGACACACCAAAATGTGGCGTAGCGACGGGTGGAAGCAGGTGGTAGCACGTACCCTGTTCAGCATCAATTCTGCGTCACCTCCAAGCAATGAAAGCCCAAATTTTCGCGCGCAATTGTTTCACGTATTGGGGGGGGGGGGGTGAGGGAGCAATTATGTATCCTTAATTAGCCCCTAGCTACGCCACTTCACTTATTGTATTCTGAATAGGAGAAATGTCCTTCTGATATCAAGTAACTTTGATTTTTTGGAACTCAAAAAATATAATACAAAGTTAATTTCATGGTTGTAGCTGCAACACTGATAATCGTATATTCCTACAGATGAAGTGAATAAAGTAGAATATTTCAGATGGATATTATCACGTGAAGAGATATAATAGATAAAACAATCATATTTCAAACCACGCTTTTTATTTAACTATTCATGCCAATCAGGGCGGGTCAGCTTTGGATTCGAAACATTCACGCCTTTTTCTTCTTGCGTGTAAGGTCCACGAAGTCCATTGTAGCTAGCTAGACAGGTAGGTCCTTAAACAGTAACCTGATGGTGTCTTCATCAAGCTCTTAAAGTCCAGGGTCACTATGTGGTGACTTGTTGATTGGACAGACGTGCGCCGTCGTTTGAATTTCACCGCTTTCACAATGGTCTTGCTCCACAGTATTTAAATAATATGTTCAATTATGTACGTGACAATCACGATCGTGTTACGGGCAAGCTGCAGCTGGTTTGCTAGCGCTTCCACCTCTTGTTCATGGTACTGACATCGAGTCTTTTAAATTTTCGTTTAGCTATAGCGGCGTTAAGTTGTGGAATAATATTAGAAATGCTGTTAATGTTCAGTTGTAAGATAATGTACAAAAGTAGTAATCTGAAGAAGATTGGATATTCACATGATTTGATGGGTTTTTTGAAAGAAGTTGTATATACCTATCATTATATGAATTAACGTGCCATGATTATTTGTATATCTTTATGTGTTTCATGTATAATTACTAAATTCATGAGTGTCTTTTAATATTGTTGTAACTTTGTATATTGCAGGGCCCCGGTTTGAACAGCTTTAAGCTGATTCGGGCATACCGTGGGTAAAGATAATAAATAATAATAATAATAGTTGGGCGATGACCATGCGCCAATCTTGTGTAAAAGGTGATTGGTGCGTCCGATTCCAGTCCTGGTCCTATTTATATTAACCATGGCTTTCCTTGATGAATGCCTTAAGCTTGGTGGATGAGGTTTCCAATTCTTTACTCCATCACTCTACTATCCAATAGGAATGGAGGTAATGGGTACGTCTTCTGGGGTAGTTTCAGGGGATGGCAGGTTTCTGAAGAAGGTTCACTCAGGATTGGGTCTGGGCATCAATGTTCTTCACCTGACATAGTGAGACACGGATAGGAGGCGGTGGTCAAGCGTGACCCCATTATACTTCGGCAGTGGGTTAAAGTGCAGTGAGTGAGTGAGTGAGTGAGAGATGTGAATTCGCGGTTGGTACATCTGCTCGCAAGACGGACAACTGAGCAGGCGGTCTTTAGCATTCTGAGCTTGAAATGCTATCGGTCGAAATAGCTGGGCGGCATGCTGAGATCCTTCTGAAGGAATAACTCAAAAGATTCAAAAGAGTGATGGGCCACTCCGAGGGCTTAGTTGGTGACGTACGAGTACTGCTGACATTCTACATTAGGCATGTCGGAAATTGATTCCAAAAGTTATGGATGTAACTACGAAGGTGGCACACTGCTCTTTCCTCTTTCTGCTGCTTTGGATGTTTCAAGTATGAATGAAAGGTATTGAACCAGCAACACTTGCACCTGACAATCTTGAGGTACAAGCCACGATGCCTGACGGTGAATGCTCCAAACTTCTTGTACTGGAAATCATGCTCGATGTGATTGAAGACTCTAGCAACTTAGTAAGTAGTTTATTTCCTGAAGTCAGATTGGGTAGGAGGGTGTGATCATTAACCAAGAATTAGCCTACCTAGGAGCTTGTAGATGTGCAAAGGCAGGGATATCGGTCTGAGATATGAGATCTTCTGCAGGTTGTTTAGGCTTCAAGATAGCAATCACTGTAGCAGTTTTCCATCTACCATCTAGTAGGTGTAGGTCTGGTGCTGAAGCAGGTGTAGAGCAATGCGAGTATCCAGGTGCAGTTTCAGGACTTATGTTCTTAAGAAACTCGGTGTGCACTCTACCATTTCCAGGTGCCTTGCTGTTGTCAACAGTTATGGATAGCTCTGCTATTCTATTGATAAACATGTACACAGTCATGTTGTTGTTTTTTTGTCGTAATAGAGCTGTCCATATTCACATTGGTGTCCTGCTTGCTATGATTTGGATGATTACTGGGGATGTAATTGAGTACTTTGTGAATTAGATGCTTGCTTTTTTAGCGTAGTCTGTCGATGTCCTTGTTTACGTCGATTACCAATAAGATCCACGATAGTGTACAGATATGGATTAATTGCTGAATTTATGGGTATAATAAACGTCACAATCCAAGCGAATACAGAAGGCGGTAAGATCACTACATCAGCCTGCACCAAAATTCCGAGCACAATAACTGGTGACCAACAAAAGAAGTCTGTGAGAACTATAGCTGCAACTTTGGCGTTCATACGGATTTGTTCTTTGACATCTTTGTTAATTCCGACGCGTTTCGATGACTTGTAAACTGCTCTTACAATTTCCACATAGCACAGTAGTATGATAACGTAGCAGATTCCGTTAAGACCTAAGAAAACTGCAGATGCATAGTACAAACCGGAAACACGACCGAGCGATTGAGAAGTGACAACGAGCGTGAAATGATTTGAATCAAATTCAAGTACATAAGTCCATTTCTTAATGAACAATTCAATTTTAGCAAGAGGAAGGCCAATACACACGTGAGAGATATCATAAAATTTATAATTTACTCCATTATGAGCAATTAAAACAGAGGGGATTATCGCTAATGTAAGAGATACCAGCCATATTAATACAATTATAACAGCGGATGATTTCATTCTCAGCTTGTGAGGAGAATATGGAAACCGAATGTTCATGAATCTATCAATACTTATCAACGTAACAAAGAACACAGAAGCTTCGCTTGATAGTATCGACATTGCCCCAGCAATTCGACAGGTATAGCCATATCTCCAGCCTTCTGATTGCATTGGAAAACGTTCACCAAAGTATATATCAGCTGATGCAATAATAAGCATATAGATGCCCATGAGTAAATCAGACATTGCCAAATTGTTTAGCAACAGGCTTTGAACTTTGATCTTTTCCTTTTTGGTTTTCATACGGCTCAACACAAACAAGTTACCACCCAAAGCATTCAAACCAATAAGCCACATTATGGCCATCAATACTCTATCTGACAATAATCTATCGCAGGTCAGATATGGGGATCGCACATCGAGAGCCGTACAAGAAATATTACTTGGTACATAACAATCACAAATTTCTGTTTGGCTTACGACTATTTCGGCCTGCTTTGGGACGCCGTTAAATGTACGTTTATCTAACATGGACAATCTATTTTCTGTTATACTAAGAGTGGCAAGATGTTGCAAGTGTTTGATATTAGGAATGCGTGTTAACTTATTTGCAGACAATTCCAGTAAAATGAGGTTTATATTATCTTTAAACATGTTAAAGGCTAGGGCATGAATCTGATTATTGTTCAAAGACAAATATTGTAGATTCTTCAATCCCTGAAATATTGTATGATTTAATTTGTCTAAATAGTTCCAGCCCAAATCAAGAAGTGTTATATTTCCCATTTTCCAAAATAAGTCATAACTTAAATCTGCTAACATATTAGCTCGCACATGGAATTCCTGTAAATAATGTAGTGCATGAATTAAATGCTTTGGCAGATGCAGGAACATGTTCCCATCCAGGAATAGATGGGTCAGCTTACTGGTGTAATTCGATAAAATTGCATCCAATGAAGATGAAGAAATCTGATTACTCGTAAGAGACAACGTTTGCAGGTTCTCTATACTGCTAAACATATTAGGATCTAATGAAGTGAGCTGGTTGCCATCCAGGTACAGATGCTTCAGCTTACTGTTTTTTTCCAAAAAAATCGCATCTAATGAAGTAAGCTGATTGTAACCCAGCTTTAGTCGTGTTAGCTCGATGGTTTGATTCAATAGATTCCCATCTAGCGAAGTTATCCTGTTTTTCGAAAGGGTTATGTATTCAAGGTTTGCCAAACTACTGAACAAGCTATTTTCCACGATTACAATGTTATTGTTATAAAGCCATAAATAAAGTAGACTAGCTAAATCATCAAAGACGTGGGCATCAAGCATACTTATCTGATTATTATTTAGGCTCAGCATTTCGAGGTATTTCAAACCTGTAAACGCATTGGGATGTATTCTAGATATCCTGTTCCAACCCATATGAAGTGCTTCTAAACGTTTCAAATTGATAAAAGCATCCTCAGTTATCTCTGTTATAGTCCTATGAAGCTCGAGATACAACGTAATAACATCATTAGGATAGACTATCAGAGATAGGTGGCTTGACCGGATAGCGTCATCATGGCACCTGAAATCAACATATGCTTTTCCAAGTATGGCGTCGCAATCAGATGGAAACTGCTCAAATGACAAAAAGCGATGACCTTCTCTTCCCCAGCAGATCCAATCGCAATAATCGAAATAGCTGGAAATAGTATGGTTATATTGAGTCGTTGGACAATGATTTACATCACTTAAATCAGAAACTGTTTGCGTTTGATTATCATCAGCATCATCTTGGCATATGGACAGAGACTGGTTTATTGCTACATCGTCAATGAGGATACTGTTATCACCCTGCAGAAATAGCTGGAGTACTGTATGGGAAAGCGCAATGACGCAAGGCTTGTCTGCTGCTATAACCACATATCTACTTTGACAATTCTGAAGATCGCCTTGTTTTTCTATGTACAAGAATGTGTCAGGAGACATTGGTTGGGATATTTGTATCCTCGTTCCTGATCCTAGAGACGATATTAATTGGATACCACAAGCATCACCAGCCGCATTCCCGGTTAGAGTAATCGAGCCATTGCCGTCAATTGTGACATTGCAGTAGTCTGAGCTGTTTTGAGTACTTGTAGTAGAATTCCAAAGAGGAACAACTTCTAGCTCTGCGCTGGCATACAATATCAGGTTACGGGAGAGAAGTGAAAATACTAAAACGATACTGGCAGCTTTAAGGAAACTGTGACTGCGGTCCATATTGGGCTGTTCTTTTAGTGCTGAAGAATGTACGGTTTGTATATTATTACAATCATAAACATAATCATGATAATATAGACAACAAATACACGTGAACCGATTGATATCTTAAATGTATATCAATTTAAAGCATAATAGATAAACATTAAGTATGTGTTTATAATAGTCATATAAGCTTATTTACTTCAAAATGTCAACAACGTGCATGATTGATTTATGTATGTGCGCTCATCTTTGGCCCACAGTGATAAATGTCAACTTATAATAATCAAAGTTTAAAACAAATAACGTGTCTTTGGCAATGTGAACAATAATGGCAATTAACAAGAATCTTTATCTGTATAGTTATTTGAACGGCGAAGTGTTATTCACAGTGCATCTGCTTACAAAGTTTGTTTGCGAGTCTTTCCTTATAGCAGTGTAAAAGAAGATTTGTATCTGGCACTTTTAGCCGAATGATCTGCTTTCCAATGAAGAGTTCAGTGACCTGCATTCAACACAACAGAACAAAGTTTACCCGCCTTGATACTAGGAATTATAGTTCTATTTGTTTACAAGAGTGCTTGATTTAAAGAATATTTTACTGACAGATGATGATGCTGTAGACCATAGTGAGTTCACATCAACAGATGAAGTTGTTTGCTAGACAATCTATACCTTCAAGAGCCACAGATGAGATCTGAAGAAAAAATACAGAGCGGTTCATAAAATTAGTGAGCAGCGTGACACAGAGGTTCAATGCAAGAGGTACATTGAGATTACTAATGGAGGCAAAAAGGATTCAAAATTATCCGCTCCCTCCATTACTGCATTTAAATATTGGACTAGATGCTGTAGGTCATAACGACTTCAGCCAGTTTCGATCAAGTCAACGGCTGGTCGTTTTATGCACTGGGTATTGTACATGGTAGCATCGAAGAACACGGTTTAAGTTTGCACGTGTTAAATAAATATAAAAAGTCTAAGATAAATTATTTAAATGACGTGTTTGGGGCTCGAGCAAACTGACATATGAACATTTTGAGAGAGAAAAAATCAGGACTCAATGGGGAATGAATCCCGGTCGCTGGATTACCGCTCCGGAGTCTAACCATTGTACTGTCTGAGTTCACAGTCGGTACTCGGGCAATCTCAACTTAAGTCCCCATGATAACTCTCTCATTGTGTCTCAGCGGCCTATTATATTATTAAATAATGAAGAAGGAGGCGGCCAATATGCTTCACTCTAGCAGGGCATAAGACAATGCGAGACACAAATTAATATATGCGAGGAGCGGAAATAAACGATACAAGCCCGAGAAATTATGATTTTAGGTGACGTGTTTGGAGCAAAATGACATATGAACATTTTGAGAGAGAAAAAATCAGGACTCAGCGGGGATTGAACTCCCGTCGCTGGATTACCGGTCCAGACTCTAACCACTGTACTACCCGAGTTTACAGTCGGTTCTCGGGCAATATCTGCTTAAGTCCCCATTAAGAAGGAGGCGGCCTATAGGATTCACTATGGATGGCGGAAACCTTCTAAATACGCCTAAGATAATACGCCTAACCTTCATGACCTTAGACGTTTAAGATGCAATTTTAGACGAAGATGCAATCTTAGACGTCTAAGAATTTCACGGCAGAATTAAATCAACGAATCACAGGACCATAAATTCCAAACAGCCAATCATCTTACGCGTATTCAATTAATGACCAATGAAATTGTAGTGATGGACGGTATCACTAATGTGATAGCTAGCAAAAGCACCTTGGAAGACTACTGGCAGCTCGTATTACAGATAACCATACGTGGTGTCGATCATATAAAAGTACAGGGGGATAATCAGTTCAGTTCAGTTCAGTTCAGTTCAGTTTATATCTAACCGGTATAAGAACCCCACCCTTTATTATAAACATTGTAAATAATTATGGTAGTTTTAAGATATTTTGTAGTGTAAGACAAAATAGTCTCGCATCGGAATATTAACGTGTATACCATGTCTCTGAATTGAAGTTACTTAATTTTCCATGATTGCGATTGAATTGTTGCAAAAACAAATTTTAGTTTGTTAATGGTTATGATTTATAATCATGTGTTTTTGATGTTTTGATCTTGCCCGATGCTAGGGACTTTGTTTTGGAGATTTCGGTTCATGTATCCTTGTTTGATTTTGTTTTAATGGACTGTATTGATTTTGCAAATATTGTTTTGTTTGTCTGAAATCTGTTCTGTTTAGGTCTCACCACAATGAGCCTTATTTTATGATTGTTTTTGCTTGAGGATCATTGAAAACCAACCAATTTATTTAATTAATAGCAATCGACAGGATTTGATTAGGCCCCTATGCATTGTTTTGTTTTGATTTTTTTTTAAGTTTATTAGTTTTGTTGTTTGGATATGTCATATTTAAAGACTATGATTATTGTGGAACTCAAAATGAGCTACAAAGTGACTACATTTCTAAATTTAGAAACTTTTTATTTAGGTCACCACCTGATCTTAAGTTATATGTTATTTTATACACTACATGATTCTCATGAGAGTAGCAGCGCTGCTACTCTCGAGTACCTACGCCGGCCACCAGACCCTTGTGACCCAGCAAGCCGGCTACAACTCGCGAATACCTCGTGGAGTAGGTACTGTGAAGGTACTCCGAGTACCGACACTGGTACTCGCCTGTCAGGTACTCCGCAGCTGAGTACCGACGTGGGTACCAGAGAGTAGATATTCTTGAGGGGGCGCTCTATTCACGTGGTTTCTTTTACAACGCTAAAAGATCAGGAATTTTGGTGGTTTGCAAATGAAAAGTGTCCGCACTATCGATTGATTACGTAACTGTTATGAATAATTTATTAGGGTTTTCAATGCAATCGCCTCGACCCAATGATACATATTATCTGTATTATCAAAGTACTTGGAATAGCAATCCGGTGAGTTCACTGAACTACGCCCTAATACTGATGGAGTTTTAATGGCGTTTAATGGCGCTAATCCTCTCCATACACAGATGAACAAATACAATAGATGAAGGTCAACACGTATGACCTCCTATGTGACATGTTATATGTGATGTACAAAAACCTGAATATCATAAAGATCAGTATTCGTTTGTGCATATGAACTGCACATTTACGTTGCTAAATATTACTCATTGCATATAATGACAAATATTGGTATTATAACAATACGGTATATAAACTCAACCAATAAAGTATCGAAACGATTATAGATGGTCAGATTTATCGGGAACTGAAATATATAGCAAAAATTTATATAATGTATATAAAGCGCAGATTTCTCCTGCGCATTTTGATATCTCTTTTGTTGCTCCACGATATCATTTGGTCGAGTTATGAGCGCTTGAGTGGCTTCAAGTCGGATTTTGAAAGTTGCACTTAGCTCCTATTCAAGCCAAACGCATTCGTCGTGTCCACACACCCCTACACACAAAATCAAGACAAAGGACACCGATGTGCTCTGTTTACTTAACCATGAACTTTACTTTATTTTACTTCCAACTTCAATACTTGCGACCCTTTACTTATCTCTGACTTGTCTCATGAACTCTTTCTGCTGACATCTCAATACTTGGTGTGCCCACCATCACTGTCTATCACTGCCTGGATTCGTTGTCGCATGCTTTGAACAAGATGTCTTATCTTTCATGTCTTTCCTTGGTCAATGTCTCGCCATTTCCTGAGCAGGATGCGCCGAAGGCCTTCTAGGGTGGTGTCAGGCTTGATTGCCTTGTTAGCTTTCCTCTTAAGTTGGAAGTCGAAGGAGTAAAATAAAGTAAAGTTCGTGGCTAAGTAAACAGAGCACATCGGTGTCCTTTGTCTTGATTTTGTGTGTATGTATGTATGTATGTACAAACGAACAAGGCATTTGGCTTGAATAGAAGCTAAGTGCAGCTTTCAAAATCCGACTTGAAGCCACTTAAGCGCCCATAACTCAACCAAATGATATCGTGGAGCAACAAAAGTGGTACCAAAATGCGCCGGAGAAAGCTGCGCTTTATATAAATTAAATAAGTTTTGGCTATATATTTCAGTTCCCGATAAATCTGACCATCTATAATCGTTTCGATACTTTATTGGTTGAGTTTACATTGTATATAAAACGACTAATAGATCCTACTATCATGGCGTCATGTCAATGTTCATCATACCCCGTATGTTTCTTAAAATTCATTCATATTTGAGACAAATTGCTGTGACAATTTTATTTGTGCACAGGTAGATCCGTGTTTTTTTTTAATTTTCATTTCCTTTTAATGAAAGAATTAAGGTTTTCCACTGCACCGGGGCCACAAGGGTGATACTAATTTTAATGCTATATTTTCAAAACGAATACGTGTTCCCGGTTGGCTCTATAGCGATTTCACAGAAAAGGTATTTCTAGTGCAATGCAGCGTCGGACTCTATAGCTGAGAGCGTAGCCTAAGTCTTTCCGGACTCCAAAAAGGGCTCTCCATACACAAATGAACAAACACAAAGGAGGGTAGTCTCCTCCGTGACCAGCTTGATTTCGATGGAGCGGAACCAAATTGGCTGCGGAGGAGACGGGTCATTTGGATATGCAAACGAGGTAGTGTCGCTGCCCTGTGGGTACTCTGGCAAGAAAATGAGACAAGCGGGTTGCCATGTCTTATTTGTTTCTGTTGCCATATTGATTTATATTGATTAATATGTTCTTGATTTATGTTACTTGTTTGTTCTTTGGGCATTTTTAAGCGGATAAGTTTAGTAAATGAGTGAATAAATAAATGAATAAACAAATACATATGTAAGCAACTGAATAAATAAATAAATAAATAAATAAATAAATAAATAAATAAAATAATAAATAAATAAATAAATAAATAAAATAATAAGGAAATGGGTAAATAAATAAATAAGTTATTAAATAATTACTCAAAGAAGTAAATAAATAAGGAGATAGGTAAATTATATAAATAAGTAAATAATAACTAAATGAGTAAAGTAGGTCAAAATAAACAAGGAAATAAGAAAATAACCCAGTAGATAAATAAGCTACTAAAAAAATAAAAAAATAAATAAATAAATAAATAAATAAATAAATAAATAAATAAATATTTTAAATGAGTAAGTAAATAAAGAAGTGAAGGTAATAAAGTGAATTTATAAGTAGGCCCCTATAAGTAAATAAATAAGTAAACAACTGAATAAATAAATCGGTAATTTATAAATAAATCAGTAAATGACTAAAGCAAATAATGAGATAATAAATAAAAACATATGAACATGTCAATAAAATACATGATGCAATATTTTGTAAACATTTCTGACAAATAATAAAATTACTAAATAATTAATAAAATGAGATAAAAATTACAAATGAAAATAACCAAGCTGAGCAACCAGCCAAGCAACCAAGTAAACAATCAAGCAAACATAAAACCATACAAAAAGCACAAGAAAATAAATAACAATCTTCAATTTAAAACAGAAAGATATTCACATAACATCGGTCTAAATAACAGAACAAAACGAAAAACAAAAGAAAAACAACGGAATTATAACATTGTCGCCCGGTGTACGGAAAAACTGCATTGTGCAACAAGCAATTGAATCCATCATAACAAATTAATAATTCCACTTCAACGCGTTCGTGTGCAAGCCTTGTTGAACGCGTAGTCGGTCGCGTAGTTGCGCGCGCCTTGAAGTCAATGAACGTGACGATCAAAGGATTTTGGCGTCGGAGTACCTCGCGGGTGAGTACCTTCACTGCCACTACACTGCTGACACATGGGTACACCATGGACGCGGTTACTGTGCAGGTACTTCCGCTGAAGGGCCATCGAAGTACCCCAGACTATGGTGTGCCTATAAGTCGACCTACTCGGTACACCGCAGTTGACTCTTAGGTGACGCATGGTGGAGTATCGATGTAAGTACTTTGCTACGGGGGTATCTACTGTATGGTGGCCGATGCTGGTACATTGGTGTAGTACCAACGTCGGCCACAAAGGGCTAGGGTACTCGGTAGTAGCATTGCAGCAGAGGTACTCCGTTGCCAGGAATCTTGTAGTGTATGTTTCCTTAAAAGTTTATTTACTTAAAAGGTATACTTCATCATAAATGTGTTTGAAGTGACAAATGTTGTTTTCATTTTGGATTTGAAGATCACAACATAATGTTGATCTGTTATTGTTTTATATGAAACTATTGTCCAAATATGTTTATTGTTGTGTTTATGTTTAATTCCATCATTGTATTTATTTGTAATTTCCATCCTGATGATTTCCCATCAAAACTTATTCAGAAGTGTACTTTTGTAGCAAATTATTTGTTTTTCCCTCCTCAATGCACCAGTTATTCCAAGTTATATTTTATTCACTATTATCAGGGAGTGTGTCATTATAATCCGTCAGAATTTTGGAAAATCGCCGCCCCGTTTTGTATCAGGTACATGTAGAACGTGTTGGCAAAATAACACGACCGCCAACACAGCCTGCAACATCAGCTACACCTGTGTCTGGCTAACAACCGGGTCAACAAAATTAGGCACCAGTGACAAGTGACACCGGCCTAAACAGCGTCCGTCGTACGTTTTGATCGAATTTGCGATACCATCCATCACTAGTCACGGTAAATGGTCAATCTTGGACGTGTAAGAAAAATCATAGGCGTGTAAAATCTTAGGCGTCTAAGATTTCATTGGTCAATAATTTAATGCGCCTAAGATTGGTTGTTTGGGATTTCTGGTCCTGTGATTCGTTGATTTAAGTCTACCGCGAAATTCGTAGACGTCTAAGGTTGCATCTTAGGCGTCTAAGGTTAGGCGTATTATCTTAGGCGTATTTAGAAGGTTTCCGCCATCCATAATTCACCCTATATACAGGGTGTCCCAGAAAAAAATACCGGGCGAAAGAATGTAGACGTAAGTCGAGAAATAGACATCAGAATCCAAAATTCTATTTTTGCGTATAGCCCATCTTATTCTGCATCTTATATGCCAATTTTACTGGAATCGGTTGACTGATCGCGAAGAAATGAGCGTTTACATAATGCATACATCAATTCGCTTCATTCCAAGTTTGAAAGAAAGATCATTCAAAGTGGTTAACTGTCAATGGGCTTCATATTTTGTTCTGTGAAATCCTTTTCGTTCTTTTTAAACATTATGTTTCTTGCAAAATATTTAATTAGTTTTTGTTCAAATTTGAAAACCTGCACAATATTGAAAATGAAAGCTTGCATGTGAGATGATGCTCGGTACTTGTAAATATATTTTTTTGTTAATGTTGATATAAATGTTGCATAATGAAATGTTGCATAAAGAATTCCAGCTGGCTTTAAAACTTTCTCACACACATAATGTTTTTGGAATATTTCCAAGAAATTTTCCAAGGTTAAAATCTTTTAAAACTTCAACATTAATGTTGCATGGTATCAAAAATCATGCGTAAAGCTGTAAGCACTTGATCATTGTTATTCTTGGCTCAAATGTTAAGATATATAACATACGGTATTTTGCACAACATAAAGAATTGAAGTTGGAAAGCTTCCAATTGCAGAGTTTAAAAGTTTTCTCGGACAAACTGTTATAATTTTCAGTGAAAGCATGAATGACATAACACCGTCGGATTATAAAATAGATAATGTGGACTAAATTTAATGAGATACACAAACTTTAGGAAGCGGTGAGCGAGTATGAAAAAAGCGCCTGTTGATCAAACTTGGAATGAACTGCATTGATGTACGCATTGTGTACTCGTTCATTTCCTTGCAACCAGTCAACCGAATAAAATTAATTATCCCTAGACACTGAAATAAAGAAATGCTTCACACCAATTTTGGACATCTTGTCAGTCATTCAGAAAGAACGCATAATTTATTCATGCAATGCTTTGAGAAAATTCATTGGAATCAGCAAACTAATATTAATTGATTTATGGTCAACTTTTTTGCTCGGAGTAATTACCCGACCGAGCCTTCCAAACAACTACTTCGAAAGCCAGTTGCGTCTATAAACCAAAAGTGCCCTTAACACACAGGGAATGCACTATCTAACGATAGAGAAAATATAACGACTACATCTAACAATGGATAGAATATAAAGACTGCATCTAACGATGACAATATAAAAAGCCGCGGACTTACATATATCAAAAGAAATTAAATGGCTGACCCCTTTCTCATTTTCATATCATATTCATATTTAGATTACATGGTGGGCATCAGCAGAAACCAACGCCAAGATTGGAAAGACTAAATAGAATTGATTAATGTAATATATGTATAATTATGTACATTAAATTGATCATTTTAGAAAAATGATCCAAAAAACTGTCCTAGATTCCTTGACACACATTGCCATGCTTTGAAAGCTTATGATATCGTATACATCACTAGGTTATGATGCCTCCTCTAAATGAGTAAATGTATTTTTATCATTGACATTGTAGTTATAGTTGTAGGTATAGTTGTAATCACATTTTTATAATCATTTATAATTGTAGTTGGATTATAGTTGCATTTATAGTTGCAGTTAGAATTGTAGCTGGATTGAGAGTTATAATTAGAGAGTTATAGTTGCGTCTAGAGTTATAGTTGAGTTTATAGTTACTTTATAGTAGTTGTAGGTATAGAGTTAGGGTTGAATATTTCACTTATGCTACATATGATCACAGAAGTAAGAAATCTTTCATGATGATCAGGTATTAAACCTAGTAAATTCAAAACCTAGGTCTATAGATTCAAATCTTCTTAAGACTATACTCCAACATCAGATAATCTTTTTTTCTGGAAGACCTGGGTAAATTACTTGAGGGCACAACAAAGGGAATTAGTTTTATGGCCATATTAAATGTTTTCACTGTGGGAGACTATTAGCATGATTTATAGTAGTTGTGAACAGACCCTGGAAATAAATTCCAGGATCTGTGCTGTGACTTGGTATAGATCTGATCATCTACCATGCCAATACAGCTCTATACTGTAAAAATAGTCATGATAGTGGGGTGGGTGTACTTAAAAACAATTGTGCCATTTAGTACCATTTAGCATAACATAATTAGTGCAAATTGCACTCTATTAGTTTAATTAGTGTTCAGTGGTGTAGTTCAGGGGTTGTGGTGCCCAGGGGCCAATGATACATGCACATAATGGTGCCCATTTTTTGCATCAGCCCCCCCCCCCTTACAAGTGTTTGTGAACGGTCCATAAATAGTTTTGCGAGCATAGCAAGCATGACATTTTGCACACACATTTCTGTACTGCCCCTCTTTTAAAGTGCCAAATCCCTACAGCTCATAATTAGGGGTATATGAGGAGTGTTTGGGTGATGGAGCCACCTTCAAAAGACAGGGTATAAACTCTTCTACAGGAGTGGGAGAATTAAGAAGGGGCCAAGAGGTGAAAAATTTCCAAATCTTCCTGTTGTCCCTCTGCTAAAATATTGTTGATATTCACTGAAAAATTTTGGGTCAAAATTAGAATGTTTAAAAATTGTGGTCTAACCAGGCCAAAAGAGGATACTTTTGGTCAATTTTGTCCCAGTATTTTGAGCCGAGGCAATATCGACCAGCCCGGGGGGGGGCATCAAAATATTTTGGTGGGTATGCTCCCCCAAAATTTTGAGGCGGTGGGTCTTTGGGAGCTGACTGATAAAAGGGGGTCTTTTGGAGCTGCGACCAAGTAAAACAGGGACTTTTGGAGCTGCGAACAGTCCAAATCAAGGGTCTACCTTGGGTTTCTGGTTGAAAATCGCCTGAAAAAAACCTTTCAGAGCTGAAATGATCAAAATCAAGGGTCTTTCGGAGTTCTATTTCGGAGCTGCGAAATCCAAAAAGGGGGGTCTCTGCGGGGAGCATACCCGTATGGTCATTTGTGTTGAGTGCCCCCCCCCGGAACCAGCCTCTCCCACTCCCCATTACTGCTGATGCTGGTATGCCTCTGCTCTTCTGTGTCTTTGAATTGATGAAGGATCATGCTATAAAAATTAATTAAGTCATGAAGTGACATGAGCTATCTATAAATTGCATAATGGGTTGCTGTTTTGGCCATGATTTGACCACCCAGAGGCTTTCATTTCCTGCTTAACCATCAACACATTGACCCCCCACTGTGTGTCTCAACTCCAAGCATGAAGTTATAGAACCCCGGGTCCGGGTATAGAACTCCCAGACCCCAGTTTAGTATCTTTGTTTACCTTGACAAAAAGGCATTATGGGAAGGCATTCCAGTACAGAGTACGCAATGCATTTATGGAAGGCATTTGACTACCGGTATAGCATAGTATCAACAATGCATTATGGGAAGCTACATGGCATAATTTCATCAATCCTTTGTATGGGAATATAAGGTACAGGTGATGCATTCTGGGAAGAATACATAGTGTACATGTAGGCCTATTTAACATGACAATAACATGGTTTAAAAAATGCATTATGGGCAATAGTTCCAACAATGCATTATGGGAAAGCATTCCAATACAATCTACAGCAATACATTTATTGGGAAGACATTCCAATACAATCTACAGCAATACATTTATTGGGAAGACATTCCGCTACAGTGTATGAGTATAGCATATAGTGTCAACAATGCATTTTGGGAAACTATATCATAGTTTCAACGATGCATTATGGGAAAGCATTCCAGTACAGGTTACGGAATGCAATATGGAAGGCATTTGACTTCAGGTATAGCATAGTATCAACAATGCATTATGGGAAGCTATGGCATAATTTCATGGGAATGAAATAATTTCATAATTTTATGGGAAGCTATGGCATTATGGGAAGCTATGGCATTTGACTGCAGGTATAGCATAGTATCAACAATGCATTATGGGAAGCTATGGCATAATTTCAAGGGAATGAAATAATTTCATAATTTTATGGGAAGCTATGGCATTATGGGAAGCTATGGCATTTGACTGCAGGTATAGCATAGTATCAACAATGCATTATGGGAAGCTATGGCATAATTTCATCAATATTTTGTATGGGAATATAAGGTACAGCTGATGCATTCTGGGAAGAATACATAGTGTACATGTATTTTACATGACAATAACATGGTTTTAAAAATGCATTATGGGCAAGAGTTCCAACAATGCATTATGGGCAAGAGTTCCAACAATGCATTATGGGAAAGCATTCAAATACAATCTACAGCAATGCATTATGAGTATAGGTATAGCATATAGTTTCAACAATGCATTATGGGAAAACATTCCAATACAGGGTACGGTACATGGAATGCATTTATGGAAGGCATTTGACTACAGGTATAGCATAGTATTAACAATGCATTATGGGAAGCTATGGCATTTCATCAATACTTTGTATGGGAATATAAGGTACAGCTGATGCATGTAGTCCTAGGCCTATTTAACATGACAATAACATGGTTTTAAAAATGCATTATGGGCAAGAATTCCAACAATGCATTATGGGAAAGTATTTCAATACAATCTACAACAATGCATTATGGGAAGACATTCCGCTACAGAGTATAGGTATAGCATATAGTTTCAACAATGCATTATGGGAAGCTATGGCATACAATACAACAATGTACAGAGAATGTCTTTAGTTATCTAGCCAACTATAAACTCAACTATAATTCCAACTACAACTATAAACTCAACTATAATTCCAACTACAACTATAAACTCAACTATAATTACAACTACAACTACAAACTCAACTATAATTACAACTACAACTATAAACTCAACTATAATTACAACTATAACTACAACTACAACTATAACTACAACTATAAACTACAACTACAACTATAAACTATAAAATGTTAACACTCCCTCTAAATACATTAGGACAGCCTACCCTAGAATTCAACGCGATAACTAGTCGGCTGCGCAACCTCAAAAAAACTTGATCACAATATTTCCTTTTTACTTATATTTTGTTGAATAAGAAAAATCTGAGGGCATAGTACTTGGCCCCTGTCTATCTACCCCATGCCAACCTGGCGTTGATTCCTTCCTTCCCGCTATACACAAAATTCATCAACCAAAATACCGCCCAAGACTGAAATGGCATAAATTTTAACAATTTTACTTATGCTGACGAAGAAGCAACTTAACCACACTATTTTACAACGATATTTGAAAATTTATAACTGCGCCACAGCATAAAATGTGTTGCTGAATTAGAACTGAACCTGAAATGATCTACTCACGCACTCTCACACCTTAGTCATACTATTCCGCACGGAAAGAACATCAGTATATTCTAACCCGAGGGCTCTCAACCAATTATGTTTTCCTTTCTCCTTACAGACTCAAAATCAAAATATTGAGGAGATTTACCCCTCATTCACTCCGGGATCTACGCCTACCCAGCAAACACAAAACGTTTTTGACATCATTCACAAAAGGTTAGAAAAGGTTGCCAGAAAGCGTTTAAATGCCGCGTTATGTAAAGGGTTATAAAAACGCTTTCATAACATTCAAAAACGTTTTGTGATAACTAACCGTAAATATTCTAACATAATTTTATGTTAGAATATAATTATACCCTTTACATAACCCGGCATTTAAACGCTTTCTGGCAACATTTTGTGAATGATGTCAAAAACGTTTTGTGTTTGCGTTGACAATTTTACATTAACATTTTGAAAACATTTAAAAAACATTTTTATAGTGTGACAAAAACATTTTAAAACGTTTTCTTGACCTTTATATAACCCGACATTTAATGTTTGCTGGGTGTGGGTCGACCTCAGATGGAAAAAAAAAATAACACTAGGAACTTGTTTGCGATGTTTGATGACACCTGAGTTCGGTTTTATTCTGATTTTATATTGCACTTTTTACCATTATTGATAATTCATTTCATCCGTCAGTTGATTTCTTCTTCTTCATTTCAATATACTTTTAACATATGCGCATTTGAGTATTCATTTATGTTCAGCGTTTTCCGGAGTTGATTTTAATAAGTCAAAGTCAAACTTACTGTATAGATTTACAAGAGAAGTGAAATTTCTGAAATCGTTAACACAAAGTTTTATTAGATACAACATTGCTTCAAGTAACACCTGCAGTGAGCGTAACTAATACCGGATTCTACTCTCATCTGATGCATTTCTCGATTAAATTAAATCCTTAATCAAATTGTTAAATTTACATAATTGTTTCAAGTTCCAAGTCTGTTCTTGTTCAAATGATTAAAATGTATTTTCTTTATAATATCAAACTTCAAATAATAGTGTAAATGTAATTATAAAAAAAATACTTTCCTATTTGTCAAGTGGCCAGTCAAGCATTTTATGGTCCAACATATTAAGTTGTCTGCAATGTCAAGTGTGGCCATTCAAAATATTATGGCTATTGTTATTATTATGTAACATTATGTAATCCTTTTAATGTCAAGTTATATCATGTGACATCATGATAGGTATAGAGTGTATATTTTTGTGATTACCTCATATGGTTATGTGCTTCTGATGAGTGAGGCCCTATGGCCTTACGAAACAGATCTGTCAAGTAATATGTAACTGTATCAACACAAGTCCAAATTAATTAATTATTTAGCTCCCATTACGGTTGAGCACTTTACCTTTGGATGATTTCAACCATCTTGGATTGTATATCTTGGATTTATCTATTTACTTTCCTATTCATCTCGTCGGTGCATGTTCTATAGTTAAAGAATGTGATTTTAATAGCAAAAATTACCACATTTCAGCACCTCCAAACTTAAAATAATTGACAGGCCATTTTAATTGTCTGTAGGTAAGATTAGAGGTCAAAGGGCAATTATGACGTTGATAGCTAAGTGATAAAAGATTTCGAGAGACTTTCATATTGTAAATGACCAGCGAAAAGGCCAATCTAATACGGGAAGAAGACAAAGGAAAAGTAGGCAGACGCAGAAGAAATAAACGACGTATTGAAAGATTTTCATTTTCCAATAATATTTCAAAAAAACCATTTAACTAAGTATGATGACAGTTACATATTTATTTTTTTCTTTTATATCACGTTTAGGCTTTAAAATGTTGATTAGTCGTATTAGGGTATGTAGGTAGGGATTTTTTTATCCCAAACTTGCCCAAATGACACCAGCTTTGGAATATATATACTTAATACAACGGTGCACACAGATATTGACATGGCAGTTAAAATATGTGTATTTTTTACAGGGTGTCACAGAATTATCTATACCGGGAAAGATACTTTCTTTCTTTGGCGGCAGTTTTGAAGACAATTATTGTGGTGTGTGAGTTTCATCATTTGAAATGCCGACAGAGATGGATTTTTCATAAAAGTATAGAGAAGGTTCGTCCTTAGTGTCACAGCTTGCATTTATGTCCACAGTATATGAGCAAACCCACGGCTGCGTATTTTAAAAGTTAAATTTATTGCGGAGGATCCTTGAGGAAGTCATATCCTCTGTAATAATGACATTTATGGGTAAAAATTGTGGTTAAAAACACATAAAAGGTACGTTTTACAACCTAAATATCTGAAGTCACATTGAAATGTTTCACTTAATCCCATGTCAGAATTATTCAGCGTTGTAAGCTTTACATCTCTGCCAAATTTGGCGTACTTCCTGTAAAAGAATGCAGGATTTTATATATTGCACAGTGCGGCTGGACGAGGGTGATAAAGGGTCCATGTCATATGATGCCTTTGCACTGTAAATTACACACATGTAGTTTTCGTCCATTTTCAGCAATAGCAATGTCACACCAAAATGAATCAATAGCTATTTCCATGAAAGTCACAGAATAAGTAGGAGACATTCTTTCTTTCTTTGGCGGCAGTTTTGAAGACAATTATTGTGGTGTGTGAGTTTCATCATTTGAAATGCCGACAGAGATGGATTTTTCATAAAAGTATAGAGAAGGTTCGTCCTTAGTGTCACAGCTTGCATTTATGTCCACAGTATATGAGCAAACCCACGGCTGCGTATTTTAAAAGTTAAATTTATTGCGGAGGATCCTTGAGGAAGTCATATCCTCTGTAATAATGACATTTATTGGTAAAAATTGTGGTTAAAAACACATAAAAAGTACGTTTTACAACCTAAATATCTGAAGTCACATTGAAATGTTTCACTTAATCCCATGTCAGAATTATTCAGCGTTGTAAGCTTTACATCTCTGCCAAATTTGGCGTACTTCCTGTAAAAGAATGCAGGATTTTATATATTGCACAGTGCGGCTGGACGAGGGTGATAAAGGGTCCATGTCATATGATGCCTTTGCACTGTAAATTACACACGTGTAGTTTTCGTCCATTTTCAGCAATAGCAATGTCACACCAAAATGAATCAATAGCTATTTCCATGAAAGTCACAGAATAAGTAGGAGACATGTGTGGCATTGTATTGCACTTATTAAGATCAAATACACTGTTGACTATGTATTTTTGATATTTTGTTCAAACACAGTATAAACTAGTGGCAAATGATGGTCATAGACCACAAACCTAGGTGGGGCGTGTTGGTGTTGTGGAGGTATCTGACCCCTGCAAAATGTTCCAAAAATGTTCCCCTGGTCATGACGTTTGTTGTCACCGAGTTTGAGTCCCTTTCTCCTTACGGATGTCCAGAAAATGTAATTTTAAAATTTAACCCCAGATGACCTTTGACCTGACCCCTGCAAAATGTTCAAAAATGTTTCCGTGGTCATCAAGTTTCTTGTCACCGAGTTTGAGCCCCGTACTCCTTACAGATGTACAGGAAATGCATTTCTAAAATTTCACCTCTGTATGACCTTTGACCTGACCCCTGCAAAACGTTCCCCTGGTCATGAGATTTGTCGTCACCGAGTTTGAGCCCCATACCCCTTACAGATATCCAGATAATACAATTGTAAGATTTTACCCCTTAATGACCTTTGACCCCAATTCTGTATGCAAGTTATAGGCGTGTGGTATAGCCGATGCATATATGCAAATGACATCATTGTACTATATATAATATGTGACAGAAGAAGCATTTTGAAGGTATTTGGTTAAATACCGGAAATGCCCTCTTAATGACCTTTGACCTCAATTCTGTTTAGACCCTATATAGCCGATACATATGTGCAAGCACAGACCATAGAACTTTCTAGGGTCTGTGGTGCAAGTGACAATATTGTAGGGTGTAACATGTAGGAGGAGAAGCAATTTGAAGTTATTGTCAGAAAGAAGAAGAAGAAAGAAGATCGGATAGCAAAACAGTACCTAGCTCTAAAACCCCCAGCTAGGCAATCAACATGATCAATGCTCATCATCTGCACATTATAATATCCACAACAACAGTGAACTTCTGAATGGTGAAATCGGAGTAAGTGGCTGACATCACCTGCTTGGAGGTCAGTGAAATTAGATTTGTGACTGGGTTGCAGCAAGGGGTGGTTTTATTACCCAATTGGGAATCAACTTCCAGCTGCATGTCTGATTCTACTTTTGATCTCTGTTCTGACCATGCTCACTATATAGTATACTTCCATGATTATATGTGCAAGTGACATAGCATTTTTAATTTGTTACCGAGTATGAGTTTTTTTGTACCCAAATTTGTCAAAGGTTATTCAATGAATATACAAATATATTGGGGTTCAAGAACTGTGCCCTGATAGATGAGTCTCTGTTGCCAGCGGAAGAACAATACGACTGAATTCCAATACCTAGGTGGGTAATCATTCTGGGATAACTTGTATGTTTTTGCTTTTAATCAGAGATCACCAGACTTTCGAAAGCGTGTAAAGCGATAAGAAAATTATTCAGGGTCGGCAGTGTACCTAGGGTTGGTCGGGTTAATCCAATCAAACACATTTTGGGTCTTACCTTGGTGCAGGGGTGTGTGTGGGTGGGTATAATAAAATAACAAATCGTTTATAGATTATAGTGCAACTGCTAAGCTACCAAATTTGGTACAATTATACACTTTGTGATAACAACATGGGAGTTTCCACGGAGTATATGGTGTAAAGGCATTTTTGATTTGACCTCTAGTGACACGACGAAAGGTCAAACAGGGATACAAATTTGAAAATGTTCCAATCTTGTCGACTGATACATCATTCGTATGATCATATTAAGGATTTCTAAAATGTATAATTTGTGCTATCTACGACATATCGTTACAAAGGTATTCTACAAAAACCTCATTTTGGGGGTACCCTTACCTAAATCATTAGCATTCAACTAGCCTTCACAAAGCGGTCGTCAATAGCGGTCATCTAGCGGTCGAATGCCATGTGACCGCTATAGTTATTAAAGCGGTCATATAGTAATAGTGAAAAATTAGCCTTCCTATTCGACTAACATTCGACTACCCTTCGTATGAGGCGAATTATGCAAATGAGCCACACTAACTAATGGTCGACCACTAGTGGACCAGTAAGCCGAATGCTATACTAATGGTCGACCAGTAAGCCGAATACTAGTAGTGACCAGTAGTATTAGCAGTCGACCACTAGTGGACCAGTAAGCCAAATGCTATACTAGTGGTCGACAAGTAAACCAAATACTCTATCGACCAGTAGTGGTCGACCATTAACAGGACCATCCAGTATAGCAGAATGCTATATACTACATGTAGCATAGGATACATGTAAAGCTGAATAGGGGTTGGAGTGTGTGTGTGTGATGTGGGGGGGGTGTGCATTAGGGGGCGCTCGAGGATTACTGACGGTCAAGGACTTCTTTTTCCATCAACTGAGGACTTCCAAAAGCTGTGGACATCACTGGTGCTACTGATACATACCTCTTCTGGCATTACAATAGGGGGCACCATGGGGGCAGTAATTGATGACCCCGGTGTCCGAAGAATCTCCCCAGAATGTCCTCAGTCACAGTTTATGTTTTGATGCAAAACAAACAGCTTGTAAACAGTAAACACAGATGAATGGGGACATTTTCCTGGTCTAAAATGCATCAAACGGGGACATTTGAGCACCGGGATGTTCCCAGTTGTAGAAATACTTCTCCCTTTGGCTAAAAGTGATAAAAATGGTGTTAATTAAGATGTCCCCAGTTGTCTGGGGTGTAGGATATACCTGATTGTAGGTTTCAGACAAGTGTCCCCAATTTACACACACAAATGCATTTGCATAGTCCTAAACTGTGTCCACGTTTGGAATAACAATGGGGTGTGTGTGGGGGGTGTGTGTGTATTGATCAGGGTTTCCTTAATGCCAAATGAGGACACACACCAGATGTTTCTAAAACAAGGATCTGTACATGCCATGAGGGATTGTATGACTGAAGGGGTACATCCCCCAAATGCCACCCTTCTGCATCGTGCAAGCATGACTGGCAGCGCTGATGCACCCTGTACTTTCTAATTTCTAATCTTTTGACAATATATATCATTCCAAACAATTCAAAAAATGTTCCCAGCCGGAGGCCTGTATGATATATACATGCATGTATAGCACATTCCTCCATGAAAATCTTCAGCAAGTAGCCCAATTTATTACTGGGAAAAAATTAGCTGCATATACGAGATATACAGTATGTAATAATTATTAATATATGCCCTCCTAATATAATCTCCTCCTTGCACTAGACCATTCCCTATTTCAAGAAACTGCTAGCATGAAAACTTACATACCAAATTTACATCAAATATATTTTAAGCTTACCTATATACTACATTATGCATGTTCACTTGCACACCATTACTATATGGATCAAATAAAATATTGTTAATTGTCAAGCAACATTCCAATATTGTACAACAACGCCTGTAATACAGCTAAAAACATCTAAAAACAAGAGTCACATCATCTCTGCATTCACACCAATTCAAACTGGCAGTTGGAAATATAGTCCCATCATGCACCAGTCCTTGACCCTGGGGTCGACCATTAAGGAATACTAGTTGAAGGGTAATTTTCCTTCTTGTTGAGAATACTAAGCCACTTGGTCTGAATGGTAGTTAAAAGCTATGAATAGTAAGAGGAAGGGTAGTTAGTGGTCCTTACTATTCAAGAAAAACTTACACTAACGGTCGTACTACTAATCGAAGGGTATCTTAGCCTTCCTGTTTGGTAAGGGTAATAATGACACATTTTGTTTGTACAGTGGTAAAAATTTCAACTTGCTCCGATTTTGCCAAAATTGGTGATATTAGCTTTCTTTGGATACCACAAATCTCAGTTTGATGAGAAAAATAGAGGATGATGTTGTCTTTTTGTAGAATAATTCGCAATTCGGTCATGAATCTTTATTAATAAAAATGAAATGAAATGAAAAAATGAAATGAAATGAAATGAAATGAAATGAAATGAAATGAAATGAAAGGAAATGAAATGAAATGAAATGAAAGGAAAGGAAATAAACTATAGAAAAATCATATATAGTGAGAATGTTATTATAACCAATGTTTCATTAAAGATGCGTTTTCTTATTACGATGAAATATGGAAATGAACTTTTAAATCATAATAGGGCGGAGATAATAAAATGTTTAAATCTTCTGCACTAAGTTTCTGAGGAGTGAGTGCTACGGCCTTTACGAAACAATTCTGTAAAACTAATGTAGCAGGGTCATCTAAGTTTTACCATGTACATTTTATAGCTGTAAGTGTTAAGATGTTTTTTATTTTCAAAGGGATTTTATTTTCAAAAACGTTTTGTGTTTGTTAGAATGTTAAGTTTACGGAATAACATGATTTTCATCAAATTGTTTTTTTTCTTGAAAATTTATGTAGTACATAAATACGTTCATCACCTTATGGACTCAAAAATACATACCGTGTATCTATACCTACAAAGTAAAATCATTTCAGTATCATTATTACATGTTTTTACTGTTATCAAGGAACACCTTCCTTTCAAAAACCACGTTTAGAGTGAGGGTTAGTAGTCCTATATTTTCCTTCATTGAGACATGCTTTTAAGCATGTTAAAACCCTAACTTTGTAAAATCTTACCAAATCTAAAAAAGAAAACCACTGTCCGTGTATGCATTGCACGTGTCAGGCATGACGCAATCAGCATAAGTCATATAATAATAATACACAGAGAATCGCTGACCGGGCCAGCCAAACTCCCGTAGCAAGAAGCCGGTGATCTTGTGAGTGGCACCCGAGCAGTCTGAGATTCAAATCCCGGGGGCGCCAAGTAAAAGTTTTGTTCATCTTCTCTCCTTTTTTGTTCCTCCACTCCTTTCCTATGGCCAAAACCACGTTTAGCGTTAGGGTTAGAGTAAGCACACCTGTTGATTTATTCTGTGGCTTTAAGGGATGGGGTATGAACGTTTGGACAGTATTTATTGTGGGACATTAGAGCACATCCAGAGGATGATTTAAGGAAGCCCCATCATGCACTGCAAATGTGTTATCACTAGAGTTTCAACTGCCACTTTACTTTTCAAATCCCATTGAATTCTGTGCAAAAGATGTTGTTTAAGAATTGTGCGTGTGTCATTATTACTTGGTCGATTTCAGAACAAAAGTGATGTATGCATAAAGGATAATTCACACCTTCTGTAGGTAACATAAAATGTGAAATCGACTAGCATTTTGAATGCGTTTTTATTGTAAATATATCATTCCAAATTCAAATTTAACCATGCCCGTCAATGCAATGTGCGAGCAGTGGTGTCATGTTCACTCACACAGCTGTGCTAACCGCAAGTCAACACAGTGGCGTGGTGGGAAGTGCTTAAATCATCCTCTGGAGCATATCAGACATTGAATCGCATTCTGAATACGAAGAATGTCCTTCTGATATCAAAAAAAAGCGCAGTGATTTATAGTACGCTACGCACAGGTACAACGCCTAGACGTTGATCCACAAGCCTCAGCACACTTTACAGGTTGTCGCTGATCACTACGGCCCACATCATTCGTTACCGGCGACGAATTACGTGTAGAAAATCTGTGTATTTTTACTTTGCCAAACACTATCTGATTTGTTCGCCACTGATCCTCTCTCCCCTATTATACTAGTGTCGTAAGTAGCTGCTAGTAAATGAGACAATTGGTATACTTGGAGGATCTCTGCAACAACAAATGTATGTTTACTGAATGAAGTACTATACAGAGGCACTTCGTGATTCATATCTTCACCCCCTTTCATTTATAAATTGCTTGGGAATTAAAAAAAAACCTCGACGAACTTGCAATAGTATAATATAATTAACTTTTAATTAATTTCGTCTTCGTCATTGCTGTATGTACTTTTAACATTTGCTCATTTGAGCATTCATTTATGATCAATATTTTCCGGAGTCAACGCAAGTCAAACTTACTATTATAGATTTACGAGAAACATGGGATTTCTAAAATCGTTAATACAGAGTGATACTGTAAAACAGCAGTACTTCTAATAACATATGTATTGGGTATAACTACAGCTTCTCTCTTGTGCATTTCTCCTCGCTTAGATTAAATCGCTAATCATCTTCGTCATTGCTGTATGTACTTTTAACATTTGCTCATTTGAGCATTCATTTATGATCAATATTTTCCGGAGTCAACGCAAGTCAAACTTACTATTATAGATTTACGAGAAACATGGGATTTCTAAAATCGTTAATACAGAGTGATACTGTAAAACAGCAGTACTTCTAATAACATATGTATTGGGTATAACTACAGCTCCTCTCTTGTGCATTTCTCCTCGCTTAGAATAAATCGCTAATCAAATCGTTAAAATTGCATATTGTTTCAAGTTTCAAATGTTTTCCGACAATGTTCACTTGTTCAACCGATCACAGTGTATTTTCTATTACAAAATTTGCTTTTGGTCTCCTGTAGGGCCGCCGCTAGGGGGAGTATTTAGGGGGTAGACACCGCAAATTCTTATCAATGTAAAATTGGTTGAACCCCCCCACCCAATTTTAAGATTCTTGAGCGAAGAAATGGCGGAAGACATAGAAGAAATAAACGACGTATAGAAAGATTTTCATTTGCATTCAAATTTCAAAATATAAGCAATATTGAACCCTGTATGATGACTGTGCATGTTTATTTTTTCCGTTTATATTCTTCTTGGTTTTATGTGTTTGTGTGTGTCGGTGTCAGGGGTACGAGAATAGCAATTCGGTAAGGGACGCAACATAATAAGATATCAGAAGGTAGTTGGGATCGTAACAAATTTTTTGCACCTCGGTAAAGTATTTTTTATATAACAACTCGGCATGACAATGACAATTGGTTTTGTGCTCCCGAGTAAGACTTTTTTGAATCAAAAAGTTCTCATAATAACTATCTCTCATCATGATCATTTAAGTTTCAAAACTTGTACTATAAAAATTACCATCTTGTACAAGTCATATCTCCTAAAATCATCATCTGTTATGGGAGAGGGATTGGTATGTTAAACACTGAGAGTTATACACTATTTATAGGTTAATACATGCGTATCACTTGTTGCGATTGAAATTGTACAAAATAATGCACGTGTACTGAGATATTGTGTAATGAACGAGCCCCGAAATGCATGCTGGCTTAGATAGCTTTGATAAACAAAGCAAGAAGAAAGTAGCAAGGGAAAGGATAAACATGATATTAAGGAGACAAGTCCACTCCTAAACACAATTGTACAATTTTACCCTATAGTCTTACTACTTCGTGAGAAACGATGAGAAAAAGTGGTACCCTAACTTACAAGAGAAAAAGATAAGCTCTAACAGCAAATTAAAAAAAAGGATACGCCTTAAAATAGGTCATGGTCAAAAGGTTGACCTTTATGCTGGATTTTGGCGATAAAAAGCATTCTAGACAGAGCAAACTATTCCTGATTTGAGTTCATTTTACAAATTACATGCCGAACAAGTTGAGATCATTTTCATTGAAATCTGAGCATTTCTAGTTTTTGACTCCTGTGTGGCCAAACAAACTGACCACCCCAATTTTGTTTATATTTCAAGAACGGAAGTCGCAGATAGGTACTAAACCTGTACTGAATCATTATGACCAGAGGATTATTTTGGAATGGTCTTTGACAAAATCTGAGCCCTATTGTATAAAATTTGACCCCTGCTGACCCCTAAGGAGCACTTTTTGAATTTGTTTTTCTACGCATGTTTTCTAAGCATGATTAGAAGTATATTTCCTTTGGATGAAAAATTTCGTAATTTAAAGTAATGTGCACAGAAGGTAGATAAAATGTATTCGTAAAATGTGATGTGATGTGATCAAGCAAATTCAATCGGAAGTCGGAAATATTGATTTTAAGATATAACCAAACAAAAAATATATTTCCTTTTTGTTTTCTCTTGTTTTGGAAACTCTTTAATTGCTCATATTTATTGAACTGGTTGTTTAATTTTAATGGAATTTTCTGTAAAATGCAGCTTTGTCAATGTTTTTTACTATCCTATAAGAAACTGCAAATTCAATGTGGTCAATTTCAGACTGATTTTGCTTCATCACACAACATATGCACGCAAAAAACTCGGTAATGATACTCATTGTGTCCATTACAAAATATCGGTATTTTTACCAAATAAAAGCACAAACAAATAAAACAATGTCAGCATTTTACCGGAAACATTTTCATTCGCTTCATTCACCGAAAAAATGCCAAATTACTTGAACCGCATAGAAAACGAGTTACAATCAGCGAAAAACAAATAGTTAGCACAGTTGCTCAAAACAATTCAAATTCTTGTCATAAGTATAAAGGTGATACAGGTCTGTCATGAATTTCAAGTAGAGATTCCCCCTGTATCTCACCCTTCCCCACTCCCCATCTGTCGATGTTGGAGGATCTCACGGACCTGGTGACAACTTGGCTTTGTCCTACATTGAATTGGCGGGGCAGTGGCAGAGATTTACTAAAAGACAGTCAAAGTGCGCCAACATATTTTTCCTGATTGTAGGTCACCTTTGCCATTTTCACGCTTAGCAAGTTTGTACCGCGTACTATTAATAAAAGTAAACACAAGATACATAGTTGGTGCATACACACCAATATGAACCTCGCGCCAATCGGGCCGTCTTCACGTACCATTGTTTCACATATCGCACGACTCTGGGATATTTGGTTAAAAAGATAGAGGGTTAAGTGCACAAAGTACAAAAAGTAACTATATCTCATTAACCAATGATCGTACAGATGCGCGACCACTGACTTTTTCGTTCCTTATGACCAGAGGAAAAGTTTGACATATAGCACGACTCTGTGGTATATTTGGTTAACAAGATAGAGGGTTAAATGCACAAAGTAGAAAAAGTGACTATATCTCATTAACCAATGATCCTACAGATATGCGACCATTGACTTTTTTGTTCCTTATGACCAGAGGAAAAGTTTGACATATCGCACGACTCTGTGGTTTATTTGGTTAACAAGATAGAGGGTTAAATGCACAAAGTAGAAAAAGTGACTATATCTCATTAACCAATGATCCTACAGATATGCGACCAAGTTTGACATATCGCACGACTCTGTGGTATATTTGGTTAAAAAGATAGAGGGTTAAATGCACAAAGTAGAAAAAAGTGACTATATCTCATTAACCAATGATCCTACAGATATGCGACCACTGACTTTTTTGTTCCTTATGACCAGAGGAAAAGTTTGACATATCGCACGACTCTGTGGTATATTTGGTTAAAAAGATAGAGGGTTAAATGCACAAAGTAGAAAAAAGTGACTATATCTCATTAACCAATGATCCTACAGATATGCGACCACTGACTTTTTTGTTCCTTATGACCAGAGGAAAAGTTTGACATATCGCACGACTCTGTGGTATATTTGGCTAAAAAGATTGAGGGTTAAGTGCACAAAGTACAATAAGTGACTATATCTCATTAACCAATGATCGTACAAATACGCGGCCGCTGACTTTTTTGTTCTTTATGACCAGAGGAAAAGTTCGACATACGAGGGCTGGTCAATAAGTTCCCGCAACTATGGTGTATCTCCGCTCATGCATGACTTGGATGGCTGTTACTTACGCTAAATTCAAGTTTGTACTTTTGTCTTTCAAAACGAATATGTATTAGCGATGCTGAATGCTTAATTACGTAATGACATTAGCATAAACACAATAGCGTATGGGCACTGCCTGATTTATGGTGAAAAGTAGTCAAGAAAATCTCGAGCCAAATTGAGGTATTGTTACATAATTTCAAATATCTCGAGAATAAAAGTATAGAATCTGACACGGTTTTTGCTGCTTTATAGACCGATAACATAGGCATGATGCTGGACTCTTTTTAGACATATACCATTTTTATTAAAGAAAAGAAATCGTGTTGAATATCTCCAATTTTGAGTAGGCTTTATCACCCATTGTTCTTTACATAATGAGAGATAGAAAGATTAATCGATGACAAAATTTAACCAATGGTACCTGGTTTGATTGGGTATCTACTGATTATAAAAAAGGGAGGTCCCAGTGGTGAAACCATAAACATTTCTTTCTTAATGAACCCTTAATTTCAAAAGGTCTTGTTTTTGTAATTAAAGTAGCACACCATAGAGAGGCTCTGGATTGAATAAGAAATTTGAATTTCGAAAGGTGTGTCTAATTTTAGCATAAGACTTGGTATAGCAATTCACTCACACAGCTACTGTTCCGCAAACCTTGTATTAGTCATATTTTTAGCGCGTTTTTGATGAATTTTACTTTTTCATACATTTTGGTACTTTAAATCATGCATACCATCAACGCATGCGCATATTTCTATTTTTTGTTGCAACAAATTCTATTGTCCTGACTATTATCCCTAATACCATACCAATAACCATATTTGGTTTTGTTTTATTTTGGAGATAATTTGGATTCTTTCTTCTGCCGTGTGGGCTCTTTTTCGCGATTTTCACACCATTTTTGCTTGCTGTTATAGGCCTATTTTTGGTGAAGTTCAAAGACGGTCCCTTTCCTCAACTGTTGACGGATACATTTCTTCTTTCACAATTATCAATTGAATATACTCAGATTACCTCATACCAAAAATAAGGCTTGTAAACTGCTTTGGTCCTTACTTCTGCTTCTTTTTATTACACGTTCCTCAAAGCCAATTCAAATTTCTCGCCAATGTTGACAATTGTCAGTGTACATATAGCAATGACTTTATGCAAATGAGATTACGTAATTAAAGGTACTCTGATACTAATTGTTGTGCGTTTTGAAAGACAAAGGTACACACTTTATTGATCGTAAGTAACAGTCATCTAAGTCATGCATGAGCGGAGATAAATAATGGTTGCGGGATATTATTGACCAACCCTCGTATTGCACGATTCTCTAGGGTAAGATAGAGGTTGTAAAGTGCAAAAAAGTACAAAAAAAGTGACTACATCTCATTAACCAATGATCCTACAGATATGCGCCCGCTGACTTTTTTTGTTCCTTAAAACCAGAGGAAACGTTTGACATATCACACGACTCACTATGATGATTGGTTAAAAAGAGAGCAAAGTTCACAAAAGTACAAAAAGTGTCTATATCTCTTTAACCAATGATCCTACAGAAATGCGACAACTGTCCGTTTGTTCCTGATGATCAGAGGAAAAGTTTGACATATCGCACGACTACACACGGCTCTCTAGGATCATTGGTTAATGTTTAAGTATGCATGTCCCTAATGGTACACCGTATTAACCTCAAACACACCCCATACCTAAATTAATCGAAGAGTCCAAAATGAGTATAACCAATCAACAGTAAGAAAAATGTCGATATCAATTTGCCCATGACTATCACTGACGGGTCACTGGCCTCAATGGTCAGAGTACGCATGTGCAATTCAGCCTCTACAGCAAACAAAAGTCATAGAACGTCTAAAATATACAAAATCTCTTAAAATACTAAAATGTCACGTTTATTATATTACACATTATCATCGTTTGAATATTTGTTTTGATGAAAGTGTCATAAATATTCAAATAAGGGTAAATATAATTTAAGTAAAACAGGCTTTTCTTCAATTCTTCACGTTCTGCTCCGAAGCAAACACTAATACTCGCGCCTCCCGGCGCAGGAATAAATCGATAATCCCCCATATATAATACTGTTAGCCCGAAAACAAAACAACGTTATAGTGATTTGAGCCAAAATTACCGTAAAATGCACAATTTTGCGCGCTTCTTTCTCGTCCATCAAAAAACCAAGGAAACATTGTTTGGGCTAAAATAGTCGTATTCAGAATGCAATTTGATGTGTCTGATGTGCTCTCAGGTCCTTACCTTGTTGTTCCTTACCTTTTGCAGTATTTGCTTTTCCCTGAACCGTCCTAAACTAGATCTGTAAGACAGTGTGGTAAAACATGATGACTCTCTGATGGTTTCAAAATGTTTCTGTTTCTTTACTGTATTCGTCTGAAAAAAATAATAAAGGATAACGTTCTTCGGTTATGCCCATGTCTATATGCACGGCGCTGTTCAATTACACAAGAGAAATAGTTGCTTGTTTGATTTTTGGGAACTCTGTAATAGGTGTGCATATGAACAATATTGTCAGTTTGTTTTCTTCTACGGCAGCTATTGATAGGGAGGGGCACATAATCATTTATTGTTGGTGGGTATGCTCCATATGGAACATGATATAGTGGGTCTTTGGGAGCTGAAGTCAAAGGAGGAATTAGCAAACTGGCACTTTTAAGCTTAAGCCATCAAAGTCATGGATCTTTCAAGCTCTGTTTTGGTAAAATTCAGGGATCTTACAGGTGGTGCATACCCGTATGGTCATTTGCCCTAAGTGTCCTCTCCACGTACTGCAGATACCCTTTATTTAATTCTCAGGGATAAATAGTAATATTATACAATATAAATCCGATATTGAAAACTGATGAAATCCGACAAATATCTGATTTAAAATCGAGTAGAGGCGAACGGTCTTAAATCAGAGCGATCGCTTGCTTAAAAATAAAAAGTTGCATTTGTATTTAAACGAAATATAACACACGTGGTACAAGCTTTAATGGGGTGAAGCAATTCGGTCATAAAGCTTTATTAATAATAAACTTGAAATGGAATGAAATGAATCATACAGCGTGGCAATATTTGAGGATAGATACATTAAAATACATTTTTACCTAGCCGTGACTTTCGTCACGGCTAGGTCTTGTGATGCTATCGGATCTTTGCACAGCCGCTATCGGCGCTGTGCATTCTTTTTTCCGCGTTCTTTCTTTACACAGCCGTGACGTTAGTCACGGCTGTGTCTTTTTTCTTACAGGTTCTTTCTTTCTTTCTGCCGACCATTACATTTGCTCTAGTACTCACATGCTTACACCGATTTGGACCTAACTTGGTCACAACCATCATTGACCATGCCCCTACATGTCACATGAAACTCGTGGGGTCAAAGGTCACGCTGGGGTCATAAGGGGTCAAAACGTGATTTCAACTCAAAATGCTTCTTCTCCTACAGATTACGTATGACGGTGACCCCACTTGCACACATGCATTGCTATTACCCAGTGTCTATGGGGTCTTCACAGATTTGGGGTCAAAGGTCATTAAGGGGTCACTTCCGGTATAAAACGAAAAACCCTCAAAATTTTTTATTTGCTAAGAAAAACATAGGAGAGTAACGGTATGTTCACACATATTATTGTAGTTACCATGTGTATATGTGGTATTTTTTTAATTTAGGGTCAAAGGTCATTAAGGGGCCACTTCCGGTATAAAACGAAATACCTTTAAAATGCTTCTTCTCCCACAAATTACGTATGACAGTGACACCACTTGCACACATAAATTGTTATTACCCAGTGTCTATGGGGTCCTCATAGATTTGGGGTCAAAGGTCATTAAGGGGTCACTTCCGGTATAAAACGAAAAACCTTCAATTTTTTTTTATTTGCTAAGAAAAACATAGGACACAGTAACGGAATGATCACACATGAATTGTGGTTACCCAATTCATATGTGGTGTTTTTTAATTTAGGGTCAAAGGTCATTAAGGGGTCGCTTCCGGTCTGAGACGAAAACCTTCAAAATGCCCCTTCTGTCACAAGTAACATAGCAAAGTGGTGCCACGTGCACCCATGCATTGACATTAGCCAATGTCTATGGGCGTTTTCATATATTTTGGGGTCAAAGGTCATTAGGGGTCGCAACACGGCTGTGTTCGTGGGTTAGACCACAGCTAAGTCTAGTTCTTTCTTCTTCTTTCTGTCAACATCATTAAATCAGCCATCGTAGCCACATGCTTTCAGGCATGTTGACCATACTTGGTCAGTAGAACCGTTTGGTGGTGCCACAGATGTCACATGATTAACTTTCGGTCAAATGTCATCCACTTCCGGTCAGTGGCCAAAAACGTGATTTTCACTAAAAATGCTTCTTCTTCCACATTTTACATAGCACCATAACGTCACTTGCACACATGCATCGCCTATCACCAGTGTCTAAAAGTCCTTCACAGAATTGGGATCAAAGGTCATTAAGGGGTCACTTCCGGTAAAAGTATGAAAAATTTGTAAAAAATATTCAAAAAATCACTGTCTTTACAAATTATATAGCAGAGAGTCGCCATTAGCACACATTTATCGCTACTAGCCATGATCTTTAGGATGGCTATAGTTTTGGGGTCAAAGGTCATTAAAGGGTTACTTCCGGTCAAAAACCAAAATTATCAAAAAAGTTTAAAAAATTTTTATCTCAAAATGTAAACAGACCAGAGTAACATAATCATCATACATTAATCAGTGTTACCTGATGTATGCATGGTATTTTTATTTTGGGGTCAAAGGTCATAAACGGGTCACTTCCTGTTTTTAGCTAAATAACTTTAAGAATTTTTATCTCAACAACTAAACAAAGTAGAATTTTTTAATTAAATTTAGAACAATGCATTTTGTCGGTGTACATGTGGTTTTTTTTCATTGAGGTCAAAGGTCATTAAGGGGTCAAAAGGTCAATCATAAATTTAAAAAAAATCAAAATCCATGTATAAGTTCCGATTAAGCTGAAATTCACCAGGAATATTCCTTATGACATCCTAAGCACTATGTAATATTTTTGCGGGGTCAAAGGTAATTAAGGGATCACTTCCGGTTCTCACAGACTCGGGGTCATAACTCATTTGTCACTGCTGGCTGTGCATCCTCGCGGTCGCAGGCGAACGCAATCAGATCTCGTTCTTACACAGCCGTGACGTTAGTCACGGCTGTGTCTTTTTTCTTACAGGTTCTTTACACAGCCGTGACGTTAGTCACGGCTGTGTCTTTTTTCTTACAGGTTCTTTCTTCTTTCTTTACCCAGCCGTGACGTTAGTCACGGCTGTGTCTTTTTCTTACAGGTTCTTTTTCTTTACACAGCCGTGACGTTAGTCACGGCTGTGTCTTTTTTCTTACAGGTTCTTTCTTCTTACACAGCCGTGACGTTAGTCACGGCTGTGTCTTTTTTCTTACAGGTTCTTTCTTCTTCTTCTTTCTTCTTACACAGCCGTGACGTTAGTCACGGCTGTGTCTTTTTTCTTACAGGTTCTTTCTTCTTTCTTTCTTCTTCTTTCTGCCGACCACTACATTTGCTCTAGCACTTACATGCTTGCACCGATTTTGACCTAACTTGGTCACAACCATCATTGACCATGCCCCTACATGTCACATGAAACTCGTGGGGTCAAAGGTCAAACAGGGGTCATAGGGGTCAAAAACGTGATTTCAACTCAAAATGCTTCTTCTCTCACAGATTACGTAGGAGAGTGACACCACTTGCACACATGCATTGTTATTAGCCAGTGTCTATGGGGTCCTCACAGATTTGGGGTCAAAGGTCATTAAGGGGTCACTTCCGGTATAAAACGAAAAACCTTCAAAAAAATTTTATTTGCTAAGAAAAACATAGGACAGTAACGGTATGTTCACAAATAAATTGTAGTTACTCTGTGCATTTGTGGTATTTTTTTCATTTAGGGTCAAAGGTCATTAAGGGCTACTTCCGGTATAAAACGAAATTCCTTTAAAATGCTTCTTCTTCCACAAATTACGTATGACAGTGACGCCACTTGCACACATGCATTGTAATTACCCAGTGTCTATGGGGTCCTCACAAATTTGGAATCAAAGGTCATTAAGGGGTCACTTCCGGTATAAAACGAAAAACCTTCAAAATTTTGTATTTGCTAAGAAAAACATTGGAGGGTGATGGTATATTCACACGTGAATTGTGTTTACCTATTGTACATGTGGTATTTTTTCATTTGGGGTCAAAGGTCATTAAGGGGTCATTTCCGGTCTGAGACGAAAAACCTTCAAAATGCCCCTTTCTGCCACAAATAACATAGCAAAGTGGTGCTACTTGCACCCATACATTGACATTAGCCAATGTCTATGGGCGTTTTATATATTTTGAGGTCAAAGGTCATTAAGGCGTCAAAACACGGCTGTGTTCGTGGTCTTAGACCACAGCTAAGTCTAGTTCTTCTTCTTTCTGCCGACCACTACATTTGCTCTAGCACTTACATACTTACACCTATTTTGACCTAACTTAGTCACAACCATCATTGACCATGCCCCTACATGTCACATGAAACTCATGGGGTCAAAGGTCACGCAGGGGTCATAGGGGTCAAAAACGTGATTTCAACTCAAAATGCTTCTTCTCTCACAAATTACGAAGGACAGTGACACCACTTGCACACATGCATTGCCATTATCCAGTGTCTATGGGGTCCTCACAGATTTGGGGTCAAAGGTCATTAAGGGGTCACTTCCGGTATAAAACGAAAAACCTTCAATTTTTTTTTATTTGCTAAGAAAAACATAGGACAGTAACGGTATGTTCACACATAAATTGTAGTTACCCTGTGTATATGTGGTATTTTTTAAAGGTCATTAAGGGCCCACTTCCGGTATAATACAAAATACCTTTAAAATGCTTCTTCTCCCACAAATTACGTAGGATAGTAACACCACTTGCACACATGCATTGTTATTACGCAGTGTCTATGGGGTCCTCACAGATTTGGGGTCAAAGATCATTAAGGGGTCACTTCCGGTATCAAACGAAAAACCTTCAAAAAAATTTATTTGCTAAGATAAACATAGTTCACACATGAATTGTGGTTACCCAATTCATATGTGGTATTTTTTTATTTGGGGTCAAATGTCATTAAGGGGTCACTTCCGGTCTGAGACGAAAAACCTTCAAAACGCCCCTTCTGCCACAACTAACATTGTAAAGTGAAGCCACGTCCACACATGCATTGACATTACCCAATGTCTATGGGGTTTTCATATATTTTAGGGTCAAAGGTCATTAAGGGGTACAACACGGCTGTGTTTGTGGTCTTAGACCACAGCTTAGTCTAGTTACACAGCCGTGACGTTAGTCACGGCTGTGTCTTTTTTCTTACAGGTTCTTTCTTCTTTCTTTCTTTCTGCCGACCACTACATTTGCTCTAGCACTTACATGCTTACACCGATTTTGACCTAACTTGGTCACAACAATCATTGACCATGCCCCTACATGTCATATGAAACTCGTGGGGTCAAAGGTCACGCAGGGGTCATAGGGGTCAAAAACGTGATTTCAACTCAAAATGCTTCTTCTCTCACAGATTACGTAGGAGAGTGACACCACTTGCACACATGCATTGTTATTATCCAGTGTCTATGGGGTCCTCACAGATTTGGGGTCAAAGGTCATTAAAGGGTCACTTCCGGTATAAAACGAAAATGCTTCTTCTCCCACAAATTACGTATGACAGTGACGCCACTTGCACACATGCATTGTTATTACCCAGTGTCTATGGGGTCCTCACAAATTTGGAATCAAAGATCATTAAGGGGTCACTTCCGGTATAAAACGAAAAACCTTCAAAATTTTGTATTTGCTAAGAAAAACATTGGAGGGTGATGGTATATTCACACGTGAATTGTGTTTACCTATTGTACATGTGGTATTTTTTCATTTGGGGTCAAAGGTCATTAAGGGGTCACTTCCGGTCTGAGACGAAAAACCTTCAAAATGTCCCCTTTCTGCCACAAATAACATAGCAAAGTGGTGCCACTTGCACCCATACATTGACATTAGCTAATGTCTATGGGCGTTTTATATATTTTGAGGTCAAAGGTCATTAAGGCGTCAAACACGGCTGTGTTCGTGGTCTTAGACCACAGCTAAGTCTAGTTCTTTCTTTCTTATTTCTTCTTTCTTCTGCCGACCACTACATTTGCTCTAGCACTTACATGCTTACACCGATTTTGACCTAACTTGGTCACAACCATCATTGACCATGCCCCTATATGTCATATGAAACTCGTGGGGTCAAAGGTCACGCAGGGGTCATAGGGGTCAAAAACGTGATTTCAACTCAAAATGCTTCTTCTCTCACAGATTACGTAGGACAGTGACACCACTAGCACACATGCATTGTTATTATCCAGTGTCTATGGGGTCCTCACAGATTTGGGGTCAAAGGTCATTAAGGGGTCACTTCCGGTATAAAACGAAAAACCATCAAAATTTTTTATTTGCTAAGAAAAACATAGGACAGTAACGGTATGTTCACACATAAATTGTAGTTACCCTGTGTATATGTGGTATTTTTTATTTAGGGTCAAAGGTCATTAAGGGGCCACTTCCGGTATAAAACGAAATACCTTTAAAATGCTTCTTCTCCCACAAATTACGTAGGACAGTGACACCACTTGCACACATGCATTGTTATTACCCAGTGTCGATGGGATCCTCACAGATTTGGGGTCAAAGGTCATTAAGGGGTCACTTCCGGTATAAAACGAAAAACCTTCAAAATTTCTTATTTGCTAAGAAAAACAGGACAGTAACGGTATGTTCACACATGAATTGTGGTTACCCAATTCATATGTGTTTTTTTTTATTTCGGGTCAAAGGTCATTAAGGGGTCCTGAGACGAAAAACCTTCAAAATGCCCCTTCTGCCACAAATAACATAGCAAAGTGATGCCACATGCACCCATGCATTGACATTAGCCAATGTCTATGGGGTTTTCATATATTTTGGGGTCAAAGGTCATTGGGGGTTACAACACGGCTGTGTTCGTGGTCTTAGACCACAGCTAAGTCTAGTTCTTTCTTCTTCTTCTTCTTCTTCTTCTTTCTGCCGACCACTACATTTGCTCTAGCACTTACATGCTTACACCGATTTTGACCTAACTTGGTCACAACCATCATTGACCATGCTCCTACATGTCATATGAAACTCGTGGGGTCAAAGGTCACGCAGGGGTCATAGAGGTCAAAACGTGATTTCAACTCAAAATGCTTCTTCTCTCACAGATTACGTAGGACAGTGACACCACTTGCACACAGGCATTGTTATTATCCAGTGTCTATGGGGTCCTCACAGATTTGGGGTCAAAGGTCATTAAGGGATCACTTCCGGTATAAAACGAAAAACCTTCAAATTTTTTTATTTGCTAAGAAAAACATAGGACAGTAACGGTATGTTCACACATAAACTGTAGTTACCCTGTGTATATGTGGTATTTTTTTATTTAGGGTCAAAGGTCATTGAGGGGCCACTTCCGGTATAAAACGAAATACCTTTAAAATGCTTCTTCTCCCACAAATTACGTAGGACAGTGACACCACTTGCACACATGCATTGTTATTACCCAGTGTCTATGGGGTCCTCACAGATTTGGGGGCAAAGGTCATTAAGGGGTCACTTCCGGTATAAAACGAAAAACCTTCAAAAAATTTTATTTGCTAAGAAAAACATAGGATAGTAACGGTATGTTCACACATGAATTGTGGTTACTCAATTCATATGTGGTATTTTTTTATTTGGGGTCAAATGTCATTAAGGGGTCACTTCCGGTCTGAGACGAAAAACCTTCAAAATGCCCCTTCTGTCACAAGTAACATAGCAAAGTGGTGCCACGTGCACCCATTCATTGACATTAGCCAATGTCTATGGGCGTTTTTATATATTTTGGGGTCAAAGGTCATTAGGGGTCACAACACGGCTGTGTTCGTGGGTTAGACCACAGCTAAGTCTAGTTCTTCTTTCTTCTTCTGGCAACACATTTCAAAATGCTTCTTCTCCTACATGTTACATCCTACAATGACGTCACTTGCACATGTGCATCGGCTATATCCAGTGTCTATAGGATGTTCACAAATTTGGGGTCAAAGGTCATTAAGGGGTCATTTCCGGTATAAAACCAAATATCTTCAAAATGCTTCTTCTGCCACAAATTATATAGTACGATGATGTCACTTACACATATGCATCGGCTATTACAGGTACACAAAAGTTATTCTCCGATTTTTGGGTCAAAAGGTCATTAAGGGTCATTTCCGGTCAGAATGCTAAAATATTCAAAAATCACTGTTTTTACAAATTACATAGCAGAGTTTTGTCATTAGCACACATGCAATGCTATTAACCGGGGTGTTTGGGGTATCTACTGTTTCGGGGTCAAAGGTCATTAAGGGGTCGCTTCCGGTCAAAACCAAAAATCATCAAATATGTTCATTTTTTATATCTCAAAACGTAACCAGACCAGAGTGACATAAACTTCATATATGCATTAGTGTTACTCGAGGTATGTACGGTATTTTTATTTTTTGGGTCAAAGGTCATTTAGACGTCATTTCCGGTTTTAAGCTAAATAACTTTAAGAATTTTTATCTCCATAACTAAGCATAGTAGATTTTTTTTATTTAAACTGTAACAATGCATTTTCTCGGTGTATATGAGGATTTTTTTATATTGGGGTCAAAGGTCATTAAGGAGGTCAAAACGTCAAATTTGCTAAAAAATGTTTTAAATTGGCCCAATCGAGCTCAAATTCAACAGGAACGATTCTTACCACATTCTAAACATGTTAAAAATATTTATGACCCCAAAGGTCAAAGTTTAGAGGTTAAAGGTCACATTTTTAAATTGGTGCAATCGAGCTCAAATTGGAGAGGGATAATCCTTTATAAATATGACATTCTAAACTTGTTAAAATAGCCGTGTTCAGACGTAGGGTATTTAACTCGAGTAAAGGGGTATTTACCTCGAGTAAAGTGCCCAGTCGGGGTAAGCTCGTGATAAATGTCGAGTTTGTGCCCGTCTGGACAGTAGTCGGGGCAGCTTATCCCGACCTTAACCCGACTGATTTACCTCTGAAACAAGTCAGAGGTAAATCCTTAACCCGACCGGAGCAGTCGAGGTTGATGCCTGTGTGGATCGCACTAGAGGTAACAGTCGAGGTAAACATCTGCAGATTTGACCTCACTACAAATTAACCATCGGCGTTCAGTCAGTTCTTGCTCTAAACTACTTTACATGAATCAAGGCGTGCGTTTTTTCTTCGCTGAAGAGTGTAGGCCTAATGACCCTGCAAATACATGTTATACAAAACTTTTAATAGCATTTAAATGTCGGGTTATATAAAGATCATGAATACGTTTTTGGCAAACATTTTGGTAAAATATTTTGTCAACAGTTAAATCAAATTCTTTTAGAATGTTTTGCATCACGTTTTCCATTTTCTGTTGCGAATTTTACTCGAATGAAATTGGTTTACAATCGGACTGCATATTTACTTTTAGAACCTGCGCGCTACTTCCGGAAATTATCCCTGGGTACAAAATGGTTGTGGTAAATTCACGTCAGCAGGTCGTGTTAAAAGGTCGAGGTAAGCTATGTATGGACAATCAGTCGAGTTAGCGAAAATATTTGTGGTATTATTTTTATCACGGGTTGTAAAAAATGAACTCGAGTAATAATTCGGGTCATATCAGCTTAACGGCTACGGCTAGGTTCAGACCTATAACTAGGTCTAGTTTATTACTGTTATGGAATAATGAAATGAACTTTAAACGCACAATAGCGTGAAAATGTTATCTTACAACGGCTATAGCTGTGAGTTTCAATTCGTGCTTGTGAATTTGCCTTTCTTGAATTATGCAGTACATGTACATAAATATGTTCATCACCTCATGGACTCATATTATAAAATATATCTACCTACAAAGTGCTTTTAAACAAATTTAATACATCGTTTTTGGCCTATATTTTTGTGTCAGTTCCTGAGAACTGACACCTTCTAATACAGGTTTGACGATCACGTGACAATTCGAATCATATCGAAAGATCACATGATCTGTAAAAATATCAATATCGATATCAATATTATTTGCAGCAACGAAACGGACCACAGCTGATGTACTATAGACTGTCTATTTGAATACAAGTATCGGGAGCATAGCCGTGCGCGTGCGCAGAATCTAGTCGCAATTCTAATATAAATTGCTGATAGCAGAGAATGGCGAAAAATTACGTACTTTTACCAGGCAAAAAGCAACTTTTCTACGCATTTCTATAGAGTTTGATAAATTATCTTTTGTTATACCAGCTTTACAAACTGTGAGTATTAATGCAAGCTAAAACAATATCTTCCACGTCAAATTTAATACTCTGTAGTTTCTATTATGCATGTTATTTCTTTCTTGGGAAAGAGACCTCTACGGACTATAGGACAGGTTACACAGTATCAACACCCTATATTATAAATATTTGTTTCATACAGCTCCATACTCCGTTGGTGAAATCAATATTCTATTATTGACATAGATAAAGAAAGTTTACATATGCATTGTGATATACACGTGTGATCGAATATTCTATACAAACACCTGGATCTTAGGTGAATGGGTTAAATGTGTTCCTTTATATAATTGTAATTCTCAAAATTAAATATATCACAATTTTAACTTACGATTTAAAAATCGTTACGCCAAAAATGCAGTAAAAATGTATCCAGAGCCAACAGCAATGGTCGCTAATTAGTGTATTTAATTTCAAGTTAGTGTATTAAAAACAAAACCTGGATTTTACCTGAAAACAAATCGAATTTCCTTGTAATAGCAACACCATATAGGATGCTAGAGCATGCGCAAATCGTAATAATGTGTAGAATAGATCTTGGTGGAATCTCATATAATAGTCGTACTATGCTTAGCCTGAGTCGCTCGGCCTATCTCGAACAAAATCGCCATGCGTATCTTTTGAAAAACGAGAGGATTCGCCGTACTATCACGGCCATTTTTGACACGAAGATATAGGGATGATGACGCTTTGGGTTATAGGTCACCTTTATTGGATATATATTCAAATGACATATGATGGATATAATATCATACCTTGGGATGTAAATGGTGAGTACAATTTACATTGCCTAGTTGAATTGGATTTGGCAAACAAAGGTAAAATAGGTACCAAAATCACAAAAGTGATGCTTGTGGAAAAATACCTAATCTAATCTGGTGGTATTGGTGACGAGAAAGGATATTTTTTCGAAAATAAAGTTCAACATTAGAAGCATGTTAACCAATTTGTTTTTTGATAGTTGTGAAGCACTGACCATCTCCAAATTCATGAGGTCATACAACAAATCATTCCCATGTTACATTATCAACAATGAGTTAACAACGAGTATCTAAATTCATATGTTGATACTAAGTTTTCGAAATGAAGTGAATTAAAAAAAGGTCATGGTGCTCGAATGTAGTAAAATATTCAAACACTAGCAACATAAATTAGACCTTTACCTTTAAGAGGCACTGTGAATTTTCTTTATATTTATATTTATTTTCCGGAAAAAATTCTTTGAATGTGGCTATACCTGCTTTTACTTTTAGGAGAGATTTGGTCAAAATATTGCGTAAATAACTGATGTCACGCATTTTCTCTAGTATAATTGACCATGTTCAAAGAAATGACAAACCATGGTGCAATCAGTGTACGTGGTTTGGCAAACTGCATATATTTAGGGAACAACATTTGAAGGTTGTTTTCGGCATCGTATTAATTATAGTTAAAAGTTTATAATTCTTGTTATTAAACGGATATAAGAAGATTGATAACCACAATAAAGCCTATTCCCATACATCCATTTATTGAAAGTACATATTATTTAGTCATTTCTGTTAAGGAATAGTAATAATAATAATAATTTATTTTTATATATAGCGCGATACATAAAGCGATCACAGCAATGGTACATCAATGAAACAAAGATATAAATGTACACGATTTTTAGGATTAAAAGACATAAAAACTAAATTTTATATGGCAAGTATATAAAAATAAAAAAAAAAAAAAAAAGATACACAATTGATTCTAATAAAAGACCTTAAACATGGAAATGCATGAAGCATTGGAGAACAAGACCGACAAATGCAATATAATTGAGTAAGTACCAAGTTTTAAAGACTGAACAACTGAAATAATGACATAAATGCCAGAAATAAATGTCAATTTGCTACAAAAGGTAAATGGTATTATATTTAGAGAATAAAGGTATTGTTTTTAGCCCTGGAGTGCATCTCGCGCTGACCCGTGTGATATCTTGTCATATCACACGGGTAAAGATGGGTAAGCACCAATAAGATTGCAGGAACGTTCTCAAGTGTTTAAGAATGTGCTTTATTACATTCATTTAAATATCAGTGATCAGTTGATAAATAACACTTTGCTGTTTTGCAAAAGTTCATTCTACAAATCATATACTTTGAAAACTTGCTTGATTTATTGTTGTTAATGAGTTATGTACGTTTTACAAAAGTGTTGTTGTTTCAGCCCTCTTTACAACATAACTTAAGAACTACAGGACCTACAAAATTATATCTATGATATTTGCATTATTCTACGCACTCGCTTATGACCAAAGCAATGTTTGCCAAAGCTCACCTACCTGTGAACTACCAAATCGCAACAGTTTAAAGTGTTGCTAACATTAAGTAACAATGCCCCGTAGGATACTACATACATACAAAGGTGGTGACCACTTTTTACTGCATTTTGTTTACACCTTCTAAAGGAAACATATCTCACCTTGTAAATTTTACTGGGATTATGAAAACATTATAACGACTATGAGGTTTCTGTTGGATACTAAAATTTCAGTTTTTATGAGGAAATTTGATGGATGAGGCTGTCGATCTATTCACACACTTTACAATGGTTTTACTTTTTAAAATAATGCGCAATTTGGCCCTTGGACTCTGAAGATGTATTATTATAATTGAAATGAAATGAAATTAACTAAAAAAAGCTCATTACAGTGGCGTGCAGCACATTGAAAGTCTCAGGGCCAGGTTGTTCGATTCCCCGAATGGAGTCTGATTAGGAGTGTAAGGTGCTTGCCGCGAAGCCCCTCACGGGTGTGGTCCAGGGTTCCAGGGTCAAAGCCCCTGGCGGGGGTCCAGGGGGCGTGAAACTCTGGGGTTTTAGCGTTTTAAAATGCCAAGGAATCCTATTTTGAGGGGGCACATTTTGACGTGTTTGCACCGTCGGGACCTTCCAATTTCCCCCGAATGACCAACAAACGTGGGGGCCTTGTGCCCCCCCCCCCCTTGCGCACACCACTGGCTCATTATAGTGTGACAATAATTCATACCAGAGGATGTTTAAAGACATTCCCACAACACAATGAGGTTTCTGACCTTGTATGTCTGGCTTTTGTACACATGTGGTACAGTTGATCATACCTTGCATTTGGATTGTGTGAAAATATCTGATGTTTTCATCCTATTATTTAACATTCAAAACATCGAGACTTAGGAATAAAATTAATACAGTGGAACAATATGAATGTTTCCTGTAAGAAAATCAAATATCAGTCCTAAGTCTCAACTATTAGCTCGTTGGCTGCAGTTTTAAAATTACTATTTTGTGTGTGTGGCAATGGGGACTTTGCCTTTAAAATTAGGTTATATTGATCAAATTTCCCAATCATAGTGCATTGTAGGAATGCCTTTAAGCCTCCTCTGAATTCATACTACAGTTACTGTCCGTTTTCCTATACACAATACACAGTGCTCTCACCATTGACGCGTGTCCTCTACAAATAGTGTATGTTAGAAGTATAGGCCATTGCCTAGTTAACGTCACTGTGTGAAAAATAACCGGCCAATATTTAAAGGTCTCTCTGAAATTCTAGAAAATATAGTTTTGTAACATGTCCTAAATTTTTAGCTAATTTAGGTGTTTGGAAATATTCGCACTTTTGTGTTTTAGGAAGGATATGTAAACGACAGATAACACCAAAAATGTGAAGAAATTATTTCCAAACCGTGTTAAGTCTACAACCATTATGTTTCTCATTTTCAAGAATGCTGGTTAACAATATGCAGACGATGGTCTCATTTCGTAAACAAAGGCCCACATAGTATTGTTACCTTGCGTTTGCTTTATAATCGGTTACCCAACTGAAACTATAATACCAGCTCATTGCAATACCGCACAGGTAAAGCAGAAACATGTGTAGTGTGGATTTAACCAGAGAAGATCTGATTTAATCAGTTTAGCTGTTTTCAATTAGTGTTATCTTGGTTTAATAGCTTTTGGGGTTTAAGTCCTGCAAAGGTCGTGGTGAATTCTACTGTAGACATGACTGCATCATGTGCAATCTGTTTATAGCTGTGAGTTTTGAAAGATTTTGAAATTGGACTTACTTTGAAATGTACATTAAAATACATTTTCTGATAATAATTGTTACGGAATGAGGAAATTATTGCATCTTATTTATCCAAGGTACGAAAGGAAAAAGAAAAAGAAAACATCTGTAGACCTGTGTAAAAACACGTCCAATACGCATTAAACAACTTATATCATTAGATTATAACTCATACGTTAAAACATTGTATATTTGACACTGTAAATATCTTCAAACATTGTAAATATCTGAACGTTGTTTAGTAGTAGAAAATAAAAGCCCTGCGTTAATGGCGGTTGTTTCTTACCTTTTTGCAGCGTTTCCTTTTCCCTGAACCACACTAAGCTAGATCTGTAAGACTGTGTAGTATAACATGACTCTCAGATAGTCCCTGTTTCTTTACTGTATTCGTCTGATGCCCTTTGGTTACGCCCATGCATGCATGGCGCTGTTCTGTTATAGCAGGTATGCGCATGAGCAATACAGTCGTCAACTGAAAATGGTGGGTCTTCAGAAGCGGACGGCGAAATGGTAAAGCTGAATTTATACTTCATCGCTGAGCGACGAGCGATTCATCATGCAGTTATTGTTAACTACACCATATTGATACAACAATACTATTCAATATTGAAAAATAAATGCGACCTTTTGCCAAAAGTGTGGGGGATGTGGGGGGATTTCTCCGTGACGACCCCCCCCCCCCCAGGTTTGACACCCATGCAATTCGCCCAATCCCAAAGGGAAAACGAGTTGATTAATTTCACCTTCTTCGTTCCAATGTACTTTTAACATGCGGATATTCGAGCATTCATTCAAGGTTCTCCGGATTGATTTTAATAAGACAAGTCAAACTCACTATATAAATTTACAAGAAAAAAAATCACGAGATTCCTGAAATCGTTAACGCGAAGTTTTATTATAAAACAATATTACAAAATAACAACTGCAGTGAGCGTAACTATAAATACCGAATTCAACTTTACGTTAGTGCATTTCTCTCTAAGATGAATCGTTTATAAATCGTTATATTACCATACGAATATTATTGAAGTGAAAGTACATATTTCAAGTTTCAAGAAAAGTTTTTTGACATTGTGGTAAGTGAAAGTCAACCGATCAAATTTTATTTCCTATCACGTGTACAATATCCTTAAAAGTTTTGAAAGCAGATTTTGAAAGTTGACAGCTAGAATTTCTACTGGTGTATTCATACCATATGTCATTATTTAACCAGTTTGCAACAGGTGGACTAGGGTCTGTATGAACATGTATACCACGCCCTCTGCATATTTTCTGAGGTCCGGTTTTTGCCTGAGTCATTCTTGTTCTAGACTCACGTTACATGGGTTGCTATTGGTATTTTAAATTGCTTCTTTGCACTACAAAACAACAACTTAAATTGGTTTCATATATTCACATGAGGAAAATGTATGAAGTGAAAATAAGGAAACATTAATAGGATACAAATACCAGTGGTCAGTGCATGGGAGAGTAAGATCAAGGCTTGACGCTATGGGGTGTACCGTTCAGTCCGACACGCCACTAGTCCGACTACACAAATTTCCTATACTTAGGGGTGTGTCAGTCCGAAAATGAAAAACCCTGCGCTAGTCCTAAAAAGCATGCGCTGGTCTGAAAATGAAAACCACTGCAACAGTCCGATACGCCACTAGTCTGTATCTGAAGTCACTTCTTAAGTCCGACACGCCGCTAGTCCGAATCTGCAATACACTGCGATAGTCCGAATCTGGAATACAGTTCTTTAGTCCGACACTGCGCTAGTCCGAATCTGAAAAACACGGCACTAGTCCGAATCAATATTCGAACTAGCGCAGTGATTCTCAAATTCGGACTAAAGCCGTGCTATTTAGACTAAAGCATGTATTATTTACTGTCACACAGCTTCAGGCAGGTATTTTCTCTAGCGTTTACTATTGCAGATATGTACAGTCGTATTTTGTCTCTCTCGTCCCCTCCATATATATTTTTGTGATCAAGGTTTTTCTGTAGCGCTTCATGAGCTGACTTTGGCGTAACCGATTGGTTGTGTATGGCTGCATTACCCGTTCTGGAGGTGACCGAGCTCGATTCACTCTCGGAATCAAGAAAATTTGTGTGTCAAAATTTATGTCAAAATTCTGTTTCAAAATAGTAACATACTAAGCCCCTCAACCCTCCTTTGACCCCTCCCCCATGTGGTACATTATTATTAGCTGATATTTTAGATGGCAGTAGTTAACTTTTATGTGGTCCTCATACTACTGTTTTTCCGGACGGCATGGAGGACACCTTATTACTGAGAAGGTGCCCCCTCTACCACCCGACCCCCTTCAACCCCTAGTTACCGGCTACCCGAACCCGAACGGTGGTTAGTCAGTGCGCCTCTATCATTTTATGCAACTACAGTGTGGGCCAAAAACAACTTTACCCAATTTAAAAGGTCCATATCTCAAAATTAAAAAGTCTGCTGCAAATTGTTTTCACATATTCGTAAAGAACGTCTTCTATAAAGTATTTGGTGAAAAAACTATCCAAAAATGTATTGAATTAAAATCGTGACGCTAGTTTTAAATCAAAGAGTCAAAATTAACTTTGTCCACGCGAAGGCCTACTAGCTGTCGCGTCGCATCACTTGCAATGGCGAGTTCGATAAAGAATGATAACCACTCAGTATGCGCACAATTTTGTTCAGCAATTTTATATAACACAATCAAATAAATCAAACATGAACAATTTAAATGTCAAGCTATGATATTTCGTCATGATATGCAGCTTTCATGCTGCAAAGATAAACACAATTCTCTTCAAATATACGCAAAGCAATTGTAACCTCAGACCTGATTTTTTTGTCATTACGAAATGTTATATACAAGAAAGTTTGAAGTTATTGAAGTTATTGCGTTCGTGGTATGTTCGGCAAATTGTTGCGTCGGCAACTGACTCTGGGGTTAGCTGCAAGTTCCCTTTGAACCGCTGCAATATTTGCAGCTTAACGACCAGTTCTTGGACGTCCGCTCCGTGCTTTGCATCTATTCATCACACTTCCGAGGTTGTAAAAGTTGTTCGTATGTAGAGTTATGGTAGGTTTCGGTGGGATCTTACGTTCGGGAAACGAATCCGAAATTGACGCTGCACTACCAAAAAGCTTTCTATTCTTAATTAAGTATACCTCTGCCATAAAAGTCATCTCTTGTGTTGTGAATTGCTTTATCTTGACACCTTGCAAACCTATTTAGAAATAAGCCACGCAGTCACAAAATACACGAAGGCCTATTTAAAATTCAAAAATTGCGCCAGATAAAACCTTTGTAATTGTGTAATTTTTATGCTAATTGTTGGTCAATGACAGGAGTAAAGTTCGAGTACATGACAAGTAAATGGGGGTTAAAATCGATTGTATTTCTTTCATGCATGTAAAACAATCATCACTTTTCAAAGACAAACCAAACGTGTTTACCAATTACATGTATGCCTAACGCATAATGCCATACTCTTAGCAATCGGACACATACATTGAATTACGTGTGGACAAAGTGATTTTTGACCCTCGGACGTAAAACAAGCACCATTTTGTTAATTTAGCTTCTTTTGCTTTCATTTCTTCATCACATACTTTTAGAAATATATACATTTAGAATATGTAACAATGTTATTAATAGCTCTTCTACAATTCGAGCAACCACCCTCTGAATTTGGGTAAAGTTGTTTTTGGCCCACACTGTATATCGGTTTTCTCACCAGAATATCCCTTTTAACTTTGATTAAGAAAATAGCATGAACCTGTTGTTATAAAATTATTCCAAATTTTTGACAACTGAACATTATGTGTCATTCAGGCATCTGAAAACCATAACTAGAGAGAGGGAGCGAGAGAGGGAAAAATAGGGGGGCAGATAAAGAGAAAGAAATATCAAACCAACAAAAAATACCTGCAAGAATATTGTGTCCAACAAAATATACCTGCAAGAATATTGTGTAACCTGAAGCTGATTTACAGATAATTAGAAATCCTTAGGTCTGAAAATCACTACGCTAGTCCGAATCTGGAGAACACTACGCTAGTCCGAATCTGGAAAACACTGCGCTGGTCCGAATTTGGAAAACACTGCGCTAGTGCCTTGAGCGCTTTTATTAGTAGTCGCGTGCAGTTTCGTGTCGGCCTACTATTGATTCAGGAAGGTGGATGCATTGATTTTGGTCAATCTTGATGGCGGAAATTGCAGAAATTCTTTGTCAAGTACAGATTCCCTTGTTGCTCTATAGACAAATCCAACGAGCTAAGTCATGGTCATGGGTTTGTTCGGCCATTACTGGGTCCCCGCTTATAATTCGATGTTAGATTCTTTTGTGTTGTAAACTGTCATCATTCATTTGTCTACGTGTAACACGGGTGATAGAATGCAGTTTAAAATACCCTCGAAGGCCGCATCATTTCACATTTTAGGTGAGATGGAGCCGACGGGGACCCAGCTATGGCTGCCGTTGAGGTGTAAGAATGCGTGAAATTGGATTCGTCTATAGATTGGACACTACAATGCACTCGCGCTGAATGTTGATGCGTCCCAGTGTGCTGCCCTGCGGGGCTCGTGCATTGCACGCATCAACATCTCAACGCATGTGCATTTTGTCTCTCTCAACAAGTGATATGCATTTTAATTTATCAACATAAATAAATGAAACACACGTGTACTACGCAAAATATGTTATTCACGCAGAAATTTTAATAATATCCCAATTTTAGTTGGCAACGCCAGTCGCATGCGCTTTTAAGTTTGAATAGTTATTCGGTGATTTCGGCTTTCAGATATGTTTTATACCCATCTTCCACATGCCTCAGGATCACAAGGACTCTGAAAAGTAAAATTATACAATAATGATAATTTTGCGATAATTTAAGATAAGAAAGGTATATTTAAATGATTAAATGACATTGAAAACGCCTTTAATTAATTTTAAATATTTTTCTTTATGCTCAAAACTGAATAAGGTCGTACAATGGAATCTAGCAAACACAGAAATGTTATGGTTAATCATTTTAAAGCTCCCTCTGTATTATGACTTGACCTATATCTTCCACAACTGGAGTGAGTATTTTAAGTGGAAGTTACCCTAATTGTCCATTCTATTCGAAATCCATACTCCCATTGTGGAAAACTTTAGCTTAATCTTCCACAGGGGTAGTGTGGATTTTAAATGGAATAGCCCAAAGCGAGCTGGGTGATTTTATGTGCATGGATGGAGGAAGGAGATCTTTCGTACGGTTTAAGTCAGCAGCACTTTTAGCATACAACTTTGGTTGGAATTCTTTGTCATGTTTGTTATTTCTTTAACATTTTTTCTCAAACCATACATTTAAACGTTTTCTTTTGTTTGCACAGGATTTCTGTGGGACCGGAGAGCGCATCAGACACACCAAATCGCATTCTGCATACACAAATACGAGGAATATCCTTCTGATATAAAATAAACTTGTATACAAATATTATCATAATGGCATTATTAACAATTGAATTTTTTGATCTTTTTGATATTGAACAGTCCTCGAAGTAAACTTTAAAAATCTAATGATATGTACTAAAAAGTGTATGTAGCTGGGAGCTTAAACATTTTGACCTTCCGTGTTGAAGATAAACATTTTTTCCCAAAAAGACCTAAATTTGACATTTTGATCTTTCGTATTGAAGATATACATTTTTTTCCCAAAAATGTTGGTCTTTTGAGGAAAATGTACATCTTCAATACGAAGGGTCAAATTTTTCAAGCAATGGACGGCTTTTCCTCCCAGCTACAGTTTTCCTTAATTAATAATCATTAGAAACACTCACTTTGATTCTCGAATTTTGTTATTGTCTTTGTCAAAGAAATGCCCAGCTGCAATGACATGTACATAACCAGTTCCCAAAGTACCGATGTCACTCTCTTCGAGAACCTCAGGCTCTACACTAGCTACACCGGAGTCAAATAACTCTTGATATGCCTTTTGGACCTCTAAAGCATAACAACAAAGCATGAAAACATTAATTTACTTAGGAAAGAAACCCAAATAATGTGTCAGAGGCAGTAAAAAGGATAAGGCTTAACCATCCCCCATGATAGCGTGAACTACTCTCCGCGGCCCGGGGCACTCGACTTTGGAAGTGACGGGGACACCAGTTTGAAACTTTAGGGTCTGTCGTAGACTTCTCCGTAGTCCACTTGCCCATTTTGCATACTCTGGCTATTACATTTAAGCATAAAACTCTGATTTATATTGATTTGTGTGCAACTGATAGATTTTCACATCTGTATCTGATCTTTTCAGTCACCGCACTCCTTCTGTTTGTTAGCTTCCCAAGTGGACTACTGACTTTGCCTTGCGGTTAAGATTTTTAACACGGGACACTATGGATTCTATGAATTTCTGGCGTAACTAAAATTGGCCATGATGTAATGCATCTTTAAATGGATCTGCCTTGTGATTGGTCGCCCATATCTCGCTATGGTTTAAATCTTCCGGGCTCGCGCCATTACCATTAACTACACCGTACACAATTATCTGTGGTATTTGCGGCGCTTTTGTGTTGACGCGAAAGTTAATCTCTCATCAAACATCTAGCGCGTCTTGTACCATACCATGCTTAGTATTTGTGGTTAATGGACTGATAAACAAGTATGCTTGACAGTGTGTTTTAGAGAGCAAAGTCCGGGGTAAAGTTCTGCTTAAAATTCAAAGTCCACAGTCGGATTTTCGGGGTTCGCTATCAATAAACTGTAGATTCCAAAATCAGAATTGTTCAGTATTAAAGTGAGCCATTATAATTATGCAAGATAATGTTGCATTCAATTACTTTTATTGTCACTAATCATCTGATATTTTTAACTCTTTATGACCATTTTACTATTGAATACTTTAATTTTAATAAACATCAGTATAATTTTGAGTTCAACGAAATGGCTAATGACTAATAATAACATATTTCTAATAAAATTCGACTATGGCATAGTCTAGGTCTGTCGGTGCGAGATCTCACACCAAATCATTAGGCATGGTTGTGTTATTGGGTGAGAAATAAGGGTATCACCAGGAGACTGTAGCTATCGCCATCTCTGTAGCATCTTGAAGTTCCCAGAGCCTTTTAAACTAGAAACTAGAAATTAAGTATTATATTAAACAAAATCAAGTAGAGTTAACGTACCGATTTTCCCCCGAATGATCTCCTCGTCTTGACGAATATACACACAATCATCTGTGTATTTCTCTGCCAACGCTGCTGCATCGTGAAGCTCCCAGAGTCTTTTAAATTCACTCTTAAGGATGTTGGTAAACTTTTCAATATCTTTCTCGCCATTGGGTACGGTGCCGTCATTTAGCCAATGATTGCCTTTTGAAAAAAAACCAGAACAGTAGTACATGTAGATATTTTTCCGAACGACGTCAGAGGTTATCCTTTTGAGACATTCTAGTATTCTAGTACGTGCTACAATGTGTTATAGAATTGCCTTCGCTGATTTCTGGTCAGTTTGGACAACCACTAGAATAAAAAAATTCCCTTTAAAAGGGAATGCCAGCCTCAATGCAGAAGAGGTCTTGTAAATAGTTTGGGTCACCGTGAAAGGCATTTTTTAGGATCACGCTTACATCCATGTTACATGACAGTCCACCAAACCATCAATGGTGAGAACATGCACACTGAAACAGCAAAAACATTAACTCCTATAACTCCTGTCAACTCTTTAATTCATTACTCCAAATTGTTCTGTATTTTTGTCTTTACTGCTTTTTACCCATGCTTATTATTAAAATCAAGAAATACACTGCAGTTGTTAGTTAATTCGCTATGTAAACTCAACTTACATGCACATTTTATTTTAAAATGATTTTATATTATTTCGCAATGTATAGTTTACTATAAAGTAGATAGTGGCAAGCACATGATAAAGGACTGATCATTCACTACAATCTTCACTTTTAAACTGTATTTTTTGAATGTGTTGATTGTTAGCCCGAAACTCCTGCAAAGCTATGGACATGGCATCTTATACCTACTCCATTCTGTAATAGTCTGCATTGTGTGTTTTCTCAGTCTTCAATCATTTTGTTGAATATAATTTTATGAATCAAATAAAAATGATAGAAAGTGGCCTCACTTTAGTTATGTGTCATTTTACAGTATTTATAATTTATAAAGTAAGACAATAATTTATTTATTTTCTATAAGTGCATGTCAAAATATGGGATATATTGTTCAATATTATAGCTAGAAAAAAAAAACTTTATTTTCCATCGGATTTTTCCAGTTGAAAAGACAAAACTGATGTTAAAGATAGCAATAATATCATCAATAACATTTTGAGTCAATTTTATCCATAAAACGATACAGGATAGGATAGATAATTACTTTGACTTCAATGTGGTTCATATAATGAAGATTTTGATTCTACAACATTATTAGATCTGTTATCAACATATCAATCATGCACTCACATGCAACCAAACATCATGCTATGCTCAGTAGTCCACTGATATGACCTCGTTCCAGTGACCATTCCCCGCTAATTACTAATTGTTGACCATGTCATTTTTTTGATATGCTGATTGCTGAACAAGTTTATGTTTATATGTGTAGGCCTAACCTATGATAACTTTTTAAGTCATAATTAATTCAAACATAACTTTGGCAATACTCAATCGTTTTCGTTCGTTGAAACGGCAAATCGAATTAGCAGACATCAAAAACATTTCCACCACAAGAAGTAAAAAAAATAATTCATACCAATAGAAGAAGGCTATAATCTTAGCTAATCTTTAGTGTACACAAATCCCATCTCAGAATTAGATACCAGCCCTATGGGCTGGCGACAAACAGGGCCTGCAGACATTGTTGCGCTATTTAGCCTGGACTTTGCTACTCTGATTTTCAGTTTGAAATATTTTTGCAAGTGGAAAAATCTGAGACCATTTTCATTAAAATCTGATAATATGGCCAGGAACTCAATTTTCAATGGGTTTGGGTGCAAAATATGCATCTTTTCCATTCACTATGACAATTAAGCAAATGAGGCATCATAATTTACAGAACACAAGTTTTTGCTATTTCACTTTTAAAATTTAATGCATAGACTTTAAGTATTGTCTTGTAATGAATGGGGTAGTGACTTTTTGGATTGGGCTATTCCAGTTGAAATGCACACTACCCCATGCGGAAGATTTTCTTGAAATATCTTCCACCGGGGGAGTATATTTTTCAAATGTAGTTGGTCAGGATTAATCATTTTGAAACCCATACTCCCAATGTATTATGGCTTTACCTATATCTTTCACAACTGGAGTGAGTATTTCAAATGTATGTTACCCAATTGTCTATTCTATTCGAAACCCATACTCCCTCTGTGGAAGACTTTAGCTAAATCTTCCACAGGGGTAGTGTGGATTTTAAATGGAATAGCCCATTGTGCTTATAACAAAACACACACCCAGCGTAATTTATGCAACATATGTTGAACACCTGTTGTGACACTTTGTGGGAAATGATTACCTTTCTAATTGAATATTTTCACAAATTTGAAAAAAAATGCATTGCGATACCGGTAATTGATTATGCAAATTTAAAAAGATGAACAATGAAAAGCCACCCGAAATTAAATACAGCTGCATAAAAACAAAATGACGAAGGTCCACTTATGATGAAATCCTGTTGTGACATTATGTATATAGGAGTGTGCGCCCTTAAAGACCCATTCCGTGATCCCTGCAAAATTTTAAAAAACATTTTAATATATTGCCTAAAAATCAAAGACAAGTCATTAAAATTGTATTAAAAAGAGTATTTTTGAAATTACAAATTCGGCTGAAAAACAGGGAAACAGCAGTATTAACACAGTTGAAGCCCCATTCAAAATGTTTAAATACATGTAAATAATTTCTCTGTTTAAGTACAGAAATTACAGATTCACATTTTGTCTCTATTAACTTTCAGCACGCTATGTTAGCACATTCATGACACTGCCAAAGGTGCCAACATCTGAATTTTGATGATTGTTACGATCCTCCGATCCCAATACCTAAACTTTGGTTCACGCCATCCCTTGCAACACAAATTTGGCGTTATCAGGACCTTGACCCACAGAGCTAACAGTATTATTACCCGCGAAGAAGACAAACAACAGGAGATGAATCACATCAAACAGTGTCTTCATCAGTGTGATTACGAGCCATGGGTTTTCGGTGTCCGTGACAACAAAGAAAAGGACAAACAGAACGCCAAGTACCAAAACAGAACGCCGGCCAAAGGTAGTGTGGTTATTCCCTACGTACAGGGGTCTCTCAGACTGTTGCTCGCCTATTTCAAGCCAAAGGCATTCGCACACACTACAAACCGGTTAACTCCGTCCGTCAGAACCGTTGCTCCTAAGGATAAAACTGCTAGTGAGCAAAAGGCCGGAACTGTCTATCACATTACATGTGAGGATTGCCCCACTGCATATGTTGGAGAATCTGAGCGCACGTTAAGCACCGGGTTGATGGAACACAAACGCAAGAGCAATGCTTCCTCATCAGTCCCTCAACACACCCAAGGATGTTTTAAAAAGTGCTAAATCAGGACTCCACCTTTAACCGAGGTGTAAGGGAAGCCATCAACATCAGACGCCGAAAAAGAGCAAACCACAGGACAAGAAACAAACTGAATCCAAATCTAGGGGGTGGCAGTTCTTCCTTAGAAGGACTCTCCCAACGCGTACGACAAGTATTCAATAAACATGGCATCAGAACCGCCTTTAAACCACATCAGACACAAAGATAAACGAGATGTAACCCAAACTTCAGGCAAGTCCTACATAGGCGAAACATCTAGACTATTTGGAACCAGGCTGAAGGAACATAAAACTGAAGCAGAAAAGGCTTCAAAGAAAGCCTTCACTAGATCTCAGAGACAGGTCTCCATTACAGGGGAGGATAACAAATTGGCAATAACTGATCATGTTTCTGAGGAAAACCATGTTATTGGATGGGAACAGTCAGAAATAAAGGACAGAGAACAGAACAGAAATAAGAGATACATCAAGGAAGCCATCTGGATAAGAAAGAAGGGGTCAATACACTCAACACTACTACTTTCTTCCGCATATTTATGACCAGTCCTAAAACCAACAGCGCCACCAACGTCAGTTCCAGCAGGTAGCAGCCGTCGAGGTGCAGGGATTGATCATTCAATTTGAGAAAGTGCTAAGTGTTAGCACGAAACTGTCATTGATCGAGGTATGTAACATCTGATTCTGGATTGGCTAAGAAATTTACTATATTTAGATGTGAGAGAAGACTAATGGGTCTGTAATTATTGATGTCTGCTTTGTCTCCTTCTTGTGAAGAAGAATGATTTTTGCTTCTTTCCAAGATTGTGGGATGCATTTTTTGGTGATGATAAACAGTTTTGCTAGATGGGTTATTACTTCACTTCCTCCCTCCTCGAGAATATCCTTTGTTAACTCATCTAGTCCTGGTGCCTTGTTTTTCTTCATCTCTTTGATTGCTGTTTCTACTTCACGAAATAAGATGTCTGGTAATTCAGTGTTTTCTGGTGATGTTATTTTGGCTTCCTGGCTCTTGGCCTCCGTGTGTGAATTGTATAGTTCTTGATAAAATTCTGAACATATTTTTAGAATTTTCTCCCTATTTGAAGATGGTGACCCATCTTTTTTGTGTTGTTTTTGGATTCTGACCTTCTTTCGACTCTTTTTATTTATTTATTTGGGACCTTTTCCCGTATCCAGTATGTTTTGAATCTGTTTCTCCTTCCTCTTTCTATTTCTCTGTCTTCGTTTCTTTCTGGTTGTTTTAACAAGTTCGGCATATTCTACTTTCTCTCTTGCTGACTTGTTATCTTTTTCCCTGAGTTGCTTTCTTTTTGAGTTCAATTGGTCGATTTCAATATCCTCCTCTGTCTTCTGTTTGGATCTTTTACTTGGAGGTGTTACAGATGCTGCCTTCTAGGATGATGTTAGTTATCAGACTGCATCTGTCATCTATGTTTAGATGTTCATCTTCCTTTTTTCTTTACTAATTCTTTTTGCCGCCCTTTCTTCTTTTTGCCGACCTTCTTTTTGCCGTCCCTTCGTTTTGGCCGCCTACTACTTTGACCCCGGGGGCTCGCGCACCTAAAGCCCCCCTAAAAAAAAAAAAAACACAAATACGCGCATGTTGTGTGTAACGGTAAACTCTACCAATAAATCACTTAGCTGTTGTGAATGGATCGAATCGTGGTATCATGTGAATTGGTTAGATTTTTATTTGTCAAATCCAATAAATATTTACTCACTGACTTGAGCTTTCGCCATCCAGGATCTCACTCCTCGGGATCAAAGTTTGTTTTAGCAGTGGATCATATACATGACTCAGAGAGAAAGTCATCGCGGTTGATTGCTTTGGCCCCCTTATTTTTGGATCTGAATTGATTCTCTGGTACTTCTTGATCCACTGCTAAAACAAACTTTGATCCCGAGAATGGCGAAAGCTCAAGTCAGTGAGTAAATATTTATTGGATTTGACAAACAAAACAAAAATCTAACCAATATTATCTGCAATCTTACTGATGTATCTGTTTACGGATATCACAGATATACACAGTTAACATCTTTATAATACGACACATATCTCAAGAACCACAATTTCACTTCATGTATACTTCTTACCTTGTACTGAATACCCTGCATTGACATTGCAAAGTTTGACAAAGAGCACTGCCAACTGTATTAGACCTAATAGAGAGAGCTTCATCATAGGCAGTAACTGTTCTTGTCAGGTCGGTTAAGAGTATACAAATATATGACTATACTGGTGCTTGTCTATTCGTAGAATGGTTCTATGACCACTTATGCATGGTCAATCGAAATGATTAGACTAATAGGTATGATTGGTAAACTTTATCATCACAGATGGTTTCAATAATTGAAAAAAAATACCGGCTGTCCACCAAGAATTAATTAAATTTATTTTAAATGAATCGAAATTGACTATGGATTTAAAAATCTATTTGGATTAATCAATTATTTAAATATATCGCTCCGCGGTTTTTCTCTCATTGATCCGTGCTTAATATTAATCCTTGTATTTGGCGATCAGCTACTTAAGGAGAAACACCGCACTGAGCGAACGCAATCAATGATCTATGTTGTGATACTTTGTTGATATTTGAAATGCGGAATTAAATAATATATTGTGAAGTCACATCTTGTCTTCTGTCTATTTCACTTCGTGTATTCAGCGAGTTATTCTCCGTGAAACTTTGAGATCCATTGGCCATGTATCTGGTATGATTTCTAAAACCAAATAAATGGCTAGTGGATTTCGTATAAGTTTAGCTTCATATCAAATGTTACATCCAGCAAACTGACCCTGTACCTCCTATGGGAATTCATTGTTAAAGACATTTTTAAAAGTCTTAAGGGATCTAAAATGAGCGTTTATTGCGTTTCGACAGTATTTTTTGTGGGACATGAGAGCACCTCAGACCTATCGAATTGCATTCTGAATACGAAGCATATCTTTCTGATATCAAATAATTGTCATTTTTGAAAATCACAATATAATACAAATTTTATGACAAATTATAAAAATTTGATATTTTTCAAAGTTTTGATATATAACAGTCCTCGAAGTACATTTTATAAATCTAATGATATATTCTTAAAGTGTATGTAGCAGGGAGGAAAAGCCGACGGTCAATTGAAAATTTTGACCTTTCATATTGAAGATATGGATTTTTTTTCCCAAAAAGACCTAATTTTTTTTGGTGTTTTGGGGAAAAAATCCATATCTTCAATACGAAAGGTCAAAATTTTCAATTGATCGTCGGCTTTTCATCCCACCTACATACACTTTTTAAGTGTAAATCATCAGATTTATAAAGTTTACTTCAAGTACTGTTAAATATCAAAAATATCAATTTTGAATGATTAGCCATGAAATGTGTATTAAATTGCGAATTTCAAAAAATCTAAATTATTTGATATCAGAATGACATTCTTCGTATTCAGAATGCAATTCGATATGTCTGATGTGCTCTGATGTCCCAAAATAAATACTGTCCAAACGTTCATACCCCAGCCCTTAATAGACTTTAACGATTTTCTGATACAGTGGCGTAGCGTCAACTTGAGTAAAAAGATCACAACTCAACAAATGAGTGAAGAATTAGGTCGTGTTCTCACTACAGACATGGGGTCTCGTACCTAGGTCCGACTCTACATACAAGTGGACTCAGTCCACAATGATTTCGCGTTCTCACTAGCACCAAAATGCTGATGTAGGATCGACTCCACTTACCCGGATGTTATCAAGCACTTCGAGGCATGGCCATGACGTCACAAATTCTGTTGCAATGCATGTTTTGAGCCGAACTCACAGCACAAATCAAACTTTACGATAGTAGACTATCAATTTTAGCTAATTTTGAAAGATCATGTTTTATTTACAGGCCCCTGATATATTTCTTCAATCTATGAATATGTTATTTTGTTATATGTAGGCCCTATTTGGAAAGATCTGAAATAAACAGCTTTAAAAACTTATTTTATATTGGGCCTATAGGCCTACGTGTAAAATCAGAGAAATACATCGGGTTGTTTAATATTTCTGATTTTGGTCAAGCACGCCGATTCACACGCCTCTATTTTTTTGATTGGTAATTTTAACTCAGTCTAGCAAAATGTACACCTCGAAAACGATTCATATTAAACCTGAATATCCTTTTGTACTATCCAATAAAGCCCAATGTCTTTTTGTTTAATTCTGAAACTGGATATAATCTGTATCTTTCCGCGATGCCGTTGTTTTCACAATGCACGAGAAGCATGCTGCTCATCAAACTACGGCAAGCATCTCGAACGAACGCCGTGTATTTCCCCTTGACTTTCCGCCGAAAAAATAAATCTTGTAAATTAGGCCTACATGAAATAAAGCCTGTATAAATAATTTGTTCTATAATACCAGCTATGAATTTTTTAAGTTGAAAATGCATATGTTTAAATTTTATCATGGAAAATTATATAATGTAGACATGTAATATAGGCCTATAGTACAACGACGGCCGTCAAGGTTGTGCATTTCCGGTATAAGTGGATCGAGTCCACTTGTAAACGCGTTCTCACAATGCTGTTTGATACCACGTCCTAGGTACGAGACTACCTCAATGAGGTGGTCTCGATGCTACATCCTGGATGTAGGATCGAAACCACTTATTTCGCGTTCTCACGTCACTATGCTTGGAAGTGGACTCGATGTAGGATCGAGTCCACGTCCTGGTATCAAACAGGCATAGTGAGAACGCGCCCTTACTCAAATTTAGGAAATGATACCCAACATTGAGCTCATATAATATTACCCAACACTGAGGGTATTATCAATTAATATGAGCTCAGGTATTATTTACTCAATTTGAGTAATTTATATTGAGTAAAATATCTTTAAGAGTGGGGGAGCACGTGCCTTCCAATCAATTGGCAAATTTAGAAAATCGTCGGCTTGTGCCCCTCCCCATAGGATAACTCACGCACTGCCACTGTTTTATGTGCCAGACTGTGTACGTCCACGGTTGGTTATGTGTCCGCGGTTTTCAGACTGTAATGGGGGGAAATTTCACATTTGACACGTCATACCATGAGTGGTCCCGGCTCGTTCCTGACCTGGTCCATTCGGAATGCATTTACACTATTATTTATTAGGTGCAGATTCCAAATAGATTCACCCTTTCAGGTAACCCAGTTTGAAATTGGAACAATACCTGTTCCTGCATAAAATGAATGAATGGTGAAAGCAGCAACGTTTTCTGAAATTGTCATCTGTGTACAGATTTGTACGCAAAGGATATATTATGTTTAAGTCAACAGTGGACTTTGTTGGACAAGTTTGAAACAGCACTGAAAGCCAAACTGGAGTCAGGGTGACTCTAAAAGAGTCCAGCCACTCTGCGAATCTATGTCTGAAATGACTCTATATTGGGAGTAATCTGACTCCCTTGAAGAGTCATAAATTTCTTGACTCTGCAGAATAGTCACCATTTGCTGACTCTACACAGGAATCATTTGACTCCCAACATGGAATCATTTTAGACATAGAGTCATGTAGTGGCTGTACACTGTCTCAAGAATAACCCAGACTCCATTTATAGAGTCATCCTGACTCCATGACTGGGTCACTCCAAGAGTTAGGAAATAGCCCAAAATAATTATAAACATAGATGTTCATCAAGATAAAAATTCAAAGTATATACCTACCGGAATAGGAGACTTTACTTCGAGTTTTACGCCCTAAAGGCGATCGTCAGACGACAGACTGAACCACCATCCCTTAGGAATGGGAGAATATACATTCCATGGTGTCAACAGCAAAACTATTCCAGAGTCTTACTCTCTTGAAGAGTCAATTCTTGAAGAGTCAATTGACTCCAAAAGTAGAATCAACTGCCTCTCCTGTGACAATCAGGTGACTCCTTTTTAGAGTCAATGCTAGTTTACTCCACTTAGAGAGATACTTGACTCTAGTCAGGCTATCAGTGAGGATATACATCAGTCGTCCAGAACATTGAGTGCAACAGAAGACTCACGTTAAGGATATAATATATGATCAAGTCAACAGTGAACTTCGTTGGATAAGTCTGATATATTTTAGTCGTCCAGAATGCAACATAATCTCGTGGAAGAGTAAACGTTGTAAATCATTGCAATTAATTGAATCTATCTATTATAAGTATTCGTGTTTATATGCAAGAACATTGTCCAATAATACTATATGTTTCATTAAATATTTAAATTTTGTAATCCTGTATAATACAAACAGTGTGTTTTGTTGTGCATTCTGAAGTGTTCTTCGCTAAAAGGTATTTTATCAACACTAAGTTGTATTCTTTCACTTGTTAATATTTCCTCCAAAATACACAAAAGAGCTGAAAAGGTTCATCACTGAAATTTAAACTTCATAGGCAGTAAAAATATCGTTGTATGACATTATGACACAGTGGACTGTGATCGAAAGATTTAATGTCGCAATTAAATTAGTGCAGCGATACTTGTCGAAATATCTTCATATTGCCTCGGTCTTTTGCAATGTTATTACATCAAACAAAACGCTAAAACACAGACCATTTCGTGTAATGCAGCTTTTCTGTTTCGACATTTCGCATTAAATCCTGAGTAGATTCTTTCAACTGTACGTACAGAGAAAACACAGTTACACGATTCATAATAATTTCCACATTTTCCAAGATATCATGGGGTATGGTAGTACTTGAATAGTACATATGGGAACTCATTGGGAAACGCAAGTTTAGGTTGATTTTGTGTAACGGGGAAAGTCCACGTTTGATACGTCTTACCACGTGTGGTCCTGGCTCGGTTCTGACCTGATCCATTTGTAGTGCTTTCACACCACTATTTCAAGGCCATTCTAAACTGAATGCCTAAGAGTTTATCCATCGCTAGACAAATGCGTCGCACTGTATTCAGGGCCAGATTTACCTTTTGGGGAGCCCTAATACAGGCCAAACTTTGGAGGCCCAATCTCACAGAGTGAGGAAGGCATGTGCACCCAAGTGGCCGTTTTGGTTTACAAAATGGGGTCGACTGAGATCGATAGTAGCGGTGGAAACATTACAATTTAAAGGGACACTAGCATATTTTGTTTCGATTTTACTATGACATAATTATGCGCCCGAAGTTCATCTTCCGTCAATTTTAGCCCAAACCGAAGGTGAATTCTACTATGTAAAGGGCCAGTGCGCGCATTTTTACGATATTTTGGTCCAAAACAGGGTGTTATCGGGCTAAAAAGGAACATGCAATTTTGGGGTCCATGGGCCCGGCCCAATCTGGTCCTGACTCTATTGACCCGTAATATCTTGCAATGTTTAAAATAAATGATATTTCAGATTAATTCTTATTCTTTCTTGTCCATTTGGCTTTTCTTTACCTTTACATTGGTGTTTTTCCTATTATATTACAAATATGCACCACTGCACGTATTTTAGAATTTATACACTCATGCTTATGTAAACTGTGTATATTCGTTTTATTCCAATAAATTATATATACTTTACTAAAATCCAAACAAATAGGATGTATAAACTCTATTGACAAATTAATATTAACGTGAACCCTTACACAAGCTCACATTTTATGGTGAAACAAAATCCATGATAAATGAAGTGTCCAACTGAGAAGTGTAAAAGAACAATGTGCTATGTATAAAGGCCAAGGCCACTTGCCCAAATATAAATCCTAGTATTAACATTTAGCAATTGTTGGTAATACTGATACTCCCTGACCAGCTAGCCTGGCCAGCTAGCCTGGCCAACCAGCCTGGCCAATGATGATTTCTCTTCAACTTTATCATTAACCTACTTAGTCAACCTTTCACCGCCAATAACAAATCAAACTGTTCCAAGCAATTACAATAAAGTAGCGTCCATGCCTTCTTAATTGTTATTGTTATTTCCTTTCTTTGTTTTTGCTAAATGAGGAAAACACACTTAACAAAACTATAATCTGACCTTCAGATATTTAAGCTTACTGTATCAGATTGAGACCACCTACTCGCTTACTGGACTCTTTCATTAAAATCACAGTGAGCACTAAATTGAAACAATGCAAAAGTACTGTTTTGAATGAGCTGTGTTAAAAAATACTACCAAAAATAATCCTTAGACTGTCAGCTTTCAGATGCATTTTAGGCCTACGATATTATTTTCTGAAACAATAAATTGCTAACGCCGCAACCTGCATCAAATATGAAGGCATATTAGGACAAATGCCAGCACAACTTTTACAATATCGTTGTATTACGTCATGACACGGGGGAGTGTGCTCAAAAGATGTAATGTTGCAATTATTATAGTGTGATCACGTCGTCTTCTCACCTGAGAAGAATTAACTTCATCTCAGCTTCTCACTGTGTACAACATGATCTGTGATAAAATACACCTTTAATAGCAATGTTATCAGATCATTTCGCAAGGAGACGAACATTTGTGATCGGTTGAAACATAATGTAAAACATCTGTAATCCAACACAGATTTTGCAAGTGGTGACATATTTTACACGGGCAGATCATTTTGAGACATTTAATTGTTCAGTTTCAACGTTTCGCACTAAATTCAACTGTACATAAAAGGGAACACGCTCGCTTATATAATAGAATTCTACATGTATATTGCTATTACCGAATGCGTGCAAGTCAACACAAAATGAATATTGTTGTAGTGTTTACTTTCATCGCATCACTGGTGCAGTGCTACTCAGCAAACATCAAGACAATCCAGGTAACTCTTTTTAACTTAACCAAGGAACAGCAGGTTTGTCACTGCCTCATTTCAAATATATAGTTTTAGTTTTGGTTTTGGTTTTGGTCACGTGGTTTCCTATTGTCCTGCCTAACCACTTGAATCATAAGATATCGAACTCATTGTTTCTACCTTTTGTTTAAAACCGAACATTTGTGTCAGTCAGTTTCGGTTTTGGTTTCAGTTTCTTATAAGTGGTGTGGATCGTAAAATGATTTGATTTGAAGTTACCTACTCTAAGCATGGAAGAAAGAGATAAGAAGGAACCACAACGAACGCATTCACTTTGTCCACTCCCTTTACCGACATTTAGTTGACATTGTTATTCATGAGGATTTACTTTGATCAATACCCCGCGTTAAATAGGTGATTGGTATTGTATTCCATGTATTTGCATGTCTTCTGGAGCGTGTGTGAAGGATGATTTGAACTAATGACCTTCCGTGCAAGCACCCTATAGGATTTTCTTTGGTCACGTGATCATCGGTCATTGATGGCCTACATCTTTTTCTTCCATTTTGCCCAATTTTTCCGAACTTTGATGACTTTTTTTCTTAGTGTTGGCAGTCTTTGGCACTGAAACGAGTTAGCTAGTTACGATTATACACATATAAACTATTAAATTAAACAGGTTTTATGTACCGGACTCAACCGGAACATTGTGCATTATTTAAGAACATTTTACATCTATTTTTCATCGAAAAAGTCACCAAAATCTTACCTTATTTGCTAAAGATGAAACTTAGCAAAAAAACGGCCGATTTTGATTACCTTTTCGATGTTTTATAGGACATTTTCTACACAACACGATCAAGAAAACAGTTTGACTGTAGATCCCAAAACAAAGCTACTATACATGTTCAGAGCATCAGTGAAATTCCATAATCTTACTTCTGGGTAGCGTTTGTTTGTTCGTGGATGGGTTTGTTATAAATTTTTCCAGTAATGATTTTGCCAAGCATCGATCGCGGTAAATGGATCATACATGAAAGTAAGTACCATTGATAGCTTTTCTTTTCATGCGTCAATAGATAAGCGGATTAAAACTTGGCCGATCGAAGTCGTTGTGGTTCCTTCTCATCTCTTTCTTCCATGCTCTAAGTATACAAAAGAAATGTTTAAATTTCGCAGTGCAATATTCACGAGCAGAGAAGTCGAACAAAGCAGTCTACATTTGAAAGCATTGATTTAGTTTGAAAGCATTGACTTGAGACTACGAATTAGCCTAAGCTGATTTCACTGTGAAAATATATAGACAATCAAAATATTTCCACATACATTACAATAGGCACTTGACAGATTATGACTTCAGTGATATAAACACTATTATTCACAACCCTATTTATGTGCATGTCGCATGACGGAAGATCAATATCACAGAAAGCTGGTTTAAACTAACTTTTATTCAATTTATTTATTGGAGAATAGAGAGAGAGAGAGATAGAACAGATCGCCAGGGAAAGAGGGTAGGGGTGTGTGTGTGTGAGGGGAGGGGGTAAGGGTAAGGGAGAAAGAGAAACAGAGGGGAGAGAGCATTGGAAGTGGGAAGGGAAGGAGGGGGAGAGGGGGCTCAAGAGTGGAGTGGAATAATAGGGAAGAGTCGATATCGAGTGCGGGGAGGGGGAGGGAGGAGGATATATATAGGTGGCGGAGGGAACATAGGTAAGAGGTATGGGTTTTGCTTTCCGGGGAATAATCTAATTCATAATCAAATCATCTACATCATCATGCATCGTTTATATTTCAGACAAATAAACAAAACACCCCCCACCCCTCAATATATGCACATGATTTCTACATGTAGGTCTAGGCCTCGTATCCATCATTTATGTCTCAACGATGTCTATGCATAACTTATCAAACGAATCTCGGAACAAGGGTGCAATTTTATGGTGTCATGGAAGTGTGCCATCTACGGCAGAGAGCATCAAAAGTCGCCGGCGTTGATAGATTATCGATAATGAAAATGTTAGCACAATAGGCTATTATATACGTATGGTTATAGGCCATTATACTTTTGATTATATATACCCTCTTGTGTCCTCCCAGCACAATAGTGTTATGATTGCATACCAATTCATCTCCACATTTTAATCCCTTGATTTTTGGTTTCTGAACAATAGAGAAACCAAAACTATATATTTGAAATGAGGGACTGTATATAAAGTCTGCACAAAAAGTAACTCAGCTGTTATATATACGCCTATAGATTCAGAACTAATAATTGTTTTCACAATATTTTAACATAGCGAGAAGGATGATTTATTTACACGCATTTTGATACCCCATTCGTCAAATGTCGTTCAATATTAACAACACAGTAGTGCTTTTACAGAAAAATACCAGAATTTAAAAGTTGCAGTTTACAGCGATCAATGGTCATAATACCAGCACTGTAAACACGTAAAGCCCGCCATTGTCTTCGCGCTTACTTCAAATCAATACAAATAACTGCAACTTTTAAATTGGGGTATTTTTCTTTCAAAACACTGCTGTATTGTCAATATTGAACAAAATTGGACAAATGGGGTATCAAAATGCGCGTAAATAAATCATCCTTCTTTTATGTTGAAATATTGTGAAAACAATTATTAGTTCTGAATCTTTTCTTTATTTATAACAGCTCAGTTACTTTTTGTGCAGACTTTAGTTCACTTTAGCTTTTTTCAAGATGAGGTCAATGACAGCTGACTTCAAAGGGGAAAGTATATGTCCCGATGTTATTTTAATTATAAAAGGGTATATGTTTGAGACTATAAAAGGGTATATGCTTGGGAGATTCAAAAGAATGTGTTCTATCTTATTACAAGTAATGTAAAGTAGTGTTAATGAGCTTGTACCTCAACATTTTTTCGAGGAAGAAGAAGCTGACGATTTTTGTGATGACGTTTTCGTGTGTTCGACTAATAACGGTGAAGCAGGGTCTGCTTGTGGTTCAATATGATCATGATCATCAGGATGATGATAATCGTTATCAATATGAGATAGCTCATACTCTGGTACACCAGCCGCGAAATTTGTATATGAACCTCCACGACCATGTCCAATATGGTATTCCGTAGTTGGTATAATAGTATCGAAATCGTCCATCTTTCTGTTCAGATTGGTCGTGAATCGTGTCTGTGATCTGGATAGAGCTGTGCTATGTGTTTCATGACGGGAAGATGACGTACCTTGTGATTTGGGGTTACAAAATGGAAACACAGTTTTGCGGACATCTTCTTGTCTGACGCAAAACAGAAGAAAGATGACAACACCTTGGAGAGAGTTACAAACACAGAAAATGATGGAGAAGACTAGTTTGGCGCCCTCTATCGCCAAGAACCCAGACACCCATGTTAGTCCCATCAGGACAGAGATAGTTAGTGCGTGCCAGAATCGTTTGGAAATCACGTGGATTTTAGACTGCTGTGTGACGTTCCCGCCTAAATTTGCTTTGCAGAGGTGAGTCATTACCCATACAAACGTTATCATGTTGTATAAAAGGAGAAGGCCAACAGGTACCACCAAACCGTAGTAAAATACGGGTCCAATCGCAACAAAACAGCTGTAAATATAATGACAAAATAAGGTAAATTAATCACCGGGGTGAAGTAGTTAGTATTAACGTAGTGGGACGTCAAAATCGTTGCCAGGTCAACTGGTCCACGCTATTTTTGTTCGGAACCATTTTCAGAATGATCACAACACAAAGTCAAGAGTTACAGGTGGAAAACCAAAAGATTCAAGGAAAGCCCAGTTCCATACATGGCTGAACTCCTGAATCATGCTTAGTGTTCTCCTGTCCATCTAGTGATTTGGTTTGAATCATTTTTTTGTGCAAATGGATGGATGGGAGGGGCTGGTGTGATTTGGTAGTCCAAGCCCTTAAGTGCAATTCCCTCTCCTGTCATATTGTCATATTATCATATCTTTTTATTATGCCGTCACATTGATATTCTATTAGGATGTGTTTTTGTGCAATGGTAAGTGTGGGTGTGCATCAGTGGATGTTGGTGGGTGTGTATGGGTATGGGAGGGTGTGGGGGTGTGTGGGGGGTGCAGAGGTGTGTTTGAGATATGGTGTTGGGATGAGTTCGGTTGAGTATGAGCTACAGCTATTTATTAATTCGTTGATTGTACCTTTTAAAATTTTCATTGAGTATGTATTGTGCAATAATTCAAGGATTTTTTTATGTATTTTATTATTATTTGCATTTCTTTATATAAATTTGATTGTAATTATTGTAATTCACCATGCAATTCAGCCATTTTGGCTGCTATTTGAGTGTTTTAATAAATATACCTGAATATATACAAAGTCAGTGAGTTGCTATCAGGTTTGCAAACGCAAGCGTGGACCAGTAATAGTCAAGCAGCAAACTAAATTCCGTGGCCTTTTTTTGAAGACAATGTGCCACCTATCCTAACATGTTGTTTGGGTCCCAAGTAACATATTTATACATGTTTACAAAAATCCAGACGCAGCAGATGGCGGCCATCTTGTTTTTCAAAATGGCGGCCATTTTTTCAATAATTTTCCAATAACCCTTCTCATTGTGAATTTATTGATACAATAGCAATTGTTTTAGGCCTAGGATATTATTTATGACATGTATGCACTAATATCGACGATTTTGATATTCAAAATGGCCGCCAAAAATTCAAAATGGCCGCCAAATTCAACTTATTTCCTCTATACATACAATGAGCATTATAAAATATAAGTTTAAGCAAGTAACATGTTAATTAATATACCAACAGATACACAAACTCCATACTACACTGCAAATACACACCACACCACCCCACACACCCACCCCCACATTCCAATGCTTACCTATAATTCACTCTCTATGATAACATTTTATTTTAAAATAGTTCCTGAATTTAAAATCTGTAACTTCCACCTTAAATGTGTTCATGAGCTTTCATGCCTCCTCATCTGGATATGATAATAATAATTATGTTCCCGCTAAGTTTGATCTATCGGGGCCAGCCCATACTCATACCCGAACCCGTAATCCTAATCTTTACCCTAATCACCCCTAACTTGGTACCTAACTCATAACCCTGTAGGCCTACCCTGCTAAACGTACATCGTACTCTGATATCTATACCCAATAACATGTATCCGTAATGTATCCCGTACTAGTACCCGAAAGTCCTACCCTTATACCCTCCTCGGTTCACATAACCCTGTATTCTTGGTACCCCTAACCCCATCCCTGGCCAGTAGCACTACCCATCCCTGGGGCCCCTAGACCCATCCAAGGGACCCCTTAACACAACAAGGGAACCCATAATCCACTGCCCAGTGGCCCATAACCTGATATGTTCTGGCTAAATTTGATGTACTCGGACCAGCCCATAACACACCCTTGGCACCCTAACCATATCCTTAGTACCCGAAGTCTCTTACTCCAGTACCCTTACACAGTCCTCGGTACCCCTAACGCCATGGACTCCTAACGCCAAACCTGGAAACCCGGAACTCCATCCCCAGTACCCCTAACCCTATTCCCGGAACACCTAACACCAACTATGGGACCTTTAACTCCATTCCTAGAACCTCTAGTCTAATCCCATCTTTGGTACCGGTAACCCCACATCCGGTACCCCTTACCTAATGCCCGGTACCCTTAACCCCTTTCCTGGTACCCATTACCGCAACGCGGGGACCCCTAACTCCATCTCCATTACCCCTTACCTTATTCCCTGGGACCTCTAACACCAACTTTGGGACTTTTAAACTCCGTTCCTGGAACCTGGAACTCTCGCAAGACCCATACAGACCTGCCAACTGTCCCCCATTTTGAGGGACTGTCCCTCATTTGGGGTTTTCCAAAGTGAAAAAGAGGGACAGTCCTGCTTTCTGAAAATTTCAGTGATGGCAAATTTAAATGTAAGAACAGCAGAAAATGATGAAAATTTTGCTATAGCATTCTCTTTAGTCTATTGTGATAAATTTAGACCTGCAAAACCTTCCCTGAATTCTGAAAGTATTGCACACCTCAAGTCTTTGAATTTGTCGGTACCTGGTTTGTGTACATGTACAAAGTTTTGGCCTCAATGTCTCTCTTTCTTACTGCGCGAGGTTGGCAGGTCTGCCCATAACCCGTCCCTGGGATCCTAATCCCAGCTTTGGTACACGCAACCCCACAACCTGTTTACCCTTAACCAATGCCCGGCACCCCTTACTCTGTTCTTGGTACCCATTTAATGGGCTACCCCAACCCTGGGACCCCTAATTCTATCACCATTACCCCTTACCCTATTCCCTGGAACCTCTAACACCAACTATGGGACTTTTAACTCTATTTCTGGAACCCGTAACTCCGTCCCCGAGACCCATGACCCATCCCTGGGACCCTAATCCCATCTTTGGCTCCTGTAACCCCACATCTGGTTCCCCATATTCAATGCCTTACACCCCTTACCCTGTTCCTGGTACTCATATCCCTAACCCTTGGCCTCCATCCCCATTACCCTATTCCCGGGGACCTCTAACACAAACTATGTGACCTTTAACTCAATTCATGGAACACCAAACTCCGTCCCTGAGACCCGGCCATGAAACATCCCTGGGACCCTAATACCATCTTCGGAACCTGTTAGCCCACATCTGGTTCACCATACCCAATGCCCAGTACCTCTTACTCAGTTCCTGGTACCCATTTCTCCAACCCTGGTACCCCTAACTCAATCCCCAGTCACCCATATCCTATCCCTTGGACCTCAAACACGCGTCACAATCATGCGACCTCTAACCCCATTCCTGGACCCATGACCGGTCATCTCTGAAACCCCTAGCCCCTTCACCGGGACACATAACCCGTTACCCTGTCTTCAGTACCCCTAGCCCTTCCTCAGTGCACGTAACGCTGTCCCCGGTACCCATTATCCAAACCCTGGGACCCTTTACTCCATCCCAGTACCCCTCACCCTATCGATCCAATATTTTTCAAATTGACCCTTCCCATTGTGAATTTATTGGTACAGTAGGCATTATTTTAGGTGCCCTAACACCGACCATGGGACGCTCCCCATACCTGGAACCCCTAACCTCATCCCCGAACCCCTAACCCTGTCTTTGGTACCCCAAACCCCATTGCTGCACCTTCACCTGGATCCATAAACTGTTGTCCCTGGGACCTTCGGTACTCTTTTATACCCCATCCCTGGTATCCCTATCTCCATCCCTAGAAACCATTAAAATTCCATCCCCGGGACCCATAAACCATTTCTGGGACCACTCGGTACCTTTTACCCTGTTCTCAATACCCCTCAATACCTCTCAATGTCTGGCCAATGCCATGTCCTGGGGGGGGGTCTTCCTGTTTGTAGGTGTACAGGAAGGTGCCACGGTTTTGGGGTACCTTTTTCAGCGATTTTGGTATATCGATGGGTGGGTTTTCAGTGGAGACCAGTGCAACCAACTGGGCACATTTGGGCAAAATTGTCCTTAAATGGTTCAATTTTTTTTGAAGAACCACGTACCCCCTGCTGCCATGTGCTTATGGATGTAGTAATACAGCCTGTAGCCCAAACTGGCACCACCAACTGTTCTTGTATAAAGGATACCCGTATGAGCCAAAAAACGTTTTTGATACATTTTCTATGGCACTTTAAAATAATATACGAAATATACAGGGGGGGTAAGGGTGTGGGGGTGGGATGTGCATTAAGTATGGGATTTGTGTGTGTTATTATTTTAATATTGATGTCACGTGTCCAATCTCATATGTTACCAGATTGATGTAGGCTTATTGTATGTTTGAAGGAAATAAATTGATTTCGGTGGCCATTTTGAATTTTTGGCGGCCATTTTGAATTTGTAAATCATTAATATTGGTGCTACTGCATGCCAACATGACAAAACTACTATAACAAGCCTAAAACAATCACTACTGTGCCAGTAAAATCACATTGGGAAGGGGCAGTTTGACAAATATTGGAAATATTTTGCCAAAATGGGCGCCATTTTGAAAACAAGATGGCCGCCTTCTGCTGCATCTGGATTTTTGTAAACATGTATAAATATGTTACTTGGGACCCAAACAACATGCTAGGATAGGTGGCACATTGTCTTCATCAAAAGGCCACGGGCCTTAAAAACTGGGTAGTTTGCTGCCCGACTATAACTAAGGTATGACGTATTTATTACATTACGACGGTGAACTGAAAAATAAGACTCTAGTGTGTTTCGGTGGAGATATACAAAAATAAATTGTTTACGAATATTTATAATCATCGACAGAACTAAAAAGACAAGTTTGCGTCTGACGTCATCTACCAATCAAACTTGGGCACGGTTTGTTTACGAAAGCCGTGATGATATGAGTTGCTGAACACGGCGGTAAAACAACGTGCTTCATGATTAACTTTGCACCTTCAAATATACAAACCATCTCAAAAGTCAGGTATTAGCAATTGGAAGCTTTCTTTTTAAAACGCAATATGTCAACAATGCCTAGGAAAGTTTTTTTTTGTCTTGTGTAAAAATACCGCAATTTTCCCCACTTTCTTCCTTTTTTCCGATCGGCGCCCAATGAAGCAACCATCCTTTTACGCGCTACTTGCCAAATTTAGGGACGTGTGGAGTTTTCCTGGTAACTCCATTATCACTGTATGAGTAATACGGTATCACTGTGGCACTGATAACAATAGCTATTCTCCAGCTGAATATGAACTGTACTTGGCGGCATGTAATTCATTGTAGTACACATTCGCATGTGGTACTACTTCATGCAATACTTACTAATCGAGGTGATCATAATATGGCCAGCTGAGACCCACCGAAAGACCAACACACACTCCTGTAACAATCAACGGAACCCCTGTATACAACAATATAGAACAGGCACTATCAAAAGAAAGTTTGCAAAAAGTATTGTCACAATCTGTGGCTCTGGCCAAAAACAGCAACTGTGAAAACTGACTACTTCATGATAATTATGAAGTTACCATGCGAATTTCTCTGTGAAGAGGCATCATAGCGCATTTCATACAATGATCTCGTTTGACCTTTGATCTTGCTGACTCAAAGGTACCTCTGCCAACGGCACAAATGCTTCAAATCAACGCTCATTGTCCAATTATGACCTCTTTTTTTTTTATCAAACGATGCATCTTTTTAACGAAATTAAAAGGAATCCAATGTTCACGGGTCATCAAATTCATTATTTAGAATATCGTTAATGTTTATCATTACAATATTTATTTTTACATGTATAATTAAAATATTATCCTCGATAATTTGTAATGCCGAATTGTGCCATGTGGGCACGGTGGCGCAGCGGCGATACGTGCTCTGCCTCGCATTTGAAGGTTTTCGAGTTCGAGCCCCGGCTGTGCACTTGAGCAAGGCGCATTACCTCACTGGCTTCTTTTTACCCATAGGTGAAATCAGGAGCTGTTGTGGATATTGTATTGGGCGCAGTCCAAAGGTATGAGCATTGTATAGCAATGTATATGCAATGTATATGCAATATATAGCAACGTATATGCAATGGATCGGTTCTTACATTAAGCAGACTGGCAGACTGGCAGACTGAGCAGACTGGCAGACTGAGCAGACTGGCAGACTGGATTGAAATTTGGCAAAAAGTCATAGAACTTAAAGTGAAACAAAAGGATGTCAAAGTCATTTGGGGTTCATTATTGCAGATTCATGAAAATTGGCGGGAACAAAAATGTCAAGTGTAATAAAAAGTTTGTATGGCCATGGAAATAGGTATGACATACATTGTACCATTAGTTGTTTGTAGTTTCATTCTATAACCCATGCCTTGCTATAACACCCACAAAAATTAAACTGTTTGGACTGAAATTCCCTGTTTTATATAATAAATGTCCTGATTAAGATGCCTATAATTGGTCAGCATACCAAATGTTATAACCATCAATAACCAACAGAAACCCTTCATGAATGAATCCTCTAGAGCTCTGTAGCCTACTACTTGAATGAATCCATTGTGGTATTATGAGATTGTTACCATTCTGCATACATTTTATTTCTAGAGTTTCTAAGTGACGAGTTATAATTATGCAGAGTCCATATTGGAGTTCGAGTATGTGGTGTTGGTGTGGTGTTTAGGGACCGATCGTTATTTACGGCAGGGGGAATGGGTGTTTTGGCAAAAATATCGACAAAAAATTTCGCGTTCCCCCCTCGCGTCCGCTCAAAATTTTCGCGTTCCCCCTTGTTTTCCCAATTTTCTCCATTTCAAATTTAACAATCCCCCTCCTGGTTCAACTAAAAATTTCAGGTTCCCCCCTCAAGACCACAAAAAAATGTTGTGTTCCCCCCTAAATTGAGCGCAAATTATCTCTAGTCAATTTAATTCTTGAACAAAATACCCCTCTTGTATTGAGCAATATAATAGGTTGACCCACAGGCCAATAGATCATCCTCTAGTGATCCTATTATGATACTTAGTAGCCATTATAATGTCGTTTGGGTAAGCTGTGTTTGAAAGATTTAGTGTGGTCATGGTGGTGGCCTAGATTTATAATAGGATGAAGAGTAGTGGTCAAAGCTGGACATTGTGCCAATGCATATTAGCATTGGGATATTATGGTAGGCCTGCAAAATTTATGTAAACTCACCATACTCAAACTCACTGATTTTGGGTAGCATAGTAAAATGGTAATTCTTTTCTCCCTTTTGGGAAAAGGTTTTATAATGAGGTGGGTGGGCCCATCTAGTGAACCATAAAACTAAGTGGTCTCCACTATAAATCTCAAATTCAAATATTTTGTAAAACTAGGTGATTAGACTGGCTTTTGAGCATCATTTAATTTATGAAAAACAGAATGTTCCTATATGCCCGATATTAAACTCTGCCAGTCTGCCAGTAAGCCAGTCTGCTCAGTCTGCCAGTCTGCTCAGTCTGCCAGTCTGCTCAGTCTGCCAGTCTGCTTAATGTAAGAACCGTGCAATGGATCATGCGCATTATAGCAGCTGATATATAATACTAACGGCAACGGAATAAATGTTAAGCGGTTTGAAACACGTATATATATATATATAAGTAGAAGGTCCTTACCCCAAGCAACCACAAATGCTTTCTTCACAAAATGTTCCGGTTCTACGTCAAACATTCTGACTACATTCAGATACAGATTATACGCCTCCACGGTCATCCAAGAAAGACTTGCAAGGGTCAACCATTGCAATATTGCGGCAATAGACATGCATAGAGTGCGATGCGACACGAGATCGATACCAACCAGAAACACGGTGTAGAGAAGTAGCAGTGATATACATAGGTGAATGTGAATGATTCGTGGTGTTGCATTGACTCCTGTTCGTAAGCGTCTGCGTGTGTAAAATATGGAAGATCAACTTATACATCCTTCCTATAATTGGGATTTCCTGCCGTTGATGGAGTGAACATCGGCATCACATTTTGTAAAATAAGGAAAACGAGGACAAGAAGGGTATCACGTGATTATAAAATATAACGGAAGCGAGGACAAGGGCGTGATATCGATGTTTAGTCCATCAACTCCAGGAAAGCGCCAATTATAAAGACAATCCATAAACATTAGCAAAGACGATCGACCCAGCAACCGGCATTAGATTACAGTGTTTGTCAATATAGTCAATAGGAGAGGACTGGTTTTGTCTTCATGGGTAAGTAAAGAACTTCCTCAGTGGGTGAAAGTTTGAGATGTTTGAATCCCGGTCCTCTGTAGCCTATTTAATACCAAGTTTGAGGGAACTTAACACTGTGTTAGGGAACAACCCAAAAGTTCGATGAAGCCCTATAAACGAAAGTCCTTTCGTTAGAAGGCTAACCCCCTCCCCCCTCCCCTCTAACGTAAGTGACAAATATCGAAAATTCCAACACGTATATTATAGGATTCAGGGGCCGTCGCTATGGTGTATGGGGATGTGGAGGGGTGTGACAAAGCTAGGATATTGATCACGTTTATGCATTCTATTTTAAAATATTGTTCTTCGTTATCTTTTTGGCACGGAAAAAATAGGACTTGCTGGATTTTTAAATAAAAAAGAATGTGGTATCAAACACAAAACGTTTTTGACATCATTCGCCAAAGGTTAGAAAAGGTTGCCAGAAAACGTTTAAATGTCGGGTTATATAAAGGGTATAGAAAGGGTAAAAAACGTTTTCATATTAAACATTTTAAAACATTTTTTGATAACCTCCTGCAAATATTCTAACATAATGTTCTTAACAAAATATTTTACAATAACATTCTGTAAACATTGTAGAAATAGTTTTGTAGTGTGTTTTCATACATAACGTTTTCATGACCTTTATATACTAGTTACCAGGGGGTGAGAATGCTCGAGTCAGGTTAAATGTCGGGACCTAGGTCACAATTTGAGAAACAGATGATATACCACTACTGCCATTTGTGGAAGTAAAAAGCCACGCCTTGTGATAGGAAAATATTAATATCATTATGCCTCGTCAGTTACTTGGTATAACTGATTTACTGTAGAATAGTTCTTATACCATAAAATGTATTAAACATATTTTATCATATTGATTAAATGTGACCAAATGCCGGGAAATAAACTGACCTATGTCAATAAGCCTTTTTGCCATATTTCAAAAAGGCTTATTCAGTTCGTAGAGATGATATACCACTTGTGTGAATCATGATCTATTTCAGTCGCAATTCCCAGATATCGAAGTTCCCTGATATAACCCGACATTTTAATGTTATTAAAACGTTTTTACCAAAACCAAAACCCCAAAATATGTTTAAAACGTTTAAAAACGTCTTGTGTTTGCTGGGACAGCTGCTTTAAAAATGACGTTGCCGGTTGCGAGTACTGCACTCCATATTGATTTGAAATCATTTTGAAGAAACCAGTGTAAAATGTCAACATCGTACTTCGGAAAATACTAAAATTTGGAAAATTATTTATTAATTCCTTAAAAAAAGATCAAGTTTGACCGATGTTTTAACTATTTTTTTACAAACGTAATCAGACTTTCTGACCCCCTCCCCCACTAACGAAAGGACTTTCGTTTATAGGGCTTCATCGAACTTTTGGGTTGTTCCCTTATTCGTTTATCGTAGTTAAATGTGATATCTATTCTTTCATTAACATTAGGTTAGAGCTTACTTATTTTGCCAACGGTGTGAGTAAAATGCATCCTACATACATTCTTCATTCTATATTTTACAGTACAGTAGCATATAGTGTGTATGCAATTTACAGGAAAAGTCGAACTATAGTTTGAGCAGCTCGTAATCGGCGAGCCTTATAACATCGCGTATTAATATTTATATTTTGTATTTCGAGAACTGTCTTGTGACATCTTGCCAGAATCGTCGCAAATTATTCATGTTAGTCCTATACGTTGTCTATTTTCTTTAAGGGGGTACTACACCCCTGGCCAATTTTGAGCCTATTTTTTGCATTTTTCTCAACAATTATAGCGCATAGGGGACAAGTAAGATATGTATATTATAGGGGCAATGACTACAAGTACTGCACTGAAAAGTCAGCAACTCAAGGCAAGTAGTTATTGATTTATTGATGAAAACTTGGTTCTCCCTCATTTTTGACTGTAACTCCACAACTGTTGTCTGTGCTGAAATAAAATTTCCAGTGCAGTAGTTGTAGTCCTTGCCCCTATAGTATACATATCTTATTTGTCACCAATGCGCTATAATTTTTGAGAAAGAAGCAAAAACAGGCACAAAATTGGGCAGGGGTGTAGTACCCTTAAGGCGCACAATATAGACTAGACGGATCAACTATATCACCATGGGTCTACTTTTCGGCGCAGTGGTAAAATCCTAACAATTCCCGCCGATAACGAGCTGATCAAACTATGGTCTCGAAATGCAATTGCGTTTGCCGCAACGGAAAAACGTCGGAGTACATAAATTACCCTGCGTGGTAATAATACATTCAATATAGAGAGCCTACCTGAAACAGATGAATATGAGGATGGTGATGAGAAGAGAACATATCGACAGTCCACATCCAACCTTACTGATAATGTCCAAAATAAAATGACTTTCCTTGTAAGTAGGATCCTGTTGGGTTTACAGAGTACGATATATTGTGATCCTTTTACAGTCCATTGGTTCGATTGGATTTTACATAGCAGCATATCGTCAGCCTGCTACGCTAATTGCGATGCCCAAGTCATTTTTTTGCAGTTTTGAGAACAAAGAACAGAATGTTGGTTCAAACATGCATCAGTTACGTAATCACCCTAACTATTTCGAATTATTCCCTTTCATTTGTATCTTTATCAGTTGTTCTTGTGCAAAGATTGGTGAACAAATATGTTTAAATGCATGTTTGAACCATATCTTGTACTTTGTTCTCAAAATTACAACAACAAAAAAGACTTAGGCAATTAGCGTAGCAGACTGATGATATACTATTAAGTATTAGGAGTAAAATTATAAGTTTTAATTTGTATGTTGTTGGTCTTTTACTTGTTTTATTCTCATTTGGATACCTAATTTGTGTGCTTGCTTCTTGGCTTTTATTGTTGTCAGTTACAGGCGATAAACTGTTTATAAATGATCAATAATGTACTAATAGTACGACAAATACCCTGAATACCTCTTTTCCCTTCGCAATTACACAGACGTTAACCCACCATGAGACTGGGCATGGGCAAATCGGTGATGTTTATCACAATTATTTTTCTTACCACAAGAACAGCAAAGTTGGTTAGATGATTACAATGACAAACCGTTCTGAGACTTGTAGTGTTAACCAACTGGCAACCTGTCTGTGACCAATCCTCGTTATCAAAATCCCAAAATACACACACTGGGTTTTCTCCTGTTATCTGTATTTTTAGAGTAAACCAAGGAAATTAGTACTTAAAATAACTAATTACTTATCATGCTTATAGCACTGTTGATGTAATGATTTTAGTACTTAGCCAATCGTCTTTAACACGTAATAGCATAACGAAATGGATAATTAATACGTCAGAAAACAATTGCAAGTTCATGTAGGTAGTTTCTATCACGTCAAATGCTTTCTTATAATCAAATTTCATTATTTTATATCGAAACTGATGGATAGGCCATATCAATCATTTTGATACAGCCTGATTGCGTTTACGTTTTCTCCGATAAACATTGTTTTACTTGCCATTCAGATAGCCTCATTTGAAATTCACACTACTTGTGTGGGAGATTAAGGTGATGTCTTCCATTTGAGGTGTACTGGAATAACGCATAATACTCACTGTAAATTCTAAAACAACTGGGTCTTGAAGTTTGTTGACGTTCAAACTGCCTCCAACTATCGCTGACAAGATGTCACTGCTCACCGTTTTATTGGATTGGTAAGATGGGAATAGAGTGGCCGTGTTGTAGGCGACGAAATTCACACCAATAGTATCTAAAACAATATATAAGTGGTATAGGCCATTCCAGCATATAAAAAATGTTATATATCGTCGGCCGTATCACATACTGACGTATTCGACATTTTTAACATTTCTGAGAAAATTGGTATATTAGTTTGTTATGTTCTAATCTATATATTCACCAAAAACCATGCCTCAAAGTGGCTTAATTAGTAAGATATTAATTAATTTAATTATGTCGTATTTACAAAACCTTGAAATGTCCGCATCACATAACGACGTATTTGCCGATCACCTATACTGCGCAAGCCCAGTATATCGTATCTGCAATTTGAAGAATGTGCCGTTTCACATACTGACGTATTTGCGCAACGTATTTGCGCGACTCCATCATTTCACGGCAAAATTGCTGTTTTGTCCTTTTCACATACTGACGTATTTGCGCAACTGTTTCACATACTGACGTATTTGCGCGACGTATTTGTCATTTGAACGGCGAAATTGACATTAGTCCTTTTCACATAGTGACGTATTTTATTTAATATTGATTTTTTGCAGAATGAGTTATGCTCTGATAGTGATAAGTGAATTATATTGAAAATATGGCATATTTGCATTACTATTAACCTGGTTTTAATCGACAATAATATTTTAATCAAGATTATAAGGCAAATGAAAATCGCTAAATTTTCAAGTTCGATTTTCTCGAAATGCGTATTTTGCAAATACGTCAGTATGTGATGCGGCCGACGATATCATATTGCTTAAAACTGAAAAGGAATATGGATATTTGGTGCACAAATTAAATTTATTACAAACACACCTGTTCATGAGTAAATTTAGAAACAAATTTAAAAACAAACAAATAATCAGCAAACAATTAATTTGTATGAAGTGACTTAAAAATAATCAGCAAACAAACAAACAAACAAACAAACAAACAATACACTTTTGCCTCTGATTCGAGAGCTAAAAGTGCTCGTTAGCTTGAGCGAGTGGATGGCTTACCGTTTCGGCTAACGTTAAAAACAGACGCTGGTAAAGAAATAGACGACCTGATTTCCATGCCCACAATCTCACTCTTACTTTCATACACTTTGATATTTTCCTCTGTAAATGTGTTGTCGCTGGTGTCTTTATAATTATCACTTAAAACGGCAAAGTTCAACCTTGCAGTTGCGTTTCCTTGTGATGACTTAGTCGCTGATGATAGAGCTATGTTTGATTCAATGACAGGATCAAAAGTTTGTCCGGTGTTTGCAATTCTTGTTATCTGCTCCTCAAATGCTATTAGAATGTTACTCAAGTGAGGCCCCTTTGTGGCAAGTTCAGCTGGTGTTGTCGTAGCATGTTTATTTGTGGTCGTGACGACATTGTTGACGATAGCTACCACGTCCGTTATAACCTATTGTTTGAATTATTCGTAAAGTTTAATTAAGCTAATGTAACAACCTATGCCAGATCTGGAAGTCTGCTCTATTGAAGAAATTTAAGCTGCGAGTCTTCAGTGCAACAGAAAAGTCTGGATAACTGTTACACTTAAATATGTACATGTGCTCAAACAGGACACTGGACTGGGAGCTTCTGACCAAGGAACTGCAATGTAGGACAGGGTCGACGAGAAGGAGGAGGAGGAGGAGGAGAAGAAGAAGAAGAAACAGAAGAAGAAGAAGAAGAAGAAGAAGAAGAAGAGGAGGAGGAGGAGGAGGAGGAGGAGGAGGGGGGGAGGATGAGTTAGCAACATATCTTCAGCCATTGATTCATCCCAATTCAGTTACGTAGAATAAGATAAAAACACATGAACAGGAAGAATAAGAACAACAAAATATAGTTCATCATTTACCTCAGAAGTAACTGTCTCTACATCAGCAATATGGCGGATAGTATCTGCAACATCTTCAACATCTTGTATCGTTAATTCATCAACATCATCAGTTACACTGTGTAGAGCCTCAGCAACACTTTTCGCGTTACTTTCAACAACATCGGTCTGTATAGGCAATAGATAAAATAATGTAATTCAGACTGTCTCGAGTCCACTAGTAACAATTTAACACTTTCTTCATTAACTCTTGATGGGTGTCTACTGGAGACGACAAATTGTAAATTTTCATGACTATATTTGGAATTAGCATGCAAAATGTATTTAAATGAGTACAAACAACCCTAGTATTGGTTCAATGGTTCTTACTTAAGATTGCTCTTGATATTTTGAAAAAGTATCTTAAAATTATGTTGAAGCCTATGGGTAGCAATCATATCAGTTTTATTTCAATATGTTACTTATATTAATATAATAACAATAAAAAATGAAAGGAAAAATAATGTTACTAATCATCATAATAGTAATAATTAAAAACAAACCTTTCAGAAGAAATTATTGTTTATTTTTCATTTTAGCAATAATATCCATCAGTAAAATTGATTGAGCAGTCAAATAATGTCAACATAATTACATCAGAAGCACGTTCTTTTGTTTATACCTCGGATAGTTTCTGCAGATCTATTTCGTCATCTCTTCCACAGCTAGTAATATTCACTGGAAGCCATAAGGCAATTCGTTGTTCATCAGGTACACACAAGCGATAAGCGAGACCCTTGCCACCTGTATCACGTATCAGAAAATAAATCGATATAATTGTTAATGTTTGTATAGATGAGGTAGCAAGGATGAATTTGTATTCAAAATGGACGACGCACACAATATTTATTAACATATGGAAAAGTAGTCTCTTTTGCTCAAATAAAAGGGGTCCCACAGTTAAGCAATGGGAGAAAATTGTCTTTTTTCACTTTCAACTTCAATTATTATAAAGGGAAAGTCTTTTATTTTTTGGCTCACTCTTAATTGTCTCATGTATATATTAAACTTTACTTTCCCTGATTTTCAAGGAAATCTGATGAAATACCTCGTCGTACAGGAGCACTAAACACCGCGAGGTATTCCCAAAATCTCACTCGATTTACGGCGAAATACACTGACATGCACCCCGTGTCATTAAAGTAGCGTGCTATAGACGGCCCTCACTTGATAATAGTCAGTCCGATTGACTTGGCTCAAACGGTATTTCCTAGAAATACTTTGCCAGATTCTACTCTCTAAAAAGGAATCTGATTGGTTACAAAATGGCGTCGTACCGTAGGAAAACCCATACCCTCTTCCGTACAGCCCTGCTTAGTGTGTTGTGTGGTAATGTATGCATTGTGCATTGACCTTGAACGCCTCTGTACACACAGCGTGCACACACTGGAGTCGAGTATAATTTATTTAAAGAGACTTTCATAGAAAAACTTGATTAATACATAAAGTCGTAATAATATTTTTACCAACAAATTCGTTAAAAAACATATTTTGGGATATTTTGTAAAAACAAATTCAGGGAAAAATTAATCTAGTAAATTTCTCCAAACAAATAATAATGCGCACCACAAACAAACATTCGCGGGAGCTTTGTTTTCCTTTTTCTTGCCTTATGAACGTGTGGAGAATTATGATAACAAAATGTATTATGAAAACTCAAATAATTGCGGACTGAATTTGTTGGGTTGGTGTTTACTTACGGTTCTCAGTGTCCACTTCGCATCTTTCGTTTGAAGGTACTGTTTGATTTCGTACCGCTGTCTGGGGCCACGAAAGATTCTGGGAACCAACTTGAATGGAGACTGCAGGACAGGCCGCTATTGATAGTAAGAATGTAAGTTTTTAAAACGAAACAACAACAACCGAAAAATGCTTATAAAAGAAAACCGGGTAGGCCTAAATGTGTGTTCTATAATAGATATGGTTTTAGATTACATTTTATATTTGAAAATAAGATTTGGAATTATTATAATAATATTTGTAGGCTTAAAATTGTCATTTTGTACTCGTCCAGTTTAGCACCAGTACTGGCCCAGTACGACGCCGGTGCCCAGCGCCGGTTTGCAAACATTCGCCCAAACACGGGAGCCAGCATTGGCAAAGTTAAGCATACAATGTTTGCTGGGCGGGTTCGATTGGATGTAAAAGGAAAAAACAATTCAATAACCATTTGAATTGTCAGTTAGATGCAATGTATGACAAAGACCTTGCTGCCAGAGCAACTCCTGACAATCCATACATCTTTCATTTCCTTTGATGCTACTCGTAGCTAAAACATTGAATGGTTTAATAAAAATTATATTTTGAGTTTATTAACTCATTGACTCATCTACCTGGCCTATACCATTCTTCACCCCAATGTCACTCCCCTGATGTGGCAGTGACTCCAACGCGTTAAGGCAGCTGTTTCAGTATCCATCTATGCGGCATCTTTAATACGCCAGCGAATGCTAGCGATTTGAGGCTGCGTCCAATGAAGTGCACACTGACGTCACTACCACATCAGGGTGAAAAATGGTACATACATACTACTATCTTTTGCTCACAATTTTAAACAAATAACCAAATTGTAACACCATACCTGTAATTTGAACAATGACCACACAGGTAGCTGTGTTGCCATGGGGATCCCAAGCTTTGTAAACAACCCGGTGATTACCAACAGGAAACTGTGTTGGTGGGTGATGTGAGCTTTTCCGGGCAACCTCTATGCCGGAATTGTCTGTGTATATTGGTTCTGACCATGTCACGTTTTTCACGGATTCATCTGTGGTTACATATTGCTCCATAATGATAGGGCAAACTAGTGTTGGAGGTTCATTATCTGTTAAAACATGGTAAAAACATCTAAACGTTTTTGTATATGACTTTTTTGTATATAAAACTTCTAGTAACATTTATATTGCTAGAGTTAGACACCTGAATAGAAAATTTATCATCCCGAATGACACTCTCTTCTGTGCTATGATGGTTACCATGTTACTTTATTGATAAGTCCTATATTCACCAACGTGTTGAAAACGAAGGTAATAACTAAATCAACCATGCTATATGGCCAAAATTGCTTCCAGCATGACACCTGTTACCAACTGTCAACATTTGACAACCAATTAGCGAAAGTCACTTCCTGGAAAGCTGGACTCAACAAGGTCATCTGATGTAACTGATCCCATCTTAGTGTGTGAGCCTAACAAAACACCATAATAATGTTCAATTCTAGAAAATGCCTGATAGCAATTGAACCGGATTAGCTTTTGGCGGGAAAAGGTCATCGAACTTTGCACGGGGTCAAATTTCAAAATTGTTCAAATTGTTTTAAAACCATTCCAATGTATTCCTCTAGTCACAATGATTCCGAAAATGTATAGTTATATTCTAATGTCTTGCTTACCAGGTACACGCGTAGTTTGAAGATCTGTTGTCATGGTTGTGTAGGAAGCTACGAATAAAAAAGACATGAACAATTTGCAAGCTATTATAAAATTGTGAGTCTCAAAATATAAATTGACGATTCACTCGCAGCAATGCTTGTATAAGGTACATTTTATAATTGGTGTATTGACGCATTTGATTTAAATTCATATTGCAGCCAGAGCTAAATTGTGACGTTTCATGTCAAAAGGAGACACTTTTGGGCAGGAATGTAAATGGAGAAATAACCAAAATCTGCCCGGTGGTGATTTTTTCACAATTTGGGTTTATTGCGAATTTGTGATGTTATTAATGTTTAAAATATTATCTGATAGTTTTAGACCGGAATATAACTGTCATCTTGTATTTTTTGACACATTTTTCAAGGTAATTCCTACTCTCAACATTGTCAATAATATTTTTAAAGGCCGATATCTTAATTTTCAATTTTATAATACCATAACTTACGAACTCAATATCTTCGCTTAGGAATGTCCGATTTCATTGGGGAAAACGGCGTTGTGGAGCAAAATATCTATTATTTAAGATACAGGTTGTATCAAAATGTTTGGTACCCATCAGTTTTGGATGTTTATTGACAAGCCTGTTCTTCAATATGCAACAATGGACTCTCTTGAAATGCCCATGATTTATAATTTAGTTGTATGACCTTTCATAACATTCATCTATAAATAAGGTAGCTCCTATGTTGCATTTTGTTGTGATGGTCTTGTCCATAATCACTGGAAACTTGATGGGTACCAATCATTTTGATACAGCCTGTATGTAAAAACCTTTAAATTGATAACCTGCCCAAAAGTGTCTCCTTTTGACATGACACGTCACAATTGTGCAAATTTGTGTCGTGAAGGTAAGTGGCCACGGAGATGGGGTCGCCTCATCTGTAAGGTTAGAACTTATGACATTTCATAATCCCATCAAAGGTGTTCTTACCGGGTGGTTTTATGTGATCTTGATCTAGTAAATGCATTAACCTAGCACTGTTGACTTTTTACACTTCATGAAAGATCATGAAAGGTCTTTGTTCTTTAGCATGTTTAGAGAGATTCCACTTTTCAGGTTTTAGCCTGAATTCCCTCGTTTTCATTTATTTTCAGCCCGTTCAGGCTGTATTCACGTGGTTTGTTAGGTTTTTCTCACTAGTTTCAGGTTTTTGAGTGAAACTTAGTCGCATCTCTGTCTTTAACAAATGACCTTACCGCTAGCAATGGTTGTTATGATCGGCGTAGTCATGGTAACAGTAGTAGTTGCGTCCTCTGTGATGAATAAAACAAATACCAAATCAAAGAAATACATACATCAGGTGGTCAGGAAATATTGAAGTCCAGAATAATGCATCTTTTGTCCTTATTTGTCTTTAAAGGATGTCTCCGGCAATCACAACATTATGCCTTATATGTTAAAAAACAATTACCAAGCACGAATTACGTGGTTTTATTTGAAAAAAACTCATATTGACCATAAATATCAATAAAAACAGCCGGGTCTCAACACGCGATGTTCAAAATTCCCACGCCGAAATTTTCTAGTGCAATGACGTCCTGGTTACTTGTGTTCAATTGTTGTCATCCTTTATTGTATTACTAAGACGTTATTGTGCTGGTCAATTTCGCTACCCTGGAATTTTGAATATCGCGTGTTGAGAGACGGCTGTATTAATTCCTTTTTATGGTCAATATGAGTTTGTTTCAAATAAAACCACGTGCTTCGTGCTTGATAGTTAATTTCCTATCATATACGGTGTGCAAAAAGTTCGTTCCGCCCTTATGTCCGGTTTGCTCTAAGCATATTATCACTATAGTTAGAGCACCATCAGCTTTTGCCCTCAGGATTACTTGCTATGAATGTTCTTAAGGCATACACACTGTAAAAATTATCCAGCCATTTTAATTTTCTTCTAGTGCGGACAGACGTGTGTCTTGAGGAATTTAAAGAACCCCAAACCTCGGAGAATTTAAAGATGGCGTCCAAAAAAACCGACAATGGCTTGTTCAAGGAGAGAGAAATTGCAAGAGAATGGAAGAAGAAGGTCTTAACCCAATAGAGAAATATTGTGGTTTAGTCTAAAAGAAAGGTTTTTTGAAACTCCTTATTGCAAAATCATAACACCACTTACAAATAGAGTCCAGAGTGTATGGCAAAGCCTAGATAAGAATAAGGAACTTCTTGTGCCATTAGTTGACATTATTTCTGTGGCAAGCATGGTTTGGAGTTATCATGGTGATTGACCACATAAGGATCCAATGACTTCAAATAAATTTGTTTAACATCTCTACTTATGTAACAACATAACAAATAACAAGTAGCCTTGAAATGCATTGTGTGAGTTTCATTTTAAACATGTTATAAATGCTTTTGGGTAGGGGCGGAACGAACTTATTGCACACGGTATATAAAGCATAATGTTGTGATTGCTAGAGAAAACAATTGCCATGCACGAATTACGTGGTTTTATTAAATGTTGCAACTAAATTTAAGATGCTAACGCATCAAGTTGCTAACGCCGGGAATCCAGGAATGAATGAATGAATGAATGAATGAATGAATGACATGACCTTATTCTTCCACACAGGGAGTGTGAATTTCAAATGAGGTTACCTGAACGTGTGACTCCATTTGTAATCTACACCCCCTGTGTATGAGATTAAGATCATGTTTATGATAGTAGATGTATGGATTTCAACTGGTATAGCCAAATTGGTTATTTGGCCTATCACATATAAACCGTTATCAGTTGCCTACCTTCATCAATGTAAAAACGTCCTAAATGCAAAAACGCAAACGTGTCTTGGACTGGTATTCCATAAATAATCACAAGAAATGTTACGTCTTCGTTGTGAGTCACAATGCTATGGCTACCGATCTCGACTCTGCCTCTTACAACGCACACATTTCTCTCCTCCAGTGATAATCTATTCCATGTTGCCAATGATGTGGTTTCGTCCAGCAACAGCTCGTTAATGTGCTCACATTTTACAATGATATTAATATAACAATGAATAATAGTATTTGGATTTCCTCCATCAAATGCATAAAAAGTAACATTATTTGCATATGAGGATACCGGTGGTATTGTTACCATAGCAGCACCTCCAATCCTATCTGTTGCGAAACTTTTCATATATTGAGAAACATAAATTGATCCATCGGAAATGATAGATATGATCTCATCGCTTGTGCCTTCATATATTTCATATTTTCTAAGACGACGCGTTTCTCCTTGATTTATAACAACTGTAACATTATCAGAAGCGCCTATAAGCCGATACGCATATCCTGAAGTTCGATTCAAAATGGCGCCAGAACAAACTCAAACGGTGCACGTGACGCCGGAGGTATGGGTAGCATTTGTTCGATTATTGTTGCGCATGGACCACTCCCGACTGCCGGTACGTATGCGCAGGTCATTCCAGATATCACAGCAATTGACGAATTCGCACTAACGAATGACCCTGTTAAATCCGTTCCTTTGACTGAATTCTCGTAAAAGAAGCTCTCATACGGCTGGAGTACATAATCAAGTTCCCCACCAATACTTAATTCCACGTGTACAGAAGTCACTTCTGACAAAGCAGATATTGAGAAAAAGACCGGAAATTGTTCCGACCCAAAAATATGCGAATTTCCAATGATTAGATATTCATTGTCTAGAGCGTTAGTCGGGAACACGGTAAAAGATTCGGCCCATGCACCATATTGGAAGTACACATTAACAGACACAGGCCACGTAGAGTTCACAATAACAGATGGAGTTAACACATCACCACGATTTGGAAAAACGTATCTAGGTAATGAAATTCCGATGCCTTGGGTAAGAGATGGTTCGATGACGTCACCATCTTCGAAGTTGAGGTCGGGTACTGTAATTACTACATGACAAGGGTGTGGTGACAATGTGGTGATATACACGTACGGGGTGGCGCCATTTCTCATGTAACTCACTGGCATCGCAAATACAAATTTCTCTCCTACTGAATCTGGATACCCTACATGTACACACAAAGATATAAAGTATCAAGTATTATGACGTCATCGGGAATCAAGGTGTTTAACATCACAACCCAGCTGAAGTTCAGTGGCACTGACCGCAAAGTTGGTTGCTCCAATGTATGTTGGAATAATATGGTTGACTAGATTGAATTTAATCTCTCATTTTAACTGATTATGTTCTTATACAATAGCTGCGCCCATGTCCACATGGTGAATGTATAAATTCTAATTAAAGATATAGTGTACATGGCTGTTTATGGCTTAATGGCGGGCCAATATAGTCCAATTCTGGGCCACTTCCTTTGTTTGGCTATATCTCAAATTCCGAATTCCGACTGAATTTGCTTGATCACATCACATATATGCAAATCTTAAAAATATTTGGTAATCAATCCAACAATCTACCAAAATTCCCAACCTCCAATTTGTACCTACCTTTCACAGTCAAATACATAACGCTTAACAACATCCATAACTGAGCAGAAAACATCTTGCCGTTGTACTATATAATCGATATACACTCTGAGAAAATTAAAACGATATGAACATTTTAAATCACATTCTTAACAATATTTTTATTAGGTTCTTCATAGGCGTAAACCACTGGGGGATCCCCAAATATGTTGATAAGGGGGGTCCATACAATCATCCTTCCAATGTTGACGCCTGTATGTGGGTTTCGGACCAAATTACCCTCATATTCGTAGCCTTAAAAGGGCCACTTTTTGCCCGCTTCTACTATTAAGCTTGTTCTGTTCGCCAAAGGTGCTGGATTCACTATACTTCAAGAAATTGTTTCCAACCCTATTTCTACATGTCAAAAAGAAATCTACGCCACTGTTATTAATTTTAATATTACTACTAATATTGTCTGCAAAAGAGACCACGATTTAAATCTTCATGGAAGACGGTCGCCATTATTGTTAATTGAAAAAGGTAGAAAATATTGTAAAATAACAGATAGATACAAGTAATAAGCTTACCTTACTTAAATGATAACTGATCCTGTACAGATCCCAACTGTTTTGATAATAAAGTGTTGTACAAACTATTCTTGATGACTGTACAGCATTTCCGTTACGTCCTTGGTAGTCCACGCAGAAAACCCTGATGGAAACATCCCTTCAGTTCTAATACCCATAATGCATTTCCTTTTGCAGCATTATCACAAAATTAATGCACTCAGAACGCTACTGACCATCCATCCTCTATTGTTACGCATAGTCGTGCTGGAAGTCGATCGAGTCATGGTTGAAATCAACACAATTCTGAGACACACATTTTTGCTTTCAAATTCATTTTCTCGGTCAAATGAAAAACAATAATTGTAGGATTTTCATGTCAGATAAAACGATGATAGTGCTTGCATATACCTAACTGTAGTTAGGTTAGGAAAACGACTGGAGGTCTAAGACTAATTCAATAAGTGCTGACCTGACCGTAGGTCAGATCAAAGGTCATTCCTTGTTCTGCGAAAAGTTTGTATTATTCATGTTATTATCTCCGTCATTACCTGTCAGTTGTAGATTCTCTAGCTGTATTAAGGATTAAAGTTTCTTCACAAAGCTAAACTTTTATTTGTCAGTGTTTTGTTTGTGTCACATAACGTAGGTTTAACTCCAGTAAAATAAAAAATAACAACACGGTGTTGAAATCAGGCAGAGTCTTTTAGTGTAAGATTTTCGATTTTGACAGGCCTCAGCTGAACTTGGCCCGTGAGTATGGGGCCAACCTTTTAACTTTCAAATTAATATAGCTCGCTAATGAAAGATTTGTCCTAACTCGTACGGGTCTATATAGTTTTGTCTGAATTTCCGTTTTGATATCACTATTTTTCAGAATTTTTCAGTTTTCAACAAGATAACGTTTTAATATCATCACTGCCATTACATAACTTGTTATTAGTTTAATTCAATTGTTAATCATGAAATTAATATAATAAAGCAAAACATGTTTCATGTGTAAGACATAAGCCGCTCTATATGCAAGAACAAGATAGTGACATGTCTGGTCGTTCCATAAAGCTTACAAATTATTATCGCATCTGTACATGGAAGATACATATAGCACTTCTGGAAAGGGTAATATGATGAGTTAAATCAGTCCTTTTACAAATGGGACATATTTCAAAAAGTGATCCGATTTGGGCGCTCTCTAAACTTGCTGCTTTCTTTAATTTGTCAACGTTTTTGGTGGATTAAAGTTGACAAGAAAACAATGAAAGTAATTTTCCAAACTTCCGGTAGATTCACGCACAGGATTATGGGATTGCAATCAGAGACTCTTAGTTTGAAAGCAATAACCGGAAACTATACCTTGTGGAGGAGTTTCCCGCCACAAAAGCTGCTAACGATGAGTGTCTGCTAATGACCTTTCATATCAATAAAGCAGCACCGCGATTATTGCACTAACATAAAATATTACTTTCATTTAGAAAGTGTTCATAAATGGGGAATAAAAAAATGTAATCAGAAGTTCCCAGTAGTAAAAATCTCAACTTTTTTTTAGAAAAGTGGAGGATGAGGCTGTGGATCTATAAATCTTCAAGAGATTTCACGTGTTTTCCATTTCCTGTGCACACTGCATTTTTCGGTGTTAATTAGTATCATTTTCTTTTTGCTTTGCATTACATTATTTCCCCATAATTGCTTTGTTGCTTTTGATGTATGCCCACTTGTTTCTTTTGTTTTGCTCACGTGATTCTTTTGTAGTGGGCCTACATTATTAGCTGTTTTAGTTTTTTGCTTTTCTTGTGCTTATTATTATGTTTGACCGATGGTATTTGCTTATTATTATGTTAGACCGATGGTATTTGCTTATTATTATATTAGACCGATGGTAATTGCATTGTTGTTATTGTTTTGCTCTTGCTCGTTCACCTCTTCCTTTGCAATTCTCATCACGGTTTTTGTCTAATAGTATATATTTTGTTGGTAAATTTTGCTTCAAATTTTTTTTTTTTTTTCCTTTTTGCTTTCTGCACAGTTAATTTTGTGGCCTTTGCTCTCGTGTTTCCGTTTCCTGTGCAGATTGCATTTTAGGTGTTAGTTTAAGTTTCTTTTTGCGCAGTTATATATTTTTTATTCATTCATATTGTTTGTTGCTCTTGGTGTACGCCCGCTCAGTTTTGATTGTTTTTTACTCTCGTGAATTTGTTGTGGCGGGCCTACATAATTTGCTCTTTGCTGAAGTTAGCCAGTTGGTTAGTGCAATGTGTTTCTGCATCTGCTGCTCATTAATCATTCCTTCATTGCATTACCCATCTTGGTGTTATTGTATTTTTCTTTTATCTTAAATTATCTCGTGATTATCTTGTTTTTCATATTATTTTGTTTTTATGATAATGTTATCTGTACTTTTTATTGATGTTTTTATATTTTATCTGTACTATTATATTTTGTTTTAATATTGTTCAGCGCTTTGTGATCTTGTTTGATGTAAATGCGCTTTATAAAAATAAAGTATTATTATTATATTATTATTATTTCAGTTCATGTGAACTACCATCGTGCAAATCATATTAAAGGTGCCGTATTTGGCAGAGTACCTATAAGCTGATGAAGTTTAGCTATGGAGCCATTTCAATATCACCCCACCCCATTTAGTGGGAAAATGTCATTGTAATTTACATAGGGAGTAGAGTGCCTAATGTTACGAGTCGTACTGACTCAAGGCCAAAATCACCTTTTACCCGAACTCACACGAATGCACAACACAAATACACTGTTTAATTAAGCTAACAAAATCTAACTTTTTCAGCTTTAAACCAATTCCAATAATTGAAAAAGCACTAATACAAGTGCGTCTTGTCGTTTGTTTGTTTGTTTTTTGTGACATTAACCAAACAATCACTTTTATTCTCCTTGTCAAAGAATTGTTCAGTGGTGATGTGATACAACTGTTGACACATTTTGATAGCCTCTTAAAGCTAGCAACTATTTTAAACTGTTGGCAAAATATTGCACTGATCATTTCATAGTGAGTGTGTATACAAGAATACAAATATCACAGATATACTTTTGTAGGTCATGTGGTTCTTGAGTTATGTTGTAAAGAGGGCTGAAACAACAACACTTTTGTAAAACGTACATAACTCATTAATAACAATATATTAAGCAAGTTTTTAAAGTACATGATTCGTGGAATGAACTTTTGCAAAACATTTAAGTGTTATTTTTCAATAATATTGATTTAGACAATGAAAATCGGGTTTTTTTTGCTTGTAGCAAATTTACGCATAACACAATGACGACCGAGGCTCAAATTTCATCCTATGATGAACCCTTTATTATAAGAATTTCATTATTATTATATTACAGCAAATTGTTTATTATCCTTTAATTTTTATTCTTTTAAGGCGATATAATACCCTGATTTTCATCAGTACCCATCTTTTTTTTGTTGCAAATTTATGAAGTATATAAATATGTTCATCATCTCATGTCCTGAACTTATAAAATATCTCTACATACAAAGTGGTTTTAAACCATTTTAGAAAATCATTTTAGCCCTATATATTTTTTTGTTTACTGTATCCTGGTAACTGAGATGTGTGTTTCATAACAAACCATAATTTATTCTATTGAACATGTCCAAGTAGAATACATTAATAGAATACATTAAATCCTTTGTTATACTATCTGTAGAAATGTACTCACTGATTATAACACTGAATAAATTAAATAGGCCTAATCTCTTCCACATAGACAATTTAATACTACACCATGTATGTATCTTCTATAATGTGTTGTTAGGAAAAGAGATTAAAAAAGGCTATAAGGTCATCAAAGGTCAGGTTATAGGTCAATTGGTTCAGGTCAAATTCAGGCATCAATTTTGAATACATGTGATAGTCTGTGATATCATACATGTCATAATGAGGCATCAATTTTGATATTTTGTCTGTTACTGGATATATAATGAAAATGTGTGAGGTGGATATACTAAAACACCTTGGGATGTAAATGGTGAGTACAATTTTGATTGCCTAGTTGAGATGGATTGGGCAAATAAATATAAAATAGTTACCAAAATCACAAAAATGAAGCTTACGGAAAACTACCTAATATGGTGGTATAGGTGACAAAAAATACTATCTTTTTCAACATTGCTGTAGTGTGGTTATGGTAACCTGTTTATGGCTTAATTAAGTTTCAGTGACATAGTGTCGCAAGTTCAAAATACAAAATATAGCTCAACATTGAAAATAGAAGCATTTTAACCGGTTCGTTTTTTGATAGTTGTGGAGCACCAAGTTCATGAAGTCATAAAAGAAATCAGGGACCACTTATTCCCATTTTACATATCAACCTTATTTCCCTAATGTGTTAGCAACGAACTCCGTTGATAGTAAGCTTTCCAAAATGAAGTGAATTTAAAACATCAGTGGTGTACCACTTTTTGGCTTATACCATTAGAAGCATGTACGCGTCATTGATACTGATGCCACCAATTGAACGAGAAGATTTGCCCCTTCATTTTGCATACCAGTTTGTCCAATTTCTTTTTCTCATTTCTTCACAAAATGCAAAAAAATGCAAATGGGTGTAGGGGGTGTAGTACCCCTTTAATCCAGTTATATTCAACACATCGACCACCAGAAAAGAATGCAATGATCCGCTGAGATAAAAATGATTGTGTAATGAAAAAAAAAAAAGTGAAAAATGTATAATACAGAATTGCTGTTTTTAAGAGAAAACGAAGAAACATGTCCTTACCTTGTGGTGTATACCATGCATTGCCATTGCAAGATTTAAAGAGGGCTGTCAAAATTATTAAAGCAAGCAGAGTAATCTTCTACATAAAGAGTTGCTGTTCTTGCCTTGCCTGGATGGGAAAGCGTTTATGATATGATGTCTATATCGATATGCCTGCTGATTCATAGAATAATTATGGTAACTGAGTTGAACATAAATTTGATTGCCGACAGTTATCAAAACAAGTGGTTGAATATGATGAGAACAGTATGAAACCTGCCTATACAGCTTATTCGCCAAAACTTGATTTACATCCACAGTCCTCAAAATTTAAGGATCTTTAGGATAAATGAATATTTACCCGTCTAGGAATTAGGTGCATACACCCCCCCCCCCCACCCATAAGAACACATACCACCTACTCGTATGTGTGTCCAACACGTGTTTTTTTTTACAACTGGGGACTTGTGTGTCGACTGGGGACTTTTATAGGCCAAACTCCTACCAATCGGGGAGCTGTTTGTTTTGTGTTTAGTACAACAGGGGACCTCACCCTACCCCAATAAAGTATCCATTTGTAGTAATGCTTTTTATATATATATTCGCCCATAGGGGGAGCCCTAGCCATAGGAATAACGATTAGGACGTCCCCACTTGTAGGTAAAGTCCCCAGTTAGTGGGAAAGGCACCCACAAAAGTCCTCGTTCGGAGGGGTTTACGAACTAATACCCTACACACCCCATCCCTACACACACACATACACCCCCCCCCACACACACACACCCCCACATACGAAATTTGTATTCAATAATGAACGAATACATTTGGACCACCAAAGCGGCATTACAAATCATTACATGAATAAATTACAAACAACATGATTATGAACTGGAATGGTTAATTCAATTTGACGTACGAGACTGTTTCGCAGTCTCCAAATGATGTTAGTTCCAATCATGAGACAGAGGCATACTTGGCAACAGCATTGGGAACAGGTTTCGGAAAACTAAGTTTCTTCAACCCACTTCGGAAACGGAAATGTACATGGCTGAGTGACCCAATCACGAAGACAAGGATTTTGCAATCAAATCCGCACAGTGTGAGCAAGTTACAAAGTGGAGTATACTTTGGACTGTGTGTTGTAACTTTCTTCAATGAAAGCATCGAAAGGACAAATAACTTCCAAGATGAAACACTTAATAAATGTGACTTTAGAACCTTCTTGTTAGAGGCTATCCGTGTTCTATAAGCTGCATATCCTATCAGCGACTCCTCGACTGCTATACCTTGTTTAGGTTTTTCAAAAGAATGCCTGCATGTGCAACCATGGCTGTTTCAAAATAGTCCGCCAAAGTCATGCAGGTAACTCCAAGGTCGTGCATTGAATTGGTTTGAATGAGGAATACTACGGGAACCTGGCTTTTGGATAACCTCTATACTCACAGATTGTGATTCCCTGATACCAATTCAGAGTCTATTTCAGGTGTGAGGCGCAACATAGGAGATCCTGCGTTCAGCTGACATGAGGGTTTTGATTGTATTGTGCTCAGTCAGGAGAGTGGTATTAGCGGCGGAACACAATCAGACAGGTACTCGGGAACACTTTTGGCGAGGCATATGTGATGCGATCAAGCAAAATCAGTCGGAAGTCGGAAATATTGACTTTGAGATATAGCCAAACAAAGGAAATATTTCCTTTTGTTTCTTGTTGTTTTGGAAACTTTTTAATTGCTCATATCTTTGGAACTAGTTGTTCAATTTCAATGGGGGTTTCTGCAAAATGCAGCTTTGTAAATCCTTGTTACTATCCTATAAGTAGGCATGTCCACTAAAAATTGAAGTACTTTAAAATTGATTCAGACCTAACTTATTGGCTGGGGATTGATGAAAGAAACATTTTGGCGTTTAAATAATCTTAATCGGACGTTTCATTCCAGAGATATGGCCTTTCGAGTGTCACGGTTTTATATAGGGCTGCTAGAACATGTTAAAAAGTTAAAGTCCAAAAAGGAATACTAACAGAAAGTGCAACTTTAAGGTACTTTTTCTTAATGTATTTATTAACTAGCGTTATCTGGAACATTATATTTGCTTATAACAACATGAAAATAAGATCATCCTGAAAATTTAATCGATTTTGTTGACATACAACAAAAATATAAGACCTCAAAACCCATGGTTTGTTTGGTGAAACCTCAAGCATGATCATAGATGGCCGCCATGGAAAATATCTCCATAGAGGAGATGAACAATAAGTGCATTATTTTAAATGAATAGCGGTAGTCTTAAACATTGTTCAATCTTTTAAGGTCAGCACATTTTATCTTCAAAATTATTATATTTCATCATGGCATAAGTTTGGTAACATTAATCACTACCAATTTTGAGAAATTTGCTCCAACTCAAAGGTTATCTTTACTACATTGAGCAATACACTGTGTGTGCATGGAAGCCATGATGGATAGCATATGAAATGGACATGGTAGTGAGAAGTGCACGGGGAAGTAAAAGATTTGAGATGGGCCGCGGTAGGCTTAAACATTCTAAATTTCTTAACATCCTACACATTTTGTCTTCAAAAATAGTTAAATTTTATGAGTATGTAAGTTTGCTTGTATGATTCACTCCAAATTCGGAGATAATTGCGTTTGAACACCTGATGCACGGAATGGTGTCACTTCAACCTGTTGTAGTTCTCATCTCATTCAATTTCTCATTAAAAAAAGTTGATCTCTTCATGAAGGAAGGTCCTCTCTATTTACTGACCAAACAGGAAAAAGTTTGGTTAATGTGTTCTGGTGGAATCAGGAATTTCTTGAAACACCCTGGTATAGGCCTACATTTGGATCAAAACAAGTATGTACGCCATTTAACAGGCCTGGGATTTCTTGTATCGATCAGTTTCTCCATAGACAATACGTGTGTGAGTGCACGCACACAGTAAATGAAGAATCGTTCTAGTGGAAACTGTATTGACAGTGGTCATCCCTACTATAAGAAACTGAAACTGATATTTCCGAGTTCCGACTGATTTTGCTTGATCGCATCACATATAAACACAGTGACTAAAACTTTGAAAGTGATGCGCTCTTCAGCAAGGAGTCAGTACAACTGTTTTAAGTATGTGCTAGCATGACCATATTGGAGGGATTTACATATCAGCTTCTCAGCCAATTATGGATGCGCTGTAATCTTTGAATGTATGCTTTACAACAACCAAGAAGTCGCCCGTTGCCATAATCGATCTTGGAAAGGACAGGGGCATTTATGACCAAGTGACAAGTGTCATAATCCACGTGCCGTCGTATCCGGGATATGTTGCGAAGCTGGTACGTAAGGTTAGAACAAAGAGTCTTGACGTGAATGGCGATAGACATTTGACAGTCAAAATATAACCCCTAGGTTACGCACAGAATCTGAAGGACAAATGGATTTGTCCCCAACCTTCAAAGCAACCGGTATCATTGAGCGCTTCAGGTGTGGAGTAAACTCAGTTTTGATGTCATTAAGTTTCAACATATTCATACTCATCCGAGCCTTACACAGCTATCGGTGTGCTCGTAAGAATCATTCTTTATATCCATGAATTGGCATGTTAGTATATATTAGTGAGTTGGTGTCCTTTGGACACAGGGTGTTGTGATGCGTCTAGTGCCTTAGCGAGGTAGATTAGTAGTAGCATGTAGTTTAGTGCTTGTAATTTTCTGTTTTCAGCTTCTGCCGCTGGCTAGCCGTAAGGCGAAAAGGGAAGCAAAGTACGTAAACCTTCCCCTGCAAGTACATAGCCTCTCCTACATCAAGACTCTTACAGTGCCTCCCAGCGACAACACACGGTAACTGGGTACCCCACGGCCCCAGGCGAAACTGTAAGGGATCTCGGAGCAGCCTTGGGCCCGAGATGCGGTGTGCAGGCCCACAGGCGAGTGGACATGCCCTGGCGCCCATCGACCAAGTCCCATCAGCTATGGGTCAAATAGCTGAGGTAGTTCACTACCTCAGGCGGTTTTGAGATGCAATCTCTTGTCTCCGACAGAAGGGCGTTTCATAATAGTTAATACTATATGGATACGGTCAGTGAACACAAGCAGGGAGTCCTGAGACCTGTACAACTTACCACATCTGGTTGGAGACGGAAGTGGTAAGAGTGAAGGTCGTTGATAAAATTATTTCTCATTATTATACAGCGTCCACAAGACAACAGCTGTGAGAAGGTAAACTCCTATGTTAAACCATTCTGTAGGAGTTGCGACCGCAGAATTAAGCAGCAAAAGAAAAACTATGACAGCAAACCTAAACTACACTAGGGTTAGAGTCCCTACAAAAACATCAACTCCTGGAGCTGACACGGATTCTGATAAATCAAATGATGGCTTGTCCTCAAAGCCACAAGGAAGGGACAAGGCTGACATATGTGGAAGCAAAAGGAACTGCAAGAAAATTGTCACAATCTCCACCATGAATGTGAGGACCATCAGAGAACAAAGATGAAGCGAGGAACTAGTGAGCAGCTTAATGGCATACAACATAGACATCCTAGGGATACAGAAACATCGTATAGTCCACAAGGAACCAGTCAGATATGAGAATATTCTTGGCCAGACGTTAATTACAACTTCAGCTGTCAGAAATAGAGCAGGTGCAGCAACTGGCGGAGTTGGCATCGTTCTCAGTTCTAGTACAAAAAGCTCACTAGCTAGCGTGACACAATACACAGACCGTATCCTGGCTAACAACTTTCAGGGTAACCCAGCAACAACAGTAATAGTTACCCATTGTCCAACTAACATGAACAATGAAGAGAACATTGAAGCACACTATGACAACTTAAGAAGAGCCATTGATTCCATCCCAGCTCACAATGTCCTTGTAATAGTAGGAGACTTCAATGGTAGAGTTGGAACTGGAGATGCAAATTATACCTATCATAACACAACCAACAGAAATGGAAAGTATATGGTAGATTTGGTAATTGATAAAAACCTCATTATTGCTAATACCTACTTCCGAAAGAGGAATGGAAAGCTGTGGACGTACATGAGCCCAACGGGAAGCAAATATCAACTGGACTATGTTCTGATTCGGAAAAAGTGGAAGAACAGCTTGCTGAACGCTGAAGCTTATAGCACCTTTTCCAGCATAGGAACTGATCATAGGAGCGTATCAGCAAGGATCAGACTAAGTCTAAGAAAGAGCAAGGCTTTGTCAAGAAAGAAACACTACGACTGGAGGGTACTGTGTTCAAACATCAAGTTACAGCAGCAATGCACAATTGAGGTACGCAACAGATTCCAGCCTCTAGAAGACATCAATGAAAATGCAACCGAGCGATATGAGAGATTCATAAGCGCCACTACAGAAGAGAAGATCATCCATGTTAGAAAGAAAATCAGGAAGGCGTGCTTCTCAAGTGATCACAGAGTAACAACAGCAAGACAGAAAATCAAGAAGGTTTATGAGACATATCAAGAATCCACAACCGAAGACAACAGGCTCAGTTGTGATCAGGCAAGGTCTGAACTAGCAGGAGCCTATAATCAGGCAATAGAGGACGATCTCAACATCAAGCTGAGAGAAGTTTAAATGGCTCATGACAACTGTAAAGACAGTCAGAGTTGGAGACTGATTAATGACATTACAGGAAGAAAATCGTCAATGAGGGGCCAGCTCAGATGGAAAGAGTTAACAACTGGTATCATCATTTCAAAGACCTACTAGGAAGTTCCCCAGATATAGAGGGAGAAGACGATATGATAGAGCCCATCACAGATGATCTCACGATTGAGGTTGGTCATTTTAGCCATGAAGAATACACAAGGGCAAAGACAGCAATAGCAGAGGGAAAGAGTAGTGAAGAAGACGGCATCCCATCAGAAGTCTTAAAGAGATGTGACCTGGATTACCTGGTGCTAGGATTTTGCAACGATGCATTGCTGAAAGAAAGAATGCCTGATCAGTGGTCTATTCTTAACATAATCCCAATACCAAAGCCAGGAGACCTAAGTCAAGGAGGTAATTACCGTGGCATCAGCATATCCTCAATAGCGGCCAAAACCTTCAATAGGTTGATACTCAACAGGATAAGCCCCAAGGTTGATGGACTTCTGAGAAACAACCAGAATGGCTTCAGAGTGGGAAGAACTACTGTCAGCCACATACTGGCTCTTAGAAGGATAATAGAAGGAGTGAAGGCCAAAAACCAGCCATTGTAACATTCAATGACTTCCGAAAAGCCTTCGACACTATTCACCGAGGCAAGATGCTACAAATCCGCAGAGCCTATGGGATACCACAATAACTTGTGGATGCCATTAGAAGGACATACAAGAAAACCAGAGCCAAAGTGGTCTCCCTTGATGGAGAAACTGAGCTGTTTGACATCGCAGCCGGCGTTCTACAAGGTGATACCCTTGCCCCGTATCTGTTTGTGATAGTGCTTGACTATGCTTTGAGAGTGGCTATAGATGGCAAGGAAGAAGCACTAAGATTCCAGCCTGAAAGGAGAAAGAGCAGACGAGTTGGGCCAGAAGTGGTAACCGACCTGGACTTCGCTGATGACATCGCCCTACTGTGAGAAGAAATAAAACAAGCTCAGGAACTGCTACAAAGGGTAGATACATCAGTCGGAAGAGTCGGCTTAAAGATGAATGCCACCAAGACAAAGTTCATGTCCTTTAACCAAGATCAGCAAGTTAACATCAGCACAAATAATGGTACAAAGCTAGATGAGGTGAAAGACTTCAAATATCTCGGAGCATGGATGGCTAGCACAGAGCATGATGTCAAAACACGCAAGACAGCCTCTTGGAGAGCATGCAAGAGCTTAAGTAAGATCTGGAAGTCTGCTCTACCAAAGAATTTCAAACTGCGGGTCTTCAGTGCAACAGTGGAGTCTGTGTTAACGTACGGATGTGAAGCCTGGACCATAACTCCCAAACTATCTAAAGAGCTGGACGGCTGTTACACTCGTATGCTTAATGCAGTGTACAACATCCATTGGAAACAGCACATAAGCAACAAAGAGTTGTGTGGAGACCTCCCAAGGCTCTCGGAGAAGATCAGGGAAAGGAGAACACGCTTCGCTGGCCACTGCTTCAGGAGCAAGTGTGAACCTGTCGCCAACCTGATAAACTGGGCACCCAAACATGGAACAAGAAACCCTGGTAGACCACCCCTTACATATGTAGATGTACTCAAGCAAGACACCGGACTGGAAGCATCTGACTTGGTAACGGCGATGCAGGACAGGGGGATATGGAGAGCTGTCGTGGTTCGGGAAAACAACCCGAAATAAGCAAGTAAGCAAGTAAGTAAGCGGTATAGATTGAAGAATCATTTTGAATGCTTCTTTGGTAAAAAAATGATGCTTTCAGAAAAAGTTGCATTTTCAACATCCCATACATCTAATGTACAAACCGTTTTCGATATCATTTCGTTATGAACACGGCAGAGTGCCGAATACGCAAAATTGCTGTTCTGAGTAAACGGCGTTTGAAAATCTTGGTACCATTCCATTGGACCTTCTAAAAATTTAGAACATTCGTGAGCACTCATTTGAAATGTATATTATAGAAGTGAATGTACACGAATTATTGGCAATACTTGCATGTTCTGAAATAATAATTATTGATACAAGGTGTCCCATAAAAAAGGTTACATGTAGAAAATGTACCGCATTTTGTGATGGTTCAACAAAACAATGTGATTTTTTCAGATATTATTTATTCATCCTTCTTGTAACTGTTTGCTAAGTTTCAATTTCGTATCTTAAAAGTAACTTAACTTATGAGCGCAAGATGACAGGTATGTCAAGAGCTGGCTAACCATCAAAATATCGCACGAACATTGAACACAAGCACTGAGATTTTTTCTTTATTTAGAGGTTAATAACTGCGCATCGGTTATTTGGAGGCATTGTGAAAAATCTAAACATTTTGCATTTGGAACCGAGGAATATCCCGAGGGGCACAGCCCCGAGGGATATTCCGAGGTCCAAAGCGAGGTGCCCGACATATAGCCGATGCAAAGTTATTAACCTCATTCTTTCGTCACTTTGATCTTTAAAATTAACAAAATAACACAAAATTTTCCTCAAAAGTTTGTAAAAATAAACAATTCTTACATCTTCCCTTTCCCAAAATCGATCAGGCTAAAACAAAACGACCAATAACAAAAGTGCGTATCAGAATCTGTGCAAATATGGTAGCGCGCAATCCAAATACGGCAGCCAGCGCGCGCGCAGTTCGTTGGACGCATATACGGCGCACGCAGAAGTCAATTGTGTGCGACATTGGAACAATTACTCATTTTGCGGTCAATTGTGAGATATTAATGACCTCGATTTGCGTTCGCGTTTTCACAAATAATAAAATATGATTGGATCGCACGCATCGCGTTTATTAATGAGGTTATGAATATATTTTATGTTTCTCTTATTTTTCATTGTTGAACTTATTCCACAAAAGAAACATATTGAAAATTAGATATTGTACACTGAATATAATCAGTTTTAGAGCTTCTTGTCTCTTGGTGGTAACAAATAAAGGAAGATGGTCATTAGAGAAGAACACGTTTTTTGGTGAAAGCAGTTGTGCACACTGTATCCCCTGTCATCAACATAGTCAAATGAATAACAATCTTTTGCATTTAGACCTTCCTTGAATTTTGTTGACTTGAAATCGCTGCTGTTTGTTTTTACATTTTTGACTGAACTCTTGAAATAAAATTGAACAAGTTTTATTCTGTTTTTATTAGAATAAAATACTGCATCTGCCATGCTATGGCTTGGCCTACTCAAGTACCCGCCAAATGCACGGTGGCTATGACGGCAGTAGACCGAGCCTCATGTTGCATTACGGTATGTCACGTAAAGAGCTTGGTCAGGAATGCTTGGAATGCGGGCTAAGTACGTAAGTTGTGAACTTGACATTCACAGTGGTACTAGTAGAGGGTACATAGTTTATGTCACGAAAAGGATATTTATATTTGTTTACATTAACTTAGATTATTTTCAAAAATTTACATGTAACCTTTTTTGGGACACCCGGTATTACCCTTAAAACGCATTTTAACAGCTATTCGGCTTTATGCTGTATCCAAAATGTCTCTACCACTGCGCAGAGAGAGGCCGAATACGCATTCAACTACGTGTAAACCAAAGCACGCATTCTTGATTTGGGGCATTTGTGTAGAATTTACTGATCGTCATAAGGCTATGTAGACTTAACTTGCCAATGCTCATTAAGTTTGAGATTTAGATAACTTGACCTTTACCCCCTTTTACCCCTCCTGCATTAGAATAATCTTATTAGAATGACAAAACTAGACCCTCTTCTTGGACGGCAGCGGACATCGCTGCTCCCCACGTAAAAATCATCGTCACTTTCATCTGCATCTTTTGTTAGCTCAGTAAAGTAGTCGTTGTTTTCACACTGCTCCGAATTCTCGCGATTCACAATACAATGAGCCTCCAACGGTTGCTCTTGCTAGTCCAAACTTTGACCTCCAGGGTCGACATCGCCTTCATAACCACCATTGGGTTTTTAATACACGAGTGTGATAATAATAATGCTGAAAACAGTTCCACAAAAGATTCCGTGTGATCAATTGATCGGAAATGGATCTACTACAATTATTGTAAACTTCTGTTTAGTGTACACACGCGTGTGCCATAATTATATTGACATTTAAACACACATTGACATGTTCCTGTGTTGTATTCGTATTACGCGGGCTTTGGATGGCGACATTTGCCCATGATTTGCCCACTGCGTATTTTGGCCTTTCCCCATCGACCGCTGGAGGCGCATCGTATTGTGAATCGACCGAATTACACAGGTCTGTGTATGGCAACTTCTCTGCTCTGCAAGAGCACCTGTTTGAAGCACAGTCTGATGTGCATTGGCATTTGGCCATCTCAAGTATAGATTTGGGTGCTGGCAGGACACTTGTAGTTAACAGCACCAATTTATTATTTGTGTTCTGTACTGGATTCAAAAACTCTTTGACAGAAGACACTCTCTTGACTTGGACACATACTCTGAGGATATGTTGCTTCAAAGCAAGCATAAATAGTTGGTGGCAGCCTTGTACTTTCTGCCATGTGTGTGCAGAGAAGATACCATCGTAGTTCAGGTATAGCTTAATTGCATACTTATTCCCTTAGGGCAGTATACTGAGCACACAAACACGGCTAAAGTAGAAACAGTGGCTTCTGTTACATCTACTCCTTCCATGAGTGTGTGGAAAGCATTGATTGTAGCACTGGGGGCTTTTAGGAAGGCTTTCATCCGTGTTCCTTTACCTGTTCCATTTTTTCAGTATTGTCTTCACCGGTTAATGAATAGAACAACGGTAAAACATGATTGAATCCCTAGGCGATAACGTGTACGTATATAGTCCGTCCAGGAGGCATTCCAAATCGGTTGTATCTTGATTAGTCCTGATGCCGTTGCCGGAGAGAAAATGATCATTTCTGCATCTGTGTGAGTGTTTGAGATGCTGACACAGCCAAGCATATCATCAATATATCCGCTTCCTCATGATTATTGTCCTCAAATTGCAAGTTAGCATTGCTCTTTATAATATGTCCAGATGCTGAGACAATTACCAATTTTGAGGATTCCATGTTGCACTCTGAAAGACCTTTGCTCGATCAGGTCATTGTTTGGTTTGAGAAAGAAGACGGCTCATAGGTTACCAGGATCTTTCCCATGACGTCTTTTCCCCTAATCTTGCTCTTGAGGGAAGTATACTCATATACGTGTCAAAAACGTGAATGATCTCATCAATGTTATCAGTCATTCTCCATGTTCTCATCAACCTGACATTGAAGCATTTACTGAGATCCTTCATTGTATTCACCCATGCTGGCTTTGTCAGTTTCTGAACTTTATACAATCATACCATCCACTACTGCAATTCTTCTATATACTAGGTCCCGGGGGCACTTCAACTTTGGAGGTGACGCGTATGTAGGGCTGTTAAGAGTAAGACCCCTTTTTCAGCATCGCTGTCACCCAAAGACCCCATATTTTTTACGAACACATGCTCTGTCACCCAAAGCCCCCTTATTTTTACATTTGATCTGTCACCCAAAGACCCTTACAAGTTCAATTTGAACAGCAACTTCCATTTATCACCGATTTTGTTACTTATTTTGGAAAAAACAATGAAATTTGAAGCCATTTCGAGCTAGAAATGCGATTTTCGAGGTTTTTGTGGCGCTGTTTCGGCTCTCACCCAAAATTTCAATTAAAAAAAGTCATGTTCTCACCCAATGACCCCATATTTTTAAATTTTGCTCTCACCGAATGCCAAAAATCATGCTCTCACCCAATGACCCCATATTTTTTACATTTTGCTCTCACCGAATGCCCCTTAGTGCGAAAGTGCCAGCCCTACACCTATATCCTTTTCATATTGAAGTGCCCCCCAGGACTAGGTCGTGACTCATTAAGAGGGTGGATGTTTTCTCTCTAGTATTTCAATTTGGAGTTGACTCATTGAGTTGCGTGCACGCAGTCGCTGTGGTATATGATACACTGGGAGGTTGCTCATTGAATTGAGAGGATGAAGGCCTCGAAGGTGACTTACTTTACGAGTATCAAAAAGTATTTGAAATCACCCAGAAGGCTAGGTACTATATCGATGACATTTTGTCAGTGTAATTATTGGTCCTTATGTACACTATGGTGCAAAGGTGCAAAAGTATATTTACTTTTTTTACAGGTGGCACTAGATGCCACCTGCTGTCCCGGTTACCACGCGTAAATAATAATAATAATAATAATGGAGGGTTCTTAGTAGGCGCGCAATCTTCAAACGAACTCAAGGCGCACAAACAATAAAGACAAACAAGTTACATATGTGAATCCGGAAAAGCACGAGTTTTAAGTTGTTTTTTGAACTGAGTAAGCGAATGTGTGTTACGGAGGCTGTTTGGAAGCGAGTTCCAAACAGCCGGGGCAGCAAAATGAAAGGAGCGTTCACCAGCCGATTTTAGATTTACACGGGGAGATTTCAATAATCTTTCAGTAGAAGATCAAAGTGATCGAGCTGGTTTGTACGTGCAGAGCGTGGCAGACAGATAAGTTGGTAAAATATCTTCAAAGTGCCGACAAACAAAAGCTTATACTGAATCCGAAATTCTAATGGCGGCCAGTGAAGCCCATATATGACGGGGGTGATATGCTCATACTTCCTTTTCTTCATGATTAAACGGGCCGCGCAATTTTGTATTCTTTGAAGTCTGTTAAGTTGGTCAGTGGTGATACCAGTCAAGGACGAGTTACAGAAGTCAAGACGTGATGTAATAATTGAATTGACAAGACATGATGTAGCTTTATCAGACAGATAAGGCCGAATACACCCAATACGTCTTAAAGACAAAAATGATGAACGGCAAACTTCACTGATGTGACTGGACATGGATAAAGTTTGATCCAATCTCACCCCAAGGTACTTAACAGACTGCTGTATTTTGATATCAGAATTCAAAATTGTGATGGAATTACTAGCAACCTGCTTGCCCACAATCATAACCTCGGTCTTATCTGTGTTTAGCATTAGCTTATTGCTGTCCATCCAACATAAAATAATGTCACTGATACATTCTTGAATTGCGATCTAGTTACCTCAAACTTCTCAGGAGGACCACTTTGAAATACAACGGTATCATCGGCATACTTATGGAAAGAGCTTTATTGTGAAGATTGATGACATCTGAGAGGGATTGGGAATATAATGTAAACAAAACTGGCCCCAATCTGTGCAACCCCTTACAAAATTGGGCACGGATTTGAAGTAGAACCATTAGCAATGACATATTGGAATCTTTGTGACACATATGAATGAAACCATTTAAGAACATTGCCACTGATACCGAAAGTGATTTCAAGGCGTCTAAGAAGAATTGAGTGGTCGAGCGTATCAAACGCAGCACTGAGGTCAAGGAGGGCAACGAGTGAGACAAATTTCTCTTCAGAGTTTTTGAGCAGGCGGTCCATGACACTCAGTACTGCGGTTTCAACACTATGACCCTTCCTATACGCCGATTGATTTATTTCCAATAGGTTATTGTCAAAAAGGTGTTGCGTTTATGGCATTACTGAAACAGCGCAGGCATGGCTTGCCTCCTATCTCACCAAGAGAGATCACCAAGTTTGTGTGTCAGGTGCCATGTCTGAAAGCCTTCCTCTGCTTTATGGACTTCCACAGGGGTCTTGCATCAGCCCGGGAATTTTTACAATGTACACTTATCCAATGGGAGCAATCATCCGCCGTTATAACATCAATTACCACCTTTATGCGGATGATGTGCAACTTTATATTGAACTTGACCCTAAAATTCCGGGTGATGCTGCTGTAGCAGCTTTTAAGCTCCAGGCTTGTATTGCAGAACTTAAGATATGGATGAGCACTAACAAGCTGCAGCTAAACGAAAGTAAAACAGAGTTCATGGTGTTAGCTTCAAAACACAACCTGAAAGACCTTTCTACTGTCACTTTGAATTTGGATAACACCACCATCACCCCTTCAACTGTCATTAAGAACCTCGGTGTCAAGTTCGAGTCTGACATGTCAATGACTGCTCAGGTTGCTTCCATATCTAGCTCCACTAATTACCATCTCCGCAATATCAACAGAATCCGTCGTTTCATTGACAAAGACACTTGCAAGCAAGCAGTCAGAGCGCTAATAACATCCAGATTGGACTACTGCAACTCTCTGCTTATTAACATCACAGCCAAAGACTAAAAAAGCTTCAAAAGATCCAGAACCGCTCTGCACGTCTCATTTTCCGGGCAAGCAGACGTGAGAACACTTCTCCTCTGATTCAAGAGTTGCACTGGTTGCCGGTCAAACAGCGAATCATCTTTAAGACCATCCTGCTTGTTTACAAGTGCCTGCACAATCAAGCCCCCATTTACCTCACTGAACTCCTTCACATTTACATTCCGTCTGTCAACCTGCGTTCCGGGCACGACCAACCTCGCCTTGTTGTCAACAGAACTTTCACTGCGCAAGGGGATCGTGCTTTCACAAATGCTGCCCCAATGTTATGGAACACTTTACCAAATTTCATCAGAAACTCTATCACAGTTGCTTCTTTCAAGAGCCAAACAAAAACTCATTTATTCCCGGACTAATTCTTTCCCATGTTTCATGCTGCTTTGTTTTTATTTGTTATTTAGTAATGTAAGATGTGTAGTTTAAGATATTTTTTGTAAAGCGCCGAGGTCGTGTTTACTCATGTTACGGCGCTATATAAAAGCTGCTTGTTGTTGTTGTTGTTGTTGCTGCTGCAATTGACGAAGAACCACTCTTTCTAGAAGTTTTGAGATAAACGGTAGATTGGATACCAGTCTGAAGTTCTTTAGATTATTACAGTCAAGTCCATGTTTCTTAAGAATTGGAGCTACAACAGCCTCTTTAAGTTTAGATGGAACAAAACCTAATAGAAGAGACTCGTTAATGATGCGAGTGATTAGAGGAACCAGGCTCTCGGCACATTGTTTGACAATGTATGTTGGAAGTGGGTCCAGGATGCAGGTTTTATTGGGCATTTCCTTCATCATAGCAACAATATCCTCTTCACAAACCTGAGAAAAATTATCAAACACTGGACCATCATAAATAGCAAAGCATGGAGGCTGGCAATGCCGAGAATCTAATTCCTCTCTTAGGCCTGTCATTTTGTCAGAGAAGAATTGGCAAAACTTGTCTGGCAATTCATCTACAGGAATATTAGATGGGAGGGCACGAGATTTTGATTTGCCCAGAAGCTCATTTGACACATTGAAAAGTTGTTTGGTGGAAAAACCGACAGAGTCTATTTCTTCCATAGTAGTCTTTCTTCGCGGCAGTAACATGCTTGATAGTATCGTTCCTAGCATTAATATACAACTCTTCGTGAACAGACAGTTTTGTCTTGTGCCAGAGTCGTTCGGCACGTCGACGCCTACGTCGCGCATTCCTGACTTCTCTTCTGTGGTGAGCCAGGGGGCGGATGGTCTATCCTCAGGGGCGGTTTTAAGCTGTCAGCAAGTCAGCAGTTGCTGACAAGACCCCCCCCCCTGTTATTTTGGCCAAAGGGCCCCCTGCTTTTTTCTCAAAAAATACAAAAGAAAAATTCTCAAAATACAAGTAGGTCATCTAGTATGGGCCCAGGTCCCCAAATGTTAGATATAAGGGTATCATCAAAGCTGGCTCTAAAACTACAAAGGACCCCGTATGTGGACCGTGATACACTTAGGCCTAAAGGTCTTTCCCCTTGGATATGAAGTTTGCCCCAGATATCCAAGATCAAGAGTTCCCGGGGCCCCAAATGTCAATACAAAGGGCCATTCGTTTCTCAAGAGCTCCAAAGGTCAAATATCATAGGTCCACTTGGCCCTTTGTTTTAACATTTGCGGCCCTCTGCCCCAGGGCCTACAATGTTTTAAAAAGTAATTCAAAGCAAATATAACAGTTCATGGTTCTGAGTTGGTACACCAGCACTTGGGCAGTGTACCTTTCATGGGTACATGGGCCTCATAATGTCAAATATTATGGGCTACAAGACCCAGATGGGCCCAGGCCCAGGGCCCCCAAAATATGGGTCCCCAAAATTGCCCCGTGATTCTTCCATTTTAGACCTAACACCATGTTTTGGGCCGTAAAGCGCGCTCTGGCCCTGTATATAGCAAAATTCACCTTCATTTTGGGCTAAAACAAACTGAATTTTTCCGTGCTTCACCAGGTAAATGTCATAGGAAAATCAAAAACAAAATATGCTCGGCTCCCCCTTAATTGTTATGCTGCAATCTTGTACGTAAGTCAAATTAAACTAAGCCACTTGAGGGCATATGCTTTCCTCACAGTGAGTTTGTGGCCCTCCAAATTTTGACCAGGGCCCCCAAAAGGCAAATCCGGCCCTGACCAGAGGCCCTAAGCTGCATAGGCGTAGATCCGGTGGAGTGTATGGGGGATGGGGGATGATTTTGCACCATGTTTGAACAGTTTAGTTTCAAAATGGCAAAATGTTTCGCGCATTTGTGACATAAACTTATTTTGTCGCCAAAAGGTCCGGGATTTAAGAATTTTTTCCACCCCATCCCCCCTAATGTCAAAATTCACGCGTAACATATTGGCTTCCTATTCACTGAGGTCAGATTATGATATTAAAACTGATTCTGGACCTTAATCTGGGATTTTGCTTGCTTCTTAACTACCGGGCTTAACTATCAAATAAAAACAGAAAAGGAAATATTCCTTGTTCTTTTACCTACCGTTCAAACACTCACAAATCTGATAAACCCTCGATTTGGATATAGAATAGTGTGAAATTGCAAATTTTCGCGCGCTTCGCGCGAAATTTACCATAATACATGAACTTTTACTTTAGGCCTAAATAGTATGAAATGGAATGAATATTCGCGCACTACGCACACATACCGGTATCTCATAACATTGGGCCGAACTAATGCCCGGGACTAATGCTCACTGGCCAAATTTGTTCTTGCGCTCCTCCCGACAAAAATGGGGAAAATTGAGGCTCACATCGTGATTAAAATCCTGCTTTTGAAGGGTTACAGTGCCCAGAAAATTTTATGATGAAATCAAAGCTGTCGACGGTGGTGATTGTCATATGGCACTGTTGCTTTATTAAAAAGAAATTTCCAAACTGGGCACATGTCCCTCACAGATGAGCCACGAACGTCCATCACTTACGGACAATGTGGCCACATTGCCAAAATGATCTTGCCGGTTATCGAGGCAGGTTCTGACATCTAGCACCACTGTAAAAAAAAAAAACATACTTATGAGAGACCATTTTTGCACCATAATGTACATAAGGACCAGTGATTACACTGACAAAATTACATTGAAATAGCTTCTTCACTCCTAGGTGATTTTTAAAACTTTGATACCCCCTCGTAGATGTAGTCTGTGCGGTGGCACCCATAGTGGGTAGGAGAACATGAAAACTAATATGAGATACTGTATTAGTATCACATATTAAGTATCATGAGAGTATACTCTTGTACTCCAGAAGACAGGATCACATATTAAATGTGCGACACTATGGAATATAAAAAGCAGGATATGGGTATGTTAAAAATTGAAATGAGGAATGGGGCTGGCTGGGGGTGGCTACGGGGCGTTATCTCAAGGACAATATTGTTCAAGGTTGCGCCGCAGGCTTACAAAGAGACAATATCACGGAATAGGCCTGGAAGCGGCACTAGAAATTAGCATGAAGCCGCATTCATATGTAAATAGCGTATTGTTATTTAAAATTGCGCCCAGACGTATTGAGGGCGACAGTCATGTTATCCAGACAGAGAATGTCTTGATGCGCCAGGCATGTCAAATTGCTGAGTGAATGTGTATAAATCCCCTTTCTATAGGTAATAAGCTAGTATATTTCGTGTTCCAGTTTGTTATAACCAAAAAATAAGTATTACATTAAATATATTAAGTGTATAAACTTTGAAGTTGACGTGAATTTGAAGTGCAGAGCTCCAAATCTAGCTAAATCGTGTAGTGTGAAATTATATGCTGTGTGACCCCATCTGCGTGGTAGAATTATATTCATAAAACATTGAATTTAACATATAATATGGGCAGCCAACCACGATTTATCAGCATTTAAAAGATATATTAATTAGCAAAGATAAATAATCAATAATACAAATGTCAATTTAACTAGTAAACAAGTCTGAAATCTTAAAATGTTGCCACGTGATTTCCCGAACACATGATATTTCAACACGTGACCATTATTCAGATTTACCGTAAGTATTTAGAGTATGGTACACGGCTTGCAGGCAACTGTGTATTTCTTTACTTCCGTATAAAATCAATAATTCATGCAAGGAGCCAAGTAACATTCTGTCTGCTTAGTGCAGATTGTATTTTATTTTACTTGAGAGCATAATAGAAATACATAAAGACGAATAAGGCGCCATGATGGAAAGCTATGGAAGGTCAGGTCGGGTATCAAAGGTTATTTTAACTTCAAATACTACTTGTGTTTCACACCTTGCCTCTGTCACGTATTTCCTTCATATTATTGACTTCAAGTCCTAATTTTGACTTTGCTATTGCAAAATGTCATTTCATATCAAATTAGTAGACTTTCTTTGAAAGAACATATCACTGGTGCCTGATGGGAATACCCGTCCGCCATTTCATTAAACTGGATCGTTTTCGCGTGATTTGCGCCCAGATGTATTGGGGCGCGCTATACTCTCATTGAACAGGCAAAGTTCGCAAAACTAACAACGTTGTTATTTGCCAATATTAATTAACATGATCCAAGGGTCGAACATGAATTATTCATAACGGATCGATAACTGGCCTCACTTTCTAGCTAGTAAACCAGCGGAATTTTCCATAGGTTTTGCGTTGCTAATAGAACAACCGTGAATTTAGTGTCACTCCCTTGACAATATTGTTCATGGTTGCGCCGCATGCTTACAAAGAAACAATAGCAATCAAGCTTAAACTTAGCACCAGGGCCGTGACACTCGTATTCAATCCCTGTATAAAAAGTGAAGTCACTTCGCCGGCAGTTTGAGTGACAGTGATTGACGGTTGCTATGCCGGTTGCTATGCATTTGAGTGCGCAGCCTAAATCTTACGTACTTGTGAACGGCTATGATGCGCAAGACTGCTTTATTGTTCAAAAGGACTTATCCTGTATTTGATTGACAGTTGCTAGGTCATTTGAGTGCGCAAGATTTGATTGGTTAATTTAGTTCCAGATCTCAGTTCTAATCTTGAACGACTGTCGAGGAAGTCTATTTCGAGCTATTTTCCAAGATGGCGCCCATCGACTGCCAATTATTCGGACCCTTTCCAGCAAAAATACAGCTTATTTAGCCAGTCTCGTCATGGGGTCATCGAAGAGAATATTTTCCTAGCATATTGAGCTAACTCCTCAGCTATTTGGTTTTTCACGATATGATAGTAATGGAAAGATTCGACCAAATGTTCGCCGTTTTTCGCCATTTAATTTTTTTTTGGAAACGATGACGTAAACATTGCATCATCTCTTCCACAGGTTATACACTCCTACACGTACCGGGGCCAGCTAGGCCATCACATGCATGAAGGCGCATAGGCTGAATGACTGACTTCATTTGCGCAAACGAGTGGCTTATCCTATAGTATATTAGTACTCGAGAATCCTTGCTTAGCACCCGATAGAGGGCAGGGCCTGAAGAATGAGGGAAATTATGGGGTAAATATTTAACGGAATAAACTGCATAATCATATTATTTAGATTTATTCCGTTAAAAATCTTATTTAACTTATCAAATTACTAGTTTTTATATTCTATGGTGTCAAATATTTAATATGTGATCCTGTCTTCTGGAGTACAAGAGTATACTCTCACATGATACTTAATATGTGATCCTAATACAGTATCTCATATTAGTTTTCATGTTCTCCTACCCACTATGGGTGGCGGTGTCTGTATTTGGAGATAAATCGATAATCTGACGGGGTGGGATGTCTCCGATATCTGCTATATACCGAGATGTGTCTCTGAGGTATCTGCACTTCCATAAGTGTCAACTTCAGTAACTCAGGGATTCACTTGGATTTATCTGGTGCAAACAGTGCTCTTGGTGTCAAGGTGAAATCATAGTTGCCAATAGCTTTTACAAGACGTCTGATGCGTCCCTGGTCCATTGCTGCCAATTCCCGTCTCAGAATTTGTTTCAGTCCAATCGAAGTTGTTGTTGGCTTGATCCTCTAGTCTACCCATTACTTTAAATGCCCCCACAAATGCTCCAACGGGTTCAGGTCTGGAGATTTGGTAGGCCATAACATACGATTGATGCCTTCTTGTTCCAGAAACTGGTTGGTTATCCTAGCCCTATGTGGAGTTGCATTATCGTCCATCAAGATGAAGTCTCTTGTAATTTTGGCATGTTCAAAAGGTGAGGTTTTACGAAGATGACCAGCCTAACCTGATCTAACTTATACGTTGAAATGACAACTTGGCGGGGCATTTAAAAATGTGTTATCTCTTCATGTTTCAACTAGGGATTAAGTGCACAAACGATAAGCATAATTCGATAATGAAGATTATCATTCATCCAGGTATAAATAACTATGAAATTATTATGATCTGATCTACTGGACTTACGTTTTTGTGAGTGGCAATATTTCACATCCTATCTCGGATGCATCATCAGGCCATCTGATGTTAAAGCGGCCAAAGTTCGTTGACCTGTGAAGAGGATGTTATGTCACAGGTCGAAGATGAGCAAAACCTTTGAGGGATCTTCTTTATTGCTGAACAATAGGTTGAACGGTTGGCTCTTGCATCGTATACCGGCACACCCCTACGCACTGGTTTCGATATGTCGACGACACATGGGTGAAGATTCGTAAGGCTCAAATTGCCCCTTCTTTGATCACATAAACAGTGTCAACGAACATATTAAGTTCACGCAGGAAGAACTCAAGGAAGGCAAACTTGCCTTTTTAGACTGTGTAGTTACAGTGGAAAGTGATGGTCGCTTAGAAACATCTGTGTACAGAAAGGACACACACACAGATCAGTACTTGTTATTTGATTCCTACCATCCACTGATTCATAAGCTCGGAGTAATACGGACGCTATTTCATAGAGCGGACACGATTCCGTCAAGCGAGAACGCAAAGGAAAAGGAACGCGAACACCTTCAGAAAGCCTTGAATCTTTGCGGATATCGCGATTGGACTTTTCACAAAGCTCTCTCTCAAACCAAATCAGCTGATAAAGTGTCCACCGCACATGCGACGCAAGGTGACGGTGAATCTAAACGCGGCAGGAGGAGTATCTGGAGTGTCGGAGAAACTTCGCAGAATTGTCAAAGATCAAGGGATTCCAGTGTCGTTCAAACCAAAGAACACCTTGCGGCAAGCGCTGGTCCATCCCAAGGACAAACAACCACAGGACAAACAAAGCAACATTGTGTACGCAATTCAGTGCAAGGACAATGGATGTGATGACCTTTACATACATAGGGGAGACCAAACAGACTCTAGCGAAGCGCATGTACCAGCATAGGAGAGCTAGCACTGGTTGCGGAGACTCTGCGGTTTACGCGCACTTAGACAGCACTAATCATTCATTTGACAACAAGGACGTCAAGATATTAGATCGCGAAGGCAGATGGTTTGAGAGAGGAGTCAAGGAAGCGATTTATGTTAAACGGGAGGAGCCTTCACTTAACAAGGTTTTGCTCATCTTCGACCTGTGACGTAACATCCTCTTCACAGGTCAACGAACTTTTGCCGCTTTAACATCAGTTGGCCTGATGATGCATCCGAGATAGGATGTGAAATATTGCCACTCACAAAAACGTAAGTCCAGTAGATCAGATCATAATAATTTCATAGATAAGAATAATTACCTAGCTGGGGGGTTTAGCTAGGTATTATAATTGTTTGGGTTTGTTCTTCCGTTGGAAACAAACCATTATAATTGTTTGGGTTTGTTCTTCCGTTGCCAACAAATCTCATCTATCAGAGCACAGTTCTTGAACCCCAATATATTTGTATATTCGTTGAATATCCTTTGACAATTTGGGTACAAAAAAACTTCTACTCTGTTATCTGGAGGGCACATAACAAATTCAAAATGCTATGTCACTTGCAAATATAATCATGGAAGTATACTGTATAGTCAGAACAGAGATCAAAAGTAGAATCAGACTTGCAGCTGGAATTTGATTACCCAATTGGGTAATAAAACCACCCCTTCACAACTCTAATTTCACTTCACTGACCTCCAAGAAGGTGATGTCAGCCACTACTCCGATTTCACCATTCAGATGGTCACTGTTGTTGTGGATATTATAGCTATGATGAACATTGATTTTTTTCCACTATAGCTAGTCGGAAGTTATTTACCTAGCTGGGGGTTTACACCCCCTAGCTAGGCACTGTAATGCTATCCGATTCTGCTTCTTCTTCTGGCAACAATTTCAAAATGCTTCTCCTCCTAAATGTTACACCCTACAATTACGTTACTAGCACATATATATCCGCTACCCATAGGGTGTAAACAGAATTGGGGTCAAAGGTCATTAAGGGGGAATTTCTGGTATATAACCAAATACCTTCAAAATGCTTCTTCTGTCACATAATTACATAGCACAATGACGTCACTTGGTCACTTGCACATGTGCATCGGCTATACTGAGGGTCCATAGCTTGTACACATAATTGGCGTCAAAGGTCATTAAAGGGGCATTTCTGGTATATAACCAAATACCTTCAAAATGTTTCTTCTGCCACATATTACATAGCACAATGTCGTTACTTGCATATATACATTGGCAATACCAAGTGCCCATAGCTTGTTCATAGAATTGGGGTCAAAGGTCATTAAGTAAGGCGGTCAAATCTTACAATTGCATTATCTGGACATTTGTAAGGGGTATGGGGCTCAAACTCGGTGACAACAAATCTCATGACCAGGGGAACATTTTGCAGGGGTCAGGTCAAAGGTCATGCAGAGGTCAAATTTTAGAAATGCATTTTCTGGACAACTGTAAGGTGTTCAGGGTTCAAACTTGCTGACAACAAACTTAATGATCAGGGGAACATTTTAGAACACATTGCAGGGGTCAGGTCAAAGGTTATCTGAGGTCAAATCTTGTAATTTCATTTTCTGGATATCTGTAAGGGGTATGGGGCTCAAAATCAGTGACAACAAACTTGATGACCAGGGGAACATTTTTGGAACATTTTGCAGGGGTCAGGTGAAAGGTCATCTGGGGTCAAATCTTAAAGTTGCATTTTCTGGACACCTGTAAGGGTCAGATACCTCCACAACACCAACATGCCCCAGCTAGGTTTGTGGTCTATGACCACCATTTGCCACTAGTGACAATTGATATTGATTTTCCAGACATTTTGACCCCCAAATGCATGAAACAAGCAGATTTCCTTCCATTTTACTGAATACATCAATAGAATTTACTGCGACTTTCAAATCTTGGGTTACATTGATTTAAATGTACGCTGCGGCGTCAAAATTTAGACAATTGCTACAAATGAGGTGTCAAAATGCGCAGAAATAAATTCTGCTTCCAACGCATTTACGGATTTATAATAAAATCGCCCGTTTTTTAATAATGGTCACTATTTAAGGGGATTAGTTACTTTTTTTTAGATGTTTACCTGTGCAATGTTTAAGCTTACTATGCTATACAATATCCGGCGTTTATTTGCACGCTTTAGTATAGGGCTTACATACATTTTTGTATGTTTTAAATAATTATAACTATTGTCTCAGAATAGAGAACTACATTATTTCTCTTTCGTACAATCTTAGAACCACATAGCCAATCAGAAAAGCCGTTAGAAAAATACGCGGAGTGCATTCATATTGTATAGACCGTTTTCTGATGACGTCGCTTAATCAATATTGGGGTCTCAGATGTAAACAAACAACAAACGCGATGTGAAAACACCAAATACTGCGTATTTTCTCCTCGGTTTCGTCATCTTTCACTTCAACTTCCATAAAATAATTGTTTAAACGGGAACTGTGACTGTTTACCTTTGTTTCAGCTTGTTTTGATGCTACAAAATACAAAAAGATACGGAATAAACCGCGATGCTATTTGAAAATCACACTTTTGTTTACTTTTTGTGAACTAAACGTCTAATACACGGGAGTGCATTAGACGCATCAACATCAGCGCAAGTGCATTATTTTGTCTAATTTCTCGAGCAACAAGTAATACAAGTTTAAGAAGAAAAAACACGTTATTTTTCTGTTTTTATAATGAATTCTCACTAAAAAATTTGGAAAATAGAAACAAATATAAATGCATCAATCCGAACAAAAAATCCGCCCGAACGCGCGCGAAACACTGCGCGTAGTACTCGGAGTGCAAAATATACACATTCAATGCATGTTTCGTATTTTTCTAACCGCTTTTCTGATTGGCTGCTTTGATATAGGAGTGTATGAATTATAGGTTAATACATGAGTATCACTTGTTGAGTGAGAAATTGTACACAATAATGCACGCGTACTGAGATGTTGATGCGTCTAATGCACGAGCCTCGAAGGGGAAGTGCATTAGACGCATCAACATCTCAGTACAAGTGCATTATCTTAATACTAATTATGGCGTGTCCGTCCGTCCGTCCGTCCGTCCGTCCTCTGTCCGCGCGCTATCGCGATCGCGTGGCTCGCTAACGCGTGCTCGCGGTGCGCATAACGCGAGCTCGCGGTGCGTATCGCGTGCGCGCGGTGCGCTATCGCGTAGTGCGTGGAGTACCGACGGGCGCAGTGCGAGCATCGGAAAGCATTACAGTGACTAACAGGTGCATCTCATCGGACCAATTATAGGCCTATTTTAAAGACATGATTAACATAAAAATCATCAGTTATGATAAGGCCTATGTAACCCGTTTGCGTTCACATGTCTCCCGATTGATTTGACGGCCTACATCCAGACACTAGGCCTACTAAAATTTCGGATATTTTTGGGTCCTCCGATGTGGTTGCAGGACAGGGTTTGGAAGAGGCGAACGATGGATATTCAGATTATAGGTTCCGAAGTAAGCGTCACAGCTACAAAACAGAGTTGATATAGTTGTGTCTTAATCATTGAGAGCCGTATATCGTATAGTAGTTTGAAAGGTCAGGACAAGTATTATGGGTAAAGGGTGTTGGGTAATTAGAGATAGGCCTATCACGAGAACCGCCCAACCCGAGAACCGCGAAATCTAGTTGTGTATAATTTCTCGAGCAATAAGTGATACGCATTTATTAATTTCATACACGAGAAAAAAATCCCGTCATTTTTGCTATTTTTATAACAAAATTGTCACCAAATATGTTGGAAAATGCACGGCTAGTAATTTAAAATCAGGGCTGTTTTTTCTCGTGTATGAAATAGGTTAATAAATGTGTATTACTTGTTGCTCGGGAAATTGTACAATATTCGGGGCTCGTGCATTAGACGCATCAACATCTCAGTACGCGTGCATTATTTTGTACAATTTCACTCTCAACAAGTAAGACGCATTCATTGACCTATAATTAATTAAGGTTTCAAGAAATCCACTTTTTACAAACATACTATACATAATGTCTCATTTGTTGGTGTTTTTTCATATTGCAGATCATTTGATCATGAAAATACTGTGGCTTGCATTGTAAATACATTTAAGGCCCCGATTTGTTGGTAGAATCCTCTCCTGATTGTCCTTCCGGATACCTAATAGTCGCAATATCTATATTTCCATTTTAAGATGTATTTGATAACATACACCTTCATCTACCCTTTTTAGTAGCAGAAGGACTCTGAAAAATATAAATGTAGAGTAGGAATATAAAAAGATGTTGAGATAAGAAATATTCATTAATTAGTGGTGAGACAACCTTATTATCGTATAAATACGTACATACATACATAAATTATCATACGTAGGTCTGGGCATACGTAATTATTTATTTATTTAATTATTTATTTATATATCATTCAAACATACAACAAATCCGTATGCGAGTTAACGCATCATAAAGAATTCCTTCATAATCATTATGTAGCAAGTCCTTCATTCAGTCTCGTTCCAAAACTAAGTCTAATCGTGAAATTTAAATATACTGTATGGACTTTGCATTTTAGGATGCGCACATGACGATAAGCCAACGGTATACCATACGCAAATCAATGCATACCATCGATAATCCGCTACTGTTAAGGGAACAAACCAAAAGATCGATGACGTCCTATAAACGAAACTAGTTTCGTTTAGGGGAGGGTAAAATACTCGATTACGTTTGTACAAAAACATCGGTCTGAAGAACGTGTCAATATTATTATTATGTCAAATTTTCAACATTTCATTATTACGTTTCTGGCAGGGAGGGAGGGGGTCGGCTGAGAAACGAAACCGTTACGTTTATAGGACGTCATCGATCTTTTGGTTTGTTCCCTAAAGATGCGCGTATGGTTATCAATATTTCAGGAACATTTTCTTTCAAATAACTTTGCAGAGCAACTGTTGTCAAACTGTTTTTATTTTTTCAACTAAAATGCAAAATGTCAATAGTATGCGCAGTTTATTGTATCTTCTTAGTATTTCAGGCAGATTCTCCTACACTCCGTTTGTTGTGCTATAAGTTAATATGTTGTTTCATGAAGATGATTCATATTTTCCTGTGATTTATCCCTAAATCGTTGACTATATATTTACCATGTTTACTAGTATTCATCCTTATGATCACCAGGACCTACAAGGATATGAATTTGAAAACATATCCTTGCGCATTTACACATAGATTTTCTTAGAATGTGAATTTGCATGGTTTTTATGGTCCGGTATACATTTTCATTGACCGTTCCTTAATTTACAATATTTAATACTGCCCATTTTATGAAACTGAGAACATATTGTTGTGATAAAACGTGCCAAATTTGGTTGTAATAGCTGCTTCAGTTTTAAAGATATGAGCCAAAAACCAATTTTAGATGATTTTTTGTGGACATCGCCAATACAACTAGAATCCCGGACATAAGTCGTTCGAACACTTGTGTCAAAGTAGGACCGTTTGAGACCGTATTTCTGATATACTGGACATATTAAAATTTCGCTTTCTTTGACGTGAAGTCTGAACCATTTCCTACTACTACAACCCTCCCCCTGCCCCACCAATCAATGTTGGATGTTTCTAGGGGTTCATGACCAAAAAAACAAGCAACAACATTGATCAGGGGGATGGGGGGCATATTTGAGGTACCCATGTTAAAGTGTTCGAACAATTATGACCGGGATTGTATTTGCGATGTCAAAATATTTCATCTAAAATTGGTTTTTGGCTCATATCTGTAAAACAAAAGCAGGTATTACAACCAAATTTGGCACACTTTATCACAATGATAATTGTGTCATGTTTTCTGAATTGGACAGCATGATATTGATTAAATTAAGGGAACGGTCAATGAAAATGTGTAGCGCACCATGTAAACCTATGTAAAAACTGTTCTATTGTCAAGAGTGTTTTGCCTGCCAATTTAAAATGTTTTAGTAGAATTTAATGATTTTTTTCAGATATTATTCCTGAAAGTAAGAACTTTATATACACAATATTATTTTCTATGGGGGATCTTTATATTTTAGGGATCGGTCAATATAAATATTGAATATTATAGGTTTTTTTGATGTAAATTAGGTACTTTTTTATGAGAAAAGACCACATTTTGATATTAAGTGTTAAAAAAATCATTTCCATTGCAAATATATTTAAATTGTGTACAATTAATAAATATTCGATAATAAATGCCAAACTTTGTGCTAAATTGATCACTGATTGAGCCACTGGAAGTGAATTACCGCAGAGGCAAGATTTATCTTCAGTAGATAGCAGGGTTTATCTTCAGTAGATAGCAAACCACTGCACAACCTGTACGTTTTTGGTTCGTGATCAGTAGAGTACAATCATTTCGACCCATATAAACAGAAAGCCAGAGATTCACAGATGGAGGCGACACCCCGAGCAATGTGTTTTGGGAATTTATCCTCAATTCAAATATTAAAGTGAAGAACAAAACAATCAACGTGCATTTTCAAGAAATGTGATGTAAATTTGATGTAAATGCCAAAATCCAAAATATTAATACATCTTATTCAGACAAAGTTACTTAATGACTCATCATTAAAAATGAAAAAAATTGTAAAAATATATCCATTTACTTTTGATTATTTTATTCAACAGTGTCAACGCAATTTAATGTGTAAATGAGAGGGGACGATAATGACAATGTTTAACACTAGAGGAAGTTTTGGATGAGAAAACGGACATTTTGATGAGAAACGGCCAAAATGATGAGAATTTAAATCTTCTCATTCTTTTGGATGAGAAACTTCCTGGTGTATGTGTCAATCATTATTGTCTTATTAAAACTGGTGAGAATTGCTAATCCCCGCTGAGCTCAAAACAAACATTATTATTTTCTCATCCAAAAGAATGAGAAAATTTAAATTCTCACCATTTTGGCCGTTTCTCATCAAAATGTCCGTTTTCTCATCCAAAACTTCGTCTAGTGTATTGCACTATTTCAACACATTGTGTGTACATCCACATCACAAGGGTGCAGCCGCCAGCCATCACACGTGTCTCCCCACCTACCAGCCAGGAACAAAAACCAGACCCATGCCACGTGGAGGCCACACCAAATCATCCCCAAGACACATTGCCTACATGCAGGAATACAAAAAACCTTCCCAAACCAGGCAACCCGGGGACGACCCCAAGCGACCGGGACCCAGGACGAGTCCAGCATCTACCCAAAGCCAACATTATGGAAAGAGACACATGCAGCAGCCGACAAGCCCACCCTTCCGAAATGGATGTACATGTACACATCATTACATATAAGATGGAAATCTGCTCAGTGACCCCTACCTATCAGACACATGGATCCCCCTCCTCCCCGGCCAACCAAACCCGACCAACCCACCATGCAACACCCCACGCCCACCCACCAGACCAACACAGGCCATGAAGACGGATAAAATAGGTCACTGAGCAGAAAACCGAGACAACAAAATTTAAGAGTCCTGCTCTTCAGTACTGTTATTCACTAAATAATTTTTCAAATGTTTTTTAAAAGACTCTGTGCCCATGTACAAGATAAAATGATCCTTGACAGAATTTGGCAAACCAGCTCACTGTCAGTTTTGGGTGTAATGATTAAAAACTAAGTTTCCTGAGTGACGTGTGTTTACAGACAAACGTGTGTTTTCATCATAAACATCACTGTTCCTTTATTAAATTATTAACCAACAAATCACTCACACTGACTTAATCGGTCTGTCTTTATCGTCACGGAGCCCTTCCTGGACGACGACACTCAAATAATCAGTGCTCCCAATTGGTACCCCATCGAAAAAGCCGAAGCTACTGGATGTCACACCTTGTTCGAATAGCTTTTCATATGCATTCTGGACAACTAATGAATAAACAAATATGTTAACAATATCTACTCACTATTGTCTTTAATTAGCTGTAGCATATTCAGTTGCAAAGACGGCGGCAATAATGTAACATAATAACATCATACAGTTACTTACTCTACACGATGGGATATAATTTTACCATTCGCCTGCATTAAAATAAAATAATGTCCAACTTACCCTCTCTACCCCTTTGTAGGGGACGTCCTTTATCTAAAAAAAAGCAATCTTCCGTAAACTTCTCCGCCATCGCTGCAGCATCTTGACGGCCATAAAGCTGATAATATCTAAGTGTTAATGCCTGCATCCAAATAGTACTATCAATGTCTATTTAAACGGACAGAAATGAAGACACAACGAACACAGTTAGAAATGTGAGAAAGGATTTTAACAGTTAGAAATGGTTAGTACATTATAAAATGTAATGGGTTATTTTAGTTGAAACACCTCCTATACATGTAGAAGACGTGACGTAAATCTTCTGCACTAGGAATGTGAATTTCAAATGGCGTTTAATGAAAGACTCAACATCCCCTGTGTGGGAGGTTCATTTCATGTCTTGCATAGTCGGTGTACAGGGTGATTTAAAATGAACTGTACCCAACTTTAAAATTAAAATAAAATACTTACCGACATTTAAATAATTTGTGTTTGTAAGCTGTAACCGGATAGTATGTTTCCTATTATTGGTGAAAATATCACGTCTTTACCTCTAATGGTTTAGAAGATAAAGTATATTCTTAGAAAAACTACCAAAACGATGTTGCACACGGATGAATATTTTATTCAAACTATCTGTTCTACAGCATTTTGCTCACTCAACTGCCCTCAAACTCATTCAGTTCAACATAAACTGCGTATGTTTATTTAAAAATGAAAATAAGATTAATTAACAAATAAATCAAATTAAAATTAAATTCTTACCGACATGCTATGTTTCCTATTATTGGTGAAAAACCAGGTCTCAATTACGAGTGTATGGATATTGCACCAGAACCATTTCTATTTGAATTCAAATTTCCATCTACAATTATTTCAAGTCAACCGGTCCTTTGTTCTACATGTATTATTTAATATGTAATCTTTGCAAACCTGACATTGTAATTGACTATCAATATTATTGATTTAATAATGCGAAATAATATTTGTCTTGGTGCATTTTGTTACTGCCGTAGAGAACACGGATAAACTTAGTTCCGTGTGTTGGTCTAAAAATGGGATGATAACTTGAAATTGCGATATCTTCTGACTAAAACCACTTATTATCAAAATTCAAAATTTCTACTACAGAACACTTATCACTGCTTTCTATGATAGTTTTTTGATATATACAATCTCTGCAAATATATATAAAAAAATTTGTGAAGTTGGGTACAGTTCATTTTAAATCACCCTGTATATATGTTTAATGAAATAGCCCAATGGCCCGCTTTTTAACGTTGCTGAATAAACAAGTCTGTAACACATCCTTGGGTATGTCTTTGATTGTTATTCAATTTTCATTACACTCTTATTTCAGAACTTAAGATTGCGCTGTTTATGGGAAATGGTTTACGATTTTAAGCAATTTCTGTTTGAAATGCACACAGTTTCTTTTAAACAATTTAGTTTAAAAGATTTAAACAGGAAGTATAAAATCCGTCATTTTTTTTTTTTTTTTGCAAGCGCATTCTGATAGTAGATAAAGCCTACAATCCCAATCAGTGTACTTCGGGACTTCGTGTATATTTATAAATGCGGTTTTATAATGCGCACGTGACCAGATGGCCAGCGCCACATTTGCATTACATCATCGAAACTCACTGTCAATCACTGAAATAGCGACCATAGAGGGCGTGGCTACAGTTGTGAACATTTGCTGGAGGTTCGATGCTAATTTGCAAGGATTGATATCAAAGGAGAAGCAATAGATTACGTAACACATTGTTCCTTTGATGTCGATTTGATTTACCCCCGGGCTCATGTTTATTGCACAGCCCCGCCTCCCTGTACAAACATCACTCATTTTTTATTTATTTATTTACTTACTTTATTATTTACTTATAAACATATGTAAAAGTATCACTAACAGTTTGAGAGTGCTCGATACCCAGATGGGTAGAGCTGTAATACAAATTGATATGGTTTACACACCGAGTGCCACAACACTGTGTTTCATGCCCTGCAATCTTCAGGTAACTGATTAGCTAAGCACAAATTTAAAACTACTTCTTTTTAACACGGCTTGCTGGCCTGTTGCCATACCTACATTTATTTATTAGCTCACTTCTTCTATTTAACAGACACAAAATTGTAAACTTCTCTTCCAGACACAAATTACAAATACCTGACTTTCTCTTGAAAGTACCGTAAAACCCCGTCTAGAAGCATATATCAAAGAAACGCCCTCAATAAAGTTAGTTGCTTTTTGTATGGAGTTTGAGCAACTATAATTATTATACTGGCACCACCATGGAGCTAGTAAAGATGGAGAAGAAATAGATTACGTAACGCATTGAAACCTTGTGCCGATTTGAAATCTGACAAGCTATTCATCGAAAGGTACCTTTTGTTTGGGACAAGGGCTTCCGCCATTAAATCGGTAAGCTGACCCGACAGTGTATTAACGCTTTACCTAGCAGGTTATTGTCAATAAGTGATCAAACGAAAGGCGCGTGAAAGCGACGTCTGGAACGAAAAGTACCTTTTGTTACAATAACACACAAATATGTGATTGAGTAGCCGTAAGCACAGAAAGCACACATTAGCCGCTGAGTACAGTTCGTGATCACCCCACTGACTTCAGGTGCTTCATTTAAATAAATTGAATGTGCTTGCTGAATGATTACCCATCAAGGCTGCCATGTCTACATGTCTCATATAGTACTGTATAATGGTAATAGCTATACGTATACATGTAACAAATAATTAGTATACCGGTATAGGCCTATATAAAAGTTGTTTCAGAAATTGACATTTTATTTTATTTTAAGAAGGAGAATGTCATAAACAGTGGCGTACTGAAGGGGGGCAGCTCTTCTGGGAGAGCTCTTGGGAAGGGATGAGGGAGAATGAGGTGAAAGAGGGGATATGAAGAATGAGAGGGGGATTGGAGTAAGAGAGAAAGAGGAAGAAATGAAGAGAAATAAATAGATAGAAGTAAATAAATAGAAAGGTAATAAAAATGATAACTTGGGGACAATGATCCCTGACACTTGGGGAGTATAAAACCGCAAAGGTCATCCAAGGTCAAAGGTCAGGTCAAATTTGAAGTTGCTCTGATTGGGCTGCAACTCGGGGAAATGACTCCTGACACTTAGGGAGTATAAAACTTCATGTGAGGTCAAAGGTCAGGTCAAATTGAATGTTGCTCCAATTGGGCTGTAACTCAGGGAAAATGATCCCTGACACTTGGGGAGTATGAAACCGCAAATGTCATATGAGGTCAAAGGTCAGGTCAAATTTAAAGTTGCTCCGATCAGGCTGTAACTTGGGGACAATGATCCCTGACACTTGGGGAGTATAAAACCACAAAGGTCATGTGAGGTCAAAGGTCAGGTCAGATTTAAAGTTGCTCCAATTGGGCTGTATGTCGGGGGAAATGATCCCTGACACTTGGGGAGTATGAAACCACAAAGGTCATATGAGGTCAAAGGTCAGGTCAAATTAGAAGTTGCTCTGATTGGGCTGTAACTAGGGGAAAATGATCTTTGACTCTTGGGGAGTATGAAACTGCAAAGGTCATGTGAGGTCAAAGGTCAGGTCAAATTTAAAGTTGCTCCAATTGGGCTGTAAGTCAGGGGGAAATGATCCCTGACACTTCGGGAGTATGAAACCGCAAAGGTCATGTGAGGTCAAAGGTCAGGTCAAATTAGAAGTTGCTCTGATTGGGCTGTAACTCGGGAAAATGATCCTTGACTCTTGGAGAGTATGGAACCGCAAAGGTCATGTGAGGTCAAAGGTCAGGTCAAATTTGAAGGTGCTCCGATTAGGCTGTAACTTGGGGACAATGATCCCTGACACTTGGGGAGTATAAAACTGCAAAGGTCATCCGAGGTCAAAGGTCAGGTCAAATTTAAAGTTGCTCCATTTAAGGGTTCATACCACTAAATCCGCCTGTGAAGCGGTTTCCGGTAAAAGTTTATCACGACTATAATCCCAACTTTGCATAAAAAATGTGCAAAATCGGTCCAATATTAACAATTTTAGTGTTGCAAATCGTGTTTTGCTAGAACTTGTGAATGTGATCTCTACTAATTTAAACAGAAAACGCGAAAATTTGAGTGATGTTTACGATGATGAGCGCATGAACACACGATGTCAAAACGCGGTTAGCAGTCGGACGTAAACACGGGAAAATCGGGTCTTTTTATATAGCGCTATTTTTCTCAAAAAGTAGACCTAAAATATGGTGTCATTTTCAGATATGTTATGCAGAATTTTGTTCTGATTAAGATGATATCAAATATATATTTCAAAGTAAGACGTAACTCGACTTATAGCCTAAAACGTGACCCCAATTTTGCACGTAAAGTCTATGGAAAGCTATTTTGTAGCATGTACCCTTTAAGGAGCAATTCTATGCGTTTTCCGCGCGTCTTTATCTATTTAAAATGCACGCGAAGAAAAGAGGATGGACATCAACAAGCGAGTTGATGGACGCCGCAAGGTTTTTCGCTGTATGTGCGTTTGGTAGAAGTTTGAAACCTTTTGATATGAATAAAGAAGAGTTTCAAAATATTGAAAACATTGTTTATTGGTGTTTAAATTACAAAGAAGTTTTTCAATTTCATTGTTATTTTTTAACCAATTTTTTTGTCATTTAAACTCAAGTTTTTGCCTTCAATTTTAATAAAATTACATAAAAAATTAGATTTAAGATATAATAAGTTTCTAATTTGCTTTATTTATACCACTGTCCAGTATTTTAAATTGTTATAACATTTAAAGTTTAATTTATATTAATATTTCATTTCAAATAGCCATTCATTACATTTGCTTTTTGGACAAAATGGGTTAAAAGTGACGCTGGAGGGGGTAGGCCTACTTGATTGACATTTCTTGTCTTTTTAAATATTCTGCATGTACTGAGAATGTTTTAATTTTGAAGTTATGTACTTGTAAAAGATGTTCAAAGAACGTTTACTCTTAACATCAATTAATATCTTCATGAAAATAGCAAAACAGCAACCATTGTGCATTCATGTGCATCAAAATGACGAAAAATGTCGGCTATCATGCTTGTGCTTGAAATCGACATCCTGTCTAAAGTAGGAAAGAAAATAACCCAAAATTTCTTACAATTAATTCAAAATGTAGTGAATTAAGATAAAAAGATAATAAAATCATTTTCAAGGCCTAAAAACGATGTTTTAGCCTCTTTAGAATTTCGTTCTGATTAAGATGATATCAAATATATATTTCAAAGTAAGACGTAACTCGACTTATAGCCTAAAACGTGACCCCTATTTTGCACGTAAAGTCTATGGAAAGCTATTTTGTGGCATGTACCCTTAAGCTGAAATTTAAATGCAATGATCCTTATGACATTAATTCATTTAAGGTCATCAAGGGGTCTTCAAAGGTCAAGTTTTCTAAAATGCTCAAATTTAATTGCAATGATTCTTATGACATTCTAAACATGATCCCTGACACTTGGGGAGAATAATAAAACCGCAAAGGTCATCCGAGGTCAAAGGTCAGGTCAAACCAGATCGTCACAGTCATCCGCCTAACTTATCTCGTGCCCGGCCTTGCAAAGGGCACAGTTGCTCTAGTTTATATTTGTTTCTTCATCAAGTATAGGCCTATAGCAACATTGGGTTTCAAGAAGGTTGAGTTACATGGGCGTAAATTCCGGTGGTGGGGGTGGGGGATATCCCCACCCCACCCCACCCCCAATATTTTGATATGGCCAATGGTCCGTACAATCACCCCAAGTTGACACATGTATAATAGATGTGGGTTTCTGACAAAATTAATCTCATTTTGGCCAAACTAAAAGTGCCAATTTTTGCGGTCTTCGTGCGAATTTGTTCCACTTTTTGCACAATATAATTCACCAATAGGCCTAATTACCTTGCCATGAATTATTCTGTTGCCAAGAAGCTGGCTTCACTGTAGGCCTATTGCAAGAAATTGATTTAAACGGACCCATCCCCCATGTCAAAAGAAATCTACGCCATTGTTAATGTTGCCAAAAGATGCCGGATTCACTATTAATATACCTACTTTTCATCCCTCCCCCAATATCAAAAAAAGATCTACTCTATTGTTGAGATATTATAGCGGTTGCGGTTACCATGCTAATAATGCCCCACACTCCCCATCGAAATTCATCACAACCTGACAAACGAATAAACTCAAATTACTTTCCAAAATATGCCTAGACCTACCTTGAATTTAAAATCTTCGGAAAGTCATCACAAAAGAAGTTTCCGAAAGTTATCATAAACGAATGCAGTTGATTTATTATTATAGCGGTTGCGGTTAGTCGGTTACCATGCCGCATAATGCCCACTCTCCATCGAAAGTCACCACGAACGGATAAACTAATATCCCTTTCAAAATATTAGATCACTTGGACATTTTTCGAAAATCATCTGTGTAGCGGTTACAGTAGGCCTACCATTGCAAACGGTGATACAATTTTACAAAGTAATACGAAATGTGCGCCCTCGTATTGAACATGCGCGTATAGTATACGCGTGTTAAAGCTTGTCCGTAGCAACGAAGCAAGGCGTTAACGAACCGTAGGCCTACAATAGCGGGGCCACCATTGGTTGATCTATCGAATAAATCCAAATAATTATTTGTATTTATTAATGTATCTATCTATCTATCTATGCATTTACCATTCATCTGGAAATGCTAAAACTTATTTATTTATCTATTTATTTATTTATTTGTCATCTATAATCTCTGACATGATACCGATGAATCGATCATTATCGATTATCGGCAAGTTCCTCTTATCAATTTTGTGACTAATTTTGCATTTTTCTCCCTGTATAGGGTTCAGGGTTGGGGTGTTTTACGTGTCTTAATATGTGATGCGATCAAGCAAAATCAGTCGGAACTCGGAAATATCGATTTTGAGATATAGCCAAACAAAGGCAATATTTCTTTTTTGTTTCCTATTGTTTTGGAAACGCTTTAATTGCTCATATCTTTGGAACTGGATGTTCAATTTCAATGGGGGTTTCTGCAAAATCAAGCTTTGTAAATCCTTTTTACTATCCTATAAGAAACTGAAAATTTATTATTGCCGAGTTCCGACTGATTTTGCTTGATCGCATCACATATGTCACTTGGCTGAACTATATCAGTTATATTAACAACATTTGTTTGGTAAGTTGCCATTCATGTAATGTTTTGAATATTTATATGTGCGGGGTGAGATCAACCGCTGTTTGTCGGGAAAATAGACTGAAAATGTAAAAAAAAATAGTTACTTTTCCACATGTAGTAGCAGGGGAAATATAAACCATCATAACTCAACTTCAACTCATGATAATGAATTCATTTTGGAATTAATATGTAGCTAATTGATTGTTCAAACGTTTTAGTATTATTTTAAAGCAACGCTAACATTAATTGTCAGGTAGATAGACATAAATGTGAGAAAAGGTTACTTTTCCATGTATAACCATGTCAAATATGGCATTATTGAGGGGTAGGGGAAATAAAAACTACCATAACTCAACCTTTACTCATAATAATGAATTCATTTTGGTATCAACATGTAGCTAATTGATTGTTCTAACTATCCAGTATAATTTTTAACAGAAAACCATAAGATAGGCATAAAATATGATGAAAATGTTAATTATCCAATGTGTAACAGCGTAAAATATGACAATATTAAAGGTTAGGGGACGTACAAACCAACGTAACTCGACATTTATTTATTATAATTCATTCATTTTGGCATCAATATATAGCTATTTGGTTGTTGTAATCTTTTAAAGCAAAATAACCATTAATTCTTAGCTGGATAGACATAAAATGTTTAAAAAATGTTAATTTTTCATCTGTGGTACCGTAAAATATGACAATATTAAGGTGTAGGGGACATTCAAATCACCAAAACTCAAGTTTTACTGATGAAAATAAATTCATTTTAGTATCAATATGTAGTCAATTGATAGTTCCAACTTTCTAGTATTATTTTAAAAGCAATTAAACCATTAGTTGTCAGGTAGATAGACATAAAATGTACGAACATGTTAATATTCAATGTCCAACAGCATAAAATATGACAATATTAAGGGGTAAGGGGACATACAAACCACCAAAACACAAGTTTCACTGACGAAAAATGAATTCCATTTGGTATCAATATGTAGCTATTTGATTGTTCTCATTTTCAGACATTATTCTAAAAGCAATTAAACCATTAGTTGTCAGGTAGTTAAACATAAAATATGAGAAAAATGTCAATATTCCATGTCTAACAGCGTAAAATATGACAAGATTAAAGGGCAGGGGACATACAAATCACCAAAACACAAGTTTTACTGATGAAAATGAATTCATTTGGGTATCAATATGTAGCTATTTAATTGTTCTCATTTTTTGTCATTATTTAAAAAGCAATTAAACCATTAGTTGTCAGGTAGTTAAACATACAATATGAGAAAAATGTTAATACCCCATGTCTAACAGCGTAAAATATGACAATATTAAGGGGTAAGGGGACATACAAATCACCAAAACACAAGTTTCACTGACGAAAATGAATTCAATTTGGTATCAATATGTAGCTATTTGATTGTTCTCATTTTCTGGCATTATTTTAAAAGCAATTAAACCATTAGTTGTCAGGTAGTTAAACATACAATATGAGAAAAATGTTAATACCCCATGTCTAACAGCGTAAAATATGACAATATTAAAGGGTAAGGGACATACAAATCACCAAAACACAAGTTTCACTGACAAAAATGAATTCAATTTGGTATCAATATGTAGCTATTTGATTGTTCTCATTTTCTGGCATTATTTTTAAAAGCAATTAAACCATTAGTTGTCAGGTAGTTAAACATACAATATGAGAAAATGTTAAGTGCAATATCAGATATTTATTTAGTAGGGTTGGCCACGGTAAAAAAATTTTTACTTGCTGAGGTGAAAGGACTGATTTTTTGTTTGGAGGTTACAAAAATGCATTTCGAAAATTCAGCAACGGCCTGATTTGTGTTTTTTACAATTTTCGCCTATTTTGGAGCTAAAAGTAAAAATTGCCCTTAAAAGGGCGCCTCGTTGCCTTAATATACAAGTTGGTATTTAAAAATAAATTGTATCATAAAAAAGCCCCATCCTTGTTCTATCTACAAACGAAGTCGTGCTTAGAGAGTCGTTTTTTAAATATCGATTTCGGACCTGGCAACACTGCAAGTTTTTCAAATTTGAAAAATGCCATTTTTTACCGATTTTGGTGATACGAAAAAATAACTTTTGCGCTCACCTAGGATTTTGTCGTTATGGTTATTGGTAGAACATACCTTGCCCCCAACATATCTAATAAGAACAGCTTGGGGAAATTTATTTCTCTAAGCAAGGTGTTGCCAGAAAAACATACATTTTGTACAAATTCAAAATTATCATAAAAAGAAAATTTGCTGCATTTTGCCCTAGATTTAGCACATGTAATGTAATGAGTTGTATGTAGAGTCAGTTTATCATCATGGTCAACTATTCTGAATGTTTCGAAACAATAAATGAAGTTTAATTTTAATGCGGTGTTGCCAGATGCCGAAAAATTATGAAAGCTACATTACGTCAAATAGCCCAAATAGGTCTAAGTTTTCATGTATGAATCTAGTCAATCCAGTTAAATCACGGTCTATTATTAATCGCGTTTTCGATGCGATTTTAGGCTTACCGTGATTTAACGTTGATATCTGGTTTTGCTCCTTTTATAATTTTACTTTGACCGTCGGCTTTTGTAAATAACAGAATGTAGATTGGCTCTGAATAAGTATCGGAGTCCTCTTGGTGGTTTTTTTTCATGATATAATTAGTTTGTATTTGCATGTAACAACCCAAAATCGACCTCTGAATTCGAGGTTGAAGGCTGTTTCCGAATACCTGTGGACTCAAACAAGTGCACGAGTGGCGATTATGGTTTTATACTTCCCGCATTCATGATTGCGTCAACGCCTAATAATATACTTCTTTGTATAGGTTGAGTGTAGCTGGTATACAAAGAATTGGTTACATGTCAATGACCATTAACTTCAGGGATAGACTTTGCACGCCTTTCTATCATGCAGTATCTTTACCCACAGACATGTGCCCGTGTCATGTGCCAACGTTAAAGGTTAATATATTTTTGTGTATCTGTGTGCTTTTATGGCCGAGTGGTCTAAGGCGTTGTGGTTTCTTAGTTGCTGTTCTGAGCGTCGCTTGTTCGAATCCGTGCGTCTGTTATTTTTTTCTTATGCTGCTTTATTTTTTCCAGCGTAGGGCCTAGAAAAAACTAATTTATAATTTCTGTTTGTATTATTTATTTATTTATTTATTTATTTATTTATTTATTTATTTATTTATTTATTTATTTATATTTGTTTTACTTATTTATTTTATTTATTTATTTAATGATGTTTTGGGGCTCGAGAGAACGGACACATTTATTTATTTATTTATTTATTTATTTATTTATTTATTTATTAATTAATTAATTAATTAATTAATTAATTAATTAATTAATTAATTTATTTATTTATTTATTTATTTATTTATTTATTTATTTATTTATTTATTTGTTTTATTTATTTATTTATTTTTTTTATATTATTATTTTTTTTATTTAATTATGTTTTTGGTCTCGAGAGAACGGACACATTTATTTATTTATTTATTTATTTATTTATTTATTTATTTATTTATTTATTTATTTATTTATTTATTTATTTATCTATTTATTTATTTTTCGATTGATTATTTGATGATTGAGTTAGCTTAGATTTATCGATTGCTGCTTTGAGTTTATTATATATGGGACTTCTATTTGAGTTTGAATGACATCGTACACTAGTATTGATTTTCCGTTAAACATTATCAAGAATTAATGTCACAGGTTTTATTGCAGATAGGAAGTTGGCTTAGTGATACTATCTGTTGATTCAGAACCGGAAGGTGCCGGGTTCGATTCCCACCTATGTCTATCTTTTTAAAGACTTGAAAATTACTGCAGTAAGTTTATTTGGCGCGCGATCTCAGTTATTCATTTTCTGATGGCTTTGCCTCTTACAGCACCCCGGATTTATGCACCATCCCTCTGGAATCCAAACCAAGGTTCGCTCATAACACCTCCTTAAGTAATTGACACACAGGAAACAACAGGCAAACATTATGAATCTTTGTTGCTGGTTTATTATATGACTAGGAATGATGTTAACGTACTTATTCATCTGTCATTGATGTGATGATGAAGTGTCATCCTCATCCATCTAAAGCAGGGAGTAAGCGACTTTTTTAACACGCTGGGCTATAATAAACAATGAAAAACTGTATAGGCTGCACATTTTTATTTTCAAAGTGCACTATTAAAATCATTTACAATAATATTAATTTTGTAAACTATGTAAATTAATTCATATGTTTCCATGTTTCTAAAGTCTAATTCCTGTCCTAAAATGTATTGAATTATGGTTATGAATTTTGAAACTTTAATAGACTGCAAAAAAATTGAAGAGGAAGTCATTCCATATCTTTATCATCGTAACTAAATTTAATAGTCCTAAGTCTACCTCTAACATGTGTAATGAACTTTATTCTGAGCTTTACAGAATTCACGGGTCATTTGATCATTATGAAAATTATTCATGTGTCTTCTCATGAATCAAGTAGTCATGGAAACCTTTGAAAAAATAATGTGCATAAATCCCAGTTATATGAATCATTCCATGTCAACGATTTACATGTTCTATAGAAAATATTTTACATTGAAATAAGAAAAACCTCCACGTACACTTGTACGTACCGTACATGTACAGGGCTCCTTTTACCATGGACCTATGCATTTCAATAATAGTAGTATTAATATACGATTTCAGTCAAATTTTAATTTGATCATTATTTGCCAAAAAAAATATGCAATATTATAAAAACGTTTTCTGGTCATTTTAATCAAACTAATGTGGTAACGAATATTTACAGAAAACTCATTATCTCATCCGCTTAACGGCGGTGTGCTTTTAATCCTAAAACACAATGAATTTGGTTGAATCAATTGGGACTGGCATGTGTAAACATTACAATTATGGTAAAAAATCAGTTTTGAAAAAAAAATGACCAAACTCGTTTCAAAAACATCGTACATTATGGCTTTAAATACGGTAGCTTTTAACTACTTTTTACTAACGTATTCGGCATTTTTGACCCACACCCCCTAAACAAAAGGACTTTCGTTTATGACTTCATCAAACTTTTGGGTTATTCCTTAAAGTTTATATTTCAAATTTCTACACCAAGATTCCTATACTTCCTTGTGTTGAGATTCATCATAATATAACCGTATTAACTACGTCACATTTGTCTTTATTACACAGTCATGACAATAACAAAATTGTCAAACTTGAATATATTAGGCCCCTCAACATGCTCAACCCACATTTTCATAGATTCTGTCGAGATTGTTTATTGTACCACGCCTGATGAAGGCAATTTATTAAAATCGTTTTTTCTTTAATTATTTTGAACATGGCAACACAATTTTCATGATTTTCCGACATACTAGGGGCCCCTTGCTATTAATATTGTAAATACCACAAAGATCGAAATGATAAATTTGAAGATTATCATTTTGGTGTGTAATTTTATTAAACTGCCTTATGACGAATCTTGCAGGGGCCCATCAAGATATAGTACAATAGGACAAACCACTCTATCGCTTTTGACAAAACACTGCACTTACATAAAATAAAGTGAGAGTATGGTGAGTGTTACAATTTCAGCCATGAAGGCTCTGCTTTCATCCATCTGAACCTCAAGCTGAACCCCTTATTTCATTTTCGCTTTTGCTCGGGGCCCTGAACTCTCGGGGCCCATGGACTTCGTCCATCCTGTCCACCCGCTTGCTACGCCCCTGACCATAACCCTAACCCTAACCTTTACCCTAACCCTAACGATAAGCCTAACCCTAAGCCTAATACTAACCCTAAGCCTATCCCTAACCCTAAGCCTAAACCTAACCCTAATCCTAAACCGAAGCATTACCCTAACCCAAGGTTCTTATGAGTTATTCCGGCGTCTAACCCTAACCCTAACCAGAACCCGAACCTTAACCGTAACCCTAATCCTTACCCTAACCCTAGGTTCTTAGGAGTTGTTCCGGCGTCTAACACTAACCTTTACACGAACCCTAACCCAAACTATCACCCCTAACCCTAATCCTAAATTTAATCCTAACCATAGCCCTAAGCCTAACCCTAACCCGAACCCTAATCCTAACCTTAAGCCTAACCTTACCCATACCCATACCCTATCACTAATCCCTAACCCGAAGCCTAACCCTTAACCTAATCCTAACCCTAATCCTAAACTTAAGCTCTAGCCTAACAATAAACATAACCATAACCCTACGCCTAACCCTAACCCGAACCATAACCCTAAACTAAGCATAACCCTAACCCTGACCCGAACCATAACCTTAGCCCTAACCCTAATCCTAAACTTAAGCCTAACCCGAACCCTAACCCTAACATTAACCTAACCTTAACCCTATCCCTAACCCAAGCCCAAACTTAGGCACCATCTGGTATAATAATTGTGCTTAACCTTTACCCTAACCATGAGCCTAACCCGAAACCTAGTCCTAACCTTAACCCTACCCTACCTACACCCAATCCTAACCCTATCCCTAACCCTAAGCCAAACCCTAAGCCTTAACCTAACCCTAATCCTAAACCGAAGCATTACCCTAACCCTAGGTTTTTAGGAGTTGTTCGGCGTCTAATCCGAACCCTGACCAGATCCGAACCCTAACCTTAACCTTAACCGTAACCCTAATCCTTACCCTAACCCACGTACCTTAGGAGTTGTTCCGGCGTCTAATACATACTAACCCTTACCCGAACCCTAACTCAAACCTTCACCCTAACCCTAGTGCCAAACTTAAGCCTAACCCTATGATTAACCCTAACCCTAAGCCGTACCCTAATCATAGGTTCTTATGAATTGTTCCGGCGTCTAACCCTAACTCTTACCCTAACCGTAACCCAAACCTTAACCCCCCTAATCCTAAACTTAAGCCTAATCATAACCCTTAGCCTAACCCTAACCCAAACCCTAATTCTAAATTTAACCCCTAACCCTTACATTAACCCTAACCCTAACCCTAAACTTAAGCCTAACCCGAACCCTAACCCCTAACATTAACCTAACCTTAACCCCTAACCCAAGCCTAACGTAGGCACCATCTGGTATAATAATTGTACTTAACCTTTACCCTAACCATGAGCCTAACCCGAAACCTAGTCCTAACCTTAACCCTACCCTACACCCAATCCTAACCCTATCCATAACCCTAAGCCAAACCCCTAACCCTTAACCTAACCCTAATCCTAAACCGAAGCATTACCCTAACCCTAGGTTCTTAGGAGTTGTTCTGGCGTCTAATCTTAACCCTAACCCTAACCTAACCCTAACCTAACTCTAACCCTACCTAACTCAAACACGAACAAGAACCCTAACCCTAACCCTAACCTTAAACCTAATCCTAAACTTAACCTTAACCCTAACCTATACCCTAATCCTAACCTTAACCATAACCCTAATCCTAAACTTAAGCCTACCCCTAACCCTAACTCTAAACCTAACCCTAAACTAACCCTAAGCCTAAGTTACCCTAACCCTAAGTCTAAGCCTAATCCTATACCGAAGTATAACTCTAAGTCCTACCCTAACCCTACGTTCTTAGGAGTTGTTCTGGCGTCTAATCCTAACCCTGACCCAAACACGAACAAGAACCCGAACCCTAACCCTAACCTTAACCCTAAGCCTAAGCATAACCATAACCTTAACCATAACTCTAACATATACCTTTACCCTAACCTTAACCCTAATCCTAAACTTAAGCTTAACCCTAACCTTAACCCTAATCCTAATCTTAAACTTAAGCCTAACCCTAACCACAACTCTAAACCTAACCCTAACCTAAGCCTAATTTACCCCAACCCTAAGTCTAACCCTAATCCTATACCGAAGTCTAACCCTAAGTCTTACCCTAACCCTAGGTTCTTAGGAGTTGTTCTGATGTCTAATCCTAACCATGACCCGAATCCGAACAAGAACCCGAACCATAACCTTAACTATAACCCTAAGCCTAATCCTAACCTTAACCCTAACCCTAACCTATACCCTAAACCGAACCCTAACTTTTATTCTATAACTGGACATTTGTGTGAAAATTGAGGGCGTTATTTATATACATTTTAAATAATTTAAATTAGCAAAATAATATGAGTTAGTCCTTACATTTCATGATAAAAAGTTTTTTGAAAATTCTCTTGCCATTTGCTAGTCTTTTTTCTGATGTTCTAATGCCATTATATTATACCAGTGTTTACTTCTTCTAAAGATGCAAACAAGATTTGTTTGGGTTAAGGTTAGGGTTAGGGTATATGATAGGGTTAGGGTTAAGGTTAAGTTTATGATTAGGGTTAACCTGTTCTCAAAACTTGACCTTTGTTTGTTTGGGTTTGGGTTTGGGTTAGGGGGTTAGGGTTAGGGTTAGGGTTAGGGTTAGGGTTAGGGTTAGGGTTGGGGTTAGGGTTAGGGTTAGGGTTAGGGTGGGGGTTAGGGTCAGGTTTAAGTTTAGCATTAGGGTTAGGGTTAAGGTTTGGGTTACGGTTAGGGTAAGGGTAAGGGTTAGGGTTAGGCGCCAGAACAACTCCTAAGAACCTATGGTTAGGTAGGGTAAGGCTTGGGGTTAGGGTAAATGTTAGGGTTAGGGTTAGGCTTAAGTTTAGGATTACAGTTAGGGTGAAGGTTTGGGCTCGGGTAAGGGTAAGGGTTAGTGTTAGACGCCGAAACAACTCCAAAGAACCTAGGGTTAGGGTAAGGATTAGGGTTACGGTTAATGTTAGGGAATGGGTTCTGGTCAGGGTTAGGGTTAGACGACGGAAGAACTCCTACGAACCTACGGTTAGGGCAATGCTTCGGTTTAGGATTAGAGTTAGGTTTAGGCTTAGGTTTAGGGTTAGGCGTAGGTTTAGGGTTAGGATTAGGCTTAGGCTTAGGTTAGGGTTAATGTTAGGGCTAGGGTTCGGGTTAGGGTCATGGTTAGGGTAAGGGTTTGGGTTTGACGCCGGAAAAACTTCTAAGAACCTTAAACTGATTGCCTTATAATAGGTGATATAGGCACAATTATACCCGATGGTGCCACCGTTAGGCTTGGGTTAGGGTTAGGGTTAGGTTAGGGTTCGGGTTCGGGTAAGGATTAGGCTTAGGTTTAGGATTAGGGTTAGGGTATGCGTTAGGATTAAGGTTAGGGTAAAAGGTTAGGTTTGGGTTAAGGGTTAGGATTAGGAATAGGGTATGGGTAGGGGTTAGGGTTAGCCTTAAGGTTAGGGTTCGGGTTAGTGTTATACTTAGGGTTATGGTCAGGCTTAAGTTTAGGATTAGGGTTAGGGTTAAGGTTTGGGTTACGGTTAGGGTAAGGGTTAGGGTTAGACGCCGGAACAACTCCTAAGAACCTATGGTGAGGGTAAGGCTTAGGGTTAGGGTTAATGTTAAGGTTAGGGATCGGGTTCTGGTTAGGGTTAGGGTTAGACGACCGAACAACTCCTAAGAACCAAGGGTTATGGTAATGCTTCGGTTTAGGATTAGGGTTAGGTTTAGGCTTAGGATTAGGGTTAGGCGTAGGCTTAGGATTAGACTTGGGGTTAGGCCTAGGTTAGGTTTAATGTTAAGGTTAGGGTTCGGGTTCGGGTCATGGTTAGGGTAAGGTTTGACACCAGTAAAACTCCTAAGAACCTTAACTGATTGCCTTATAATAGATGCAATAGGCATAATTATACCCGATGGTGTCTACGTTAGGCTTCGGTTAGGGTTAGGATTAGGGTTAGGTTAGGGTTCGGGTAAGGGTTAGGCTTAGGATTAGGTTAGGGTATGCGTTAGGGTTATGGTTATTGTAAGGGTTAGGCTTAAGGGTTAGGTTTAGGTTAATGGTTGGGATTAAGATTAGGGATAGGGTATGGGTAAGGGTTAGGGTTAGCCTTAAAGGTTAGGGTTAGGGTTCGGGTTGGGGTTAGGCTTGGGGTTATGGTCAGGCTTAAGTTTAGGATTAGGGTTATGGTTAAGGTTTGGGTTACTGTTAGGGTAAGAGTTAGGGTTAGACGCCTATGGTTAGGGTAAAGCTTAGGGTTATGGTTAATGTTAGGATTAGGGTTAGGGTTAGGCTCAAGTTTAGGATTAAGGTTAGGGTGAAAGTTTGGGTTAGGGTTCGGGTAAGGGTTAGTGTTAGACGCCGGAACAACTCCTAAGAACGTAGGGTTAAGGTAAGGATTAGGGTTACGGTTAAGGTTAGGGAATGGGTTCTGACGACGGAAGAACTCCTAAGATCCTAGGGTTAGGGTAATGCTTCAGTTTAGGATTAGGGTTAGGTTTAGGATTAGGGTTAGGCTTAGGGTTAGGCTTAGGCTTATATTATACCCGATGGTGCTTGGGTTAGGGTTAGGATTAGGGTTAGGTTCGGATAAGGCTTAGGCTAAGGCTTAGGGTTAGGGTTAGGGTATGCGTTAGGGATATGGTTATTGTTAGGGTTTGGCTTAAGTTTGGGGATTAGGATTAGGGTAAGGGTTATGGTTAGGGTTAGGTTTCGGATCAGGGTTAGGGTTAGGCTTAGTGTTATGGTTCAGCTTAGGGTTAGGCGTAGGGTTATGGTTATTATTAGGGTTAGGCTTAAGTTTAGGGTTAGTGTTAAGGGTTAGGTTTAGGGTTAAGTATTAGGGATGGGTTTAGGATAAGGGATAGGGCTAGGGTATGGGTAAGGGTTAGGGTTGGGCTTAAGGTTAGGGTTAGGCTTAGGGTTAGACTTAAGTTTAGGATTAGAGTTAGGGTTAGGGTTAGACCCCGGAGCAACTCCTAAGAACCTAGGGTTAGGGTAAGGCTTAGGGTTAGGGTTAATGTTAGGGTTAGGCTTAGGGTTATCGGTTATGGGGGTCTCCCCATCAGTCCGAAACACCGTCAGTCCGAACCACCGTCAGTCCGAATGGAATAACTATAGAATACCCCGCTCAGGGAGCCTAACCCTAACCCTAACCTAACCCTAAGCCTAATCCCAACCCTAACCCTAACCCTGTGTGTTGGGAGGTGAGATGGGTATTCTATAGCTATGCCGTCCGAATATGGGGGTTAGGTTTAGGGTTAGCGTTAGGTTTAGTAATCCTAAAAATAAGTACTGACGGTTGTTCGGATTGACGGTGTTTCGGACTGACGGGTGTACCCTGGTTATGGTTAGGGTTAGGCTTAAGTTTAGGATTAGGGTTAGGGTCCGGGTTAGGGTTAGACGCCTAAAGAACCCAGGGTTATGGCAAGGGTTAGGGTTATGTTTCGGTTTAGAATTAGGGTTAGGGTTAGGGTTAGGCTTCGTGTTAGTTTAGGATTAGGGTTAGGTTTAGGGTTAAGGTTAGGGATAGGCTTAGGCTTAAGTTCAGGATTAGGGTTAGGTTTAAGGTTAGGGGTTGGGTTCGGGTCATGGTTAGGATTAGGTTAGGCACCGGAACAACTCCTAAGAACCTACGGTTAGGGTACTGCTTAGGGTTATTGTTTGGGTTCGGTTTAGGATTAGGGTTAGTTTAGGGTTAGGTTTAGGGTTAGGGTTAGTTTAGGCGTAGGGTTAGGTTTACGGTTAGGGTTAGGGGCAGGGTTAATGTTCGTGTTAGGGTTGGGGTTCGAGTTTGGGTCATGGTTAGAGTTAAGGTTTGACGCCGGACTAAGAACATTAACCTGTTCTCAAAACTTGAACTTAATACTGATTGCTAGTGCATTATACAAGGTGCTATAGGCACAATTATACCAGATGGTCCTGAGGACTAAGACGCCGGAACAACTCCTGAAAGCATGTTCTCAAAACTTACCCTTAATAAGGATTGCTAGTGCCTTATACCAGGTGCTATAGGATTAAGACGTCGGAACAGCTCATAAGAACCAGTTCTTAAAACTCTGCTAGTCCTTTATGCTAGGTGCTATAGGCACAATTAGACCCGGCGGTCTCGAGGATTAAGAGGCTGGAACAACTCCTAGGAACCTGTTCTCAAAACTTGCCCTCAATACTGATTAGGCTACTAGTGTCTTATACTAGATGCTATTGGCACAATTTGACTCGATGGTCCCGAAGATTAAGACACCTGAATAACTCCTAAGAACCTGTTCTCAAAATTTACCCGTCATACTGATAGCCAATGCCTTATTGAAGATGCTATATATATGCTAAATTAGAATTAGACCCGATGCTCCCGAAAATTAAGACGCCGGAACAACTCTTAAGAACCAGTTCTCAAAATTTACCCTTAATACTGATTGCTAGTGCCTTATACTAGGTTCTAGTATTAAGGGCAAGTCAGTTTTGAGAACAGGGTCTTAGGAGTTGTTCCGCCGTCTTAATCCTCGGGAGCAGTTGTTCCGGCGTCTAGCCCTAACCATGACCTGAACCCGAACCCCAACACTAACCTTAACCCTAAGCCTAACCCGAAGCCTAATCTTAACCCTGGTCCTAAGCCGAACCCTAATCCGAACACAAATCCTAACCCTAACCTTAACGTTAATCCTAACCTAAGCCTAATGCTAACCCTAACCTCAGGGGTCTATCGTCTTAATCCTCGTGGGAGCAGATGTTCCGGCGTCTAACCCTAACCCTGACCTGAACCTGAACCCTAATCCTAACCCTAATCCTAACGCTAATGCTAACCATGACCCTAAACCGAACCATAATCCTAACCCAAATCCTAACTATAACCCTAACTTTAACCCTGAACCTAATCCTAACCCTAATCCTAACCCTAACATGGGGACCATCGGATCTAATTTGTGCCTATATATCATCTAGTATAAGGCACTAGCAATCAGTATTAGTGGCAAGTTTTGGGAACAGGTTCTATGTTCAGCGTTTTAATCATCGGGAGCATCGGGTTTAATGTTCATGTTTTTTTAGATTCGGACTGATGACGTGCTTTTCAGATTCGGACTAACGACGTGTTTTTCAGATCGGACTGATGACGTGTTTTTCAGATTCGGACTGACGACGTGTTTTTCAGATTCGGACAGACGACGTGTTTTTCAGATTCGGACTGACGACGTGTCGGAGTGAAGACGTTTCGGACTGAAGACGTTTCGAACTAAAATAGTGCATTTCATTTTCGGACTGATGACTGTTCGGACTGAGGACGTTTCGGACTGAAGACGTTTCGGACTGATGCGGGCACCCCAAGCCGATTCTAGACCACTCTGTGACGGCCTTATATCTACCGATGGCCATGAGACTCCGCCCCCCTACACACACACACACACAGCCCCCACACCCCTACCAGCTACGCCACTGGGTAAAAAGCAAGACATTGTTCATGTTGTTGATGATATAGACGGTTTTTAATATTCCATTAATTAACTTGTTTGAACTGGCGTAGGCCCTACTCTTGCAGGTTAAATAATTATAGGTGTTCAGCAAATGAAACTTTTTGTTAAATTTAGGAATACACTAATGTAAAGAGATCTGGACTAATGGTTATCATTGCCGTTGCAATAATTAATACAACAAATTAGTTAAATATTATGATTATGCCTCAATAAGTATATAATGCGATATCAAACACCTACATACTCAGAATATAGATCATACAGGTCAAATATATCACTTTTAACGTCAGTCTACTTATCGGCGTAGTGCAGTGGCGTAGATTTCTTTTTGACATTGGGGGATGGGGTTGGAAAAAAATTCTTGAAGTATAGTGAATTCAGCACCTTTTGGCGACATATAAATAAGTTTATGGTAAAAACGGGCGCGGAGCGCGCGAAAAAGTTTGCCATTTTGAAGCTAAACTGTTGGAATATGCTGCAAAATCGAATAAATTCTCGAAGCGCGAAAAAAATTGCACTTTTAGGACTAAAATGGCATGAGGTTAATTTGGTCAAAACCCATATACAGGCATCAACATTGGGGGATGATTGTATGGACCATCCCCTGACAAAATATTGGGGGTTACCCCCCCCGATCTACGCCTATGGCGTAGTGGTAAAAACCTAACAATTCCCGCCGATTACGAGCTGATCAAAGTACAGTAAAAACATGTTGCCTTATACATCATAACAAAATTCCCAATTTGCATAAAATCACCTACTTTCCCCAACCTACAATTTGCACCCACCTGTCAGATTGAAACACTCTTCACCATTCACAGTGTAAATAACGCTTAACAACATCCATAACTGAGCAGAAAACATCTTGCCGTTGTACACTCTGAAAATTAAAACGATATGAATATTTTAATCAGTTGACACTCTGATAATACAGTCATGGACAAAAGTTTGGAATATTTTTATTTTTGTATCAAATGCAGTTTTCAATCATATTAGGAACAGGTTTATTGTTCTGGAGTAGTGCTCAGTTGAATTTAATTGAAAGATACTAATGTCATTTGATGATTATATCACACAGTTTGTCAATTAAACAAAGAATTACCTGAGGAAGCGCATTACAATGGAAGGATCACATAATCGCAACACTTTTTGGCGGTCTCTTTGTGTCACAAAATGAGATTAAAGACACTAGCAATCTTTATTGTTTAGACAAAAATTTAAACTCTCACTATGACTTGTTCAGATAAGTCTGTTGCTTGAGAAAACGCAACTCAATATTTGGTGTGTCTACCCCTGGCCAGCTCAAGGTCATGTACGCGACGTGACATTCCTTCGATCAGGTTTTCCAAAGTTCCTTGTAGAATATCTCGCTAGCAAGCATTGAGGGCGTATCTAAGTTCCTGCAGGGTGATTGGTTGGTTGTCCATGTTACCAAACCTGCGGGATGCCCATAAGTTCTGTATAGGGTTCATATCCGGGCTCAAAGGTGACCAGTCCAGGTGTCCTACATTCTCATTTTCAAGGAATTTCTTCGCAGGTAGGGCTCTGTCCGCCGTAGTACTGTTATCTTGGATCACGAAATTGTTCCTGAAGTCTCTTCTCGCAAACGGAAGCATAACTGTACCAAGAACATGCAGGTATTGGTCCTGGTTCATGTGTCCTTCTAGCATGTAGAGGTGTGATTTCGAACTACTGTGAAATGCTCTCCATACTGTGATTCCACCACCATCTCCCTGGACTCTAGGCAGGATACAATCCTCAAGTAGGGCTTGACCAACCTGTCTTCAGACCTTGAATCGGCCACCTTGTCTGGAGAGGAGGAACCGGGCCTCGTCAGTGAAGATCACATTACGCCAGTGGCCTACTGTAAAGTTCCAATGTCTCTGTGATCAAAGTAAGCGCGCATGCCGATGTCTTTTCAGAAGTATTGGCTTTCTTATTGGTCATCTTGTGCGAAAATCTGCACTAACCAGTCTATTTTTCGCAAGATTCCTGGTAACAGGCGCGTTTATGGACCTTAGCCATTCTGTTTGTAGCCGAGATCGGTCTTCCCTGGCGGTTGTCTTTTGGGGCCGACCTGACCTTGGCCTAGGTGTAGTAGTTCCGGTCTCTCGACGTCTCTTCAAAATTTTAGAAACTGCACCTTATGTAATTCCTAAAGCGACACCAATATCCTTCTGTTTGTAGCCGTGATTATGTAAGTCAATGACGCGGGCGTATAAGTCTGCGCTCAACTCGCACCCCATGATCAGAAATATCGTATAAAACAGACAGATGCAACAAAGTAAAGCTGCTTTCTTCACACGGTAATGCAAAAGCCAATGTAACCTTATGAATCATATCGCTAAAATAACTGTGAAAAGGATGCCCGATGGTTCATTGGTCAGGCATAAGAAGTCATTGTCCCACATTATGTATTGTGTGATATTGAATGGTACCTAAGACCTTGCCAGATAGCCGTGATCCATTTTGCATGGCTAACGGGTCATTGATGGTAAGAAATCTGCACTTAAAACAGTGCAAAAAATAAAAATATTCCAAACTTTTGTCCAAGACTGTATTTGTACTCGGCTATTCCAGTTGAAATTCATACGCCTCATATGGAAGACATGACCTTAATCACCCACACAGGGAGTGTATAGATTTCAAATGAAGTCACCCATCCAGGTATTAAAGCTAGGTAGCCCCATTTATTTAGACTTCACACTCCCTGTGTGGGAGATTAAGGTTATATCTTCCACAGGGGGTGTATGAATTTCAAATGGAACAGCTCAATGGACGATTGCGTAGCTAGGGGTTGTGGCGCCACTTTAATGAAATTTGGTTACAATGAAGTTGAATTTCGGTCTTAAAATGATCTTTTAGATAACTATTTGCGCTGAAATGCTGACATTTTGACTTTCACAGCTTCGAGGGGCGCCAAATCGATTCTTTTTTATCCACCGTCCCTGTTTAGTTTAATGAGACTACGTACACCTTATTGAATAATTTAAATTGAACCAATAAAAAAGAACAACACACAAAACTCATTTACAACTGTTGTGTGCAGTGTTGTCTTGTGCTTATTATGGTCAAGCAAGCAATGATAAGATGACCGCAAGACGAAAAAAGTATTCTCTTAAATATTATTATTAGATGATAACATTTATACAGCAATTATTATTACTACCGTACTTTAGCGTAAGGGGGGTGCAATAAATATGTGTAACCCCGGGTTGGTGCATTATATGGGGAGATTTTTGGTAGGACGAAAGGGGGGCAAGCATTTTTGGCATGTTGAAGAGGGAGGAGCGTGTCAAACGATTTTGGCAGGTCGAAAGGGGGGTGCCGAATTTTGACACATGTATTTTGGGCACCGATTCTAAATACCAAAGGTGTAGGAAAACATTTGGAACACGTTCAAATATGCAAAATTTCCTGCTCACTGCGATCGCATTATAATATAAGACAACTTAAGCATGTTAAGGTTTTGAGTACGGGTTCCCCAAAATCTTACATGTGTAATGGGGGGGTAAAAGATTTCTTGGCACGTCAAAAGGGAGGGCAAAGGTTTTTTGGCACGGCCAAAGGGGGGGCAATTTTGGAAGACCATTTTGAGAATTCACCACCAGGGGTACATATAATTATTGCATAGCCCCTTTAACCCATATCAATTTATAAGCGCTCTTTAAGCAAAGTTTATTGTTCATAACCATTATGATAAAACAGGCGAAAATAGTAGCTTTTTGCACACGATTTCCTATTTAAAGAGAATTGGCCATTGCTCATTGAAATTAAATGGATAATATAAGTGTGCTCGTTCATTTAATGGCATCAAATTTGAAAGATATTCTAAGCATCACTCGGGGTTTTGACTTTTAAAACCCACAATAATTATGGTCAACAAATGTGCTAGAATAGGTCGTTTTCAACAGATTACAACATTCGCCTTGTTACCTGTCACGTTGACGTAATGAAAAAAACACGTTTTTTAGAGGGAGTGTTAGTGTTCGTTCGATATATATATAAAACAATTCTGATTGGATAAAGGAGACATTCGGGGTTTTGACAAAAAACAATCAAATATGCCGTATGTTTCAATAGCCACCAGCTATAAGCTCACACAGCTCTTATGATGCTATACACTCAACCGTTCGTCTATCACACGGTAGAGGATAGTAAAAACAAAAAATCTTATCGTTTATTCTCTAACTTTATATACCCAAAACTGTGACAATGTGTCCTCCCAGCACAATGCTGTTATGATTGCAGACCAGTTCATCTCCACTTTTTAATCCCTTTTTTTTTATTCCCTGTGCTTGGAACTGGTGGAGGGAGAAAAAACATACACAATGAACCACCACACAGTGTCATCGCCCCGATATCTTCATGGCAGAAATCGCCATGGTAGGTTGAATCCACCGCCACGCATGGCCATTTTGTTCCGACCTGTTTAATAGTTTTGAGACGCATAATGGGCCGAAGGACATCTGACTAAGGCTACTGACAATTGCCCGGTGACTGACCTGGCTGTGTGTGAGTCGAGCATGGTACGCCATAGGTCATATGCTTTTAGACTACCCACGATTGGCCTATACAATGCGCTATATAAAATCAGAATTATTGTAAGTTTTTGAGTTCAAGACGCAAGCTTCTTTCTCAAGACACAAGCTAACGACTATCATATCTGTTCAACACATATATTCAAGTGCAACCACATCTGGTTTCTTTGGACGAAATTATTTACGGAGATATTCATCATTTTCTACCCCGGTATCCAAAGATTTTCGTCTGAATATCAAAATAGCACATTCACGTGTTTCGATCCCGGGTATTGATTTTAGTATCTCTGGTGTACCAAGTAATTATTAGCCAGGCGATGTCGGTGTGCACCAGTTCCCAACGATCATGAACAAATATACATTAAAGCAACAGGTACAGAGATGGACAAAAGAGACAGAGGCAAAACATACTGCAGTTACTGTCCGTTTTCCTATACACAATACACAGTGCTCTTACCATTGACGCGTGACCTCTACAAATAGCGTACGTTAAAAGTATGGGGATTTTCCTAGTTAACGTCGCTGTGTGAAAAATAACCGGCCGATATTAAAAGTACTCTTCTAAAATTCTAGAAAATATAGTTTTGTAACATGTCCTAAATTTTTAGCTAATTTAGATGTTTGGAAATATGCGTACTTTGGTGTTTTAGTGTATTTTATAGGTAATAGTACATTGCCTAGTTAACGTCGCTGTGTGAAAAATAACCGGCCAATATTAAAAGTACTCTTCTAAAATTCTAGAAAATATAGTTTTGTAACATGTCCTAAATTTTTAGCTAATTTGTACTGGTGGTATCGGTCCCAAACATTTTTCAAAATTAGAAAAATTAAATTTTCACCAGTTTTATTATAAAAAAAAGAGTTGTAAGTTTGTTCCACAAAGGAGACACACAATCGCACTCACAGAATATGTGAGCTAAAGATTCACTTGATTTCTTACAAAAGAAACACAAAGGCGAATATGTTCTACCAATTTTATCTACCAAAAAACGTTTCAAAACGTAAAAAGCGGCCAAAGTTTAAAAAATCTTTCCTGTGTGGCTTTTCACCCTTTTTTAAACTTGGTCCCATTTAGTAAAGTAGTATTAACATGAAGAATGAGTCCTAATTTTTACATGCAACAATGTACTCTTATAGGTTTAAGACTGTTCGAAAGCGGTGCAATATGACGTAGGCTACCGTATGTATTATCAAAAACATTTCAAGGTTTATGTTTTATTATATTGCGTGATCATAAAGAGTAGTAGAGTATTATATATACTTAGCAAATTGACTGTGTGTCAACCTGCTACATATAGGCCCTACATCTGTACATAAGGTGCAGAATCGCACATGACGATGAAGAATTTAACAAAGTGAGTATTTGCTACAAAATACATTATAACGTCTATACGGAAAAAAACTTCAATTACGCACGAACATTAATTCATTTGCTCTACAAAATAAACATTGACAACTAAGAAAACCAACAAGTAGCCTATACACCAATCCGAGAAGCGTTTACTGTATTTGGCCCTCTATTGACGGCAACACAGATGTACCAGAGCGGGAGATTTAATTCGTAATTCAATACTCATGATTGTGTATTGAATGTCACTGTTGTGTACAATTCCCGGGTACAATTCTGTATAGCACACAATAAATAATGGATAGAACCCCCGACCTCGGGACACCGCAGTTTTACATCGGGGACACCGCAGTAATGGCGAAGTCGGATAGGTGTATAGATGACTTCGTATGGGTCTTTAAAAACTTTTCAGTCGGACTCGCCATTGTATTTGATCATTTGTGTATGGAGAGCAATGGCGACCCGTCATTGTATTTGTTCATGTGTGTATGGAGAGCCACTCTTGGAGCCCATTGGACTTAGGCTAGGTCCTCAGGTAGAGTCAGACGCTGTATGTACTAGAAACGCCCATTCTTGATTCTGCGTTCATTCAATGTTAGCATTAAATTTGTATTGCCCGGCGGCCCCGCGTAATGGAAAACCCTGAATTTGTTACATAAAAAGAAATGAAAAAAAAAAAAAGCAAGGTTCCACCTGAGTACATATTAAATTGGTGTAGAAATTGTTTTCAAATATATATATGAATTTAGACAAACATACGGGATATAATGAACCTTTGACATGACGCCATGATGACATGATTTTATTAGTCGTTTTGTATATCATAATACCAGTATTTGTAATTTTATATTATATAGAACTAATATTTTGCATCATAAATGCGCAGTTCATATGCACAGACGATTACTAATCTTCAAGACTTCAAAATAACATGTTACTAAGCAGGTAATAGGTGCTGGCCTTGTCCTATTGTACTTGTTCATTTGTGTATGGAGAGCTCACTGACGTGTTAATAGAGGTCAATGGGATAGCTTCTTTATGGGGCACTTCTCCATCGGTTTCAGGGCGCAGTTCATTGAACTAAGCGGGATTCTATTGCAAGCGCTTTTATATTATTACAAAACGGATCGTGGTTATTGCCTTGACAAATCTAATACATAATTCATACCAGAGATTAATAAATCCAGGGGTGCGGACATTTCATTGGTCGCAAACCACCGGGATTCGATACAAGTTTGCGTTGTAAATGAATGCGTGAATAAGAGTGTCATCCCCTTGGCGCGATATTTGATTTCTGAAAATACTCAAGTTGCCGTTCAAAATGCCTAAAAATCATCAAGATATTGCAATACTGTCTAAAGTGATGTAAAATTGTGGCAAATTTGTATGATTTATCGCACATAATTTCTGCGTAGCGTGGAGAATCATTTACATATGATTTTGGAGAAAAATGTGATAATTTTAGGGAAATATAGAATGGCGGAAGAAACAAATAAAACATTTTCCTGGAATGTGTAGACCATACTCTTTCTGTTCCTATTGATTTGGATACTGAAATAATTCTTAAAATGAAGCTGTTGGGTGATTTATGTTGGCGTTTCTAGAGTGTGTCATTATTGGCAAACATCTAGGGATATTGTTGAGAGGGCACTCGATTCACGAGATTTCTTTTGCAAGAACGCCAAAATAGCACGAATTTTGTTGGTTTGCGACTGAAGAGTGTCCGCACTATAGATTTCTGCCATGCAAATTAGCTAGTGTCAGTGGGTAAGAAAGTGGCATCTTTTGAATCGTTAAGACAAGCCACATAATCTTATGTAAAACTCTGCTGGGTGTTTCGATCATGTATTATGCGTGTTTGGTCAAGTGAGGGTAATTTGTAAAGCATCAACTTGTGAACAAGTCATAGAGGGTTTGATCATGCTGATGATGTTGCCATTTTGGACGACTTCTGAGTGTTTAAAGCCCAAAATGAATGAATAAAATCGTGTATGAGATATTTGCGGGGATATTTGGGTGCATTGGGCACTTATGGGTTGGGTATAATAGATTTCTATGTATACAATTAAGTCTGATATATTTTCGATGGAATATATATTTTCACTTGAAAAGTTAGTAGTTTCCGAATTGCAATTTCTGAATATTATATAAAAGGTGAGAATAAGACTATAAATGTAAGAGTATGGGATAATTTTGATTGTTAATAAATGCGAAACGCCGGCGGTAGACATCAGCAATATCAGGGATTGCCGCGATTCTTGCAGTAGCTTTTATGAATAGAATACAATAGTGGATACAATAGCGGATACAATAGCGGAACAATAGAGCTCTCTTACGGGCAAATAAACCTCGTCGCGTTTTGCTAAATTTCACTTCTTCTTTTTCATGAACTAACCGTTATTTTTTTTAACTTGTGGCAAAACTTCGACCGAAGTTTTTAATAAAGGAAATTATTTGTGCAGATAGATTTTCAAACCATTCAATCAGAATTCCATTCATAAGGGAATTGTATTTCCGTCTATCTCTAATTGGAATTTCATACTCAATGACAAGATCCTCAAAAGTCTTAACTGAATTGTAACCTCTATTAAGATCAGAAAGAGTAGAAATACCAATATTACTCCACTCAGGATAAAAGAAAAACTGTTTTGTTTTCAGCCGGACATTTTTGTTCCACCAGATTGGATCCTGCAAGTGGTAATATTTCCATAACCTATATTTTCCTTAACTTTTTCTCTATATACAGATACCAATTCTTTATGGTTTCGGCAACCTGTGAATTTTTCAAGGAATTCAAAACACAGTTAGGGGCATTAGTTTTGAACAAAATTGAAGTGTCCTGGTTGAATTGAGAAAGAACATTAACCTCCAAAAATTTTCAAGTGCTAACAAAATTAGGGTCTAATAAATGTTTTATCCAAACCTAATCCCTTGATTTTTGATTTCTGAACAAAAGCGAAACCAAAACTGGGGAAATGGGGAGTGTCTTAATATTATTAATCAAAATAGGTATAAAATATAACACATAGATAAGAGTAATAAGCTTACCTTACTTAAATGATAACTGATCCTGTACAGATCTCAACTGTTTTGGTAATAAAGTATTGTACAAACGATTCTTGATGACTGTACGTTACACAGTGTCATCGACCCTATATCTTCATGGCAGAAATCGCCATGGTAGGTTGAATCCACAGCCACGATTGGCCATTTGGTTGAAGCTTTTGAGACGAATAATTAGTCGAGGACATGACTGAAGGCTACTCACAATAGCCGGGTATTGATCTTGGTTGTGCGTGAATAAGCTTGTATACCCCATTGAGGTCAATGGTCATCGACTTTTATACTGCCTGGTAGTGAGTGCAGCTGTACTACACGCTGTAGCCATACTGGACCAACGCAATATAAAATTAGAGTTTTGGTTAGATTTTGAGTTCAAAGCGCACGGCCAATTTTCAAAGCGCATTCTAGCGACTATCATATCTGTTCAACACGTATTTTCAAGTGTATGAGACCAAATCTGGTTTCTTGAGAAAAAATCATAACGGGAGATATTCATCATTTTCTAACCCGGTATACGAAGATTTTCGTCTGATATCAAAATCGTGCATAGCAATTCACGTGTATCGATCCCGTGTATTCATTTTAGTGTCCCTTCTGCACCAAATAATTAATAGCCAGGCGGTGTCGGTGTGCGTTACGTTCTTGTTTAGTCCACGCAGAGAATCCTGATGGAAACAGCCTTTCAGTTCTATGTCACCAGCGGTCTGCATTGACTCTGTGAGGTCTTTTTCATTTACCACCGAACCGAATCATAGCAACCCTGTAAATTAATTGGACGCATGATGGCAGTATATTTTTGTAGCATCATCCTCACGGCAGTGTTCGATATACACTACAGAAATGTGAATATTACCCTTACAGGGTGAGTCATTTTACAGCCTGTTTTTTTAAATATATTTCTTTAATTTAGTTCTAGATAATAAAATACCCAAAGAAAATTGGCTGAAATTTGACGATTTTATGAATATATTTGTTACTCACGCATTCAGAATATTTGCCACAATTTGTAACCAGGTTTCAGAAAATAATTGAAGCATTTTACCAGTCGAATACCAACAAAAAATTATGCTAAAATACATCTGATACATTCATCTGTTATAATCTAGAAACAAATTTGACACGCGATTGGTATTTCACCAATAAGGTAGCGTGCTTTTCCGAACACAAGAAGAGAATTCCTATCTTGGTAACTGGATCACACATCTTTTGGAATTAGTAGTTTATATACATGCCGTCGTTTTATCTTTTCAGTTTCTGTTTCCGTATCCGTATCCGTTTTTGTAAGTCATTGTTATTCTGAAGTGGTAGTCTCCCAGGTGTGACCAATCTTTTATTCTAGCCTTTTGTTAGTTACTGAAAATTTGAAGCTCGTGAATTTCAATTTTCGTTTTGGTAAGTTATATTGATTTTTGACATAAAACTTTGAGATGTGCGGTTGGGTGCTAATCTAGACAAAAGAAGAGTCTAAATTTTACGGTCCTAAATTCGCGGTAAATTGTACGGCTTCAATTGACTTGTGTTTGGTGTATATGCACTTACGTCTAGGCGTAAGTAGCTCGTAAAATTAGTTTTGCATCGAAATATATACTAACCATGTTGCCAAGTTATAAGCAAAAGTCTTTCATATTGGCGATGAAACGAGCGCCTGAAATCTCCCAAAGTGGCGATTTGGTAATCATGTTTTATATTGAAATGCAATACAAAAGAATTGCATTGGAGCATAGACTCTGAAGAGTCTATGATTGGAGCCAAGATAATTTATTCTATTCATTCGTAGCAATGGCAAGCTAATCTGATAATTGGTTGGGCCTATATGCAAGACTCGGGTTTGTTTTAAATGTTTATTTTTGCAGAGCTTATTTTCAGTCATGGATCATACTGATAAATTTCAAAAAGGGAGGGGGAGGGAGGGGGGGAGATACTTGAGACTGAACAAGTGAGAGTGGGTGGGGGTGAGGAAGAAAGAAAGGAGAGGGAGAGACGAAAAGACTAGAAAGAGAAGAGAGTAGGGACCGGGGAGGAGTGGGGAGACTGATCATGGGAGGGAAGCAAAATAAGGAGATAGACATTGATACGAGGGAGGGGCGATACTGTGGCCCTGCACAGTGCATTGGGGTGCGACTGGCTCATAAGCGGACCTTTTGTGATTTAAGGGCTTATTTTCAACGTTTCTATAGAAAAAAGTGGAATTTGTCATTCGGATTGCCATGCATTTTGTCAAATTAATGTAGATCACTTTAAAAAAGTCAAAGACGAGAGGGCGCTAGACCATTAAAAACACCGGTGTTAACACAAGTGTTTCACAATCTTGCCTCTTTCTCTTTTATTGACATAGGCATCCCCCCTATTGAAATAAGCTGATTGGTACGTCAAAGTTAACAATGAAGTCAGATTACAGTAAACTTACTGAATCCCTTACCGAAATGAAGCCTTCATTAGGCAGTTATTAGGCAGTCTGTTAAGCAGTTAATACAGACAGTCACTTGAAGCTGTTGATATATGAAGCTCTATATAGACCTAAAAGCACATAGGCAGTACCTAGACATGTAAAATGGGCAAATTGAAGCACTATAGGCACTTCATAGACCTTCACCTTCAGCTCTAATTTAGGCAGTTCACCTCAAATGAAGCTCTAATTTAGGCAGTCGTCGACCTCAAAAGAGGCACTAATTTAGGCAGTTGATTGCCTAAAATGAAGCTCTAATTTAGGCAGTCGACAGTCTCTAATGAAGAACTAATTTAGGCAGTCAAATGAAGCTCTAAATTAGGCAGTTGACTGCCCCAGATGAAGCTCTAATCCAAGCAGTTGCAAGGACATGCCTTTTGAGGAGAGTGAGAGCAATCAGTCTAGCTGCTCTCCTTAAATCCGATATAGGAGAGTGATTTTTTAGCTCTCCTTGGTTGACCATTTTCTCCTTACATTCTATTGTAAATGCACTATAAAACAGCTCTCCTTGAAGGCTCCATCAGACCTAAAACGTTCTCCTGCAATTCTAAAAGAGAGTCCTTGCAGTCGTCAACTGCCTCAAATAAAACGCAAGCTTGCGATTATACAGGAAGATCGCTGGACGTCTCCCGATTTGCTGTTGAATCTTGTTTTCCTGAATCGAAGTACTTACTTTCCATTTTGGTTATTAATTATTGGGGAATGTTTGATTGTAGCATGCACTCAGCTGACAATCAATCATGCCATAATTTCTTTCAATGAAGCCTCAAATCTCAGCAGGCAGCCAACAATTAAAGCAATTTGCAGTCTTTTCCTGGTCAACATGACATCTTTTCACCATATTTTGACAGTGTACACTTCAATCTGTGTTACTCAAAGTAAGACAAGCATCATGTATTCATTCTTTCAGATAGCAAGCTACATTTATTTCTGAAAAAAAAAAGATCTGTAAAAAAGAGGTCAAACATGTATGATGTATGCTCTACACATCAATTCCAACAACATAAAAAAATCATTCATACACATGAACCGGTGACCATACACCCAGTTAAGATTGGAAACAATGTTTGGCGAGTGAGGGGGCCAGGAGGGTAGGAGCAACAAATTATTTGATGATGCGTGAGATTTTACTCATTTTCCAGCGTTTTGCGTGAGATTTACTACCTAGGAGTGAGATTATACTACCCTGGCGTGAGACCGTGAGAAAGTGACCCAATGCGTGAAACTCGCGGCCAATGCGTGTGTGCACCACGTGCGAAACCAGGAGTTGAGTGTTTACAAAGACAGGAATTCGAGGGGGTTAGACCCAAAAAGCAGTAATTCGAGGAGCTTCTCAAAGTGGAGAACCCTATAGGGGGGTTAGGACGTCTTTTTCCGGTATTTCCTTCAATTCGAGGAGATCCATAATTGTATTTGTGCTAAGTTCTCCTCACACACCTCGTCACATTCCTTTGAAAACTCCTCGTTTTGTATGTAAAGTGTGCACACAATGCTTTTCTGTCTCCTCGTTTAGCTGCGCTACGAGTATAGGTGTGAGAGTTGACAGCCCTGTTCCTGATTAAACACTAAATGATTTTGAGTCCCATCACCATATAATGACATGATAACACAAAGTAAAATGCAAAACTAAAATCCAAAGCCCGGACAATTTTTTTTAAAGTATCAGATTCCTAGGTGCCAACCAGTGGCGTAACTACCGGGGGGTAGAGGGGGGCAACGTGCCCCGGGCGCCACTCTTAGGGGGACGCCAAATTGACAAATTCAGCATCGATTCTGCGCCCCTCCAAGCGATGAAAGTCCACATTTTTGAGCGCTTCGCGCGCATTTCAGCACAGAATCAATTGAAAGAACATTTTAAGACCGATATTCACCTTCTAGTAACCAAAATTAATTAGTAGTAGGCCTTATTTGTCCAAAATTGGGATGGGGGGGTCTAAAATATTCTCAGAGGGGGGTAGGGGCGCCAATTTGGTTTCTTGCCCCGGGCGCTACCAACCCTGGTTACGCCACTGGTGCCAACCCGGGGTGCCAACCCGGGCCCATCAGTACACCCAGGGGCTATTTGAACGTGCCTCCTGGCACGTTCGTGCAGTGAGAATAGAAATCCGTGCAGTGAGAATTAAAAATCCGTGCTTAAAATATTTCTATTAAAGAAGTTCCCCCACAAAGTAAGACTGATCTAGTCGGGAAATCATATGTCCTATATTGTATAGTTTGTGGTGATCAGTCAAACATTCAATTGGCAGGGAAGTCAAGCAAATGTTGCCTCACAACGCCTCTGGTAACGCCCTTTCCTCCCAATTTTCGGTCACTCGTGGGGAAAGCCTCTGGACGAGAAAATCCGCAACAGGCGTGGGGCAGTCCAATCGGACAGAAATTGTCCAGAATTGCCCTATTCATCTTCTTTTTTAGACCGTTAAACACCTTAATTTGGGGGCAAAAATAAATTAATTACCACAACATATCACCTTTGTTTGTGCTAGAATAGTGTAAAATGGAAAGGTTTTGCGTGTTTCGTTTGCAATTGTCCCAGTGACATACCAAAAATAATGACCATCAGAAACATTTTCATCGCCGCTCATCGCTGATATGCCACCGGGGACACCAATAAAACAAGCAAGTGCGCAGCCTGTATGGCATGCATGAATAATAGTAGCCTAGAATGTTCTTTAATTATTAAAACCAAAAGGAACTGTCTTGGGGTCACTATGTTTGAAAAAAATCATTGTAATTAACGTAATTGTAATTGTAACCATCTCCCTGGACTCTAGGCAGGATACAATCCTCAAGTAGGGCTTGACCAACCTGTCTTCAGACCTTGAATCGGCCACCTTGTCTGGAGAGGAGGAACCGGGCCTCGTCAGTGAAGATCACATTACGCCAGTGGCCTACTGTAAAGTTCCAATGTCTCTGTGATCAAAGTAAGCGCGCATGCCGATGTCTTTTCAGAAGTATTGGCTTTCTTATTGGTCATCTTGTGCGAAAATCTGCACTAACCAGTCTATTTTTCGCAAGATTCCTGGTAACAGGCGCGTTTATGGACCTTAGCCATTCTGTTTGTAGCCGAGATCGGTCTTCCCTGGCGGTTGTCTTTGGGGGCCGACCTGACCTTGGCCTAGGTGTAGTAGTTCCGGTCTCTCGACGTCTCTTCAAAATTTTAGAAACTGCACCTTATGTAATTCCTAAAGCGACACCAATATCCTTCTGTTTGTAGCCGTGATTATGTAAGTCAATGCGCTCAACTCGCACCCCATGATCAGAAATATCGTATAAAACAGACAGATGCAACAAAGTAAAGCTGCTTTCTTCACACGGTAATGCAAAAGCCAATGTAACCTTATGAATCATATCGCTAAAATAACTGTGAAAAGGATGCCCGATGGTTCATTGGTCAGGCATAAGAAGTCATTGTCCCACATTATGTATTGTGTGATATGGAATGGTACCTAAGACCTTGCCAGATAGCCGTGATCCATTTTGCATGGCTAACGGGTCATTGATGGTAAGAAATCTGCACTTAAAACAGTGCAAAAAAATAAAAATATTCCAAACTTTTGTCCAAGACTGTATTTGTACTCGGCTATTCCAGTTGAAATTCATACGCCTCATATGGAAGACATGACCTTAATCTCCCACACAGGAGTGTATAGATTTCAAATGAAGTCACCCATCCAGGTATTAAAGCTAGGTAGCCCCATTTATTTAGACTTCACACTCCCTGTGTGGGAGATTAAGGTTATATCTTCCACAGGGGGTGTATGAATTTCAAATGGAACAGCTCAATGGACGATTGCGTAGGTAGGGGTTGTGGCGCCACTTTAATGAAATTTGGTTACAATGAAGTTGAATTTCGGTCTTAAAATGATCTTTTAGATAACTACAGGGTGTCCCAGAAAAAAATACCGAGCGAATGAATTTGGACGTAAGTCGAGACATAGACATCATAATCCAAATATCTAAACATCACCGTGTAGCCCACTTTATTCTGCATCTTATACGTCAATTTGACTGAAATCGCTTTACTGATTGCGAAGAAATGGGCGATTATATAACGCATGCGTCAATTCACTTCATTCCAAGTTTGTAAGAAATTTCGTTCAACACAATGCGCACTATAGTGTTTAACTGTCAATGTGCTTCATGTTTTGTTTTGTGAAATCCTTTTGGTTCTTTTTAAATAATCTGTTTCTTGAAAAACGTTTAATTAGGTTTTGTTCAAATTTGAAAACCTGCACGATATTGAAAATGAAAGATTGCGTGTAAGATGTAAGAATTCCAGCTGGCTTAAGAAGAAATTGTAATGCAAAGTTTAAATCTTTTAAAACCTCAACATTAATGTTGCATGGTATCAAAAGTCACATGTAAACTGTAAGCACTTGATCATTGTCATTCTTAGCTCAAATGTTTGTTGACAAGTTAAAATATAACATATTTGCACAACCTAAAGAATAAAAGTTAGAAAGCTTCCAATTGCAGAAATCAAAGTTTTCTCGGACAAACTGTTATTCATCTCCAGTGAAAGCATGAATAACATAACACCGTCGGGTTATAAGATAGATAATGTGGAATAAATTTAATGAAATACACAAACTTTAGGAAGCGATGAGCGAGTATGAAAAACGCGCCTGTGATCAAACTTGGAATGAACTGATTTAATCCACGAGTTATGTAATCGTTAATTTCTTCGCAACCAGTCAACCGAATCAAATAAAAATTTTCGTACGTGATGTACAATAAAATAGGCTATGCGCTACATTTTTAACTTTTTGATTCTGATGTCTACTTCTCGACTTACGTTCAATTTCTTTCACTCGGTAATTTTTTCTGGGACACCCTGTATTTGCGCTGAAATGCTGACATTTTGACTTTCACAGCTTCGAGGGGGCGCCAAATCGATTCTTTTTTATCCACCGTCCCTGTTTAGTTTAATGAGACTACGTACACCTTATTGAATAATTTAAATTGAACCAATAAAAAGAACAACACACAAAACTCATTTACAACTGTTGTGTGCAGTGTTGTCTTGTGCTTATTATGGTCAAGCAAGCAATGATAAGATGACCGCAAGACGAAACAAGTATTCTCTTAAATATTATTATTAGATGATAACATTTATACAGCAATTATTATTACTACCGTACTTTAGCGTAAGGGGGGTGCAATAAATATGTGTAACCCCGGGTTGGTGCATTATATGGGGGAGATTTTTTGGTAGGACGAAAGGGGGGGCAAGCATTTTTGGCATGTTGAAGAGGGAGGAGCGTGTCAAACGATTTTTGGCAGGTCGAAAGGGGGGGTGCCGAATTTTTGACACATGTATTTTGGGCACCGATTCTAAATACCAAAGGTGTAGGAAAACATTTGGAACACGTTCAAATATGCAAAATTTCCTGCTCACTGCGATCGCATTATAATATAAGACAACTTAAGCATGTTAAGGTTTTAAATACGGGTTCCCCAAAATCTTACATGTGTAATGGGGGGGTAAAAGATTTCTTGGCACGTCAAAAGGGAGGGGCAAAGGTTTTTTGGCACGGCCAAAGGGGGGGCAATTTTGGAAGACCATTTTGAGAATTCACCACCGGGGTACATATAATTATTGCATAGCCCCTTTAACCCATATCAATTTATAAGCGCTCTTTAAGCAAAGTTTATTGTTCATAACCATTATGATAAAACAGGCGAAAATAGTAGCTTTTTGCACACGATTTCCTATTTAAAGAGAATTGGCCATTGCTCATTGAAATTAAATGGATAATATAAGTGTGCTCTTTCATTTAATGGCATCAAATTTGAAAGATATTCTAAGCATCACTCGGGGTTTTGACTTTTAAAACCCACAATAATTATGGTCAAAAATGTGCTAGAATAGGTCGTTTTCAACAGATTACAACATTCGCCTTGTTACCTGTCACGTTGACGTAATGAAACAAAACACGTTTTTTAGAGGGAGTGTTAGTGTTCGTTCGATATATATATATAAAACAATTCTGATTGGATAAAGGAGGCATTCGGGGTTTTGACAAAAAACAATCAAATATGCCGTATGTTTCAATAGCCACCAGCTATAAGCTCACACAGCTCTTATGATGCTATACACTCAACCGTTCGTCTATCACACGGTAGAGGATAGTAAAAACAAAAATCCTTATCGTTTATTCTCTAACTTTATATACCCAACACTACGACACTGTGTCCTCCCAGCACAATGCTGTTATGATTGCAGACCAGTTCATCTCCCCTTTTTAATCCCTTGATTTTTTTTTATTCCCTGTGCTTGGAACTGGTGGAGGGAGAAAAAACATACACAATGAACCACCACACAGTGTCATCGCCCCCGATATCTTCATGGCAGAAATCGGCATGGTAGGTTGAATGCACCGCCACTCATGGCCATTTTGTTCCGACCTGTTTAATAGTTTTGAAACGCATAATGGGCCGAAGGACATCTGACTAAGGCTACTGACAATTGCCCGGTGACTGACCTGGCTGTGTGTGACTCAAGCATGGTACGCCATAGGTCATATGCTTTTAGACTACCCACGATTGGCCTATACACCGCGCTATATAAAATCAGAATTATTGTAAGTTTTGAGTTCAAGACGCAAGCTTCTTTCTCAAGTCGCAAGCTAACGACTATCATATCTGTTCAACACATATATTCAAGTGCAACCACATCTGGTTTCTTTGGACGAAATTATTTACGGGAGATATTCATCATTTTCTACCCCGGTATCCAAAGATTTTCGTCTGAATATCAAAATAGCACATTCACGTGTTTCGATCCCGGGTATTGATTTTAGTATCTCTGGTGTACCAAGTAATTATTAGCCAGGCGATGTCGGTGTGCACCAGTTCCCAACGATCATGAACAAATACATTTATATTTACAATCACATTAATTTTTATATTTTTAATATCATAATCAATCCTTTTTAAAGCAACAGGTACAGAGAGGGACAAAAGAGACAGAGACAAAAATTCATGATGGTATTCTTGAATACATGTATACATGTACATGTACTACTATCTGTATAAATGGGCATAAATGGGCACATACACATGGAACATGGTGAAGAATACAGTCAACACATGCAGGCTGATTACCTGAATATGTGAAGCATGAAATATAAATGGGAGAAGTAATTTCAGGAAAAACAAGAATAAAAAACAAAATGAATTAAAATAAATTGAATTTCATTCTCCCGAAATATCAAATGAATTTTTTTTTTTAATGTTTTCTCAATTTACCATTTTTTTCTGCAATTTTATATTCAGTTTTAAACTTAGTTTTGACCAAATTTAAAAAGGCTTGAAAATTTGGAATAATTTGTTGAAACTTACACCTGTAAACATAAAACTTGAGACAGAGAATACAAAAGTTCAAGCATGTGTAATGCTTTGTACTGGTGGTATCGGTCCCAAACATTTTCAAAATTAGAAAAAATAAAATTTTCACCAGTTTTATTATAAATAAAAAAAAGAGTTGTAAGTTTGTTCCACAAAAGAGACACACAATCACACTCACAGAATATGTGAGCTAAAGATTCATTTGATTTCTTACAAAAGAAACACAAAGGCGAATCTGTTCTACCAATTTTATAAAGGAAATTATTTGTGCAGATAGATTTTCAAACCATTCAATCAGAATTCCATTCATAAGGGAATTGTATTTCCGTCTATCTCTAATTGGAATTTCATACTCAATGATAAGATCCTCGAAAGTCTTAACTAAATTGTAACCTCTATTAAGATCAGAAAGAGTAGAAATACCAAGATTACTCCACTCGGGATAAAAGAAAAACTGTTTTGTTTTCAGCCGGACATTTTTGTTCTACCAGATTGGATCCTGCAAGTGGTAATATTTCCATAACCCATATTTTCCTTAACTTTGTCTCTATACAGATACCAATTCTTTATGGTTTCGGCAACCTGTGAATTTTTCAAGGAATTCAAAACACAGTTAGGGGCATTAGTTTTGAACAAAATTAAAGTGTCCTGGTTGAATTGAGAAAGAACATTAACCTCCAAAAATTTTCAAGTGCTAACAAAATTAGGGTCTAATAAATGTTTTATCCAAACCTAATCCCTTGATTTTTGATTTCTGAACAAAAGCGAAACCAAAACTGGGGAAATGGGGAGTGTTTTAATATTATTAATCAAAATAGGTATAAAATATTGTAAAATAACACATAGATAAGAGTAATAAGCTTACCTTACTTAAATGATAACTGATCCTGTACAGATCCCAACTGTTTTGGTAATAAAGTATTGTACACACGATTCTTGATGACTGTACGTTACGTTCTTGTTTAGTCCACGCAGAGAATCCTGATGGAAACAGCCTTTCAGTTCTATGTCACCAGCGGTCTGCATTGACTCTGTGAGGTCTTTTTCATTTACCACCGAACCGAATCATAGCAACCCTGTAAATTAATTGGACGCATGATGGCAGTATATTTTTGTAGCATCATCCTCATGGCAGTGTTCGATATACACTACAGAAATGTGAATATTACCCTTACAGGGTGAGTCATTTTACAGCCTGTTTTTTTAATATATTTCTTTAAATTAGTTCTACAGAATAAAAAAATACCCAAAGAAAATTGGCTGAAATTTGACGATTTTATGAATATTTTTGTTACTCACGCATTCAGAATATATGCCACAATTTGTTACCAGGTTTCAGAAAATAATTTGAAGCATTTTACCAGTCGAGTACCAACAAAAAATTATGCTAAAATACATCTGATACATTCATCTGTTATAATCTAGAAACAAATTTGACACGCGATTAGTATTTCACCAATAAGGTAGCTCGCTTTTCCGAACACAAGAAAAGAAGTCCTATCTTGGTAACTGGATCACACATCTTTTGGAATTAGTAGTTTATTATATACATGCCGTCGTTTTATCTTTTCAGTTTCTGTTTCCGTATCCGTATCCGTTTTTGTAAGTCATTGTTATTCTGAAGTGGTAGTCTCCCAGGTGTGACCAATCTTTTATTCTAGCCTTTTGTTAGTTACTGAAAATTTGAAGCTCGTGAATTTCAGTTTTCGTTTTGGTAAGTTATATTGATTTTTGACATAAAACCTTGAGAAGTGCTGTTGGGTGCTAATCTAGACAAAAGAAGAGTCTAAATTTTACGGTCCTAAATTCGCGGTAAATTGTACGACTTCAATTGACTTGTGTTTGGTGTATATGCACTTACGTCTGGGCGTAAGTAGCTCGTAAAATTAGTCTTGCATCGAAATATATACTAACCATGTTGCCAAGTTATAAGCAAAAGTCTTTCATATTGGCGATGAAACTAGCGTCTGAAATAGCCAAATATCTCCCAATGAGGCGCGTACAAGTGGCGATTTGGTAATCATGTTTTATATTGAAATGCAATACAAAAGAATTGCATTGGAGCCAAGATAATTTATTCTATTCATTCGTAGCAAAGGCAAGCTAATCTGATAATTGGTTGGGCCTATATGCAAGACTCGGGTTTATTTTAAATGTTTATTTTTGCAGTGCTTATTTTCAGTCATGGATCATACTGATAAATTTCAAAAAGGGAGGGGGAGGGAGGGAGGGAGATACTTGAGACTGAACAAGTGAGAGTGGGAGGGGGTGAGGAAGAAAGAAAGGAGAGGGAGAGACGGAACGACTAGAAAGAGAAGAGAGTATGGACCGGGGAGGGAGTGGGGAGACTGATCATGGGAGGGGGAAGCAAAATAAGGAGATAGACATTGATACGAGAGAAGGGCGACACTGTGGCCCTGCACAGTGCATTGGGGTGCGACAGGCTCATAAGCGGACCTTTTGTGATTTAAGGGCTTATTTTCAACGTTAAAATAAAAAAAAGTGGACTTTGTCATTCGGATTGCCATGCATTTTGTCAAATTAATGTAGATCACTTTAAAAATGTCAAAGACGAGAGGGCGCTAGACCATTAAAAACACCGGTGTTAACACAGGTGTTTCATAATCTTGCCTCTTCCTCTTTTATTGACATAGGCATCCCCCCTATTGAAATAAGCTGATTGGTACGTCAAAGTTAACAATGAAGTCAGATTACAGTAAACTTACTGAACCCTTACCGAAATGAAAGCCTTCATTAGGCAGTTATTAGGCAGTCTGTTAAGCAGTTAATACAGGCAGTCACTTGAAGCTGTTGATATATGAAACTCTATATAGACATGAAAGCACATAGGCAGTACCTAGACATGTAAAATGGGCAAAATGAAGCACTATAGGCAGTTCATAGACCTTCACCTTCAGCTCTAATTTAGGCAGTTCACCTCAAATGAAGCTCTAATATTAATTTAGGCAGTCGTCGACCTCAAAAGAAGCACTAATTTAGGCAGTTGACTGCCTAAAATGAAGCTCTAATTTAGGCAGTCGACAGTCTCTAATGAAGCTCTAATTTAGGCAGTCAAATGAAGCTCTAAATTAGGCAGTTGACTGCCTCAGATGAAGCTCTAATCCAAGCAGTTGCAAGGACATGCCTTTTGAGGAGAGTGAGAGCATTCAGTCTAGCTGCTCTCCTTAAACCCGATATAGGAGAGTGATTTTTAGCTCTCCTTAGTTGACCATTTTCTCCTTACTATTCTATTCTATTTTATTCTATTTTATCTTACTATTTTATCTTACTATTTTATTCTATTTTATTCTATTGTAAATGCACTATAAAACAGCTCTCCTTGAAGGCTCCATCAGACCTAAAACGTTCTCCTGCAATTCTAAAAGACAGTCCTTGCAGTCGTCAACTGTCTCAAATAAAACGCAAGCTTGCGATTATACAGGAAGATCGCTGGACGTCTCCCGATTTGCTGTTGAATCTTGTTTTCCTGAATCGAAGTACTTACTTTCCATTTTGGTTATTAATTATTGGGGAATGTTTGATTGTAGCATGCCCTCAGCTGACAATCAATTATGCCATAATTTCTTTCAATGAAGCCTCAAATCTCAGCAGGCAGCCAACAATTAAAGCAATTTGCAGTCTTTTCCTGGTCAACATGACATCTTTTCACCATATTTTGACAGTGTACACTTCAATCTGTGTTACTCAAAGTAAGACAAGCATCATGTATTCATTCTTTCAGATAGCAAGCTACATTTATTTCTGAAAAAAAAAAGATCTGTAAAAAAGAGATCAAACATATAATGCTGTATGCTCTTACACATCAATTCCAACAACATAAAAAAATCATTCATACACATGAACCGGTGACCATACACCCAGATAAGATTGGAAACAATGTTTGGCTATTGAGGGGCCAGGAGGGTAGGAGCAACAAATTATTTGATGATGCGTGAGATTTTACTCATTTTCCAGCGTTTTGCGTGAGATTTACTACCTAGGAGTGAGATTATACTACCCTGGCGTGAGACCGTGAGAAAGTGACCCAATGCGTGAAACTCGCGGCCAATGCGTGTGTGCACCACGTGCGAAACCAGGAGTTGAGTGTTTACAAACACAGGAATTCGAGGAGGTTAGACCCAAAAAGCAGTAATTCGAGGAGCTTCTCAAAGTGGAGAACCCTATAGGGGGGTTAGGACGTCTTTTTCCGGCATTTCCTTCAATTCGAGGAGATCCATAATTGTATTTGTGCTAAGTTCTCCTCACACACCTCGTCACATTCCTTTGAAAACTCCTCGTTTTGTATGTACAGTGTGCACACTATGCTTTTCTGTCTCCTCGTTTAGCTGCGCTACGAGTATAGGTGTGAGAGTTGACAGCCATGTTCCTGATTAAACACTAAATGATTTTGAGTCCCATCACCATATGACATGATAACACAAAGTAAAATGCAAAACTAAAATCCAAGGCCCGGACAATTTTTTTTAAAGTATCAGATTCCTAGGTGCCAACCAGTGGCGTAACTACCGGGGCCAGAGGGGGCAACGTGCCCTGGGCGCCACTCTTAGGGGCGCCAAATTGACAAATTCAGCATCGATTCTGCGCCCCTCCAAGCGATGAAAGTCCAAATTTTTGAGCGCTTCGCGCGCATTTCAGCACAGAATCAATTGAAAGAACATTTTAAGACCGATATTCACCTTCTAGTAACCAAAATTAATTAGTAGTAGGCCTTATTTGTCCAAAATTGGGATGGGGGTCTAAAATAGTCTCGGGAGGGGGGTAGGGGCGCCAATTTGGTTTCTTGCCCCGGGCGCTACCAACCCTAGTTACGCCACTGGTGCCAACCCGGGCCCATCAGTACACCACATATACTTTGCGGCATATTGTACCACTATACCTCTGATCCCCAACCTTTTAGACGTATCAGTTATTGCCAATGATATGAATCCAATTTGCAGTTGCTAGAAAGCAAGGTTATCACAGAAAACTAACGGGATACATGCAAGTGCATACTGCATAATTCAGCAGCCTGTGCACACATTATCTGTACATGCAGTTGATAAGCTTACAACATTTATACTGCTTGCAATGCAACCCTGCAAACCTTTAATTTACCTGTGCATCAACAGGTGTATATAGTCATTGTAGTCATCTGTAGTATAAAATTCCCCATAAAGAATGAATGATTTGTGTGAAGATAGAGACCATTAAAACACCACCATCTAAAGAACAGCTTGTTGAATCCAACAGCAAATTTGAAATGGCAGTTGATGATCATGTGACCGGGTCATGACTTATGCAAATTAGCTTCTGACTGTCTATTAGGTCTGACTGCCTATTAGAGCTTCATTTAGAGCTTCATTTTGATGATGAAAAAATCATAAGTATTAGAGCTTCATTTTGATTAGATAAAAAAATCAAAGTATTAGAGCTTCATATAGTGACTGCCTATTATATACCTTCATATCTGTCAAGTTCTTTGACTGCCTAAGTCACAGGCCTTCAACTGCCTAATTTTCCAGCAACTTCTTGTTGATAGTTTGATTAGGCAGTCATTTGTCTTCAACTACCTATTAACTGTCTATTAGGCAGTTGTGTTTTATTGCATTGGAGCCAAGATAATTTATTCTATTCATTCGTAGCAATGGCAAGCTAATCTGATAATTGGTTGGGCCTATATGCAAGACTTGGGTTAATTTTAAATGTTTATTTTTGCAGAGCTTATTTTCAGTCATGGATCATACTGATAAATTTCAAAAAGGGAGGGAGGGGGAGGGAGGGAGGGAGATACTTGAGACTGAACAAGTGAGAGTGGGAGGGGGTGAGGAAGAAAGAAAGGAGAGGGAGAGACGGAAAGACTAGAAAGAGAAGAGAGTAGGGACCGGGGAGGGAGTGGGGAGATTGATCATGGGAGGGGGAAGCAATATAAGGAGATAGACATTGATACGAGGGAGGGCGATACTGTGGCCCTGCACAGTGCATTGGGGTGCGACAGGCTCATAAGCGGACCTTTTGTGATTTAAGGGCTTATTTTCAACGTTTTTATAGAAAAAAGTGGACTATGTCTTTCGGATTGCCATGCATTTTGTCAAATTAATGTAGATCACTTTAAAAATGTCAAAGACGAGAGGGCGCTAGACCATTAAAAACACCGGTGTTAACACAGGTGTTTCATAATCTTGCCTCTTCCTCTTTTATTGACATAGGCATCCCCCCTATTGAAATAAGCTGATTGGTACGTCAAAGTTAACAATGAAGTCAGATTACAGTAAACTTACTGAATCCCTTGCGTTTTCGTATCTGAATAATAGACTTACGGAAACTGAAAAGATAAAAAGACCCATGCTATAGACTTTATGTTGCGATCATTTCGATTGTGGTGCACAACTCAAAAGCCGTGATCCAATTGACATGGTGATAATCGGATTACACGTAACACTTCGCTGGCGAATTGTTACGCACAGTCGTGCTGGAAGTCGATGGAGTCATGTTTAAATCAACACAATTCTGAGACACGCATTTTTGTTTTCAAATTCATTTTAATTTTTTCAATAAAAACAATCAGTGTAGGATTTTTTTAGTAATGTCACATAAAACCATAGTGCTTTGGTATACCTTTTTTTTTAAATCTTTGATATTGTTAGGCAGAGTCTTTTAGTGTAAGATTTTTAATTATGACCGGCCTTAGTTGAACTTGGCCCGTGAGTATTTTGAGAGCCAACCTTTTCAAATTTTACATATTAAGGGAACTGGAATGAGCGTTTTGAGCGTTTCGACAGCATTTTTGTGGACATGAGAGCACATCAGACCTATCGAATTGCATTCTGAATACGAAGAATGTCTTTCTGATATCAAATAATTTTCATTTTATGAAATTCACGATATAATACAAATTTTATGACAAATTACAAAAATTTGATATTTTTCACATTTTGGAGATATAACAGTCCTCAAAGTAAATTTTATAAATTTAATGATATAGTCTTAGACCCGTTTAGACTAGAGGAAAGTCGAATTCAAACTCGACATCAAATTCGATTAAACAGAGGATTAGCATATTTGTGTTTGTTGTTTTTACTGTGTGTTTACACCGTATGCGCCCGAACGAATTCGACTCTGTATGTGGTCATCAAAAAAAGCATTTATCAAGTTCCTTTTCAGTCCACATTTTACCCCAAGTTTTTTGGTTCGACCTTGTTGAAGTTGTTGGGAACCTTGCGAACCATTTCAATTTCAGGTCGATCAATTTAAAGCAAAATTAGCAAAAACTATTCCTAAAACTCGAAAAGATACGATCAGATATGCACTTCGTGAGCTTTCGTGCATGGATGTACACTCACTGCAGTATGCTGTGCATGTACGAAAATACACAAGAAGAGCTGTTTATCGATATCACAGTGCCGATGCTTACCGACAAATCAACGGACTGGAAATTCGCCAGGTCATCAACACGCATGAAAAGTCGAATTCAATTCGACTGACTGTTTAGACCAGGAAAAGTCGCACTTCAACCACGACAAGGTCGAATTCAATTCGACTTAATGAACCTCAGGAGCATTGTTGAACAACGACTTTTGAACTCGACTTCGGTCGTACTTGAACAACGACTGTACCTGTTTAGACCTGAATTCGACTGAACTCGACTTCAAAAAGTCGTTGTTGAAGTACGACTTTTCCCTAGTGTAACAGGGTCTTAAAGTGTATGTAGTTGGGAGGAAAAGCCGACGATCAATTGAAAATTTTGACCTTTCATATTGAAGATATGGATTTTTTCCCAAAAAGACCTAATTTTTTTTGGTGTTTTGGGAAAAAATCAATATCTTCAATACGAAAGGTCACAATTTTCAATTGATCGTCGGCTTTTCATCTCACCTACATACACTTTAGGTAGAAATCATCAGATTTATAAAGTTTACTTCGAGTACTGTTAAATATCAAAAATATCAATTTTTAAAGATTTGCCATAAAATGTGTATTACATTGCGAATTTCAAAAAATCAAACTTATTTGATATCAGAAGGCCATTCTTCGTATTCAGAATGCAATTCGATATGTCTGATGTGCTCTAATGTCCCACAATAAGATACTGTCCAAACGTTCATACCCCTTCCCTTAATATCGCTAATGAAAAATTTACCCCAACTCGTACGGGTCTATTATAAACTCTTCAAAAAAGAGGTGTATTTGAGTAGCCGAAAACACAAAAGGCACACTTTAGCCGTCGATGTACAGTTCGTGATCACCCACCTGAATTTAGGCACTTCATTTAAATAAATTGAATGTTCTGTGCTGATCAATTTCACAAATTTCCATCTAATTTTTATTTTAAGGAGATTAGCATAGAAACTTTAACAGTGGCGTACCCAAGAAAGGGGAGGGAGCAGCTTCCCCAGTGAGAAGTCTTGGGATTGAATGAGGGAGGAAGGGGAGAGGGGATATGGAGAATGAGAGGAGCCTGGAGGATGAGAGAGAGAAAAAGAAATCAAGAGAAAACAACATAGAGAAGTAAATAAATAGAAAGATAAGGAAAAATGATGGGAATGACAGGGAGAGTAAAAGGGGACAAAAAGTAAAAAACAAAAAGGGAGAAAGAGAAGGGAGAGAGAATGGAAGAGAGAGAAGAAGAGTGAGGGAGTGATAAAGTAAACCTAGGAAAGAATAAGGATATACAGAGAAATGAAAAGACAGGAATGATAAATAAATGTAATAATAATTATTATACACTGCAAAAACAGTGTTTAGAAATATAACACTTTTCTAATATAAGCACAATTTTATCTTCACTTTATAAACACGTTTAAGGGGTGGGGTATGAACGTTTGGACAGTATTTATTGTGGGATACGAAGAATGTCCTTCTGATATCAAATAATTTTTTTTTTTTTTTAATTCGCAATGTAATACACATTTTATGGCAAATGATTAAAAATTGATATTTAACAATCCTCGAAGTAAACTTTATAAAGCTGATGATTTATACTTAAAGTGTATGTAGGTGGGATGAAAAGCCGACGATCAATTGAAAATTTTGACCTTTCGTATTGAAGATATGGATTTTTTCCCCAAAACACCAAAAAAATGAGGTCTTTTGGGGGGGAAATCCATATCTTCAATGTATAAGGTCAAAATTTTCAAATGATCGTCGGCTTTTCCTCCCTGCTACATACACTTTAAGAATATATCATTAGATTTATCAAATATACTCCGAGGACTGTTATATCAAAAATGTGAAAAATAACAAATTTTAACAATTTGTCATAAATATGACATAAAAATGAAAATTATTTGATATCAGAAGGACATTCTTCGTGTTCAGAATCCAATTCGATATGTCTGATGTGCTCTCATGTCCCACAAAAAATACTGTCGAAACTCTCAAAACGCTCATTCCAGATCCCTTAAGAAGCTAAACACCATGTGTCAAATTCCTGAACATTGGTCAGTGATGGTGTTCAATTTCTAAATATCTGATATCCATATTCTAAACACATCGTTTCTTAACACATTCTTGACTTCACTTTCTAAACACTGTTTTTGCAGTGAGTGTAGAGACTGAACACATAACAGCCCTGGGCAGCCACTCGATGATGTCAATGCCTTTATGCGTTACGTAATTGATACGCCCAGTCAGATGTACTTCATACCTGCCAAACACAAGTCATCCAATTTTGAAAACTGGACGTTGAATGTACACACACTCTCATGAATGTTGATTGGCAACATTTTGCAATATGTCAGCGCTCAAATCGGACACAATAGAACAATAAACCTTGCAGAGCGCTGGGTTAATGCATGAATGAAAAGTTGTTGGCAGTATCAGTATATCATTGTAAATAAAAATGCTATGGGATTAATAGTTCTACAGGTGGATCGAAATGGACCAACAAAAGTCAATCTCTCTTGCTGGTCACTTCTTCATTGTCGTCATTTGCAAGAAAGTTCTACTAATTAACCATGGTTCGATTATCAGATCTGGATAGGGCTGAAGCTATTGGTCAGCTTAAGGGCGACATGCCTCAAGTTGCGGCAACTTTGGGAGTTTCCCGCAGTATGATCTCCAAGCTAAAAGCCAACTTTCGTCAGACCGGAGATGTCAAATTGTTAAACGTCCTCATGAGGGCTCAGTCACGTTCGGTGCTGTATCAATTGGTAGAGTACCTATAAGCGGATTAATTTCACCTATGGAGCCATTTCAATAGCACCCCTCCCCCTCATTAAGTGGAAAAATGTCATAGGGAATAGAGTTCAAAGTTACTCACACTTGCTCAAAATGCCTATCTATGAGTCACTAAAATCAATGCCCGGGATCGATACACGTGAATGTGCGATGGACGATTTGATATTCAGACGATACATCTTTGGATACCGGGGTAGAATATGATGAATATCTCCCGTAATTTTTTTATTCTAAAGAAGCCATATTTTTTCCTTCAACTTGAATATATGTGTTGAAAGGATATGATAGTCGTTAGCTTGCGTATTGCGAAAGAACCATGCGTATTGAGCTCAAACCTGACAAAAATTCTGATCTTATATGTGCTGAACTATAGCGCAGCTTAGGCCACTCGTGGAGGCAGTCTAAAAGCAGATGACCTCATGGCGCATACCATGTTCACTCACACACAGAGAGGTCAGTCACCGGGCTATTGTCAATTGTCAGTAGCCTTAGTCGAATGTTCCTCGACCCATTATTCATCTTAAAACTATTAAACAGGTCGGAACAAAACTCTGATTTTGTTGAAAATGATAGTTAATAGGTCAATAACTCTCGAAGAACGTTTTCTGATGATCCAGGTAACACAACAACTTTCAAGGTCAAAGCAACTCAACATAGAACCGAATGCGACTCAGTGGGTATTGTCCTATTTTGCTGTGTTACCAAGGTAACATAACATCCAACGTAGGGCAAACTATTCTTTTTCTGATTTCTCATGGCGAAACAAATAATTTCGGAACTTTTCAACAAAATCGGAGCATCTTTCAATTTCGTCCCCTGTGGAGCCATGCAAATTTAGACCTATGACGTCACAATGTTTACCTATTTCCCTATAATTCCATAACCGTATGTCGTAGACCGGTCAAACTATACTTTTTCTGCATTCTTATGACTAAAGATCAACACGTTATTGTCGTTTTAACCCAGTCCAAGCAACTGGGTAAACGTACAATTACTATTTCCAGCCAAATAAGTTCAAATGATTATAGCATAGCACAATACTGATTAACTCTCTAAGTACATTCGTCGTCCGTCGCCGTCGTCCCAGCAAACACAATGTTAATGTTAATGTTTTCAAAAAATGTTATTGTAAACTATTCTTGCAAACATTTTTGCCAAATATTGTGTCAATACTTAAATCAACTTATGTTAAAATATTTGAACCCAGCAAACACAGAAATGTTCTTAAAATATTTTTGGATTCCAGAGGGGTGTGCCTGTAAAGAGTAACAGCCATCAGAAAAGGACCAGCTCAGATCGCGCGCCAAAAGTTTGTATTTCAGAAATAGCTTTTTTTTTTCAAAAAAAAAAAAAAAACACAGGCAGAGCTGGGAATCGAACCGGGACCTCCAGTTTGTAAAACTTAGTGCAAACCACTGAGCCAAGTAACTATCAGCTGCGAGAAGTTTGATAGTAATCCTTGATATTGCTGAATAGAATAAACCAATACTTATATAGCCCTATTTACCTAATGTACAATGCAATTCAAAATTAAAAGGGCCTATAAACTAGGAATATGTGTGAAATGGCTATCAATCGATCAATCAATCACGTTTTCAAGTTATCAACAATCAATAATAAACAAATGAATCATGGAATATTATTTATTACTTACTAATCTACCAAAATAGTCAGTAAATAGACAAATAAATAAATAGGCATAGGCCTGAAGAGAAGTAAATACATAATGCAGAACGCAGGTATTATTTTAGGTACACAATTATATTATTCTATTATTTATAATTTTCTAAGTACTATACACGGGATTAGGACCTGTGCTTTTAATATCCGCGCCTAATCAATAATGGGTCTTTCACTATGTTCACTCAATAGTTAAACTATACTATATCCAAGGGGGTGACACTAAATTCACGGTTGTTCTATTAGCAACGCAAAACCTATGAAAAATTCCGCTGGTTTGCTAGCTAGAAAGTGAGGCCAGTTATCGATCCGTTATGAATAATTCATGTTCGACCCCTTGGATCATGTTAATTGATATTGGCAAATAACAACGTTGTTAGTTTTGCGAACTTTGCCTGTTCAATGAGAGTATAGCGCGCCCCAATACATCTGGACACAAACCAGGCGAAAACGATCCAGTTTAATGAAGTGGCGGACGGGTATTCCCATCAGGCACCAGTGATATGTTTTTTTCAAAGAAAGTCTACTAATTTGATATGAAATGACATTTTGCAATAGCAAAGTCAAAATTAGGACTTGAGGTCGATGCTTTAACAGTACCCAAACAAGTCGTCGGCCGCATCACATACTGACGTATTTGCAAAATACGCATTTCGAGAAAATCGAAGTTGAAAATTTAGAGATTTTCATTTGCTTCATAATCTTGATTAAAACATTATTGTCGATTAAAACCAGGTTAGCAGTAAAGCGAATATACTATATTTTCAATATAATTCACTTATTACTATCAGAGCATAACTTATTCTGCAAAAAACAATATTAAATAAAATACGTCACTATGTGAAAAGGACTAATGACAATTTCGCTGTTCAAATGACAAATACGTCGCGCAAATACGTCAGTATGTGAAACAGTTGCGCAAATACGTCAGTATGTGAAAAGGACAAAACAGCGATTTTATCGTGTAATGACAAAGTCGCGCAAATACGTCGCGCAAATACGTCAGTATGTGAAACGGCAAATCCTTCAAATTGCAGATACGACATACTGGGCTTGCGCAGTATAGGTGATCGGCAAATACGTCGTTATGTGATACAGACATTTCAAGGTTTTGTAAATACGTCAAAATTAAATTAATTAATATCTTACTAATTAAGCTACTTTGAGGCATGGTTTTTGGTGAATATATAGAGTAGAACATAACAAACTAATATACCAATTTTCTCAAAAATTTTAAAAATGTCGAATACGTCAGTATGTGATACGGCCGACGAAGTGTACCGGTACATATCAAGGTCATTATACAAAGAATGGTCAAAGGTCAACGTTTCCAAAGAAGTAGAGTATAGAATTAGACGCAAGCTTTCGTGCGGGAAACATAAATACATACTCGCCAGTCGTGGCTTTTTTATGAGATTTGATACGGCGCTGAAGACTAGAGCTCTTCCGTAATTTAGTCCGAAACCCGGTTTCCAGACGGACATTTGTGTGTTGTTACAAGGAATTCAAAGTAATTTTATCATCAAGTGACCCACATAGAGGAATACGACATCTATCGTGAGCCAACCTGCATTGTGTTGCCTGCAAAAGCCGACCATACTGCAGTTACTGTCCGTTTTCCTATACACAATACACAGTGCTCTCACCATTGACGCGTGACCTCTAAAAATGATGTACGTTGGAAGAATGGGCACTTGCCTAGTTAACATCACTGTGTGAAAAATAACCAGCCAATATTTTAGCTAATCTGTACATTGTGCTGTGCAGACGTGCCTATTTGGTGCTCTCATATTCTCAAAAATCTTGTTGCAACAGATAGACCAGAATATGATACTACCTGTGAAATAGTATGGTCTACAATTGAGTTTGTGGGGAAGGGTTTCCTAAATTTAGGAAGTTTCTATCGACCCCCAAAGTCTGGAGTTGAACCACTGCGCCATTTAATTGACAGTGTCAACAAAATCCTGTCTACAACCAACCGCAACTCGAAGCAAAGAAATGTCCTTCTTTGTGGGGACTTCAATTTACCGGATATTGACTGGTCTAAAAACCTTACAAAGCCTGACAGCAAACAAAAAAGCCTTCATGATACTGCTCTTGATATACTTGGAGAAATTAGTTTTGTCCAATTGGTGACGAAGATAACAAGACCTGCCTCTCAAAAGACTTAATCATGACAAATAATCCAAGCATGGTCTCAAATATTCAAACACATCCTGGTATTTCTGATCATCTAATTGTTACTTGCAGTATAAATGTGTCACCAACTGTTAAAAGAAAGGTCCCAAGAAAGATTTTTCAATATCAAAAAGCTGATGTTGATTCCCTAAGGAACTCGCTTACAAGGGAGGCAAACTCCTTCCTTGATAGTAAGCCAGAAAATAACTCAGTCGAAAGAAACTGGCTAAAATTCAAGAACATAGTGCATACTGACATGGACAAGTTTATACCCCACAAGATGTCCAATGGGAAACAATCTCATCCTTGGATAAGCCCGCTCATTGTCCGTCAAATGAGAAAACGTGACAAACTGTTTAAGAAGTCGCAAAATGCAGGCTCCGCAAACAAAACAAAACTCTATAATGCTTACAAAAAGCAAAGAAACAAGGTCACTGATATGATCAGAGAGAGCCATGAGTCTTATAAACAAGACGTCATTGGCCCAAGCCTTGAAACAAATCCCAAAAGATTCTGGGGTTACATCAAATCTCTTAGGAAGGAATCACTTGGGATACCTCCATTAACTGTTAATAACGGGACTTATTCATCCGATAAAGGCATTGCTGAAGCCTTAAACCAACAGTTCACTTCAGTCTTTACACAAGAGAAGATGGACAATATACCAAGTAAAGGCACCTCACCATTTACTGACATTTCAAATTTGCATGTTGAACTACATGGTGTTGTTAAGCAACTTCAGCAGCTTAACTGTAATAAAGCAAGCGGACCTGACAACATACCCTCAAGATTTTTAAGAGATTATGCTTCAGAACTTGGACCCATGCTCCAGTTCATAATCCAACAATCATATGATAGCGGTACACTACCTTCTGACTGGAAAAGAGCACTGGTAACTGGAATTTACAAGAAAGGGAGCAAGTCATCGCCCGAGAACTACCGTCCAGTTAGCCTTACTAGCATAGCCTGCAAACTGATGGAACACATCGTGTTATCACATACTGCAAAACATCTCGCCAAGAACCACATCATTGTCGATGAGCAGCATGGATTCAGGGAAAAATGTCCTGTGAAACCCAGTTGATCCAGGCTACGCAGGACTGGTCAGAAGTGTTGAATAGAGGAGGGCAGACAGACGTCTTGCTTCTTGACTTTAGCAAGGCGTTCGATAAGGTGCCCCATAAACGTCTTGCATCCAAGCTAACTTACTATGGCAAGAGGAAAGACACTCAATTGGATTCAGGATTTTCTGGGGGGACGTGAGCAATGTGTTACCATCAATGGCACCCACTCCAAGTGGTCACCGGTAATTTCAGGAGTTCCACAAGGCTCAGTCCTAGGTCCAACCCTCTTTCTTCTGTACATTAATGACATCGTAACCAACATCAACTCAACTCTCCGTCTATTCGCGGATGACAGTATCCTGTATCGTGAAATCCAGAGCACTGAAGACCAAGACACTCTCCAAGATGATTTGAACAAAGTCTTCCAGTGGGCTGACCAGTGGCAGATGAGCTTTAACGCTACTAAATGCGAGACTCTTACCATCACCCGCAAGACCAAACCACTGAATCACATCTATCAGGTAGACGGTCACAGCATTGTTAAGTCATCGAAGCACAAATATCTTGGAGTTACAATTAACAAACATCTTGACTGGAAGGATCACGTCCTAAACATCACATCTAGTGCCCGTAGCACCCTGGGTGTATTGCGACGGAATTTGTCATCTTGCCCGATACATGTTAAGACCAAGGCTTACCAGGCTCTAGTGCGACCAAAAATGGAATTTGCTTCAGCTGCATGGAACCCGTATTCTTGTGAGCAGGTGAATGCTTTGGAGTCTGTCCAGCGTCAAGCTGCTAGGTTTGTTTATAACAATTACGAGCGAACCGCAAGTGTGACCAGTATGCTACAACGCCTTGAATGGGATTCCCTTGCCACCAGACGACTACTCCACCAGGGCACCATGTTTTTCAAAATCCACCATGGACTTGTGAACATCCCCTTCCCGACTGTAGTTATACCATCACTTCGTCTGGGAAGAGCAACCAACACCCTGAGTTACCAACCCATTCAGTCGAGAGTAAACACATACAGATACTCCTTCTTTGTTCGCACCATCCCAATCTGGAACAGACTACCACAACCAGTCATTGCAGCAACAACAGTCAGCCAATTCCAGACCCTGGCACTACCAGCCCTCAGGGATATGGCTACTACACCAACCCACCAATCCGTGTAACCTGCCGGTCTTCGGTTTTTACTTGCACGTTGTAAATTTATGAGCACCTTCTGACACGTATGCACAGCACAATCCTCCTAGGACAAGCCTAGCTTACTGAAGGAGTGAATCAACTCAAGACTCAAGATTCTCCAAACTTCTAGCAAATATATTTCTCTAACATGACCTAAAATTACAGCTAGGTTAGATGTTCAGAAATAGTCGCACTTTTGTAAAATATGAGTGAGGGCAAGGCATAGCTAGCCAACTCCCCGTGTTAATTGAATGGAGATTTGACCGAAAATATTGGTATCGGACCGCTCACTTCTGAAGGATGCCACAAAAAACGGTACAAGCTACATATTCTAAATAGGTTCTAGAAAATATAGTTTTGTAACATGTCCTAAATTTCTAGCTAATTTAGATGTTTGGAGAGGGTCGCACTTTTGTGTTTTATGTATATGTAAACGACAGATAACACCAAAAATATGAAGAAATTATTTCCAAACCGTGTTAAGTCAACAATCATTATGTTGCTCATTTTGAAGAATGCTGGTTAACAAAAAGCAGGTCTTTGTCTCATTTCGTAAACAAAGCTACACATACCATTGTTTCCTTTCGTTTCCTTTATAATCGGTTAACCAACTGAAGCTATAATACCAGCTTTATTGCGATGTCGCACATTGAAAACAGACACTTGTGCACAACCAGAGAAGATCTGATTTATTCAGTTGAGCTGCTTCAATGAGTGTTATCTTGGTTTAATAGCTTTTAATGGGGTTTAAGTCCTGCAAAGGTCGAGATGAATTCTACTGTAGACATGACTGCATCATGCGATCAGGTAAAAATTATAAAAGGATCGTGAGCAGATATTTTTCTTAATTTCATGATAAGCTTAAATTGCATTGAAAACGCCAAGTTGCAGTCACAAAATATCTAATATTCGTAAATTACCCAAGCGAATGGTAACGTAGGTATGTGGAAAAGAAGTGCAATAACTATAACAAACTATGTGCCCAAAGAGTTGTCTTTGGCATGTCGCTTTTTTTTTTTTTAATATCACTAAAAATATCAAATTTTGGAAAAACGCCCCAAAATTTAAAACAAACACGAACCTTCCAAAATAAATACATATTCGCACTCGGCGGCCCAGTCAATATCTGCCGCTGTGATTTGGGGTAACTCGTTGCTTCCCCTCTCCAGATACGTGTACTTCAAGTTCGCCCATACCCCATGCATTAATAACATTTAAATGTCGGGCTATTATAAAAGGTCATGAAAACGTTTTTAAAACGTTATTGAAAATATTTTGGGCAAACATTTTTCGCAAAATATTTTTCAGCTCCCAAAATAACATTCTGTTTAGAATGTTTGGTATCAAGTTTTCGAAAATGTTTTTGGAATGTTATTAAAACGTTTTTATACCCTTTATATAACCCGACATTTAAACGTTTTCTGTAAAACATTTTTGTTTGCTGAGCAGTAGATTATCAAAAAATGTTTTTTTAAGGTTATCATGGTTATGAAAACTTTTTATACTCCTAATATACCCTTTATAACCCGACATTTAAACGTTTTCTGACAACATTTTATAACCTTTTGCGAATGATGTCAAAAACGTTTTGTGTTTGCTGGGGTCCTATGGGTCATGCCTAACCAGTTGTGACCCTTTTGATGATGTTGTATCAACTCTTCCTGTCCAATTCAAGACGGTGAGCATTCGTAAGGGATATTCCAGTGGATTCTATGATTCCATCTGTCCAACGGAGCTTCTTTTTGCCTTTTCTGCGAAGTCTTTCAACTTGACATCTTCTCCAAGTTGTCACCATTTCTTCTTGATATGTGGCCAACGTACTGCAATTTGTTGCGATCAATCTTCTGGCACACTGAACATTTGACATGCTCACCAAGTTGACTTGTGACAAATTCATTTGTTTTCCGTGAAATTCTCAGTATCTTTCTCCAGCACCACATTTCAAAAGCTTAAATCCTGGATCTGTCTGCCCTCCTTTACAGCCCATGTTTCACGTTTAGTGCCATATAGCAAATCGAAAGACCAGGGCATTCATGATGCTTATTTTGGTTGCTCTAGGAACTCCTCTGTCTTTCCAAAGTTTGATAAGAGCAAAAGCAGATGTTCTTGCCATATGGCCATACGTCTTTTGATTTCGTGACCGCTAGCTCCTTCGTCAGTCTATGTCCTCTCCATCAGCCTTTAACTGCTGGTCTGTTGTCCCTTCACAAATCACGACCTTCGTCTTTTTTGACATTAAGGAACAGTCTATGCTCCTCACTAGCTTCCTTTACCCTGTTTATTAGGCTTTGAAGTTCAGTTGCTGTTGGTGTCACCAGCGTACTCACGGTTATTTATTCGTCTACCTACGATTGAAACCAGTCCGTAGTATCCATCAAGTGCAAATCTCATAATATACTCTGCATAGATGTTAAAAAGATAACTTGACAAAATACATCCCTGACGTACTCCTTGACCAATTATAAACCAGTCTGAGTCTCCACACTCAGTTCTTACTGTGGCTTTCTGTCCTTGGTACAAAGATTTGATCAAGTCCACCACATGTGCAGAGAATCCGATTTCCTTCATGATGCGCCATAACTTTCTATGCTGGACACAACCAAATGCATTCAAGTAGTCTATGAAGCCGAGGTTGCTGGAACTCTATGCTTTTCTCCATTAAGACCCTCAAGTTGCCGATCTGATTCCTTGTTCCTCTTCCTTTCCAGACACTTGAATGTTCCGGTGGTAACTCTCTTTCTTTCTGGATGGTTCCGAATTCGTTCAATGATATGAAGCAATACTTTACTGTTATGGGAGGTGATAGATATTGTTCGATTGTTGGCACATTCTCTTATGTCACCTTTCTTAGGTAAAGGGAGAATCACTGTCGTTTTCCAATCTTCTGGTCATTCCTTGCTTCTCCAGATCTTATTACATAGTCTATGGATGATGGTAACCAGTGGCGTAGCTGCCCCCTGGCAAAAATTGCCTGTTTGGGCACTCACCCCCTAGCGCTATTTGGGCCCCGCCCCCTAGAGCAAGGAAATAAGAGGAAAAAAGAGAGAGAGGAAAAAAGGGAGGAGAGAGGGAGATGAGAGGAAAAAATGGTACTCATTATCAAAATGTGTCAAAATGGGGCGGCAAAATGTTTGTTTGGTGCATTTGGCCCCCCGCCCCATACAGGCCGGCCCCCCCCCCCCCCCCTCCCTGGAAAAAATCCCAGCTACGCCACTGATGGTAACTCCTTCCACATCACTCTCTTTAAGCAATTCTGCCTGAATATTATTCTGTCCCAGGTAATTTGCCATTTCTGTGTTTCTTTATGGCTTCTTCAACCTCACTCATCAAGATATCTGGATCATTATCATAGTTCTCCTGGTCAGTTTTTCCAGGTGGAGTGCTTTCTATGTGACGATGGTTCGGTCTCTCTTGTTGACGCCATCTATCACCTTCTGGAGATCATCATAGAAGGTCTTGATTTCTTCTTCTGTTGATGTTGAAGTAGGTGCACAGGCTTGAACCACAGGAATATTCATTGGTGTTCCTTGAAGGCGAATGATGATAATTCTCTCATTAACCGGTTTGTACCCAAGGACACATCTGGCAACATCTACCGAATTCGCTATGAAAGCAACTCCATGTTCTCTTCTGATGTCCTTTCCAGAGTAGTAAACTACATGGTTGTTGGGTGTAGTGACGTGGCCCTTTCCTGTCCATCTCATTTCGGATTCCTGCAAGATTAAGATCGTTTCTGTCAATTTCTCTGGTCACAATGTCCAATTTTCCTTGGTTCATTGTTCTCACGTTCCAAGTTCCGATCTTTACTGTAATTTTCCAGAGGTTTCATCTGGCCTCAATGTCCACGGAACCATCAACTTCAGCACCTCCAATGGCTTTTATGTTGAAGCGTCATGGCACAAAACATGATGCCATCCGTCCTCTCTTCCCCAGTAGCATTTGAGACACTTTCCGGCCTGGGGGTCTCACTTTTCCAGTGTCATGTTTCTTCTCGTATCCGAACTCATCAGCATGGTCTACATGGCAAAAATAAATGGTGGTAAGTACATTATATCTGCCAAATGTGGTAAATTTAACATGATTAGGACAAAGGTTATGGGAATCAAGTCCATTTTGGACATTTGTCTTTGACAATGGAAAAGAAACTGCAAATCTCTGAAGCAAACCACTAGTTTATCATAACCAAATATCTGATGATTATGATATTCTAGCAGTATTTTAGAAGAAAAATCTTTGGTTTCATTTGAGATGACATCGAAAAATTCCAAAATGGACTTGGGTCATTGTTGTATTAAGGTATTCAATCATAACTGAAAATGTGCCCGCCCCCTCCAAATAATCCATAATATTTATTAAAAGTTTTTATCATTAGACATTAATTTTCACTTTTTCTGATATTAATCTCTATTGGTTTGTACGTAGAATATTCTGGAAATTCAATGGAAAAAGCTAGTTAACAATCATACATAATGGAAGCTAGAATGATCATAAATTCCACAGTAGCACATTCTTAGTCAGTGGGAGTGGTCTATTAGTAGACACATAATCTGATTGGACAATCGCATGATTTTGGGTGTCGTCTATCAGGCTGTAGACGACACCACGTCATCATGAGTGTTGAGAACGCGTAACACGCTCATAGAGGTGCGCGTATGTATCGCGTTATATGCGTAGACGCAGTGCGAAATACTCGCACGCGCTAGCAGTACGCGCAACAAAAGATGTGAAGTTGTAAACAAGTTTCGTTCATTTTGGATAAAGGGGAGTTTGTATGACGGTAACTTAATTTTTGCTTTAAAAAATAGTTTACAGTTATTAAAATAATATTGAACTGACTAAGAATGAGAATAAACGATATGAATTTTTATTTTGCCTATCCTCTACCTATGATAGACGACAGGCAGGTTCAATATTTTTATCGTAGTTGCGCCGGCATCCACTACCGGCTGCACAGTAAAGGATAGGAAAAATAAAAATTCCTATCGTTTATTCTCTAATTGTAAGTGGTGGCGCTATTACTGTAATCATGGTACAGTACAGTACACAGGTGGATGATTTTGATTGGTTTGTGTTGAGATAATGAGCTATATTTAGAAATGATGTACAGATTAATGAGTCTGATTGGCTTGTGGTGAAGTAATGAGCTATATTTAGAAATGGCATAATGTGCTGTAGTGCTGGAGACTATGAATTAAACAACTAGAGCAGCAACAGTTTATAGTTCTAAGAGAGAACTCTGTGAAACTCTGTGTTAGCCAGTGTAGTACTTTTAAGTACAATTACTTTTAAGTACAATTATGGTAACTTAAAAGTTACCATAATTGTATGAAGTCTTCAAACTTCGATTCGTGGTTCTTGTGTGTTGGAGAGAATAAAATACGCCGAAGGCGATAGTATAGAGCCAATATATTGCTTAATTTCGTTGACTCAAAGAAGCGGCAGACTGAAATATTTCCATCAATGACGGTGGTATTTTGCTGGACTAACATAGTGTGTTATCTGTCAAGTGGAGCAGAAAGCTTGCTCAAGAGATCTCCGAGAGAGAAGCTTACGGTCAACATAGAAGACCAGTTGGAAAACACTAGCTTAGCAGCTAGGATAGTGAAAACATTGTCTTCACTAACGATTTGGGCGGAGACTGTGGTAGACCATGGGTTTCCCTTGAGTAGAGAGGATCTTGGACATTGCCGGATCTTGGATCCAGAACTGAGACCATCAACAGAATCTCATCAGAACTTCAACCAATCAAGATAACCAGGCTTAGTTAAGCAACCATTGCAAAGAAATATTTATATTGATGTTAAGTTTAAGGGGGTACTACACCCCTGGCCAATTTTGTGCCAATTTTGCATTTTTCTCAAAAATTATAGCGCATTGGTGACAAGTAAGATATGTATATTATAGGGGCAAGGACTACAACTACTGTACGGAAAATTCAGCAACTCAAGGCAAGTAGTTATTGATTTATTGATCAAATATTGGTTTTCCCTCATTTTAGACTGTAACTCCACAACTGTTGTCTGTGCTGAAATAAAATTTCCAGTGCAGTAGTTGTAGTCCTTGCCCCTATAATATACATACCTTACTTGTCACCAATGCGCTATAATTTTTTGAGAAAAATGCAAAAATAGACACAAAATTGGGCAGGGGTGTAGTACCCCCTTAATTGTTGTATAATATTGGAGTGATTTGATTGATTTCCATACTGCACTAATTAATATATTATCATAAGTTGTTCTATAGCCTATAATAGATAGTGTGTTTGCGTGTTGGTGTTGAGTGAGCCCGAGCAAACATGTTTTTCACTAGGTCTATTCAGGACGTGGACTATCACAAAGATTTCGCTTTGGGAGTCCATTAATGTCCCGTCACCAAACCCTTTCTAAATCACTCCCAGGAATGTCCAGAGATACGGATTAACTTCAAGCTTCATTGTCACATCAAACAATGTTTGCTAAAGCAATTCATTCTATTGTGTGTATTAACAAAACAAAAAAGTGGCTTTGGGAAATTCCCAATATCTTGTAATGCCTTTAAAAAAAATCCCGGTCCTGGACACACCTGTACTCCGGAACATAATTATGTGTGATGCCTGGACAATAAATACAGGGATCAAAAACCATAAAAACCTTGTGAAATCTTGAGATATTCCCCTCCCTGGCCAGCCCTAGATTTTTTTAATTTTTATTTCAAGGCATGTTTTTCCGATACAGCATTTCCCCCTGTGGGCTATTGACAGTATTCCAGTTGAAATTCATACACCCCATAACCTTAATCTCCTACACAGGGAGTGTATATTTCAAATAGAGTTGCCCATTCAGGTAACCCTATTTGAAATTCACACTCCCTGTGTTGAAGATTATGGTGGTGTGTGGATTTTAATATTGAATAGCCCAAACTGTAGATTAGTGTTTGAAAGGTCAGAAGCGGATCCAATGTTGCATTTGTGACCGAATCTGATCCACTCAGGCCAAAGTCAAAGTCAGAAATTTTGAAAATTGGGTAAGAGTTACAACCATTACTAACCTGCTCAATACCTGCACTTACTGATGTTGAATCTCCCAAGTCTCTTGAATACTTGGTTGCAAATTTATTGTTTATTCTCCTCTCCTTTTTTGCCTATATCTCCGTCTCATTTTCGCCGACTTGGGCCAGATCTGGTCACCTTGGGAAGCAGGTGTTTCAATATAAACATCAAAATGGATGAGTACCTGGTAAATGCTTTTGTAATATTCCAACTAGTTATATCATGACGATGAACACATAATACAATACAGTCACTTTTGATTTAAATATCTTGGTCATTTTAATTTTATTTCAGGAATAAAATAATGAATATAATAATGACATTTACACAATTTGTCTAAATGTGATCAAAAAGTCACTACATTTGTTGAGGCAAGTTACAGACACACCCCGTGTTGGGTGTTCAAAAAACGAAGGAATTTAGTTGAGTACAAATTATAAACTGAATATTTATGTGTTATTAAATATATTAAATGAATGTGGTATGTATGTATAGAAAAATGTATACAATGAACTTTTTTTTTTGTCACAAAATTTAAAGATTATCAGATGCCATATGTCCCGAAATAAGAACAATTAATTAAATGAACAAACTTGTTTTAGTTATTGAAATGTGTCAAGTCGACTTCACCAAATCAACTTCAACCAAGTTAACTTCTATTATGTAATATTAGTGAACAGGCGATTCTCTTATTAAGCTTCCACATTGTAGTTTAGAAAACTGATGTGAACATTATGACCTTACAATGGAATTAAGTGATGCTATAAACTGATCCCCTTAATATGTAAGTCATAACATACTATTTTGGTCATAGTTTAATTGATTATTCATTGCTAACTGTTGGGAAGATTGTCTGGTCACTTAAAACCAAAATAATAAAATTAAAGGAAACAAACCCCACTTACTATATTGGCTGCTTAACTGTGGTTTTGTATTGGGGATATAATGTCTTAATTAAGATCAAAATTAATGTGCTCTGTTGCCCTATTTAGCTGATTCCAATGAAGTGTAAGATGGGACATGTGTCAACATTACAAATAACGCTAAAACATAAGGTTTGATTAATTTAAACAATGTACATTATGGCTTTAATACAACATCATATCATGTCATTATAACACTGTGGTTCCTGGGTAAAATACATTTCAACACAAACAGAAAAAGTCTACACTCTTTTGAGTCGTCATAATTCTAAACATGATTGATCACATTTGTGAAAAATTTTGTTACCTGTACAGGTCAAAAAAATGCAATGGAGCAAAGAATCAATATTTATGTAAGAACCACGTTGAATTTTCCCATTATTGAAAGTTTCTAAAAATGCCACTCAATAGTCAGCTTCTGAGAAACAAGGCGGTTCTCGAACCACAAGTCTCGCCTGCTTTCGCGACCGCTGGCTTTTGTTAAGTACCCACCATGTCGCCCATATGACAGTTTTTACTAATTTGACCTCAGATGACCCCTGGTGACCCGAAATGATCTCCCCAAAATTTGGCTTTAAATGTTGACTGTACCCACCAAGTTTCATGCCCATATAACAGTTCATACTAATTTGACCTAGTTTGAGGAATGTGCGACTCCTAGTCCCCGAGAAAATAGGCGGAAGGCAAACTTTAACCAAAACTTTAACCAAATTTGTCACATACACATTGAAGTGGGGTGAATGATACATTTGAAAAAATCCGCCTACAAATTTGTATGTTTTTGACAGAGTATAATCATCTTTAAAGTAAAGGTAAAATGAAAATAACAACATAATGTTTCTGCTCCTTAAACAAGACCAAGGACAATAACACTTTGGGTGCTCCATTTTATTTCAATGCCAATGAGGTTAAGAAAATGGCAGTTGTTCCAAATCTACCTTACACTAGAGTGGGCTGACATTCAAATTTTAGATGTCTCTTGGACAAACATTAAAATTGGGTATCGCTATAAAATGTGTCATAAAAACAAAACGGTAAATGTTAATTCCTTGATTTTTTCACACAAGGTCACTAATGGATATATCATTCATAAAATGTTTTAAAACAGAAGAGGTTCAACTCGGTTCTTAAATGAAAATGGATTCTTTTCTCTATTGCACCTTTTTGACTCACCCTGTATTTGATAAATTGGTATGATTTGAAAAATTGCAATGTCTAGTTACTGTGTAGAAAGATAAGCTTCACGCAACTATTCAAATACCCCACCAATTTTTACAAAATCTTTAAAATCTGGACGATTTGGAATTCTTGTGTAGTATCAAAGTCAAACTAACAAACTTCTACATTCAAATTAATTAATTTCAATGTTCTTAGTCAATCATGTTAAGAATTATTAACCACTCCAATAAAATATGGACTTTCTTTTCTGGTGTTTCTTTTCAAGACTAGGCTAATATACATATATTTTCCAAGTATGAGACAATCATAATTTGCCTCCTGTGAATGAAGGCTGTTGCAGCCACAATAATCATAAGTTCATCTTTATACAATGAAGCTAGACTTTGTGATGTAACATCATATTGCATTGATATAAACTATGTACAAATAGGCAACTATATTAGGCCTACAAAAAATTGTTTGATTAGGCGTAACGGACCGACCCTAAAAAATAGGCCCGACCTAGAGTTTTTCTTATTTTTTTTTGCCAAAAAAATAAAATTCAAGGCCTTTATCATACGCAATTTACTGCTTAAAATGTGTGTTACGCCAATCAAACAATTTATTTAGGCCTTACAATGTATTTCAATTCATATCAGTATATAGCCAGGGCTGTTAAATGCCACACACACTCACCCCAATTTGTGTATTAATTGAGAACAGGATTGATAATGGGTAATATCACTTTACATTTTGCTCATGCACTGTATACACTTTATGAATGCACTATTTATAACCATTTTCAGGTATTACAATTCTATTCTTATTGAAACCCTTCCCTCCTCCATCTCTCCATCTGTTATGGCCTTCTTTCTCTCTTTCTTTCCCTCTCCACTTTTGTTTCTACCTTAGGCCTAGACTGGCACGCTCAATGGGCTAGTCCATTTGAAATCCACATTACCCCTGTGGAAGATTTAGCTGAAGCCTTCCACAGAGGGAGTATGAGTTTTGAATAGAATAGATAATTGGGTACATTCCATTTGCAATCCAGTTGTGGAAGATATAATTATGTAAAGCCATAATACAGAGCGAGTATGGGTTTCAAAATGATTAACCTTGACCAATTACATTTTAAAAAACATACTCCCCCCATATTTCCAAAGTCTTCCACAGGGGTAGTGTGGATCTTAAATGGAATATCCCATTCAACAGCTTTCTGGGTTGACGACTGAGAACTTTATGTGTTAAAAAAGTGTCTGACTTTGGCGTGGTACCAAGGCTCCGTACACAGGCACCAATCAGTCACCCTATGGTGCACAATCAAAGTCACAAGAGAATATTTTTAACAAAAAATTGTTTGGCCAAAATCTTTTTTTTTAATCAATTTTGAAAAATTAAAAAAAAAACCTAGGACCCTTTTTTATTTATTTTTTAAAATTTTGTATACTTTTGTATTCTTTAGACGAATAGTTTATCAGTTATGAGGCCAAAAAGTTGCCATAATTCCAGGGTTAAGACCACCCTTAACCACTGCATTTTCCGAGCATTCTTGTGCTGTGACTTACATTGGGCGGTCATTTGTACCCTGTACCATTGTTGTTACAGTAATTATCTTTTGCGAAGAGCAGCATAGCATAATACATTGGAACCATGTTAACACAAAATTGTCAGGGCCTCTGATTTTAGTTTGTGTTAACAGGATTTTATGTTATCAAGAATTTTGTGTTAACCGATTTTGTGTTAAGGGAAGGGTATACGTTTGGACAGTATTTATTGTGGGACATTAGAGCACATCAGACATATCAAATTGCATTCTGAATACGAAGAATGTCCTTCTGATATCAAATAATTTTGATTTTTGAAATTACGCAATGTAATACACATTTTATGGCAAATCATTAAAATTGATATGTACTCAGTAAACTTTATAAATCTGATGATTTATTACTTAGCGTGTATGTAGGTGGGATGAAATGCCCGACGAACAATTGAAAATTTTGACCTTTCGTATTGAAGATATGGATTTTTTTCCCAAAACACACAAAAAATTAGGTCTTTTTGGGAAAAAATCCATATCTTCAATATGAAAGGTCAAAATTTTCAATTGTTCGTCAGCTTTTCCTCCCAGCTACATACACTTTAAGAATACATCATTAGATTTATAAAATTTACTTCGAGGACTGTTATATATCAAAATTTGTCATAAAATTTGTATTATATTGTGATTTTCAAAAATTAAAATTATTTGATATCAGAAAGACATGCTTCAGTATTCAGAATGGAATTGACACGTCTGAGGTGCTCTCATATCCCATAAAAAATACTGTCGAAACGCTCAAAACGCTCATTCCAGATCCCTTAAGGAGTTTCCACTGTACAAAAATGTATTTATTGTATTAAGTCTCGGGTAGGGCCTAATTGTTAGGGTCTGTAGGGTAACACCAATAATACAACAATTTTTCAGGCCTTGGTAGCCTCCTTATTGCACAATAACATAATAGTACTATCAATGTGTAAATTAATAAAGCCATGCTATCTCGGAGTCTTCTAAGTACCATGGAAGAAGGCTGTATTAATGCATTTTTTACTTATTTAGATAGATCGGGTCAAATATGCCTTAGAAATATTATTCAGGTCTTTATCATCACATATTCAGGTTCAATGTTTATTATTAATTTTTAAAGTACCGTATTCATTCCAATAAGCGCCCAGGGCGCTTAACAAAGTCATTTTGGGTGGGCGCTTATTTTTACATTGTTTTTAGTCATCAACAGCGTTCGAAATTTTGGTTGTCCGGTTGCCCGGGACAACTAAAAAAGTCGCAGGACAACCAAAAATACTGATCCATAAATCTAGCCAAAAGTCACATTTGTAGGCCTACGGACAACCAAAAACTTAAACGGACAACCAGATATTGTAATCTGGTTGTCCGTGGGACAACCATTTATTTTTCCTAAATTCGAACACTGGTCATCAATCACCGTCTGAAAGTATTTAGTTACTCACAGTTAGTGCGCCCTCACAAAGTGTGTCTATATAATTATTATATTGACAATGTTTTGAGGCGCACTATAACTGTAAGTAAAGATGGTCGCCGCCGGAAAATACAATTTTGAGTTAGAAAATCCTCAAACTTGGCCTTTTAAAGGCATTTGCAGGTGGTTATTGTGAAGTATTTTTAATATCTATACATCTGCCCACTATGAAATAGCGTCATAATATAATTGGGGCACATTTTGGATACTTTTGATGCATGTAAATTCACTCGACAGGTAAGCTTACTGGAGGTATTTTGACAACATTGGATTGGCGGTTAATTATTTCATATTGTGTTTGTTGCAAAGTCGCTGGGTGGGCGCTTATTGGGGCATGGGCGGTTATTGGAACGAATACGGTACATCAAAAAATTTGTTAAGTTACATAATATTGCCACAAAAATGGAGTACCATATTCTTTCCATTAACCGCCCATGCCCCTATAAGTGCCCACCCTTTACAACAAGCAAACTGATATTAGTTTATTAACTGCCCATGCAAATCTGAATCATGGTCTGAAACAATGACATGCTGAATACATGTTTTGGGCCTTTTTTACATCTTGTTGGCCTAAACAATGTAAAAAATAAGCGCCCATCCAAAACGAGTTCGTAAGCGCCCTGGGTGGTTAATAGAACGAATACAGTAATACAAATTTGCTATGTTGACACCAAAACACATATCTCAGATCACTTATTTGTTCAAGTCTACTTTATTTGAAACTATGTTACACCCGTCATGAATATTTAGGTCTCTAACTCAAATTTTGCCTTGTTTCCATCGCCACACTTTTGAGTCAACTTACATTTACACACAAATCTTCAAAAGTTATATTCCATGGCTAACCCCTGGTGGCTAACTTGGGGGAAATGAACAACTTTTGATGGCAAAATATTAATTATAATTGTTTACTACCTGCACGTATGAACTTACACAACTGTATATTTTAAGGGTTTTACAGGGTTGTGCCATCAAAATTATGAATTTGCAAACACAAATATCACATTTCTTTAGGATAGCATTTCACAATAGAGTACCAAATTCTGTTAATGGTGTGAGAGCCAGCACAAATTAAAATAAATAATGAGTGAGGCCTGGGGCTTCATTAATTAAGGACCCCTTAATTTTCTTGTAGGACCTACAATTAAGGAAAATAATGTTGGCACACTGGGACACTAATTATAAATTGCCACCCTTCTCCCCAAATTCAATGTTAATGGAAGCACTTTTGACATTGGGCTCATCTCCCTAACACTGATTGAGGGAGAATGGGGGAGTAAAGGGGAAAGGGGAAGGTTTATACTTCTCATCAAACATAGTTATACTAATTTCACTGAACTAATAGAGTTGCAAGGTGTGCCAACAACTTTTTTCCCTTGATTATAGGTGCAGGGACTCATTGTTGGCCAGGAAAAAACCTCCGATATGTCAATGGCCCCTGAACATGTTTAAAGCAAAACCTCCCATGTAACTTATTGGCAGTCTTGTTTTAAACATGTTCAGGGGTCACAAGCATATACTAGAGTTTTCCTGTTCAACAACAATATAGAAGTGGGATACTGCATTGGGCTATTCCAGTTAAAATCCATACACCCAGGTGAAAACAAAATTAAAGCTATACATGTACATGATGAGATGATAGTAATATTGTCATTTTGTTGAAACTATTCAATATTTTTGCATAGAATAACATGACTGGGTATGCACTTAATAAACCTATACTGATATCCATACCAATAAAATCTGGGTATATAATTTTGGTAGTAAATTGATTACAATAGATTTCTTTCAGAATTATCATTATTATTATAATCTTTTTCTTTAAACTTTTGACTAGAGCGTAATTTAAGAGTACATTGCATTACTGTGTTGAACTGCACTTGTCTCCAATTGGCTGCTGAGACGATATCTCACGATCTGTTACAGAGTGAAAATTTATGAATGAACTTTGCGCCACACGTTGTTAACCATGACTTTGTAACATCACAGTAGTACGCGCTCGTCAGAGGTTTACTGCAAAATATTATGCTATATAGCACTCTTTCTCTCATGCAATTAGTTAGTGATGTCAGTCTGCAACATCAAAATAGGCAATTCCAGTTGAAATCCATACACACCCTATGAAAGACATGACCTTAATCTTCCCCACAGGGAGTGTGAATTTCAATGGATTTACCTAAATGGATGTCTCAGTTTGAGTTACAAGAAGAAATTGTCTGGAAAACAAACAAGTTATCCTTTGTTCTCTATATTAGTGTTACCAAGTGTTGATTCCTTGCTGCGATATGTCATCAAAGTTTCATAATTTGTAATTGGTCAAGTATCAGCACTATTTCTGCCCAATAACCGGCTACTAAAAATGACTCATGGTCTCTCTCTTGGTGGTTTCCCTTGAAATGCAAGTTTTTGTTGTACTTCCTGTAGCAAAATAACAAACATAGAATCAAATTACACAAGGATTTGTGGTATTGTTTCCATTTTTTTCAGTAAAAATGAATCTACTTTTTACTCAAAACAGCTGATTTTACAGCAGATATATCAGTCAAACTCAATCCACTTATATAGCAAAGATTTAGTTTTTTAATTCTCAAAACGGAAATTTAGGTCTGTCGAGCCCGCTGAAAAGGGGTTTTCGTTGCCTAATAGCAATGATTAAAACTTACAGTTAGAAGTCTTTTCTTATAGAGTTGTTCTGGTTCACCTCCTACCCTCGCTGGTACAGCAATCTCATTACGTTTTAACACAATAGTTAACTCATTACAATCATATGTTTCCCCTGGGTCTATGAGGTTTTGGTTGATGAGTCCTACTAGATATTCTGTGTAATGGATTCTGAAATATAAAATGAAAGTGAACAAAAACAAGAAATTGAGAGAATGAAACAAGATAGATAAATATAGTCGAGTCCACAGTATCCAAGGCCGAGTCTGAATCCCTGGTATCCAATATCGAATCCTTGACTGTTGAGACTGAGTCCTATCACAAATTTCATTCAGTTTTTAAGCCAACCTTTTACCTTAGAAATTCTTAATTATTAATAGAGGGTTTGACTTTCTCATTCAATATTTGCATAAAATGGCATGTCTGAAAACCGTTCAATATCAGGGGAGGTTTAACTTTATTATTTTAACATGTGTGTCAGGCATATGGGCACATGGGCATCAATCTTGGGGGAACTGGGGCTCTAATATAAATTTTGCTTACTTGCACAGTCCTGCATGCCCACCAATGGCTTCTCTTCCACAAGTGCCATCATTAAGGCCTTCTGGAGTCTCCTTCTGTTCCATGACACGACAGCCTCGTTGCTGTCCTTCCTGTCCTTGTGGTGGCTTAACATCGTATTTTATTTTGTGATTCTGTGCCAGTTAAAAGACAATTCAATATGACCTAATTATTCATGGAAAAACAGAGGCAATATAAATAAACATAATTTTTCGCCAGGTTCCCCGTCGCAAATAATAAAGGCGATAAAGGAGACAAGCAGAAAAAGTGATCCTGCCCGGGAATTGAACCAGAACCTCAGGTTTGTAAACCTGAGGTCGTGCTTGTCTCGTTTATTTGCGACAGCGAACCTGGTGAAAATTATGTTTATTTAAATTATACATGTTTATTTCTATAAAATAATTGATGTTTTCCATAGGGGTGTATGGATTTCAATTGGAATAGCCAACTTTATATGTGACCCATCGCATCCAAACACGGCAGTTGTCATCAAAAATGAACTTGTAAATATCTTTACCAAACTAAAGGACTATTTTTAAGCTTTAAAATGGCACCTCTTCCATTAATATCGCATGTAGAATGGCGATTGTATGTGACAAATGCACTTCAAATTTCTTATTTTCTTTATTTTTCTTGGCACATTTTCTTTATTATCTTTAAATGTTGGGTTTCCGACAAATGCAGTGTTTTGATGTGATGCATGCGCGTATTTTGGGGGGGCTTTGGGGCGCCAGCCTCCGGGTAAAAAGTAGGGGCGGCAAAAAGCGAAGGCGGCGGAAGAAGAAGGGCGGCAAAAACAGCGCGGCAAAAACGAAGGGGGCGGCAAAACGAATTAGCAAAGAAAACAAGGGTGTAAAAAATTGAAAAAGCATAAAAATTTTGAAAATAGGTTGCTTTTAGGCGCTAGCGCCTAAAACCGCTTTTTTTTTTTTTTTTGCTCTTCACTTTTCAAACGACCGTGAAAAAAATTGGGTCAAACTTTTCGGGCTGTTAAGGAAGGGGCGGCAAAATTGTTTCTTCTTCAGCCCCCCGGGGTTGGGGCGGCCGTGGTACGCCACTGTGATGGGTCACATATGTTAACACATGACAGGCAAGATGCAGCATATCTGTTTCTTGGCAGTATAGAGTAATTTTAAATTTAGGGATTCAATCATGTTTCACCTTTGTTCATCATCGTTTAACAACAATGAGTCTCATGGTTACAGACTGGCCGGCAGAACGCGAGTCATTAAATGGGGATGAACATTGAACAATGATGAAACATGATCAAATTCCTTTCAACAATGAAAACAAGCTCAAGAACATATAATTCACATGACTATATCATAAGGAATGTCAGTTATATAGTCATTTCCACACACTATTACAAAAAGATCTAGTGTCGCTGTTGATATCAATTATAAAGTAAATAATAAGTTTCTGTTGATATCAATTATAAAGTACATAATAAGTTGTGTTTACACAATGTTAAGCCACTTCTTCCAAAATAATGAATGTAACATGTAAGCTTGTATATTATGCACAAGTTCCTGAAGCACATGTTCACTACTGTACATTAATTATGTAACAACTTACATCAAGTAGTTTCTGTAGTTGTTTGACATCCCAGTCTCGTAGATGAAACAGACAGTCTCTTGGATGATGAGAATGGAGCCCTCTATTGGCACATGATGGGAACTTACCACACTCCTGGCAAATATAAACAAACAAGCATGTTGGGTGCATTCCTTAGAGATTTGGGTGTATTACTAAGCCATTGGGGTGTATTTGCTGATATTTTGGGTGTGTAACTGAGACATTTTTTTTCTATATCTGAGACATTTGGGTATATTAATGAGACATTTGGGTGTATTTCTGAGACATTTGGGTGCATTTCTGAGACATTTGGGTGTATTTCTGAGATATTTAGGTGTATTTCTGAGATATTTGGGTGTACTGAAGAGACAGTTGGGTGCATTTCTTAAACATTTGGGTGTATTACTGAGTTATTTGGGTGTATTACTGAGATATTTAGGTGTATTACTGAAACATTTAGGTGTATTTCACAGACATTTCGTTGTATTTCTGACATTTTAAGAGTATTTCTGAGACACTCCTGTCAAATAAGGAAACAAAGCATTTGGTTGTACATGCCCCTAACATGTAAATTGAGTTCCCCCCGGTGCTGTATTAATTTAAATGCCTTTCACCCTCAGCTAATTAACATTAAAATTAAGCTTTAGTTATGAATAATCAAAATGTGCAGCATATACTAATTTATTTTCTTTTTCCTCTTTCTCCTGCCAATTTTTTCAACTGAACTGTTCCATACATGTTGTCAAAATAAATACAGTACCAGTATTTTCAAACATCCAATCGCTGATTTTAACATATCCATGTGTGCAGCCATTGTTATCGTCTGTGTTAACAGAATTTGTAGAAATTCCCTTATTGTTTCTGGAACACTGCAGCATGCAAAATGGTACCAGAAATATTTTTAATGCGAATTATCATTGCGAAAACACCTCTAACACCGCCATTTTGGAAAATGCACTACCCTGTGGCCGTTAATAAGAGATTACGGTAGTTATACTTTTTGGTGATGCATTTATAACTTACATTTCCTTGTTCGAATGGTTTATTGCAGCCACAGCAGAATTCAAACATACATTGTGTACACTTGAAATGCATACATCCACCTTTGGCGAGTTCATAACGCATCTTGCATTGAGGACACGCTGTGTTAGAAGAAAAAATGTACAAGATCCCAGTATAGTGGTTTATGATGCATACAAAAAATATGATACGATTCATAATATTTTAGTTCAGCAAAAAGAATTAAGCAAATATGATTCGATCAAGCTAGATGAGTCATTTGTCACAAATATTGATTGAGATATCGCTAATAACAGAGTTGCACTTCCTTTGTATTTTATTGTTTTGATCAACACTATTAAAATGCAATCATATTTCTGCAATCGTAAGTCCAAATTGTCAAGGGATTTTCAAATAAGTTTCTCTATTTTGATAATCCATTGTCCATTCACCTTTTTGGTAATCCTTCAAGCCTTTACAGGTAGACCTGTTGTCATTTAACCCCATGACAACTACCTGCCTATTGGTCAAAAAGGAGTTTTCATTATCAATTGGACCAATCAGCAACATTGGTTTTTTTTCGCAAATCTCCATTCTGATTGGTGATTAAAGTGAAGATATCATGTAATTGACATCATGGTAGTGACATCATGAGGTCTACCTGCAAAGGCTTATGGGATTTACCAAAAAGGTGAATTGGTGTCCCAAAGTTTAACCCTTGTGTACATACCTATGCCATTCTCTTTGAGATGATACGCCACACCTTCAGCCTGCCTTTCTGGGTCATTGTCTTGTTTCCATTGTTCAAATTCTTGACAGGTGATATTTTCATGCTGGTCCATCCACTGTTGAAATCAGAAAGAAAAGTGTGACTCACAATACGTACTGTAATGGACAATTTTTTTCACTTAATGGCCAATGCTACCAATCCCATCATGGCCGGAAAAAAAGTATTATTTTCTTACACATTTCATTTCTTTCACTCCTTATTTTTGCCTGTAATTCAATTCCACAATGGGTTAATCCAATTGAAATCATACACCCCCTATGGAAGATGAGACATTAATCTCCCACACAAGGGGTGGAAATTTTAAAAGAAGTCACCCATTCAGGTAGCTCCATTTGAATTTCATACTCCCTGAGTGTAAGATTAAGATCGGGTGTATGGATTTCAACTTGAACAGCCCACTTTGGCTTGATTAGATAAGATCACATGACACATATGAATCACAAGTATTGTATATAATTTGTATTACCTTTTTGAGAGTGAAATTGTACAAAATAATGCACACGTACTGAGATGTTGATATGTCTAATGCATAAGCCCCAAAGGGGGGGTCATTAGACACATCATCATCTCAGTACAAGTGCATTATTTTGTACAATTTCTTGAGCAACAAGTGATACGCATTTATTATCCTATTTCATACGCAAGAAACATTCCTGTGATTTTTGCTACTTTTATAACAAAATTGTCACTCAAAATGTTCGAAAATACAAGCAAATTTGAATGCATTAACCCGCAAGGAAAACGAACACGTCCAAAACCACTGTGCGTACTATGCGGAGTGTGCGCCCATACAATTATATAACATTTATGCATGGCTGGTAATTTACTAACGTTGCTCTGATTGGTTCTCTCTATCTAGGAGTGTATGAAAGCCTGATATTTTCATGGTAATAATTTGACAAGATTTGAACTGTTTGGAGCAGTTTCTGTTACTTATATGCGAGATTACAAACAGTAATATACATTAAAGCCTATAAGGGTAACAAATATTTTCACTGGCTTTTAAATTTGCATTTCTGAAATTTACCATGAAAATGTAGCACTGCACAGGTGTTTAAATTCTTACCGGTTTCTTGCAGTTGAAGCAGGTGATTTTTCCGCATTCAGGACACCTCATCTTCCTTCTTTCTGGAGCTTCATTGATGAAACCATTTCGACACTGTAGGGAAAATATATGAAAATTCAAATTATGCAAAAAAAATGCAACCCTATTTTTGGGTTAATGGGAAAAGGGCAATACAAAGTTCCTTTTTTTAAGGCAATCCACAGTACAAACAAAGATGTCAAATTCATCTATGACAGGGATCTGATCCTGATCTAGAGACCCACACATCACAGGTTCAAATCCTGTTTTAGGATCAATTGTGACTTTTTGACATTTCATTATTTGAATGAAATGTAAGCATTAGCCAATAAGCTTTAAAATGATACCAAAATTATATACATAGCATCAATACTTGTCAAGATATGGATAATTTTGTAAATGTTACCTTGATATTTTTGCCAAATTGCTATTCTGAGTAATGGAACAATTTATAGTTTCCTGCCTTACACGGGATTGAATAGGGATTATCTAGTTTATCTGTTATTTATTGATTAAATAAACCTCTTTTTAATAAGTACATGTACTTGAAAGTCCACTTAGTCCCACAGTCAAATACCATGAAATTAAGAATTCCCAAATTTAATTTTTTTGATGGGAATGTCACCTTTAAATGCCTATAACTCAAACACATGCCTGGTGACTTGTTCCAGGTTTTGTTGGAGCTGGTCACAATTGCCTCCTTTCAAATTGTCTTCAATTTCACACATGTATTTTGTTATCACAACTTGGCCATTCCTCAACCTCCCAAAATTATTGCTGTTGTGGTGAATGGGAAAGTTACAGAATTTGAATTGGCAGCCTAATCTTTACACACAAAAGTTCAACTTGCAATAAAATATTGTCCAATTCTATATTTTTCTCAATTGTTGCTATTAAAAGAAATGTTAATCCTTTGTGTCAAACCAAAAAGAATTAATAAAAATTGTAATTTCCCTGATGCAAAATTTCACTCCAGATCCAAGGACTAAGAGAAATAGATGGAGCAAATGCCCAGATATGAGACCAACAGAATATTTAATGACTTTTTGATCACACTCATTACATTTAGTGGCCTATGATTATTAACATCTATTTTGATTGGATACAAAGAGAGCTACAATGCGCAACAGAATTAAGGTACCAGTTGTGTTCACCCCTGTATCCTAAACAAAGACAAGCATAATACCCGTACCCTTTAGCTCTGATTTAAGACCTTATTTGTTGCAATTGGTTGAGGATTAAAGAAACAGTGATCTAAAACCGAATGAAGAAATGAAATCTAAAGTAACATTTGGGTTCTACGCTTGTGTACAAATCAATAGAGTATGGAATGGAGCAAACTGCAACTTTTAAATTGGCATCTTCCTTGGGTTTTTGGATCGTCGTCTTTATTTCTTGAAAACGTTCTACAAATGAAGTCTTAAATTTGAGTTGAAAGATGCAGCTATTGGCTGTTGGTTCCAATTATGACATATCTATCTTTGTTTAGGATATACAGGGGTTGAACATAACTGGTACCTTAATTCTTTGGCTTACTGTATATCATGTATTGAACCAATCATCTATGAGAAGATAAGACTAGTCGGTAGGACTGAAGGCAATCTAAAAGCCATATCTTGATTGCTTATTCAATTGATTATACCAGGTAATTAACCAATCAAGGACACTGTGCAAAGAAATTTTGACTTACATGAGCACACCAGCGGAAGTTTTCCTCCTTCTGTAAATTCCAGTCTCTCAGTTTATGTTGGAATAAGGAATGGGTTTCTTCATCAAGTAAAGTCCGCAACTATTAAGAAATTGTAAATATAAATCAGAAAATAAAAATTATTGATTTATTATTGAAAAAAGTGATACACCATCACTGCCTTGCTTTGTTTCTTTTTATCAAATAGAACATTTCACAAAGAAAAGATGAATAATTTATTCATTAAAATGGAATATGCATTAAAAAAGAACTAATCATACAAATATTTTGAGACAAGAATGAATTATTTGCAATATTTATTGAACTCTTCAAATGGTCCATGAAAGTGCAAATTGTTTAATGTTGAGGTTAGTGTTTATAATCAGGTGTTTTGTTTTTTCATTTTTTTTAATTTCTTATTTTACCAATATTACCACAATCTATGTGTTTTAGAGGTAAGGCTAAAGATTTAGGATTAGCATTTTGGGTTACTGTTGGGATTAATGTTAGGGCTCAATTTAGGACTAGTAGTATTTGGGGTTATCTTATGTGTTAGTGTGATATAGATATTCTGTAGTTATTTCAATCAATTCTTACCAAGCTATCCAGGAAAGTGAAGTATTCCGCCAGTTCTGTGACATCCTTAGCATCTGGTCTATTACAGGCAGGACATGTAGCATGGATGATATTTCTTTGTTGTATCACAATTTTAAAATGATCTGCCAGGCATTCACTACATATGAGACAACCTGTACAGTGAGATAGGCTCATCAGCTGGGGAGACACAAAAGAGAGATAGATATATTATTAGAGTGTTGGTAAAAGAGATAATTACATATTGTCATGGACCATCAAGCCAATGGTAGTTGACTATCAGCCCACATCCGTATAAACATTCAGCGAAGTAACCTGCATCATGTACGTGGTCAAGCTTTTATCTTCGCTCGGTCCTGCCAAGAGTCGTGCTCAAAATGCGAGTGCGCTAGTGCATAGACCAAAAGAGGACTTCCCCATCTGGTCTGTCACTGATGCACTTCTACCTTGGTGACAAAGGCACCTACGCAATGCCATATCCATTTGTTGAGTTTCTAACACCCGTAATTGATTACTAATTTCTAACACCCGTAAGCGATTTGCGCTGAACTTTTTTTTCAAATTGACAGTGACATCAGACGCGATAAATTCTTTTTATCTGTGTCTTTAATTATAGTGTATAGAACAAACATCGCCCTTGTCTGGTCTACGACACTAATGCATTTATACCTCGGTGACAATATATATTTTATGTCATGTTCATTGTTCGCTCGTCAGTGATGTACATATACTTTACACATCTGTATGCCTATGCAATGGGCTATTCCAGTTGAAATCCATACACCACTATGGAAGACATGTCCTTTATCTCCCACACAAGGAGTGTGAATTTCAAATGGGGTTACATGAATGGGTGACTCCATTTAAAATCTACAACCATTGTGTGCAAAATTAAAGTCATGTTTTCCATTCGCTCTCTGCACGGATCCAAAACGATGTTTTCCCTGCAAATGCATGCGCAAAATGTGCTTTTCTTTTTACCATGTTTTTCTAGTAACGTGCCAGAAGGCTTTTGCAAAGCAAACATACTAATTAAAGCATGCGTTTGACAGACGTACACACATAGCACGCCCCACTTTGAGGGTAGAACCTCGTTATGAGATGACCGTGCGATCAACGAATACGGGTGTACTGATTTCAAATGGAATAACCCATTTTTCTGACATCATCAGTAGTAGCATTACTTACTTGATTGTGAGGAAACTCTCCAAAACAAACATGACATTCTTTTTCCAAAAATTGTTTAGCACGCTCGTAGTCACCGCACTCACTCGCAGCTGTGATTGCATCATTGATGGCGTATTTCTCAGCAGCTATGAGACGAGCTGCGGTCCTGGTTCTTCCCCAACTACCAATGCCAAATTCGGCCAACAGAAGGCGAAGATAGCGCTGAAAAAACATAAAAAATGAAACATAATTGATTTTATTTTAATTACTGAAATCACAGTCTCTTAGGCAATGGAGTCAAGTTTATTAAATCTGTTGATCTACCATCAATGCTTGGTTGGTCCTTATAATTTATGAAATATCAATCAATTGACTTGTGTTGATTGTTATACATTGTAATATAAAGTTTTTGTATGTAAATTGAGTAATAAGGTTTTACCATTAATTTTAATTAATTAGTTGATTTAATAACAAGATGGAAACAGCGTGCACGGTCGATCCCAAGATGGAACATTTATGGCTGTGGTGCCGTAGAAAGCATTAAATTATACTTAGGGCTGTAAACTTTTTGAAATTGCATGGAGTGAGATATTGTCAAACAGGGGTGTACCAAGATGGAAATATTGTTTGCCAACTAAAATTGTTAATTGTTGACCACTGATTTTTTTGCCAGAGCGCTCGAGAATCTAAAAGGTGGGGGAGAATTTTTGACGATGCGTGAGATTTTACTACCTTGCTGTGAAAGTGTGAGAAAGGGCCCAAATTTGTGAAAATGCATGAGACTCGGCGGAATGTGTGAGAGTTGATGGAATGCGTGAGAGTTCACAGCCCTGTTATACTTCTTAACAAGTCAAGGTCCAACCAGTTTCTTTCTCCATATCAAAAGGTATACAGCTATGCAGGGTTGCTATAAGTTGTCAGACCGAAATTGGTGAGAGAGACACACCAAGGTTAATATCAATGCTTTATCTACATTTCCATCACTTTGCCTTAACTGCAAAGGAGTCCCCAACCCCATCCCCTGGGCCCCATCTCACCTCATGTTCAGCGTCCTCATCAGCAGGTACAACTTTCAGTCTCTCCAGTAATTCCTTATCTTCTTCATCTTTCTCCCATAATCTCTCATAAAATGACCCCACGGCCTCCTCCTGTAATTTCATCAATGCCTTGTCTACGTTGCCATCACTCATGGAGATGGCCTTAGCTGCCTGGGAGCCCCCCCCTGGTCCCCATCTCACCTCATGTTCAGCATCCTCATCAGCTGGTACAACTTTCAGTCTCTCAAGTAATTCCTTATCTTCCTCATCTTTCTCCCATAATCTCTCATAAAATGACCCCACGGCCTCCTCCTGTAATTTCATCAATGCCTTGTCTACGTTGCCATCACTCATGGAGATGGCCTTAGCTGCCTGAGAGCCCCCCCCTGGTCCCCATCTCACCTCATGTTCAGCATCCTCATCAGCTGGTACAACTTTCAGTCTCTCAAGTAATTCCTTATCTTCCTCATCTTTCTCCCATAATCTCTCATAAAATGACCCCACGGCCTCCTCCTGTAATTTCATCAATGCCTTGTCTACGTTGCCATCACTCATAGAAATGGCTTTAGCTGCCTGGGAGTTCTCAAATCCATAACTTTCCAATTCCATGATCTGTGGATAAAAGACAAACATGCTTTGTTGAGTTGAGTTCAAGTTGAGTGGTGTGTAATCTGGGTGGATTTATCTAACATGGATTATTCCAGTTGCAATTTATACACCTCCTATGGAAGACACAATCTTAATATCCCACACAGGGGGTGTAGATTTCAAATGGAGTCATGCATTCAGGTAACCCCATTTCAAATTCACACTCCCTGTGGAAGATTCCGGTCATGTCTTCCAAAAAAGTGTGCATGATGGATTTCAACTGGCATAGCCCATTTGGTGCAGAAAGAAGGTATATGTGACCATCCTCCACAACTGAGCCCGGATGTCGCCAGTGCCACTATTGAGATATGCTCCATTGAACTTAACAATAAACAGTAGGAAACAAAGGATTTATTGACTGTTTTATTGATTTTTCACTACTTAAATGTCAAGTACTATAGATATGATATACATCATTTAAAAGCTAATTTCAAGCAGAATATTTTGGTTGAATATCTCAAAAATGATGATTGGCGACTTCAGGGCTCAGTTGTGCTGAATGGTCACATATGTTACTGCTCTTGTGTTAATTCAAAACTTTTACAACTACAAGCGACTGTGCATTTTGTAACAGTTTGATGCATATAGAAATTAATGTATCCAGGTCACATTGTCAAATCCTACGTGTAATACAGGCTGTCTTACGTTCGTCAATGCTCCACGAAAATCAATGTTCGGGGCTCTGCCTGTAAATCACAGTAACCTAATAAAGGCAGTATGCCAGGCTGTTAATGTAAGCCTGTAATATTTGGACAGAGTATACTTGGGCTAATGTGTACAGAACAGTTTGGGCATTTTGAACATATAAACAAGCAAATAGTTACAGGCCTGGATATTTGGCAAGAATCCATTCCCCTGGAGACTGTGGCGCAATGGTTAGGGTACTGGCCTTAGTGCACAAGGTCCCAGGTTCAATTTCCTGCGGTGGCGATTTGCTGGGATATTGACTTGGAAAAAAAATCTGAAATTAATTGGCAACCTCTATACATTAAATTCAGACTTCCGCTCTCCCCATGGTTCATTTAGAATTGGGTAAATGAATCATGAAAGTACTCCATCCTTCGGAGGGGACGTTAAGCCATTGGTCCCGTGTGCAGAGAGCCATACCTGTACATGTATCTCGCAGCCAGTTTCAAAAAGAGTAGGGTGGTAACCCCTGACTGTTCCCAACCCGTCCCGGTATTCAAATGGACCCCAATGGAAAAAGCTTCAATAGAGGCTTTCTTGGGTTATCCAGAGTTGTCAAAACAAGAACAAATCAAATCAAAATAAACGGATTTGCATGAATCTAAAGAGATTCTCATAGACACTTTGAGCCTACAAACTACGTAAATGGAGAGAATCAAAAGATTCTTGTAAAATACAGTTGCCATAATCCAAAAGGTGAAATGAACCCCTTCTTACCTTTTGTCTCCTTTGCTCAATGCACTCATGTACAACTTGTTCCATCTTTCCTTCATGTTTATACAAAGCATCCACCACCTCTTCTTCACTTAACCGTATCCTCTGACCTCTCCCCGATACGTTGAGGGCGTTTGTCGCTTGTGCTGTTGCAGTACTCTTGAAGTCGTCCCAGTACTGCTGGAGCCAAGGGACAACCTCTTCTGTGCTTTGAGACTCTAGGATGACTTGAGATGCGACAGTGACGTCCTCAACACAGAAACCATTTGTCTCGGCTTGCTGTTGAAGAAAAAAAATCAATAACAATATTGATTGAAATTCTGGAATACGAATTGCTCACTGAGAGAATTGGTATTAAACTTTGGTTCATCTCAAGTTCAGTAGTGACGTAGATGCGTATTTTGCTGGTCACAGTATTGAATTGTGTGCTTATGTTAATCGCGCAGAGCATACAAGCATGATTTAGTATCTCGCTTTTATCACAACCACCAATACATCAATGTCACTACTGCACTTGAAGTGTATAGCAGGGCTATCAACTCTCACGCATTCAGTGTGTGACTCACACATTCGGGGATTAGTAAAATCTCACAACAAGGTAGTAAATTTCATGCTAAGGTGGTAAAATTTCACACATTTCCCAGCCTTTAACAGTGGCGTAACTAGGGGGGCAGCAACATGCCCCAGGCGCTACCACTAGGGGGGCGCCAAATCAGTCTCACTTAAAAAAGATGCCATTCCCACACACCCACGTCTAAGATATTCTCGGGTGCCCCAGGCGCTACCAACTCTAGTTATGCCATTGGCCTTTAAAAAAATCAACCTCTATATCAAATTCACTTACCCTCAATATATTAATGAAGGCTAGCCCCTCTGTGGCCTGTTCTGCTAGCTGTCTACGCTCCTGAAGATGTGCAGTGTGACTGAGAGATAATCTGTCCTCCCCAAACTCTCTGCCTGGTGAAGCTGTAAATAACGAATACCGTGTCAGTTTCTTGTTATCTATGATTAGACCAAAGAGGTTACTATACCGAATGTTTAGGTTCTACACAAGTAAATGTGAAGGAATACACTCAATATGTAGTAGGAAAACACCCAAATGCATGGTACGTCGCACAATTAATACTTGGCAGAGGTTTGAAATTAATTAGCATTACACCAATATTACACCAACAGTCACAGTGAGTAGTGATCAAGTGGGCCATTCCAGTTGAAATCTATACATCTCCCACACAGGGGGTGTAGATATCAAATGGAGTCACCCATTTAGTTAACCCCATTTACAATACACACTCATTCTGTGGAAGATTAAGGATGTGTCTTTGGGACAGGGTGTATGGATTTCAACTAGAATAGTCCAATGTAAAGCAAGATATGAAACACAAGTCAAAACCTACTTGATAATGACAATCTATCCACATCACTTTCATTGGGTGTAAGCTTAGCACCTGAAAGTGGTTTCAATCGGTCACCCTTCACCCCCGTAATAACAGGTGCCAGGGTGATCTTAGGAGGCTTGACATTTGGGTGTATTTCTGAGACATTGGGTCTATTTCTGTAACATTTGGGTGCATTTCAGAGACATTTGGGCATATTTCTGAGAAATTTGGGTGTATTTCTTGTACATTTGGATGTATTTGTAATATTTGGGTGTATTCCTAATACATTTGGGTGCATTTATGAGATAACAAGATATGAAACCTACTTGATAATGATAATCTGTCCACATCACCTTCATTGAGTGTAAGCTTCTCCATGGCACCTGAGAGTGGTTCTAATCCGGCTCCCTTCATCCTCTTGATGACAGGTGGCTTGATAGGCATGGCTCCTGCCTGATATGCAGTCTTAGGAGGTGGCATAGTGGGCATGGCTCCTGCCTGCAACGCAGTATTAGGAGGCTTGGTCACTACATCAGGTGCCTGGTATTTGCTGCCCATTGACTGATGGGCCTGGTCTAGTGATTTAGCTTCTCTTTTCTCTTGTAACATCTGAAAATGAGTTATATCTTTTGTTAAAATTGAAAGTTTACTTTTTAAAGGAAGTACTGTAAGATGACATTAATGTGACCCGTTACAGCAAAGGGTACATTAAGTCGCATTTTCCTAGTGCCAAACACATTCTAATCCAATCATTAATCCTATTGTTGAAGAGGATAATAAGCTTGTACCTATGTCTATAGAACTGTTTGTTATACAGCTGCAGTCTTTTCTTATTATGGCTAATCTCTAATTATCATTATGGCTAATGTTAAGTGGTGTGTTACAAAAGCATTGTTTTGTATTTGTATAGGTATGTATTAGGGCTCATATTGAAATACCCTACCACGCTTTCACACAGAAAGAAGGCAGGATTCCCCTCGCTAAGCGCGCGCCTCAGGAAAGCTCGGTCATCAAACGGACGGATTATATGCATCAGTGATACCCTGCCTTTTGAAGTGGTCCATGATGAATGGGAAGAAAACAAACTGACTATGGCTCATCGCACAACCCAGGAAAGCGCGCTCCTAATCTAATTGGCTATGATAATTGCAGTGTTATAATCACACAGGATTTTAACAAAAGAAGGCTAGCAAAGGAAAGCTGCAGGATGGCGCACACCTTCCTGTGTAAGAGAATTTCAATATGAGCCCTTAGGCATTCCGCATTAGCCACCCACTAACAATGAAAGGATATTCCTGATCCTTGTTGACTTAAATTGGGAATGATTTGAAATGACCGCCACTTCAGATTGTCATAATTGTTTGATATTTTCTGCCTACATGTTGGAAAAAGAGAAACATGTAGCAGCTGATATAAAGGACCTTTCGCTGTAACGGGTCACATTTTTGTATACATGTGTAATTTTTCATGCTTTAAAAATTTAGAACTGTTTCATTTTTTTTTTTAATTATAGCAAACAAATTATACAGAGAAACTAACCAAGTAATAATATTAAATGATGAAAGGGAGCATAAAAAATTTGTCTGAAGCGGGATTCGAACCGACGACCTCTAGTTTGTGAGACCATTGCTCTACCATCCAAGCTATCCAGCCCTATGATAGACGGCGATCCCATAACCAATATCTTTGCTCAGGCGCTGGTGAGCTATGATACCGTAATGTTGAGTGGCCGGGGATCATGCCCATATTACGATACAACCCAGGAAGCGACAGGAGAGGGGATCAGTGAAGAAGATGTACCACGGCCATGGTATGAATGGACATACTTAACTCTCTTCACGCGGGTGTCGACTGCAGACGACATGTTTCAATATTTTTTTTTTAATTCAAAAATTTCAGAAATGTAAATTTTCATGACCATATTTGGAATCAGCGTGAGAAATGCATTAAAATGAGTACAAACAAGCCTAGTATTGGTTCAGTGGTTCTTTAGATAGCTCTTGGTATTTTGAGAAAATATCTCATACACTCTGAATAGGGAGCTTTGTTTTCCTCTATGTGGTATATTCCTTCCAGGTGTTACATAAGAAAAATCAAGATTGGGGCTGTTGTAAAGGTGTGTGACCAGGGTCAGTTTCACTAAACTTTATGAAGTTTCACAAGTCTCGAAATCATTCGTAACTTAATACTCTTTCACTAAACTTACTTACGAATGGTGCCCTTCATAAGAAATAGGGATTTACTACAAGGACCCTTCGTAAAGTTATGTTATTGGGTATTCATAAATTTACGAAAGGTTACTTGAGTTACAAGGGGTTAAAAGTTGAGTGAAATGGACAACAGATTGTGGCCTGATTGTTATTTTCTACCTCGCATTGAGGTCCATCACCTAAATATTTTTTTTCCAATTGCAAGTTTTGAGTTATTAATTGCGCCAAAGCATCAAAAACGGATATCCCAAGTGGCCCATAGAACAGTATACTACGAGGGGGGAACAAACAAATGTTGTCGATAATTCTGTCAAAACTCCCACCCCTGGCTAATTATTGAATAGTCTCTTATTAAAACAAAAATAGAAAAATACAATACCCTTTCTTCCTCCACCTGCATGTACTCATATGCAGTCATGCTGTCCTCATCCTTAACAACCCTCTTATCACCTTCAGTCTGCTGTCTCTGTACAGGTGTCTTTGGACTTTGCAGTTGGGATGAAACTGTTGATGTTTCTCTCGCCTCCCTCCGTTCATTACACATTTGACACACACTTATATCCATATCATTGAGGAAGGTGCAGAATTGGCAAACCCACTCTTTTGTTTTTGATACAGGTGTTTTAACACCAAATGGCATTCCACCCGGGAGTTGAGCCTCAAGGATCTTAGCTTGCTGTGCTGCTTTCCTGGTTGGACTTCGTTGTTGGGGTATTGGCTGCTGAATGGTTGGAGTAGGTTGACCTGGTCCTGTATCAAATGCACTGATTATATTGCTTACTTGACTGCGTGGTTGGACCACCGGTGGCGCTTGGCTTGAATGTGACATATCCGGATGTTTAACGGCATATGTTGGCTGATTTTGATACAACATTGCCTGACTCTGATTTACACCTATGAGGGGTCGCTGCGATTGGACCTCCGATGTTTTAACCGGATACATTGATTGATTTTGATACAACGTTTCCTGATTTTGATTTATCCCTGGATGAGGTCTCTGCATCCCGTGTTGCGTTTGGATACTTGTCGCTGAGTACGCACTGTCGCAATCCTCGCATCGCAATCTGTTCCCATCATTCAGGAACCCACAGGAATTGCACTCCCAACCTTCAGCAGGTGGACGAGGCAGGTCGGCATCTTGAGGTCGTCTTGTGGATTGTGATCTTCCGTATGGTGTGGATGTGCTATTCACACTGGGTGGTTGGGGTTCAGATTCATCTGGTATAACTGTCAAAGGCTTATCTGCTATGGGTGGTCGTCGGATATCAACATTCATGGAATATCTAGATGGAAAGAGACAAGGTACTAGAATTACGCGGTTTGTAATTAAAGTGGCCCCCACACAAAGGCTGGTAAATACAAAAAATACAAGATGCAAATAAGCTCATTAATATTCACAAATATACAAATAACATGACACAAAACTATACAGCAGATCAGGCCAACATATACTATCACCATACCAAGTTTGAAGTTGTTCAGTTATTGCTTTTTAAGCTGCAGAGTGGATTAATGAAACTGTTGGGAAAATATGCAAATAAGCTCTTTGATATTCATAAATATGCCAATATTATTTACCAAAACTATACAATTTGTATTGCAATTACAGTCCAACACTTTTTTAACACATAAATTTCTCAGTCATCGATCCAGAAAATTGACGAATGAGGGCAGCAGTGTAATACACACCATGCAATTCTGAGTTGGTACTCTTTAGTTCTACCTCTTTGGTATCATGTCACATCATCATACATACATACCCTCTTTGAATTGGAATGGTTGGTTCCTGCAAACTTTTCTCCAACTCAGCTTGTCTCTGCATCAGCTCTTTATGTTCATCCCACAAAGAATTCTCCATTTGCATTAAGCTATTATACTGCGGCTGATTCCGTGGAAGAGACTTCAAGCTGTTCCTCAGGCTAGAGATTCTTTCCAGCAGGTTGACATCTCTTGACATAATGCGTGCAATCTCTTCTTTACGTGGGTCTGAGGGTGATGTTGGCGATGTGGCATCATTGGGGTGTTGATACCCTATGTTGGTTGAAAGTGATGCTGTAGGTCCCTGCTTGAAACAAGAAGGAAAAAGGGTTAATTTATCATTTATGTCATTAACAAATTATTATATCTGCACATAATGCTTTGTATCTCATCTTTGGGTGGATCTGTTAGTGATGTGATGTCATTGGGGTGTTGATGTTGACGTCCTGTGATGGTTTATAGTGATGATATCGGTCTTTACTTGACACACACACAAATCCCTTTATAATTCAAGGCATTGACATCCCATGAGCTAATGCTCCCTATCTCCTCTTTTCGTGGATGATGATGCAGGAGGTTAATGTTGGATAGGAGAGCGTGGCCTAGCAGTTAAGGCATAGGATTGTGAACCCAAGGGTCAAGGGTTCAAATTCCAGGTCTGGCTCTTTGTGTCCTTGAGCAAGACACTTCACTCTACTTGCTTAGTGCTTCGGACGGCACTTTAAGCTGTTGGTCCCGTGTACATGCATATTTTCTCACATTAATGTAGTGTGCACGTTAAAGAACGTCACAGGCTATTCAAAAAGAGCAGGGGATCATCCCGGTCATGTTGACTGTACTTCAAAAATACACTCATCTACTCTAGGTTCCAGAGTAAAAAATAAGTACAGCTTGTCTGTACGCAGTGCGATAATACTCATATATATGAGGGAGGCACTTATAAGGAAGAAAAAGAAGAAGTTAAAAGATGAAAAGATCATGCCGTTTAACAATTAGTAGCAGTCAGCAATTAGACCAGACTTACTGCATGACAGACGCATACAAGTTTTCTTTTCTACCTCGGACCTCCAAAGACTGGAACAGACTCCCAGACAACATCATCAACAGCAGTTCACTCACATATTACATCGGTCAAAGAGCCGGAAGTCCATGAGCATGTATCTCTCTACCGTGGCTCTACATGGACTAATTCAGTCTGTCGTCACATACCAAGGATAAGAAGTATGGATCACATAGACAGTGTTGTCATGGTATTGGACTATTCTCTTTAAAATCCACACTCCCCTGTGGAAGATTTTGGAAATATCTTCCACAGGGGGAGTAAGAATTTCAAATGGAATTAGCACATTAGGTAGCTCCATTGAAACTCACCCTCCCTCTGTGGAAGATTCAGGTTGAATCTTTCTTAGAGGGTGTATGAATTTCAAATGGAACTGTCTTATGTACTACTTCCATTTGAAATTCATACTCCCTCTGTGGAAGATATTTCCAAAATCTTCCACAGGGGTAGTGTGGATTTGAAATGGAATAGCCCATTGTGTGCTTACCATTAATCCTCCATGATCTGATCTGGCTGCTGTAGGACTCTTGATATTCTTTCTTGGTTTAGGGACTGGTCTCTTCCTTTCTCCTGCTACAGCCCTAAAAAATTAAATTTGTAATTTATACATTTAGCGCAATAAGCTAAGCCGATTGGGCTATTCGAGTAATTGAAATCCATACCCCTCTATGGAGGCCATGATCTTAATCTCCCACACAGGGAGTGTGAATTTCAAATAGGTTACCTGAGTGGGTGACACCATATGTGACCAGATCTGGTCCAATCAGGCTAAAGTTGGCAATAATGAAACTGAGATATAGGCAAAAAGTGAGGAGAAAAAACAACAACAAAAAACATACAAAAAAGGTTCATGAATACCTTTGCAACCAAGTATTAAAGAGACCTGGGGATTTAATATCCTTAAGGGGGTACTACACCCCTGACCAATTTTGTGCCTATTTTTGCATTGTTCTCAAAAATTATAGCACATTGGTGACAAGTAAGATATGTATATTATAAGGGCAAGGACTACAGATACTGTACTGATAATTCAACAACTCAAAGCAATTAGTTCTTGATTTATTGATCAAATATTGGTTTTCCCTCATTTTTTACTGTAACTCCACAACTGTTGTCTGTGCTGAAATAAAATTTCCAGTGCAGTAGTCCTTGCCCCTATAATATACATATCTTGCTTGTCCCCAGTGTGCAATAATTTTTGAGAAAAATGCAAAGATAGGCACAAAATTGGGCAGGGGTGTAGTACCCCCTTAATATACTTAATATAGTAAGTGTAGGTACCAATCAAGTTAGTAATGGTAATTACTCAATTGTAAAAATTTCAGACTTTAGCCTGAGTGGATCAGATCGGGTCACATTGAAATATATATCCCCTATGTGAGAGATTAGGGGGTGTATGGATTTCAACTGAAATAGAACATTACAAATAGAGTACAACCTCTTTTATCTGGTCCCAAGTAAACACACCATGTTTTTAAATTTATTTATTTATATTTATTTATATTTATTTTTATTTATTTATTTATAACATTCGGCCGAAGCCAGGCTAAACCCAATAGTGCTCAGAGGCTACTAAATTAAAGGGATGCCTCCAGATATGACGGACAGGGATATGGGAAGAGGTCCGATTTTAGAAGCAGGAGGAAAACCGGAGCACCGGAGAAAAACCTGCGAGGACGAGCATGGATCGGCAACCAAACTCACATGTGGCACTGCGGGGAATTAAACCCGGGCCACAGTGGTGAGAAGCGAGTGAGAAGACCACTGCACTAACCCGCCCTCTCCTAAATGTTTTAAACAGGTTATGTTTTGGGGTTTGGTTTTGGAAAAAATGTTTTAATAACATTAAAACCACACTAGACCTGAAATAGTTAGGCATGCTCTCAGTTCCTCCTACTGACCAGACCCGGGGTAAGGGGGGGTAAGGCACCATCTGGGGGGGGGGTAAGGCACCATCTGGCAATACACTAAGCAACACATTCATGTATGTCAGTTTATTTGAGATTCCAGATGAAATCAGTAAACCCCATATGGAAGATATGGAAGAAATGACCCTAATCATGTAGATTTCAAATGGAGTTGCCCATTCAGGGAACATCATTTGAAATTCACACTCCCTGTGTGGAACATTAAGGTCATGTCTTCCAATAGACTGTGTATGGATGGATTTCCACTGGAATATCCATTCCAATTGAATACATGAATACAAAGGGGTCGCGCTAACCTGCGTTTCTGCGCGTACAGCGCATATTTTTAAGTTTGGGCGCATATATTCATTTTTGCATATCAGTTCAGGGGTTTTCATGCAGAAAAATGAAAACATGTGAAAGAAAAATAAAAGCTTTGATCTCCATTATTTACGGTCTGGTCCAGAAATTATGTAACATAAAATGCAATGTAACATAAATGTTGAATTGAAGTCGCCAGTAGCATTGTAACATAATTTAAAAATAGAAATAAAATACACACCACCGCATAATTACACAGATTGCGATATTGTCTAGAATCACTGCTGATGAATTATTGCAGTACTGAATGATGACACACGACGTGAGTTGGTAATTTCTAATTCTAGGATCGGAAAGAAATGCTTTGTGGGTGGTGTGTAGAGATATGCCATCAGTGAAATACGACACAATGATCGGTCGAGAAGAAAAAAATGACAAAAATTTGCCCTTGAATTATGTTTTATAGTCATAATACTCCAGTAATCCAATAAATATCATAATATTTGGCCTAAACTTGAACTCATTTGCAATGAAATGTCATTTTTTATTGAGTAAAGCATTGCTTCCATGTGGTGCCAATGCCATGGTGTTGAATTCTGCACTTTGCCGAAGTTGAACTGCATTTTGTGGAATTCGGCGAACTTTTATGGCATAAAGCAACACTTTTATAGTAAGTAAACTGCTCTGGAACTTTCTTAAAAAGCAAGATAGTTGGTTACAGGCGAGAATCGTGCCGTGAAAAGCGAGATCACGTTTTTTGCTGGGCTAAACAACTATTATACCAATGGTCATGATGGTACCGGTAACACATCATTATAGCCAAAATCACAAAATCTGATACTGATACATATAAAAATGGTACATTCAATACTTGACAGATTAGAGAACCCCTCGTTTTAGGATTTGAGCGCATATTTTTAACACTTTCAGGGGGTTCAGGGGTTCTGAGAACCCCTGGTTTTAAAACCTAGTGCTACCCCTGAGTCCATGCGAAGTTATTTTGAGAGAAAAACCCGTGTATCATTTTAATTCCTTCAGTTAGATTTACCTGGTCAATATGGTAAGTTTTACGTGCAAATGAGTGGATTAACCTGTATTAGGTATGACGATTAGCATTTCAGGGACTTCGTGGGGTTCATTTTAAATTTTGGACTTGGTTTTTGAATCATATACAAAGACAACAATGTTAGAATGAGATTACCACTAGTAAGATAATACAAAATAAAGCACACAGGTATGTATAATGTTGATTTAAGCATTCTGCCATGTAATATAAACCACACACTTTCCTTTATTAAACCCATTTTTTGTTCAAAAGTCATTATCTAGCAATGAATGTGTTACAAGTGGACTTTTATACATACTGGATTTCAATCAATGTGTTACAAGACTCAAATCATGGAATTGGGTGATTCTTTCATATATGCTATTTTTCACATGCCCAATAGACACAGAGAATGAATTTGAGTTGTTCTTTCATGCATATGACAAGCCTATGTATAGCAACAATTTCCCATGCTTAACTCAATTTGGCCAAAGTATGGACTTAGGTGGCTTTTGTATTCATATATTCAATTACATTCTTACCCTTGTGCGGCTACATCTGGTGATTTCTGCTGACCTTTAGCGCCATCACCTGGAAGTTCTGGAAGCTGTCGATTAGGCTGTTTTTGCTGATTAGGTATTAAAGGCATCTGCTGATTATTAAAATTATCTGGTCGTTTTACAGACGGCTGATGATCAGATTGTCCTGCAGGATCTGTCCTTTCCTGTGAGTCTCCTGTAGGAATCCGGATGCTTCTGCCTTCTGGGGATTGTCTGCGAGAACTACCACCCCCTGAAAGCAATTATCATACACCATTTTATCTGAGACGAATATAACTAAAGAGATAGGAAACAATGCACTTATACCATTGTCCACTGTGAACCATGTCATACGTGGCATCATTATACAAAAATTCATTAAATTATGGCAAAATGTAATGTAAACTTCTTTTTTTCAGATTTTGACATAATTTCTTAAATTTTGGCTCATTTTATGTAACAATTCCTGCCAAATTAATGCAACCTATGAGTTTGATTTTTTTTCATACATATAAGAATTGAATGTTTGTGCATGTACTGAGCATGTTCTTTTAGTGATTGCACAATAGAAAGAAATGAATTAGTAATGCAGCGCGTCCACCCAAGCACGCTTATCAAAGTTGGTGATGTTACTTCTGATGAAGATTCCTACCGACAAGGATAGACGTAAAATGTAAGACGTAAGACGTAAGAAAGTGCGACAATTTAATTTAGGTATTTGTATAATGATGCCGCATAAGACATGGTTCACAGTGGACAATGGTAAAAGTCTTTCAATTTGTGCCAGTTCTCTTGACTATGCTTCAGTGGTCATGAAAAGACTCAAAAGATAACCTCTGCCACAGTAATCCCTAGCTATTATCTGAAACTGTTACATTCAAACTCAAGTCTTCAAATGATAGTCATCAAATAACCAACAGATATATGACGGACTGTCATTCAAAGACAAAGTAACCAATCAAACTATAGCTTTTATATCTTTTAGCAATTATAAGCTACAATTCCCTTTAGCCCTACTGACTCCCAGGTACTGACTATTCTAACCACATCACTGATTGATTCCATACACGATATAGGCCCTCTTTGTAACAAATTAAAATAGGTCTTTAACATACCTGGTAAGGGCTGCAACTTGTGTGTCTTACGCTTTGGATGCTGATGCATCTTAGTCGCACACACATCACATGACACTGCGTCACACTGCTGGCAGTACTGAGTCGCACGTTGACCGCCACACACAGAGCACATTTTTGGTGGTGATGAGGATCTTGTCTCTTCCGGTGCTCCCAATGGCATTGAGGGCGCTTTGATGGTGGGGTATACATCTTGGCGAGTGTGATATGCGCGGTTTGGGTGACCATGCCATTTGGTGTCGCATTGTTCGCAACGGAAACGATCGGGACAACTGTTGCAAGATTTGGTGGCTGAGTCTTGACCACACATGGAACAAACAAGGTGATCTGAAATTTTAAAAAATGTTAAAATTTAAAATAAATATGTCTTAACTCTATCTGTTGCTTTTAACCCCATGGGCACTATTGCCTTTCTTACAGTGCCTCTGATTGGTTAATTAAATTCAGGCTTCTTGGTATAAATTTAAGTTGCAATTTTATAGAAAACTGGTAACTAACAATAATTAGAAATTGGATGTTTATTTTTCATATTTTTCTCCAAAAATCTACAAAAAAAAGTGCAGATTCTTGTTTTTTAAGTAAAATTAGTGAAAATCTGGCAAATTTATCATAATTTTGAAGCAAAATAAAATAATTAACAAAAATATTTGGGTACATTTGTGGAATCCCAGTCGCACATTTATCCCTACCCAACCCAAGATCAAGTACCCCCTCTCCGTCCCCTCTGTATATCACTTACCATCACATTTATCCCTACCCAACCCAAGATCAAGTACCCCCTCTCCTTCCCTCTGTATATCACTTACCATTACATTTATCCCTACCCAACCCCAACCCTCTGTATATCACTTACCATTACATTTATCCCTACCCAACCCAAGATCAAGTACCCCTCTCCTTCCCTCTGTATATCACTTACCATTACATTTATCCCTACCCAACCCAAGATCAAGTACCCCCTCTCCGTCCCCTCTGTATATCACTTACCATTACATTTATCCCTACCCAACCCAAGATCAAGTACCCCCTCTCCTTCCCTCTGTATATCACTTACCATTACATTTATCCCTACCCAACCCAAGATCAAGTACCCCCTCTCCGTCCCCTCTGTATATCACTTACCATTACATTTATCCCTACCCAAACCAAGATCAAGTACCCCCTCTCCTTCCCTCTGTATATCACTTACCATTACATTTATCCCTACCCAACCCAAGATCAAGTACCCCTCTCCGTCCCTCTGTATATCACTTACCATTACATTTATCCCTACCCAACCCAAGATCAAGTACCCCCTCTCCTTCCCTCTGTATATCACTTACCATTACATTTATCCCTACCCAACCCAAGATCAAGTACCCCCTCTCCTTCCCTCTGTATATCACTTACCATTACATTTATCCCTACCCAAACCAAGATCAAGTACCCCCTCTCCTTCCCTCTGTATATCACTTACCATTACATTTATCCCTACCCAACCCAAGATCAAGTACCCCTCTCCTTCCCTCTGTATATCACTTACCATTACATTTATCCCTACCCAAACCAAGATCAAGTACCCCCTCTCCTTCCCTCTGTATGTCACTTACCATTACATTTATCCCTACCCAACCCAAGATCAAGTACCCCCCCTCTCCGTCCCCTCTGTATATCACTTACCATTACATTTATCCCTACCCAAACCAAGATCAAGTACCCCCTCTCCTTCCCTCTGTATATCACTTACCATTACATTTATCCCTACCCAAACCAAGATCAAGTACCCCCTCTCCTTCCCTCTGTATATCACTTACCATTACTTGTTTCAGTAGAAGGCACCTCACTTGTTGATGGCCTCCCACCACTAGCTGCAGAATTCTGCACCCATGCTGGTTTCGGTGCAAATGGAGGTTTTGAAGAACCACTGGAAGACTGTGTAGGTTGATAGCTAGACTGCGCCACAGAAATTGCAGGCCTGCTAGACTGTGCCACAGGAATCGCAGGACGGCTTACTTGTTCCTCCGACGCTGGTTCTATGGCCCTATTATTGCTATTTAAGCTTGGTTGCGATGTTCGTCTGACATACACTGTACCGCCCTCGGGATCATTTACACCCGATGGAGGATACCGAATCGCAGCGATAGTTCCTTCCAAACATTCAGTGACTCGATCCCGATTTGGGTGTGTCTTTTTCAAAAATGCTTCGATTTCAAGTTTAGCCAGTATGAGATCAGCTGTCACCACGGCAACGGTGTTGGTATTTGGAGCCTGCATGTCTTCTGGAAAACAGACGCCATCTTCGACAACTTCAGTGTAGCCGAGGAGATTAAGGACATCTCTAGCTCCCTGAAATGAAAAGGTATCAAAATACTTGTTACATTTGGGTGGAGGGAAGCATATCGCCCTTCTATAAAGAGTATTTTGTGATCCTATTAGCATCTTCTTTTTATGACATTTCTCAGTATCCATTAGAAAAAGCTTATTTCCAAAATTTCAGTTGATTCCGATTTTGCATTTGTGAGTTATGCATGATTATGTGTATTACACTGCTCCATATAGGTCACTGTGTTGCAAATTCATTCTGGTTAACCAGAACATAATTCAAATTTGACAATATTTTTGCTAAACGAATTAATCTGCAAGAAAATATTTGTATATAAACTCTATGTAGCCAGAGCTTTCCAGTGGCATAAAAATCTCAAAAACTTTTTGATAAAAGGGAGTGCCGGTGATGAGTCTGTGGATCATCAAATGCCCCTTTAAGCCACCCCATAAAGCATGCAGGTTTCATGAGATATCCTGGAGACCTCCAGCAACCTTTTCCACCCATCTTGGGAAGCATCCCAAAGTCTCCCATTGGCGAGACGTTTCTGGATTACTATGCCCATTCACTGTGAGGGAGAGCTCCTGTTGGTCTCACAACTGGAGGAAATTTGAGTACATTCCAAAACAGAATCCCAGAATTAGTCTCCAACAAATAATATGGTTTTGGAGGAAAAAGTATCCTGCAAAGGAAGTCTCCAGATGGAACTGTTTGCACTTAACCCCACGAGAACTACCTGCCGATTGGCCAAAACGAATATCATGTCCAATTTTGAACCAATTAAGGAGGGTATTATTATTAATAAGATCATCTGCAAATGCACATTTGACCATAAATAGTTTAAAGCAAATGAAATGAGCATTTCAATTTATCAACCAATCAGAAATGTTGTTAGATAAACAGTAGCGTTCAGTGGGTTAACAGGTTTCTGGGAGATTTTGTATCCCAGAAAAAGTATCCACGAGGTCTCCCAGAAGTACATGTGATAGGCAAGTGGAATGATTATCAAAAATTCCACAGATATGAAAGTAATCAGCATGCCATACATATGCATACATGAAATGGGAAGGACAATTGTTATTATAAACCCTGTTCGAACTAGGTTCAAAGGCCTCTGGAGGTCCATTCTGGTCATATTATGGACCAATAATTGATCTTGTCTTGGGGCTTTGACCCAATGACCCAAAGTCAAAAAATTGCGTACAATTTGGTTTAGTTTTTCTTGTATAGTTCGCTCTTGAATAAATTCATCAGGACTGTTCCAGCTAGTACACTGTGTATTTGCTATTACCAATACCAATCATTTAAAAACATATGTGTTGATGCCCCTCCCCCCCCCCCCCCCCACCGGCCCTGGCTACACCACTGTATTTACTACATGGATCGAATCCATGGGTTCCTACAGTCACCCATGGAAAACAGGGTACTGAAAAGCACTACACAATGTCCACATCAGCCATAGATGGGTTTGTTTACATTGCATTAATTACTTCAGAACAGGCAATGCAGATTCCAAACAGATAAAACTTACCTAATATCAGTTTTAGTTGCCCTTAATAACTCCAAATTGACAAGACATTGAATTCTATTTGCTCATTTTCATACAAAATAACATGAAAATCATACAGGTCATTTCTGGTTGATTGCAGCAGGCCACTTGAAGTAATCAATATTGGTACTTGAATTGCGTGACTCAGTGACTTTCTGCTCATTGTAAGACTGACAGTGTTGTTAACTTGATTGCATAACATTAAGATTGCCAACTGATATCCTTTGTATTTGAGTTGTCAAATTTATGGACTAGTTACTGTCAAATGAAGTAAACAGTACTTTAATGTCAACAAAACATGCTGCTGCAGAACTCTATGCCTGTGTGTGTGTGTGTCTGAGGGCCGATGACCACCAGGCCGATGACACACATTCGATGGGTGTATGTATTTACATACCTTAATTATACCCACTCTAGTTCGAACACTGCATAAGAGAAGCTGATAGTCTTCCACTGTGATGGTCTGTTGGATTTCAGTAAATTACATACCTTAATTATACCAACTCTAGTTCGGAACACAGCATTAGAGAAGCTGATAGTCTTCCACTGTGATGGTCTGTTGGATTTCAGTAAATTACATACCTTAATTATACCAACTCTAGTTCGGAACACAGCATTAGAGAAGCTGATAGTCTTCCACTGTGATGGTCTGTTGGATTTCAGTAAATTACATACCTTAATTATACCCACTCTAGTTCTGAACACTGCATTAGAGAAGCTGATAGTCTTCCACTGTGATGGTCTGTTGGATTTCAGTAAATTACGTACCTTAATTATACCCACTCTAGTGCGGAACACTGCATTAGAGAAGCTGATAGTCTTCCACTGTGATGGTCTGTTGGATTTCAGTAAATTACGTACCTTAATTATACCCACTCTAGTTCTGAACACTGCATTAGAGAAGCTGATAGTCTTCCACTGTGATGGTCTGTTGGATTTCAGTAAATTACGTACCTTAATTATACCCACTCTAGTGCGGAACACTGCATTAGAGAAGCTGATAGTCTTCCACTGTGATGGTCTGTTGGATTTCAGTAAATTACATACCTTAATTATACCAACTCTAGTTCGGAACACAGCATTAGAGAAGCTGATAGTCTTCCACTGTGATGGTCTGTTGGATTTCAGTAAATTACATACCTTAATTATACCCACTCTAGTTCGGAACACTGCATTAGAGAAGCTGATAGTCTTCCACTGTGATGGTCTGTTGGATTTCAGTAAATTACGTACCTTAATTATACCAACTCTAGTTCTGAACACTGCATTAGAGAAGCTGATAGTCTTCCACTGTGATGGTCTGTTGGATTTCAGTAAATTACATACCTTAATTATACCCACTCTAGTTCTGAACACTGCATTAGAGAAGCTGATAGTCTTCCACTGTGATGGTCTGTTGGATTTCAGTAAATTACGTACCTTAATTATACCAACTCTAGTTCTGAACACTGCATTAGAGAAGCTGATAGTCTTCCACTGTGATGGTCTGTTGGATTTCAGTAAATTACGTACCTTAATTATACCAACTCTAGTTCTGAACACTGCATTAGAGAAGCTGATAGTCTTCCACTGTGATGGTCTGTTGGATTTCAGTAAATTACATACCTTAATTATACCCACTCTAGTTCTGAACACTGCATTAGAGAAGCTGATAGTCTTCCACTGTGATGGTCTGTTGGATTTCAGTAAATTACGTACCTTAATTATACCCACTCTAGTTCGGAACACTGCATTAGAGAAGCTGATAGTCTTCCACTGTGATGGTCTGTTGGATTTCAGTAAATTACATACCTTAATTATACCCACTCTAGTGCGGAACACTGCATTAGAGAAGCTGATAGTCTTCCACTGTGATGGTCTGTTGGATTTCAGTAAATTACGTACCTTAATTATACCAACTCTAGTTCGGAACACAGCATTAGAGAAGCTGATAGTCTTCCACTGTGATGGTCTGTTGGATTTCAGTAAATTACGTACCTTAATTATACCCACTCTAGTTGAACACAGCATTAGAGAAGCTGATAGTCTTCCACTGTGATGGTCTGTTGGATTTCAGTAAATTACATACCTTAATTATACCCACTCTAGTTCTGAACACTGCATTAGAGAAGCTGATAGTCTTCCACTGTGATGGTCTGTTGGATTTCAGTAAATTACGTACCTTAATTATACCCACTCTAGTGCGGAACACTGCATTAGAGAAGCTGATAGTCTTCCACTGTGATGGTCTGTTGGATTTCAGTAAATTACATACCTTAATTATACCCACTCTAGTTCTGAACACTGCATTAGAGAAGCTGATAGTCTTCCACTGTGATGGTCTGTTGGATTTCAGTAAATTACGTACCTTAATTATACCCACTCTAGTGCGGAACACTGCATTAGAGAAGCTGATAGTCTTCCACTGTGATGGTCTGTTGGATTTCAGTAAATTACGTACCTTAATTATACCCACTCTAGTTCGGAACACTGCATAAGAGAAGCTGATAGTCTTCCACTGTGATGGTCTGTTGGATTTCAGTAAATTACATACCTTAATTATACCAACTCTAGTTCTGTACACAGCATTAGAGAAGCTGATAGTCTTCCACTGTGATGGTCTGTTGGATTTCAGTAAATTACATACCTTAATTATACCCACTCTAGTTCTGAACACTGCATTAGAGAAGCTGATAGTCTTCCACTGTGATGGTCTGTTGGATTTCAGTAAATTACGTACCTTAATTATACCAACTCTAGTTCGGAACACAGCATTAGAGAAGCTGATAGTCTTCCACTGTGATGGTCTGTTGGATTTCAGTAAATTACGTACCTTAATTATACCCACTCTAGTTCGGAACACTGCATTAGAGAAGCTGATAGTCTTCCACTGTGATGGTCTGTTGGATTTCAGTAAATTTCGTCCGTATTTCTCCAGAATACCCAATGCTGCAGATAGGATCGGTAGTCCATCTTTACCCTGCATAGATTGGACAAAATAAGGAAAATATGCTTGCTTAAAAAGTTACCTTTTTCAGAGTCTTGGTTAGCAGTGACGTAGCTTGCGACACCATCACGGCGTCTTCATTCAAAGTAGTAATGTTCACAATCCTCCGGTCACCTGACCACCCGATGGGTTGTAAAGTATCAGCAGATCATTATAGATGGCGGGCAGATGGCGGGCAAGACGCCGTAATGGTGTCGCAAGATACGTCACTGCTAACCAAAACTCTGAAAAAAAAACTTTTTAAAGCAAATGTTAAAAAATAACAGATTCCAATATTATCAGATCCACACTGCTTATGAAAATATGGTTAGGCACTGAAAAAGCTGCTTTACATTGTACAGGTGGGTCTATCAGTCAGGATTTTTTTTTTGTCTTGGAAGCTAAAATAACCCCAAAATATCATCAAAAGCTTAACCTGGCAAAACCTGTGAAGATTTTTTGAGAAAATATTCTGAATTTTTTTCGAACATTTATAAGTCAAAATCAATACAATTTGCCAAAAAATGGCTGATTTTACATGATTTCAGCAAATTAAAAAAAATCTCCCAAAATGCAAAATTTTGGTCAGTTCGACCCGTAAAACAGGGTTCTCTTTTTTTGTCGCCTAAAGGTACCTTTCACTATATTAACAGGTCACAAATGTTACCAGTGCACAAAACAAGAAAGTAGAGTAGTAGACTGGGTCTAACTATGGAGATCTCTGTAGAGTAGTAGACTGGGTCTAACTATGGAGATCTCTGTAATCTTTTATTTTATTACTTTCTAACAAAACTTATACTGTAGCCAGCTAAAATTAAGCTAAAATTTATGTGTTTGCCCCAACAGGATCTACAAAAATATAGAATACAAGGATTGTAAATATACCAAAAAGTTCCTTATCTTTAAGACTATACTTTCAACAATCAACATGCTTTCACTGAAGATGAATAACAGTTTGTCCGAGAAATCTTTGATTTCTGCAATTGGAAGCTTTTCAACTTTAATTCTTTAGGTTGTGCAAATGTGTTATATTTTAACTTTCCAAAGAACATTTGAGCCAAAATGACAATGACTAAGTGCTTACAGCTTTACAGTACATGTGATTTTTGATACTATGATGCAATATATTAATGTTGATTTAAAAGATTTATACTTTGCATTAAAATTTCTTGTAAATATTCCAATAATATTAATGTGTGTGAGAATTTTTTTAAGCCAGCTGGAATTCTTGCAATATTTTTTTATGCATCATTTATATCAACATTAAAGAAAAAGGATATTTTCAAGTACCGAGCATCATCTTACATGCAAGCTTTCATTTTCAATATCGTGCAGGTTTTCAAATTTGAACAAAAACCTAATTAAATGTTCTGCAAGAAAAAGATTGTTTAAAAAGAACAAAAAGGATTCACCGAACAAAATAATGCCCATTGACAGTCAACCACTAAGTGTGCGTTGTATTGAATGATCTTTCTTTCAAACTTGGAATGAAGTGAATTGATGCATGCGTTATGTAATCGCTTATTTCTTCGCAATCATTCAACCGATTCCTGTAAAATTAGCATATATACGATGCAGAATAAGATGGGCTACACACTGATTTTTATATTTTTGGATTCTGATGTTTATTTCTTGACTCACGTCCAAATTCATTCACCCAGTATTTTTTTATGGGACACGCTGTATGGTATAAAACAATATCTGGAAGTTATTTTGTTTTATTATTGTTTTTTAACCATGGATGTTTGTGATATGTTTTGATCACATGTATGTGACTACTTTGTATGCATACAATACACATAAAGCAATATATATCTCATTGTACTTTACATGAACTCACTTCTAGGGCATGTACACTTGTACAGTTCAATGATCACACACTATAAACTATGTGTACAGTTCTTGCATGTCTGAACAACACTATATTATTATTATCTTATGAACAATCCAGTGATTATGTACTGATGCATTAATTGTATATCAATTAACTGTAGTCCGTGGCATTTGTATAGCGAGGGGCAAGGGGAGCAACCCCCATTAATGTTCAGGACTTTTTATGAGTAGAAAAGGAGTTTTCAAAACAATACAAAACTTATTTCCTTTGTTTGGCTTTATCTTAAAATCAATATTTCTGACTTGCAACTGATTTTGCTTGATCACATCACATATTTGGGTCAATTTCAGGGTTGTCACTACACTGGTCGGTGCCGGTCGGTAGTAACCAGCACTCAGGCAGACCAACCGGCACTCAAGGGAATATGAGGACTTGCCAACCAGCACTAAAGTAGAGAAATTGTACTTTTTACCCTAAAAAACAGCTGGAAAGTGACGCATGAGAGTATTTTGGACAAATATCATGGAAATTTAGCCGGCACTAAATTCAGTCTAGTGACAACCCTGGTCAATTTAATAACCATTGAACTCTGAATTGATAGGGTTGACAAATAAGGCATTGCAAAATGAAATGTTTGCATGATTTTCACAATATAACAATTTTCTGTTCATTGACTGAAACTAATGTAGACTTTAGACTTTGATAATAATTCTGTCATAAATTATTAACTTATTATGCTATTCCAGTTGAAATCCATGCACCCCTATGGAAGGGGTGTAGATGTCAAATGGGGTCACCCATTCAAATAACCTTGTTTATTTTGAAATTAAGGTCATGTTTTCCATATAGGGGGTGTATGAATTTCAAATGGATTAGCGCAATATGGGAACTGTCAGAAGCTTGCAGCAGACATTACCCTATCTACCAATTAGAGAATGAATGATAGGAGTTTCTGTTTTTACTATCCTCTACTTAGAGAATAAATGATAGGATTTTGTCTTTTGCCTATCCAATATTGTGTCATAATGGATGGGCTGGCCAATATTTTGAGTAGTGGATGCCGGCGCAGCCGGTACTTCAAAATATTGATAATCCCATCCATTATGACACAATATTGGATAGGCAAAAGACAAAATCCTATCATTTATTCTCATTCTTATTCAGTTTTAATGTAATTTTTGCGAGAAAAACTGCCCTTTTTCAACAAAAAAAAGTTACTTTTGTGAGGACATCCCCGTTGTTTTAAATGAACGAAACCATTACAAACATCTAATCCGCCGAATCGCGTTCTTAGTTCTCTCAGACGTGTATTACGCGAACACATTATCGCTACGATCATTGAGGAGCAACAAGCGTGCACGCCGTTGCGTGGCGTGGCGGTGCGCCCTGACTAATATCACTATCAACTATTGTGAGATATTATACACCGAAAAGCCAATCAAATTATGTGAATTCTTTACAAGACGCACCCATTGAATAAGAATGTGTGATAGACGACAGGCAGGTCCAATATTTTGAGTAGTGGATGCCAGCACACTATGATAAAAATATTAGGCCTGTCTGGTGTCTATCATACGTAGAGGATAGTAAAAACAAAAATTCCTATCGTTTATTCTCATTCTTAGTCAGCTAATTATTATTTTGATAAATTGTGAGAGATTAAGGTCATGTCTTCCATAGAGGGTGTATGGATTTCAAATAGGGTTACCTGATTGGGTGACTCCATTTGAAATCTACACTCCCTGTGTGGAAGATTAAGGTCATCATGTCTTCCACAGAGGGTGAATGGATTTCAAATGGGGTTTCCTGAATGGGTGACTCCATTTGAAATCTATACCCCCTGTGTGGAATATTAAAGGTCATGTCTTCCACAGAGGGTGTATGCATTTCAATTGGAATAGCCAAATACACCTTACCTTGATGTGTTTATTCTTCTTGAGTAAATCTGCCAACCCAAGTTTCCCGTATTTCTCCTGCATAGCCACATCAACCCGTAGCATCTCCTGTACGATCTCCTGTATCTTGTGATCTACTCCCGCACCTCCTGTGCCTCCTGCACTTCCTCCTCCATCACCTCCCTTCAGCACATTCTCCAATTTGATGTGAAGATCTCGTACATATCTAGCGCCCTCTGTAGAGTTCTCTGGAGTAGCGGAATAGAGTTCACTGCTTGCGTACTGAGGGGGCCAGTCTGAGGGGATAGGCTGTGTAGGGTCAGTCTGGTGAGGGTATCTTATTATGTCACTCATTGTGGTGATTCCACGAATAGCGAGCGAGCGAGATTCAACTGCGAGAGAAGAAGAAAAGAAATATTTTATGGTAATTAAATTAGATAAAGAAAAAAATTGCTTGCTTGTCTTCATACCCATCCGTATTACATCTAGTCATAGGGTACCCAGGAACACAACAAATCATACCAGGAATTTTTTTTCCCAATTTGACTTATATTTTATCCATTCTAGGTACAGTGTATGACTGATTTTACCGTAAACTTAAACTGAGCTTTAAATCCTGATATCATAGTGATATGCGCCAGGTTTATGTAAGCTCCGATTGCCGACTACCGTATTACATGGACAAAAACATAGCTGGTAGTCAGCCAAAGTTTTTGTGATCGCCAGAGGTCTTGCATGCTTGGCTGAGTGAATATGCAGGTGAAATTACTGATTGTGTAAAGATTATTATGAATATAATGTAATTTTCAAGCACCAAACCCTGGGAAAGTAGTGTAAAGATCTGTGCATTTGTGTTAAAAAGTTGCTGACCACTAGGCTTTGGAATTTTCTAGACTAGAATCAATTACGTGGGTCTCCTATACATGTATATATGTGACCCAATTTGATCCACTCAGGCCACAGTCAGAAATTTTGAAAATTGAGTTGAATTGCCAATACTATACTAACTTGCTGAAAACATACAATTACTGATGTTGAATCCCCATACTTGGTGGCAAAGTCTATCCATAGCAAAATGATGCACTTGTCAGCTGCTAATAACATGTGTCTCATTTCACATAATAGTGTTGTGTTCTGCGGAATACTAATGTGTTGGCTCAAGAATATATAAATATGCAAAGACAGATATATTAACTTGTATTCATTTATTAATATTATTAGATGTTACTATAGGTTTGAGACAAGATCAAGAATAGATGCTTACATGTTTCATACCAGGATCAAGACTGACCATGTGGAATCTCTTGTGCAATCATCTAAGCCCTACATGTATATGGCATTATATGGTCATTAGTGACCAAATGATCAAGGAGAAGGGGATTTAGAGGGGAATTTGAGAGCTCTGGGAGTGGTCTGAGCAAGGCTGCTTGAGGGGTTTGTTACATCACACTAGATTTGAGGAGTGACAGGTGGGGCCACTATCCTTGACTGGCTTATGTTTTTTTGAATAATTAAATTTGGGGTGGGTCACATCAATAGCTTGGAATAAATTCCAGACTCACCTCACTAAGCAGAAGTCACTTCAAATCATCCCGAAGTCATGTAGACTTGCTGGGGTTGAACACTGCATTTTTAGTACAAAGGTCCCACTTGGGATGTTCATGGTTAAAGCCATAATGTACAAGCTTACAAAGTATAATAATTAATATGAAATTGGTTAATTTTTTTCAAACCTGATTTTTGTGCATATTTGTTTTAATTTACACATGTCCCATCTTGCACCTAAATGAAATCAGCCAAATTTGTTGTGTTTGTAGGTCAACATAGTCTTGTTCAAGACGGTCTCAATTATACTATGGCCACTCAGCTAATTTTCTCAAGTCCCTGCTGCTTTATACAGGCAATAAAATCAAATATCTGCACGCATAACATACAGCATGTGGCCCCGGGTGGATACAGGCTTGCATCAAGACTTTATAAGGTCAACAGACCAAAGTACGACATAAAGTCATAATTCATAATTATGACTTTATGTCCTCCTTCCTTCCTTCCTTAAAAGTGCAATGCTCACATGAGTGAGAACAGGCGCACTGTGTGGTGTGCATGGGCGGAACAATAAACGTAGCATGAAACTGAAGACAGGTGCAAAATATATACAGATGTGCGAGTAAAAACTAGGCTGGTGATGAGACTACTTCAGTGGAGAATCCTCAACATGGTCTTAAAGCTGTCGAGAGATTGGTAGTTTGCTGGATCCACTGGGAGCTTGTTCCAATCCCGGATGGTGTGTGGGAAGAATGAATTAGCAAACACTGAAGAGTTGGTGTGGGGTTGCATGAACCTGGATGAATGGCCTCTGGTAGATGAACAATGATGGATGAGGTATTGGTTCCATGTGATATCAACCAGGTCAAATCTGATCTTGTACATCATCAGTAGGCGACTGCAAAGGCGTCGGTCCTGGAGAGATGTCCAGTTCAGGTTGCGGAGCATTGAGGTGACGCTACTTCTTCTGTCGTAGATTCCTGTGACAAAGCGGGCAGAATTTCGTTGCACCTGTTCGAGCTTCTTTGTATTCCGCTGTGTGTGGGTATCCCAAGCTGATGCTGCATACTCCACAGTGGGTCTGATGAAGGTTGTGTAGGCTGCTTCCTTAACTTTCTGACTGCAGTGGCTGATGTTGCGTGACAGCAAAGCCTTGGTAGAATTTGCCTTCTTGGTGACGGTGTCTACATGAGTGTTAAAACTCAGTCTGGAATCAAGATGGACGCCCAGATACTTAGCTGAGTTGACAGTCTCCAGTGTGTGGCCAATACTGGCCATGGATGGAATAGGACGCTGGAGTGGGCTTGCGTTTGTTGGTCACCTGCAATACTTGGTGGAAGCTCTATAGTCCGAAGGTTCTTTAGTCCGACGGTTCTTTAGTCCGAAGGTTCTTTAATCCGACGGTTCTTCATTACGAAGGTTCTTTATTCCGACGGTTCTTTATTTCGAAGGTTCTATAGTCCGAATTTCAAAAAAGGTTCCCTAATCCGAATAACAAAAGAGGTTCTTTAATCCGAATTTTAAAAGCGGTTCTCTAGTCCGAATATGAAAATAGGCTCTATGTTCCGAATTTTAAAAAGGGTTCTATAGTCCGAATATGGAAATAGGCTCTATAGTCCGAATTTTAAAAAAGGTTCTATAGTCGAAATTGCAAAACGGTTCTATAGTCCGAAGGGATACCGTGTTCTTTAGTCCGAATTGGTAAGCGGGTTCTATAGTCCGAATTTTATTTTTTATCATTTGTTTCAGTGTCAAATCATCACTTGTTAAATATAAATCCGCTGAAGTTTAACATGGTTGGTTTCTCTGGATATTTTTCGTAGCATACATTAACGTTCACCTTTATTCTGGTGATATTTTCTTCATTTTATCCGTTTTTCATTTTCGACCCGTTCAGGGTAGACCCTGAATACCGTTTCTGGCCATTTTTCAATCCGAGGGCCTACTTTATTAAAAAATTGTGTTATGCAACTTGTTGGGCGATCCAAGTTCATGTGTAGATCTCAAATATTTATTTAAGCTATAACATGCCTCTCTTTTTTCCACAGAAAGGCCAAAATATCTCTAAAAAGATTTTTGTTTTTACCGGAATCCATCTACATTATATCGTCATTACATCGTGATTTGGTGGTGTACACCCTTTTAATAGCAGTAGCGTCATATCCCGTTTGCCATAGACTCTGCTTTAGTATTATCTAGCTAGAAGGCGCAGTATATGTTAATGTTTTAAATATTCGGACTATAGAACCTTTTTACTGATTCGGACTAAAGAACACGGTATCCGTTTCGGACTATAGAACCGTTTTACAATTTCGGACTAGAGAACCCTTTTTTGAATTCGGATTATAGAGCCTATTTCTATATTCCGACTATAGAACCCTTTTTAAAATTCGGACTATAGAGACTATTTTCATATTCGGACTATAGAACCCTTTTTTAAATTCGGACTATAGAGACTATTTTCATATTCGGACTAGAGAACCGTTTTTAAAATTCGGACTATAGAACCTTGAAAATAAAGAATCGTCGGAATAAAGAACCTCTTTTCAATTTTTTTTTTGTTTTTTGAATTTCTTTTAAAATTCGGACTAACGAATGCTATGAACACGTGTTCGGACTAGCGAACCTTCGGACTAAAGAACCTTCGGATTACAGAACCTTCGGATTATAGAGCAGTCCCCCAATACTTGGCACTTTGTTTCATTGAAGCTCATTAGCCAGTCAGATTCCCACTTCTGGAGAGCGTCAAGGTCATGTTGAAGAGCAGCTGAGTCCCCTGGAGATGTGATGTTTCGGTAGATGAGGCTATCATCGGCGAACAGTCTTGTTGTGGAGTCAGAGACACAATCAGGAAGATCGTTGATGTAGATAACAAACTCCTATATATTAGAACTGCATAGAATTTTGTTTCAACTGAGTCTTAAATTAGCAAGAACAATTAGGTGCATGGGTACCAATTTTATACTGTTGACCAAATTTTGAAGAAATGTGTATTTCCCATATTAGGGCCTATTTATAGACAGACAAAATGGCGTATACATATATCGGTCTGGCGAGCGAATCTAGTCACATCTAGACTCGCTCGCCATCGCCAGTCCTACAATACATACCATACCTAAGGACTGACTTACGCCATTTTGTCTGTCTATGGAAAATAGTTACGCACTTAACTGTTTGCGCAGGTCAGATATTCAAAAAATTTCTTCAAAATTTCATTAAAGGTATATAAAATTGGTACCCACCTTATTGTGCTTGCTCATGTGCTTAATCAAGACTCGGTTGAAACAAAATTAAGGATTGAATGCATTTTAGTGTCCAAAAAGGCAAACTTATCGTCAAAGTTCTGCGAATTCTCCACCCTTAGCTGCGAAGGGTGCAGAATTATCGGGAATAAAATATCCGATATTTGCGATCAAAAACATAAAATTACAACTTTGGACATACTATTGGCAAAAGACATTATTGCCAAACAATATAGAATAGAACATTTTATGTCAACTTGTCAAAATATTGAAGAAATGTGCTCCCTAAACTTGTGGCGACAAGGCAAAATAATTCCCATTCAAATTGCATGCGAAACTGAAAGTGCATAACACAGGCTAGTTACATCCTTAATTCAGTCATTTCATGATTTGCCTTGTACTTCTACTACTACTCATTATTGGTCATGCTATATACTAGGAGTCAATTATTTGCCTTGTAATTGCATGTTGAGTTCTTCAAGTTGCTGCTTGGCAGATCTAGAGAGTCATTGTAATGTTGTCATGTCATGCTATTTATATTGATATTTTTATTTCACAGTTATTGGTTTTAGACACTACTCTGTTCAGTGTGTTGTGTCATACCATTGCCAATTCATTAATTTGATACTTCCTATACATCCAGTTGATTCCCGGTTGACAATGCCTAAGCATCGAGCTACTAATGGAAGGAGATTCCACAGAAAAATCCTAATCCACTCAATAGGGTTAAGCCGATTACGCTATTCAACGCGAGTCATCACTTGAATGGATTTAATCAGTACAGTCCTCAAACACGGCCTTTGATGTTTATGATGGTTATGCGACAATATCGATCATCTATTTTAAAATGTAATTTAAACCGACCCCCAGGTGACCCGTGCGGAAATGGATGGTATTAGTGCCCTTTTGCATCGGTCACATGATCTTCGATTGCGTCATTGTGTTTCCGAGTTCAAGTTGATTTACTAGCGAAAACCTGATCGAATTCCCTCTTTTCCTTCCAAAGTTACGGTGAATTTACGTATTTTTTCTGATCGTGATTAGAAATACTGGCGGGTGTCTGCGGGACTTTTAAACCAGTGGAAATGATTTGGAAAGGTCTTCCAAGACTGGCAATGTTGTTTACGATCCGCCAAGCTTGGCCATAAGAAATATTGGCGTTATAAAATTACGGAAGTAAATTGTTTTCCTTTGTTTATGGTCACGGCCACAATGCTTTGTGGGTAAAATGACGTCATTCTGCTTAGAAGTCGCGATAACGGTGGTTCATAACCGGCCAAGCTCAATAGATAAGAAGCTTAGCAAATCGATATTGCGCCATTCATACCTGATTGCTCAGTATCGACTCATAACCATCATAGTACAAAGGGAACTGGGTTCGTGGATTCTCCTTCTATGATATCTCGATGGCCTAAGTATGTACTTACTGGATTTTTTTTATGGCCACCCAACACTCACAGCTAGCTGAGACTGACCAGGGTTTGTGCCAAATAAATCGCCTTATTTTGTCATATTACAATACATTCTGTGACCCAAATATAATCTCCACGTACTATAGTTCCTTATGGTGATCTGGAAATTTTGATTTTATTGATTTATACCCAAAATAACATGAAATTTCCTTACTTACCTTCGCAATAACATCGGGAAATAACACGGGAAATCCCCCATATCGTAATGAATGTCAAAGGTCAAAAGAGGGCGCTACTGAACAAAATTGATAACCCCTGTTGATAACGACTCCCAGGGATGACTCATTGCCACAGGACTCAGTCATTGCTATTTTGTGCATGAGGTGACAATGATCTAGCAAAATCGTCACATCAAGGCGTTGTTGTTTGTTTGTTTGTTTGTTTGTTTGTTTGTTTTATTTGATTTATTTCATAAACTTCCAGGCGTCTTTCTTTCTTTTCAAGTTCAACATATCAAAACGTACGGTACCCTAAGCGCCATTGATCATTTTCTTATTTTATTCCATTACAACCATCCATTGACATCAACAAAAATCAGACATTTTCTCAAAACATTTGTATTACTAAAATCATAACTTTGAAATTATTAGTCCTATATCATGCTTCTTTACACCAAAACAAACATGAGAATGTCCTGCAATTTATGATCGTATCGAAAATAATGTAGATGATATTGTTCACTCGCAAATAATTTTTATTCACCTTCACCTATGCATTAATATTGATTCATTCTCTGCCTGCGATCCACGTTTTCAGCTTTTTCACTGATTTTCTACGTAATTTGACCATTTATCTCAAAGCATTTCAACGTCATGACACCATTTGTATACCTGCTTCCTGGTATCCAATTGGAGCCTGGGATGTTTCAAGCTAATCATATAAGAAAGAATCTGATTTGTCAAGTATCTCACTCGCAAACGGCGGAAAAACTAAAAAACTAGTATTGAACTTTTGCAGCAACAGCCCCAAATCACCTCTGCGTGAACCAGATACCATTGGTCTTTCCGCACTCTGTATACAATACGTGCAGTGAGGCGGTTGGTATAGTGAGGTTTCAAAAAGGTTAAGACTGGTAACATGAGCCTGCACAGAACGATATGCACAGATCTCGTTTGACCTTGTGATCCCTATAAACAGTGTTGGAAATAAGTAAGAAGTCGCAGTTTGTAAAGGGTCTATCACAGCTAAAACGTTTTGATATGATCAGTGTATTCTTTTCAAGTTGTCTTTATTCAGGTCTTTTCAAAAGTTTTTGATTTTATCCGCAACTCAGTTCTCTTTTTCAAGTTGTTCCCTTCCACAAGTTCATGTTAGTTTTTTCCCTGAAGTTTTCCCCGGTTCAAATTAGTGCATATGACGGTCGCACTCCTCAAGTTGAAGTTCTCTGATGATAGTTTTCTTTTCTAGCTCATTGTGATAAAAAGTTTTACAAATTCCAGAATTTCCTTCGCGGGATTTAACTGGAGGGGTCCACATGATCATGAGTAGGCTATGCTCTCCCCTTCATGTAAGTTCGCCCAGTAGGCCTATATTTTACTAGAAGAGGGGCACCCCATGCTGGAAAGATTGACTTTAAAAAAATTCGTCCCAGCTCCATGATCAATGCCACCCCCACCGGCTACTCTCTAGTCCCATCCCTTTGAGTTTTCTTCCCAGAGGATGATTTAAGCACTTCCCAGAAGTCTTGCGGTTAGCACAGCTGTGTGAGTGAACATGACACCACTGCCCGCCCACTGCATACACACGTGCATGGTTAAATTTGAATTTGGACAGATATATTTACAATAAAAACACCTTCTAAAGGTTGGTCGATTTCACATTTTATGTTATCTACAGAAGGTGTGAATTATCCTTCATGCATACATCACTTTAGATCTAAAATCGACCAAGTAATGACGACACACGGGCAATTCTAAAACAACATCTTTTGCACAGAGTTCAATGGGATTTGAAAAGTAAAGTGGCAGTTGAAACTCTAGTGGTAACACTTTTACGGTGCATGATGGGGCTTCCTTAAATCATCCTCTGTTTTCTTCCTTTCCTCTTCTAATCCTCTCTCCCATTTGTTTCTCTCTCACCTACTGATTTCGACCGCACCTTACACTCCTAATCAGACTCCATTCGGGGAAACTGAATAAACCTGACACCCCCCTCCCCCCTCCCCCTTTCAATGTGCTGCACACTCGAGGCAAATATTTTGGGTATTTGGATGCAGGACAACCTCAAATGGGATAGAAACATTGCTGAAATCCATAACCAATCGTATATGCTCAGGATTACAAAGGATATAATTATCCATTACTAGAATACGCAGATGTAGTTCCTCCCTCACTTCAACTCAAGATCATACTTTGGAGCAGCTGCAAAAAATACAGACAAAGATATTGGTAATAACGTCAGTCAAGAGCTTAGTCAAGATAATAGAAAAGCACGTGACCAAAACAATCCTAAAACTGGTTTGAAACGACCGAGTGCTACACACTTTAAATGACAAATGACAACTTTCGTACATTGTGAAAATCACAGCAAATGTAATACCAATTTTAATTAAATTTCTTCACATATACATTTATATAATCCACTTTAAATTAATTTTAAATTAAGATGTTAAACCATCGCAAAAATACTTATTTTGTGCAACAATCGCCTCACTTTATTTGATCAAATGACAAACATAATAATACTGTAAAAGTGGAACTTTTGCTTAAAATAACATTTTTGCTATTTATAAAAACATGCAAATAATTATGTTCTTTTATGTAGTAAGTCTTGGTAAGAAAACTCAAAGTTGTAAAATTTAAAAACAAGAGTAGTTCAAAATCGACAAAGCGCAAAAATGATGCACACAAAAATGATGACTTTTAACTTTTACAGTATATCAAAGCCACAAGGTTACAACATATGCAGGTGATTTGACCTGGTGACCTCTCTTTATTAATACAGTGTATTACTATTTTCACTCCTGGTGTGAATAACCTTGTCCCAGCACATCCCTTTTTATAGGGATTTTTATTACTGCTGGTGAGTAAGTGATGTCAAGGCGTTGAGGTAGCTTTTTACCCGTGGGGTTCATAGTGGAAATAAGCATGATAAAGGTATGGGGATGTGCGGCATATTGTATTTTCAGCCATTTAGTTCAGACCTGGGGTGCATTTTCAGCCATTCTGGTATATTGATGGCCCTCAATTTCATTTTTGGTTAAGAAAGGGCACTCTTTCAAAATTGTCTCAAAAAAGTGCCAATTTTTCATTGCTGTTTAGCAAAATTTGCAAAAAAAATCTATAAATAAGTATAATTTTGGGTCTGTTTTTCAACAGATTTGGTTTAAAGTAGTTTTTTAAAGAATCCCAGGCTCACGTCCCCACCTAAACCACCAAAGTGTGACCCCACCCTGGGTTAACATGCATATCCACACACTATCACACATTCCCACCTAAACCACCAAAGTGTGACCCCACCCCGGGTTACCATGCATATCCACACACTATCTTTAAACATGTGTCCATGTATGCCAGAGCGAATGCTCATGATTTGTAGCTACGCCCAATGAAATACACACTGACATCACAATAATAGATTCCATATCACAATGGAGTGATGGGAAAAGGTTAAAGGCCACTGGACCTTGACCATCAGTGGCGTAATATGGGTCATCCGATGGGGGGCACCGGGTCTGATGGGGGGGGGCACAAGCTGTTTTTTGGCAATTTTCCTATAGGATTTGCTCAATTTTGCAATCAATTGGGGGGCACAATTCCCCCAGCTTCCCCATCCCCCTCCCCCAACACCCCCGTGCCCCTATGATGCTACGCCACTTACGATACAGTGTACAGCCTGTCTCAAAAAAAATTGTGCAAGTGAGAAGCGCCCTCTTTGGCAATTAGAAAAAAAAGTTTTGACATAATGCTTACATCTACGTCAAGGGCACAGTCTTAGCTCTCAAATACCGTTTGTTCTGTTCAATTTGCATGTTTTAATCTCGAGATATGCTTACTTAACAACGAAAGGGTAAAATCACAATTGTGCCACTTTTACTATAGGCATTGATAGGGAAGAGGGCTGTACACCAATGATAGCATCAAGTTTATCGAGAATTCCTTCGTGAAATCAAAAGAATGCATCAATTCCACAACAATACAAGATTGTGTTTACTGTTTTATAAGGATTCTCTTTGTCCACTTACGACAAATTAAAAGATAAATAAATATTTCACATTCTGCTGTAAAATTAAATACATGTGCATGTCAATGATTTTATATCTATCATGGTAAAGACAGTTTTCTTTGTCACTCAAGACACACAGATATTGCACACTTTTAGGTTAATGAACTTAGACAAGTTGAAAAAGTTGAAATTTGACAAATTAATGAAATTAGGCGAAATAATGCACGCAGCGCTGATGTTGATGTATCTTATGCACCAGCCCGATTGGGGGGGTATTAGAGTTAAATACATCAACATCAGCTATCATTGATTTACATGTAACAGCCCTATTTCCTAGTAAAAGTGGCACAATTGTGATTTTACCCTCTCGTTGTTAACTAAACATATCTCAAGATTACAAAAAGCAAATTGAACAGAATAAACGGTATTTGAGAGCTAAGACTGTGCCCTTGACGTAGATGTAAGCATTATGTCACAACAGTATTTTCTAATTGCCAAAGAGGGCGCTTTTCACTTGCACAATTTTTTTTGAGACAGGCTGTATACCGACTTTGATTTTAACATTATTGTGCCCCTCCATTCCACAAGTACCACCTGCCTAAAAGTAAGGGTCGCTCCAAATAGATATGGAACATAACAATAAATACAATATACTGTAAAAGTACAATTTTTTATGTTACATTTATTTGAGCGCATTCAACAAAAATAACCACATGTATATTCCTTTTGTGAATCGGTCAATGTAAGAAAGCTTAAGATTGTGGAATTAAAAAGAAGCGAAAGTTTAAAATTGGTAACGTGCAAAAAAATAATCACACAAAATGTCCACCTTTACTGTTATCATTTGCCTTCAAGTACTAGATTATAGTACTTCTTGATTCTCATTGGCCAAATTAATCCCATGGGTACTACTGCGCCTTTTGTACAGAGCCCCTGATTGGTTAATTACATGATATAATCAGTTGAGTATCCAATCAAAATAGAGCTTTTAGATTTCTTAGCAAATTAAAGCTTCAGTCCTACTGACTATTCTTACCCTATCTCTGATTGGCTCAATACTTGATATACCACTCTTTATAACCAATCAAAAGAATTCTTATATATTGAAGCTGATAGTTTGGCCAGTAGTGCCCATGGGTTTCAGGACTACATGTTACATGCTGTGCAATACAAAACACTAATTTATGTACATCTTCACATTACAATTAATATTCAAATTGCAACAAAAATAAGCATATAAATACGAATGAATTTCAAGTAATGTTTCACATTGTTAGATTTGATCAATCAATGAGCTATTCTATTTCAAATCCTCACTCCCCCTGTGGGAGATTTATCTGAAGTCTACCACAGAGGGAGTATGGGTTTCATATAGAATAGACAATTGGGTAACTTCCATTTGAAATATTCACTCCAGGTATTGAAAATCTAGGTAAAGTCATATACAGAGGGTGTATGGGTTTCAAATAATTAGCCTTAACCAGTTTGAAAGACATACTCCCTCTGCAGGAGGATGTTCCACAGGGGTATGCCAGATTTCAAACATAACCCAATAACACTCATATCTTCCACTCAACTTATCACTTTTAAGATAATAATTATATTTAATTGTATTTGTTGATAGGTTTCATAAATGGAAGTTGTAACTAATACATTTGGGTGTATTCCTAATACATTTAGGTGTATTCCTAAAACATTTGGATGTATTCCTAATATATTTGAGTGTATTCCCAGTACATTTGGGTGTATTCCTAATACATCTGGGTGTAGTCCTAATACAATTGGGAGTATTCTCAATACATATGGGTGTATTTCTAATACATTTGGGTGTATTCCTAATATATTTGAGTGTATTCCCAGTACATTTGGGTGTATTCCTAATACATTTGGGTGTAGTCCTAATACAATTGGGTGTATTCCCAATACATATGGGTGTATTTCTAATAGATTTGGGTGTATTCCTAATACATGCATACCTCTGCATGCCAAAGTTACCGCATTATATGATACAATAATTATTATCAAATATAGCTTTCCTAGCAAGGCATACAGGAGTGTAAGGCAATAATAACTCAAGTGGAATACTATACATAAATACATCATCAGCTTGCATACCACTCCTCACATGTAAAATATGAAGGGGCATATATACACTGGAGGGGGGGGGGGTGACTTGTATTCCAAAGTGGATATCATTGACTTTCAAAACGGACCCTAAACAAGTATTTTCCCTTGGCTTCCACATTACCCTAGTAGAAAATTGCCATTTTTTTACTTTACTTATTTCTTGTTGGTCCTGTAATCCATACAGTATGTGTGAATTTTAAATGGGGTTACCTGAAATGGGGAACTCTATTTGAAATCTACACCCCCTATGTGGGAAATTAAGGTCATGTCTTCCATAAGGGTGTAGGTATTTCAAATGGAAAGCCCAAAGCAGATGCCGATGATTTATACCCAGGGTGTATACATGGGATGCTATTGCGCAATGTGGTGATCACAAAGATTATGTTCCACAGAACAACCCTCTATTTCTTCCTTTAACCCTAACACTGACCCATGCTTTTTGGAAGTCAAAGAAGATCCGAATTTTTCAAGAAGAAGAAGAATTTTTAACTTGGCACCCCGGGATTTGAACCTTTGACCCCCCGCATGCCAAGCGAACGATCGCGGACTGGTAGCTGGACGGGTTATTGCTGCCCGGCCAGCAATTCCGTGAGCATATCACACTTCGGGTGATTGCGTCATCGCAGACCCTGGGATGCAAGCATATTTTTCATCGTGGTATTTTGTGGGTTTTTACTGGTGTTAGGGTTAATGCAACATTGGATACTCTTGAGACGTCCAAAATGAACAGTTACACAATTAAATATTTGGATCTTATGTTGAATTTTGATGTGTCAGACTCATCCATTATCAATGAAAACTGATGGGTACCAATCATTTTGATACAGCATGTATCAAGTATTCACACAGGCTCAATCAGAGAAATAAACGCAGACAAAGTAATTGTAACTGAACACAATTGCAGGATTCCGGACCGTATTAGAATATCTTGGGAGATTGAATACAATTCTCACTTAAGGCAAGCCCAAGGCTTGAACTCTCAGATATCGTATTATTCTCCCGGCCGATTGTGCAGCCTATTTATAGACCGCTCAGCCATCTCACCCTATTATAATCAAGGTTTTAAAAAAAATCTATGCTATGAAAGCGATACGGCATTACAGCATGTGTTGTCATACAGGAAAAGGCATAAAATTACATGTATATACATTCCGTTATGTGCAAGAAAATAGCAAATTAATACAATACAATATAATCTAGGCCATGGGGTTCCCAATCAAACCAATTGTCACAATTTTGTCTCATGTCCAACCATATTTATCACATCGTGGGTAGTCTTTGCAACCACTAGGAAGTTCATTTGTCAGTCAAGATTTAGTTCAGATTTGGCCATTTTCTTGACCATTTCTGGACTTTTCTTAACTATTTCATAACACTTTAAATAAAGAAATAGTTAAGAAAAGTCACGAAATAGTCAAGAAAATGCCAGAATCTTGAAATAATCTGAACAAATGAATTTCCTAATGGACATGGGGTTGTGACCCACTGATTTGTTTGAATATGGACCCAGGGTAAAGAAGAAATAAACAGTAATTTAAGTATCCCTCCGTTGTTCTATATGGCTGAGCATAACTAGTTGGGAGCTACTTATCTAAACATTTTGCAGTTTAAAACAGACACATCATGGTGCATATAATAAATAAAGCATTGAGAATATAATGCATAAAACATCGAAGTTCTACCATCAGCCACCTTAAAACAGAAAGAACTGAAATTTCTTTGCACTATTAGCCAGCCAGATATAAAGTAATGTAGCGGATTATGTTTGTTTCTATTTCAGATGCAAGGGAGCAAACAATAGCAATGACAATGTAATAAAAATATCTACGAACAGATAACATCTGAATCAAAAACATGTCTACCTATGGCAGGCTTCAGCCTGGATAAAACCTGGCTTCCATAAAACCCTGGTAACTGATTCAAACAACAGTATATAACCATGTATACATGAACTTAAAGGCCCTTTCAGTGATTTCACAGGAATATTTAAAAAAATGGAAATTTGTCAGAGTTGCTTAGAAATAAAGAATAAGTCTACAGAATTTCATTAAACCACTTTTCCCTGAATACATCGACAAATTAGTCAAAAACAGAAGTTTTAGAAAGGTTTTCTACTTCAACTCAGATCGACTCGAGAAAATCGAGATTTTCGTACAGTGCGCCACCAATCGACTGGAAAAACTTCCTAGTCCAGTGTTTCTAACACGGGGAAGTAGAGTCTAAATTGATCTAAAACAGAGTAACAGACGCTTAATTTTTGTAGTAGAAAACAAAATAAGCAATTAAACGTCACCGAGGCAAACTAACGGTCAATTCAAATATGAAAAACAGTTAAAATTGTGTATTTTGTTTAAAATAGTAGCTACTGATGTAATAAGTAGTAGAAACAATACGCAACGCGTGGAGAGTGAGCTTCTTTCGATCTCGAGTCGGACTTTTTGTACTGTCAGTATCAAAAGTCCAGATTCATGTAAATGCTTTATTTTGTTTAAAATACACGGCTTTCGACCGAACCACTAGCAGGCTATGTTAGCACATCTATGCCAATTACAAAGGTACCAAAATCTGAATTTTGATGATTTTTACGATCGTCCGGATGAGCAAATCACTGAATGGGCCTTTAATCAACAAAATGTAAAACTAAATCTATTCTGAAGATTACAAATTAATAGATTTTTTTTAAAATATTGTGTGACCACAAAGTCAAATTGCATATTTTTGCTGATGTTGACAGTACCGTCATGCGCACTACATGTACTACCTTTCTCACAGTGCCCCTGATTAGTTAATTACATGATATAATCATCCAAATAACCAACCTCATTAATATACACGATATATGCCATCCAATCACTTATATTTATTTCTGCGCCATCAGCGTAAATATTAGTAACCTTTGTGCGCGCCGAGTTGTGCGTTGAACAAATTGCGAGAGCGCTGGCCGCTGTATTTGGATTGCGCGCTACCATATTTGCACAGATTTTGATACGCACTTCTGTTATTGGTCGTTCTGCTTTAGCCTGATCGATTTTTGAAAAGGCAAAACGTAAAAAAAAATTATTTTTGAGCAAAATTGTGTGATATTTTGTAAAGTCAAGAGATGAAAGTGACAGTTATGAATGAGGTTAATAACTTTGCATCGGTAATATGTCGGGCATTGTGAAAAATCTAAACATTTTGCCTTTGGACCTCGGAATATCCCTCGGTTCCAAAGGCAAAATGTTTAGATTTTTCACAATGCCCTTGAAATTACCGATGCGCAGTTATTAACCTCTAATTAAAATATGGCTTTTAGAGCTCTTAGCAATGTGAATATTCTCCAGATACCAACTGACTATTCTTATCCTATCTCTGATTGGCTCAATATACAGTGCGAGTCAATAAAGTGCAATAGCGCAAAGAATCAACATTTACGCTAGAACCAAGTTCAACTTTTCCATTGTTGAAAGTTTCTATAAATGCCACACTCAATCATTTAAGTGAATCGCAACTACTGCTTAATTTTTATGAGTCTTTTTTACTGCAATACCCAATTTTTATCCACGAAGCACCATGTATTTTGAATGAGTGCACAATTCACAATAAAGACACCAGATCTGAAACGGACTTTAAGTTTAAAAACTTAAATCAAGGTTTATTTTTGCATTTTTCTATTCCTTTATTTTTGGTTCAAACAAACCTAACATTACAATATAGATGAGTTGACCTCAATGTTTATCAACAAAGGCAAGGGGCTGGTATATCTTTATGCTTGAGTGAACCCCATGCAACTACTATACTGTTCAATAGTCTTATTGTGATGTGGCGGGAGTTTTAAAAACACAAGCCCTGAACAAAATATGATTCGCATGCATACTGTCAGGCAAAAAAACAATGGAAATTGTGATGATGCGTGCGCATACTGCCAAGCATTGACGTCAGAAGTCAACTCATCTATATAAATACCCAACTTACTGGATATTTTGTAATTCACTCCACTTCAATGTGCACACATTCCTTTCAATATTTGAAAAACATGCCCACCAATTTGTACATTTTCACTCAATTATTGAAACTCTATAGAGAATAAACGGAAAGTGTGGAAATAAGAACAAAATATTTCTTCCATTTAAACAAAACCAAGGGCACAATGCGCAATTCCATTTAAAATCCACCCTACCCCTGTGGAAGATTTAGCTAAAGTCTTCCACAGAGGTAGTATAAGTTTTGAATAGAATAGACAATTGGGTAACTTCCATTTGAAAAACTCACTCCAGTTGTGGAAGATCTGCAGGTAAAGACATAATACTGGGTTTCAAAATGATTAATTATGACCAATTACATTTGAAAAACTTACTCCTGCTATGGAAGGTATTTTCAAAATCTTCCACAGGGGTAGTGTGGATTTCAACTGGAATAGCCCAATAACTCCATTCTATTTCAGTGCCAGTGAGGTTAAGAAAATATGGCAGTTATTCCAAATCTACTTTACACAGAGTGCTACACATTCAAAATTAAGACGTCTCGTGGATAAATTTTTTTATTGGGTATCACAGTAAAATGTGTCATAAAAACAAAACCGTAAATACCAATTGCTTCAGTTTTTCACAATGTCACTAATGAATGTACAATAGTATTTATATAAAGTTTTCAGATCTAAAAAGTTAAACCTGGTTCCAAAATAAAGATGGCTTCTTTTATTTGCCTATTGGGCTATTCCATTTAAAATCCACACTACCCCAGTAGAAGATTTTGAAAATATCTTCCACAGGGGAGTATGAATTTCATATGGAATGATCACATTATAGGCAGCTCCATTTGAATTTCATACACCCTCAGAGAAAGATCTTCCACAGAGGGAGGGTGAGTTTCAAATGGAGCTGCTAACATATTCATTCCATTTGCAATTCATACTCCCCCTGTGGAAGATATTTCCAAAATCTTCCACAGGGGTAGTGTGGATTTTAAATGGAATAGCCTAATGCATCTTTTTTGACTCACCCTGTATAACACTTTTTGTAAATCAAAATAGCTCTTGGAGGCCTTTTGGTTTGAGGATATTGTCAACAATTTAACATTTTGCTTTTGGAACAAAGACATATCCTGATGAGTATTCCAAGGTCAAAAGCAAAATATTTTTTCATGTTATTAATCTCGTTTCAAATTGATATTTCAACAGGACATTTGAAATGTTTTCCTCTCCCCGATAAAAAAATTGGACAGCCAATGGTAATTTTATTGCTTAATTGTGCAATGGTGAATTGCATGGGTGTAAATTGTTCAGTTGCACAAAACTTCCCATGCAGAGATAATAGTACAGCGCATTCATGTATTGCGTCATCACACGAGAGGGTTTTTATAAATGTCAACAACTTACTATTGTGGGTTAATATGTTTACAAATAATATATAAATCAAAGGTTTCATGCAGTAATGGCCTTATCTGCAATAGCTGGCCTATAGACGAATCCAATTTCACGCAGTCCTATACCTCAATGGCTGCTAAAGTTGGGTCCCCGTCGGCTCAATCTCACCTAAAATGTGAAATAATGCGGCCTTGGAGGGCATTTTAAACTGCATTGTATTACCTGTGTTACACATAGACAAAATAATGATGACAGTTTACAACACAAAAGAATGTAACATAGATTTTTAAGCGGGTTTTTGGTGTTGCGGGGACCCAAAGATGGCCGACCAAATCCTGACCATGACTTGGCTCGTTGGATTCGTCTATAGATAATTTGGCCATTTCTGCATTCTATATTGTACACATGACATAGAGATGCCAATTAACATTCAGCAATCAGGGAGGTTTCCCACAGAAATTAGGGAGGTTTTCAGAATTACACAAAACCTTCTTGAATCAGGGAGGTTATCAAATTTGCTTGTATGAATGTACAAAATATTCATCAATTTCAAGGAGGATTGGCATCTCTGACACTTGGCAGGTATTGCAGATAGGTCTTTCTTGCTCTAACCCCCAATTAATGGATCATGTTTATTCATGAGGTTATGATTGTTTTAATACTTTAATACTCGAAAAATATTTACAAAATCATTTTTTCATAAAGTGTTCATATGTACATGTACATGCTTGACATTGACCCCTATTTTGCCATAAAATACTGATATTGCTTATTTTACATGTCCCTTCATACAGATACCAAGATAAGATATTTCAGGCCTTTATTTATATGTAATTTTGTTATTATTCTATTGGCCTCCTCCATATTTCAAAATGCAGTCATAAAATAAATGTTGACTTTTATCACCTTATATCTTACTCTATGCAAATGGGCTATTCCACTTGATATCCATAAACCCCCTATGGAAGACATGACCTAAAATGGGTTTACCTGAACAGGTAGATTAATGTCATGTTTTCCACAGGGGGTGTGGGGATTTCAACTTGAATAGCCAATCATGAACATACCCACATCAGCACCTTCCATATACAGATATATCCATAATGCAGCAATCATTTTATTTCTATTTCAAAAGGATATTTCTACAATGTGTACTTCCCTTAATTATCTAATTATTATAATTTGAATTCTTACAAAAAGCAAGATGGCCCGATCACAGGTACGTGTACATTTTTCAAAAGAAGTTTATCACATAAGTAGAAAAATAAACAACACAATATGAAAGACACATTATACAAATTCAGTAACAGTTATGTACAAATAACTCAATTGCACCAATTACTTTATCTATTATACACAGCAACATTGGGCTATTCTAATTGAAACCCATACACCCTTATGCAAGACATGACATTAATCTCCCACATGGGGGTGTAAATTTCAAATGGAGTCACCCATTCAGGTAACCCCATTTGAAAATCACACTCCCTGTGTAGGAGATAAAGGTCATGTATTCCACTGGGGTGTATGGATTTTAACTGGAATAGCCCATATATACAATTGACTTTAGTGAACAGGATACCATTATGTGTAGTCCTATAATCAGGCATGAGACTGCACTTTCCTAAAAAAAACTGAAAAAACTGAAAATGCGCGTGAAATTGGGCAAAAAGTACCAAAAACAGGCTGAAATTAAATAAAGTTGCGGAAATTTTGACTATAAAAAAAACTGAATTCAGTTTTTAAACTGAAAATTCTCATGCCTGTATAATGCCATTAGTGGCCCTCTGACTCCCTGATGATTTGCGAGGGCACTAATTTTAAAGGGAATTTACCTAAATCATGTTAGGGTACCAAGGCAATTATATGCTACAGAGCATGCCCAAAGCTACATATTTGGTGATGAGTAAAGGCATGGTACTAACTAATACCCTGGGTAAACAGTTTGTTTTGTGAGGGGACCCATTTTCAAGGCAATTTGTGGGCACCAAGGAAATCATATGCTACAGAATGTGTTGGGGCACCACAACAAATACATGGGCCTGTTATTAGTCACTAGAGTACAAGGCAATCACATGTGACAAATGTATGTGAGTGCTACATGTACAAGCTATCGGTATTCAGAGGAGAGCTTCGATCTGGCAGCATGCATGAATGGGAATTGAGTAAAGTTAAGTAATTCTTCCTTTCATGTCATGCCAGTTTGAGGCTCTCCTTGCATCATAGCGGAACCGTGCAAAGGGCGAATGGTAGTGATACCTATAACAATTTATCGTAGAATTTTCCCCTTTGACCCAAGAAGACCCAGTCATAGTACTATAATAGAGAAAAGCATCATCGGGAGTCAGCAGGCCGCTGATGATTGGGCTATATTCCACTTGAAATCCTCCTATGGAAGACATGACCTTAATCTCTCATTTTAAATGGTGCAACCTGAATGGGTAACTCCATTTGAAGTCTACAGTACACCTCCTGTGTGGGTGATTAAGGTCATGTCTTCCATAGGGGGTGTTGATTTCAATGAGAATAGCCCATTATAGGACTAAACTATTCATATTCCCTAATTCAGGTACTGGTAATAACCTAAGTTAACACTTTCTGCTACCAAATTTGTCCACCTTTTATGCGCTCGTCTAAGATTGCATGAAAAGAAAGACTCTTTCTACAAAGTCTATGCACAATCTTGACTTCAGTTAAATCTTAAAAACAGATTTCACATTGGATTATTGCAGTTGAAATCCATACACCTGCTTATGGAAGCCATGACCTTAATCTCCCACACATGGGGTGTAGATTTCAAATGGAGTCAACCAGTGTTTACTCAGAGGCCGTATGTCTCAATTTTGGCCCAGTGAAAATAATTTTTGTCTCACAAAAATTTGTAATGCTGTATTACAATTAGTGAATTTGGGGAATTACTGGGCCAAAATTGGGCCAATTTGGGAAGAAAATGTTTCATTTGGCGCACCCAATTTCCAGAGAGAGTAAACACTGGAGTCAACCATTCAGGTAAACCCATTTGAAATTTGCACTCGGTGTTTGGGAGAGATTAAATAATGGTGTCCACAAGGGGATATGGATTTAAACTAGAATATATAGAGTCCATTGCTTCTACAGTGAAAATTTCAAGTCAATGGCACCTGTTCAGACCTTGCTCAATGGGTAAATTGATCACAACTCAGGCTTGAGTGCTACCACTCAAACCATCATAAACCATCACACAAAAATGTGTGCATAGCACGGTTGCATGACCAACATAACTAAATCTGTAGCTTCTGACATTGACCTGGTGATAGTTTACTAGCAGATCTATTGTCTTCAAACAGCAAAAGGCCTAAAAAATGTTTCTTCAAATGGCATATTCAAAGATGCACTTTAAATGGAATGCAAAATAAACGAAATTTACTCTACAGATCGCTTTATCCATCCATGTAAATGTTAAACTGAAACTGGTCTAAATTATGTGAGCAAGTTTATTTAACAATGTTTTATGTTTTTGGATACCTGCAGACAACAAGTTTCAATTTAAAAGAAAAATTAAAAAAATTTAGAATTTTAAATTTTCATGACCATATTTTGAATAACAAGCTTAGTATTGGTTCAGTGGTTTTTAAGATAGCTCTTGGCAACCCTAGTGAAAAGCCCCTTGGAAGGTCGTCATAATCAGAGTCAGGCCTATTCCAGTTGAAATCCATACAACCCCATGACATGACCTTAATCTTATAAACAGGGGGTGTAGATTTCAAATGGAGTCACCCATTCAGGTAAACCCATTTGAATTCACACCCCCTGTGTGGAAGATTGTGTTCCATAGAGGGTTGTGTAGATTTCAAATGGAATAACCCAATCTATATGGTGTAAAGGCAACAGACATGAGAAAGGCAAATGAATATTAACAAAGATAAATATGACATAATCTGGTCTACCCCAGGCTGAAGACAGTAAAATTAAGATCAACTTGGTATTGTAATAGCAAAAAGCTTTGGAACTAAAAGTATGCAATACGATACTAAGATTTCAGCAATAACATAAACTCCTACCAACAAGTAATTACCCCCCCCCCCCTATTACGAAACAAAACTCAAAATCTATGCATCAAATTAAAAAACTGAAATAGCAACAAATCCAGGTAAGTTCTGCAAATTTTGATACCTCATTTATCAAAATAGCTCAAAAACTGTAGCCATATAGTGACTCCTTGAATGAAAAAGATGCATTTTCAAAAGTTGCACTGAAAAGCTACTCAAGTCAGTGTACCATTACCTTCTCTACATGACTGGTCATGGATGACCCACTGTGACCAGTGACAACCAGGCACTCAAGCAGCAGAGGCAACATTTTCAATGAGTTTAGGGGCAACTTTTGAATTAGCATCTGTTTCATTCAAATGTTGGGCTATTAAGACAAATGAGGCATCAAAATTTGCAAAACAAAACTGGGTTTCCTTTTGCTATTTCAGTTTTAAAATTTAATGCATAGATTTTAAGTTATTATCTGATAATCAAGGGGGGTAATTACTTTTTGGTAGAAGTTTACTTGGTTACTGTGTAAGTTGATGATGAAAGCAACTCAAGTTTTTAAAATTGCCCCCTTTGGCCTGGTTGGATCAGATCGGGCTATTCCAGTTGAAATCCATACACCCACTGTGGAGGACACAACATTAATCTTCAAAACAAGGAGTGAGAATTTCAAATAGGTTACCTGAATGGTTGACTCCCATTTCAAATCTACACCCCCTGTGTGAGCGATTAAGGTCAAGTCTTCCATAAGGGGGTGTAAGGACTTCAACTGAAATAGCCAATTACACACAAGTGATCCATATGGCACATCTTTTGTGTACATTTGTCAACACTACCATAGAGATTTGATCCACAGAGTATCGACTCAATAATGTGTGAAAAGCTATTTGTATAATCACCATATAAGTGACATGATCAAGGGAAATGAGTCGGATGTCGCTAATTTTGATTATGAGCTATTGACAAAGAAAGTGTTAAAATTCTTTTGTTTTATATTGTTTTCAGCGATTGATAAATTGACGTAACTTCACAAAGAAAAGTCATATCAACATGGGGTTTTCAGTTTCTGAAAGCTTTAAATATCCTCTTAAGAAACATGTGTAAAACTCATTTTCGACCAGGGCCGACATGTGACTCATTCCCCTTGATCATGTCACATATTGGTTTGTCACAGATGGAGGACAAATAATGCATCTGCTGCATTGATCGGCTAAGTAAAGCCTGAAATAGAATGATAATTTGCATCTTAAAGCTAGCACTTCAACGTTACGACAGTTTGCGTGTGTATGGCTTAATGTGCATTTTTGGTACAACAGGTTACACATAGAATGCAACCAACCATGTATACTGAGTCAAAGTTTGCCAGGCAAGTAACAAAATAATCTGGAGGTACACTATAATTGAAGACCGAAAAGACTAGTTTGCGTCTGACGTTAGGGCAAAGGTGCGGTGTGATTGGTTCAAGACCTGCGCAGTATGGCAATTTTGGTCTGGTTGACAGGGTGTCATACACAAACTTGTTTTTTTAATTCGGTCTTCAATTATATTTTGCCCTCCAGGAGCGACATGCAAACATGGCGGAGTTGGTACTCTTTGGTTCTACCTCACTTAATCTTACACAAAGAAAATGTTGGTTAAAATACCTGCCATGTACACATATAAAATAACAGAAATACAGGATGCCAACATGAACAGTATTGAGGAAATGGTAACTACTATGCATTTGCAATTTGTTGCTGTACTCTATGAGAGGGTGCAGAAAACATGGGTAGCATGTTGCTGTACTCTATTGGGGGGGGATGTGCAAAGCGTGGGTAGCATTTTCAGCCATTTGGTATAGCAAATACCACTTACGCCAAATTTGGTATATGGATGGATCATTTTTTCAAACTTTTTCCAATTTTAGCCTAACTAGAGATGTTGCCCAATTTTGCCTGACTATAGCCAACATTATTGAAATTTGTCAAAAATGTTTGGAAAAAAAAAGTTGTAAAACTTCAGCAATTTGTGTTATTTGGCTGAAAATCCACTTTTGGAGTATAGCGATAGGTCTAAATTTCTTGCAAAATTGGTATATTGATGGATTCAAATTCTCAGCAGCACACCCTGCCCAAACCAAACTTGAGTATCCCCCATACCCAATTATAGTAGATTTCCCTGGCCAGCGACGACACCATCACATTTGTTCGTAATAGCTTTATAATAATACCAACATTCATTACATCATAGAATAAACTGTTAATGGCTATTCCACTTGAAATCCATACACCCTATGGGAGCCATGACCTTAATCTCCCACACAGGGATTGTTAATTTCAAGCGGGATTACCTGTGACTACATTTGAAATCTACACTCCCTGTGTGGGAGATTAAGCTCATGTCTTCCATAGGGGGTGTATGGATTTAAACTGGAATAGCTCCTTTTTGACCAACTATCAGGTTGACTTTGTTCCAAGTTTAAAATTCATCAAGTGAGTGCCTAAAAAGGGTTCACTAAACATGCACCATTATTTGTTCATATATGTACACATATATTAGCTGTACAGTACTAACATTACTAGTCCCCTGAAGACCAACTGTTATACGTATTCAAAGTCGTAAGGCATGTTGAGGGCGTACCGTCTATCAAGTTTACGTTGTACGAGTTTCTTGATTTCTGATACGACGAACACTGATGAGGTTAGCATTATTAAAAATATCAGATCTGTAAAAGAACAGAAGATAAATTGAAGAAACATTAAAATTTATCAACATGCAGTAACATGCATGTAGAAAATGACTTCTTTATTCTCTGAATATAAGGGAACAGCCCAAAAGTTTGATGAAGCCCTATAAACGAAAGTCCTTTCATTAGAAGGCTAACCCCCTCCCCCCTCCCCTCTAACGTAAGTGTCAAATATCGCAAATTCCAACCCGTATTCATTTGACACGGGGGGCATCGCTATGGTTGATGGGGTTGTGGAGGGGTGTGACAATGCTAGGCGGGATGCTAGGATATTGATCACATTTAAGAAACAAATATGCTATTTTATTTTGAAATATTTTTCTTCCTAAAAAATTAGGACTTGCTTGATTTTCAAATAAAAAAAGAATCAAAGTGCAGTACAGCTGCTTTAAAAATTAACTTACAAGTTGAAGGTTGTGAGTACTGCACTCTATTGAAATCATTTTGAAGCAACCACTGTAAAATGTCAATATTGTACTTCAGAAAATACTAAAATTTTCCAATTATATATTATATCCTTAAAAAAAGATCAACTTTGACCTTTGTTTAAACTACTTCTTTACAAACGTAATCGGACTTCCTGACCCCCCTCCCTCCCTAACGAAAGGACTTTCATTTATAGGGCTTCATCAAACTTTTGGGTTGTTCCCTAAATGATATGCTGATTAACTTGAGCCACATTACTGGATTCCTAGCACACATTATACTTAATATAAACATGATTTTAGTCTGGAATACTCTTTGTAAGTAGGCCCTATATGACCATTATGAGGGAAGAATATGATACTGAACTGGGCCATTGAATACTGGGTTCCGAAAGTATACATTATCCTTAACGAAAATAGACTTTTCAGTCTGGAAAACTCTTTGAGGGGAGTATATGACCACCATTTGGCCCATAAATGGGCTCTAGTACTGAGTCCTCAACTGGCCCATTACTGGGTACTTAACTGGGCCATTACTGGATTCCTAGTATACTTACCAAATATAGACAAGGCTTCAGTTTGAAATACTCTTTGTAATGGAGGGAAGTATATGACCATCATCTGGCCCATAATGGATCCTCCCACTGCATACAGGAACATACGATTGGTGAAGAAACCAATACTAAAAATAGACTTGGTCTGAAAGCAAAGTGTTCAAATAATTGTTATGGATTGATGTGTTTTGTTTAAGTATAACACAAGGGGTATAGATTTCAAATGGAACCACCCATTCAGGTAAAACCATTTGAAATTCACACCCCCTGTGTGGATTAAGGCCATGTCTTCCATTGTGGTTGTATGAATTCCAATTGATTTTTACCTATACCCCTTGATGTCCCTGATTAAGAAAAAAACATTGAACTGTGTGAAGAAAAAAATGGGCAAACCTGAACTGAGTGTGTTTGGCTAATAATTGTCTCTGTTGACACATAGTATTTGGAAGGGCATGCATGTGTGGAGGGGGTGGTGTGGTGGGTGAGGGCGCAGTCTTGACTTACCTGAGACCTACTACTAAGAGCGTTGAACATATCAAAGAATACAAAACAAGTGAATGTCATGGTAGTGTCTCTTGGAGTGATTATATTGTCTTGCATCTGAAACAAACAAACAAACAAACACACAAATGTGAGAATAAAAACAGATTCATCAATTGAAGATACCATATGAATATAAGAAATACTAGAGTCTAATGCATAATTATTTGACAAAGGTCATATTCAAATTTGAAGACTCCTGGTGAACTGCCAAACCACTTTCAAAGACATAAGTGACAACAAATTTGGCATCCTGAAAAATGGATCTGAAAACAAGATTTACACATTTTTCACATATCTATACATTTCCTGAAACAAGATCACATTTCCTGAAATCTTGCTTTTCACTCCAAACTTTTCACATGTTCAATTTAAGGAGAAAGGTGAACAATAAATGTAATTATTATTTATATCAGGCTTATGAGCGATACAACAAAACTAAATATTGTATAGTTTTTGCAAAATACCCGGATACAGTACAATATTGTTTTTAATATTGTACATGTTTCCATGGTCACAGCATCTGACAGCACCAACACGCATCATAATACAACAACACAACAACAACACGGCCACCGTATCGGCTCACAGGAGATTTTATAAACAAGTAAAACCACAAACTTAATTTGCGGAAATTCTGGATGATGAGTAACCTAGGCAATATAATCCATATCTACAAAGAAACCTGTATATTTTCCGAAATTGTCTTTGGGGAAGGAAAGAGCAGAAAACAAGAAGGTCAAAAGGTTAGCTTACATAATTACAATACGCATTGGTTAGGCCCTGTGGCTAGGTAAGCTTAAATTTTCATTTTACTGCAGAGAGAAAGCCTGATATAAATAATAATAATAATATTGAATGGCATATTTTCGTGTGATACAAGAATATATTGCACTCGATAGAAAAATATTCTTGTATCACCCTCAAAGCCACTCAACTAGCGGAGGCCCGCACAGAGCGCGGGCATTCCGCTAGTATCATATAATTATATACGAAAAAAAGTGGGCAGCATTATCCTTTACACCTAAATAATAAGTACGAAATGTAAAAAATGGGTTAGGCACAGCCGAACCCTTTGTTTAAACGTTTTTACTGCTGAGAACACATCATTTGGGTATAAAGGATAATGCTGCACCCTTTGTTTTTATTCTATTATCACAAAATAGTGCAAATATTTAAAGTTATTTACCTCAAGGTGGAGCGCGTACGCATAGCCAAAGCATAAGTGACAGTGAGTATTGCGGAAATATTGAACGCGTAACCAACAAAATAAGCAGCAGGTGCGTCATTTCCTCAAGAATGCTCCATTTTATTTAACAAATATATCGTAACCACCCGGGTATAAGCCCACCTTCAGGTATAAGCCCACCCCCTATTTTTCAAAACATTCTGGGAATAAGGGTGCACTTGGCTTTAAGCCCAGTACTAAATTTTGGCCAATTTCTTAAATCAAATCAATGCTTTCTCTCACATTTAAGAACAAATATAAATAAATATCAGTTGATAATTAACATTCCACACTTAGAATTTTAAGAAATTGACATAGATGATAGAAATTACTGGTACATTGGGCATATATACAAAGGGGATGATTTTTCTTATTTCTAAATTCAAGTACTAGCCCCTCCCTGGTTATAAGCCCATCCCCCATTTCTTAAGTGAAATCTGCCATCTAGGGGGGTGGGCTTATACCCGAGTGGTTACGGTAATTATGAAAAGAATTTCTAGTAAAATTCAACAGCAGGATAATTTATTTAATCACAATGTTCATGTCAACGGGTCAGTGACACAAAGACATAACTCCATTTTGGCCATTCTGAGAAAAAATGAGTTTAAAGATAATGGTCCACATTGACTTATGTATTCACTGACCATTGATTTCAATGGGGTGCTAAATGGAGTTACTTTTGTGTTTTTAGGAAATTGCTTGTGTTTCTGAAAAGTTCGATATCAAAATCTCATTACGTCTTTGTGTCAATGACCCCTCCATGTGATATCAGAGTATCTTTACAAGTCTTGTCTCTTACCTCTCTCCAAAACACCCATAGAGTACCGCATACAATGATACAAGCTGACATAATGACATTGATGATAAGTGGTCTTGTTATCATGGGATCTTTGACCCTCCTAGGCGGCTGGCGAATTACATCTTTGTCAACTGGCTCCACGCCCAGACTGAGGAAAAATAAAACAAATTCACAGTACAGAATGTGTAGTTTTACAGGCACTATTGATGATTTGCTTTGTGTTCAGTGACATTTGGGTGTATTTCTAAGACATCTGGGTGTATTTCTGAGTCATTGGGTGTATTTCTGAGACATTTGAGTGTATTCTGGAGACATTCGGGTGTATTTCCAAGTCATTTGGGTGTATTTCTGAGACATTTGCATCTATTTCTGAGACATTTGCATCTATTTCTGAGACATTTGGGTGTATTTCTGAGACATTTGGGTGTATTTCAGAGACATTTGGGTGTATTTCAGAGACATTTGGGTGTATTTCCACGCCATTTGGGTGTATTTCTGAGACATTCGGGTGTATTACTGAGACATATGGGTGTATTTCTAATACATTAGGGTGCATATCTGAGACATTTTGGTGTTTCAGGTTTTCTAAAAAGCCTCTAATGCAAAACTATCAGTGAACAAATTTGAAGTTCTACTTCTCGAGTATGTAAAGGGCAGACAAGCTCAGCAGAAAGTTCCACAGTTTCTAGTGCTTTTGAATTACCCAAGAGGCTTAATCTAGAACCCTTTATAACACTACAGATTCCTATCTGCAGCCTGTGTGACATCTTTGGATATGATGACTACGCTACTGCTCTTTGTTATACATGTCCTTGATTTTTTTTATTTTATAAACATTTTTTCTTTATTATAGGTTTATTTGACACTGACCTTTGTGCAGGAGGCCCATCCATGATGATATTAATCCATAGAATCTGCATAGCATTGAGTGGGTTAGGGAATTGTAGTAATGTTGATAATGCAATGAGAGACAACGCTGCTATACTCCTGTAATATAAAATAGAATGAATGACCCAGTTGGTAACCAGTTATTGCTTGTTTAAGCCGTAGCTACTATGGGAAAATCGAGCTTTCGTCAGATGTGTCTGACTTCATCAGCACCTAATGAAGTCAGAGACAACTGACGAAAGCTTGACCACTCACAGAGTAAGTAGATAGGGTTTCACGACGGGATTCCATAACAATTGATTTTTATTTGGGTGCGCCGTCAGATATCACATTACCGGTGCATCCATCATCAGGACATCATCAGGACAGTTCTGATGAAGTCAGAGCCACATCTGACGAATGCTTGACCAATTTCACACAGTGACTGGCTGCACCAGTACTGTACTTTTCACACACTGACCGGCTGCACTCACACAGTGACCGGCTGCACCGGTACTGTGATAACTGATTATATCTTATTATGAATTCCCATCAAGAATATCTACTAAACTTGCGAAAAGGAGGTAGGGTCAAGTGACCACATATACATCAAATTTTCAGTTGCTTAACTTATGAAGCTCCTGTGGACAAGTGGTTTAAGTCTGTGGCCCTGGGTCTGCTTCCCAGACGGGATCACCTTTCCTGATTCCTTCTTTCATGTGTTACGACAGTGAAGCTCTTGAAATCTTATGAAGAAAATTGGCACTGTAAGAGCACAAAACTTAATGGGATTAGCTAGCAGGGTGACTCCATTTAAATTCTACACCCCCTGGGTGGGAGATTAAGGCTGTGTCTCCCATAAGGGGTGTAAGAATTTCAACTGGAATAGCCGAATACTTACGTGCTAAGTTGGAATCTCACAAAGTTCTTGATGTTATAGAATATTGCTTTGCCCTCTTCAATGGCCGCCATGATGGTCACAAAGTCGTCATTCACCAGGATCATATCAGCGGCTTCTTTGCTCACATCCGTCCCCGTCTTGCCCATGGCAATACCAATGTCTGCTGTCTTCAGCGCTACGGCATCGTTGACTCCGTCTCCGGTCATTCCGACGACTAGCCCGTTGGCTTGCAAAGCCTGAAATTGAAAATAAATGTTCTAATTTAAAAACAATTTGGGGTTCTAATTTTTTTTTAAATAAAATAATAACAATTTCTTACACCTCTTATATATGCATGAGTTAATGGTGCCAAATGATTGGTCAATTGCATACAACACATCAGCTACCTCAAAGCTGATCTACATAAACAGACTATGAACCAATTAAAACTTTCTGCTATTTTCCAACAACCTCAATCCCAGCCATCAAATTTTGGTGCCAGAATTCCTACTCTCAACATTGTCAATAATATTTTTAAAGGCCTATATCTCAATTTCCAATTTTATAATACCACAACTTACAAACCCATTATCTTCGCTTAGGAATGTCCGATTTCATTGGGGAAACGGCGTTGTGGAGCAAAATATCTCTATATTTAAGATATGTAAAAACCTCAAATTGATAACCTGCCCAAAAGTGTCTCCTTTTGACATGACACGTCAAAAATAAGTAAAACAACTCAACTCACCTTGACTATCTTCAGCTTATGTCTTGGGCTTGCTCTGTAAAATACTGACACCTGAAAACAAATGGAAGGCAACACTTCTTGTTAACCGATTACGTTAAAGGTGCTCGAAAAATTAATTTAAAAACAAGAGAAAACAAAAACCTGGTGGATATACACAGGCAAACAACAAGTCACTGTATCTTAAACAGGCATTCAGAGATTTTTTGTTTTCAAATTTTATTTCTTTTTTCATGTCAAGGCATTATGGTGGATGAAAAAAATTGGCATAGCAAATCAAATCAAATCAAATCTTGCTATTTTTTTCAGAAATCTGTCTGTATATCTACCTTGACCTTTATATACTATGACCATCCCAAAACTCCATGTACATACATTGCATATGTGTTTGACTAATATTTCAATCATACAAATTTATTACAAATATCAGATTTCATCACAAATACAGCTCCTAAAGGCATGATTTTTGCGGGGTATACTAGTTCATTAATTCACATTACATTATAATCAGGTTAAAATCACAATTTTTACTAAACTTGAGGGTGTCCTTCTCAGCAAATGTTACAACAGACCTTCGTTTCTATAAAATCTTGGAGTTCTATCAATTGCTCTACTGGTTTCAACAATTGAGCTCCTCAAATCGCTCTCCTGAGTTGACTTAATTTGATACAAAGCCTTTTTTCAGCCTTTTTATGAAGTATAGTTTGAGTGGCATTGTTCTACAGGTACAGGGTCCAAATTTCTGATTGGTCGATAGTATGCTGCAGGTATTTCTCTGACCAATCGGAAGAATGAATTCAGATTTCTAGCAACTAGATGATGCATAAAAGCTGATGTGATTGGCTGAAACCTCACTATGTAGGGGGTAATGAATACTAATTCACAACTATTGTGTATACTGTGATTGACAGCTGGGTTACGATGCTCAAAATAGCGATCGTGTTCAAGATTTTTGATTTAAGTTTCCACATTTTTTCGGGGTTTCAACCAGGAAATGAATTGTAATTACTTTGAAATTTAAGGAGCGTTACTGATAGCGCTCCAGTTAAGGAGCATTCTAGGAACGCCGGTGCGATCGTGCTCCTTAGAAACAAAGGTCTGTTACAATACGGCTTGAATGTAGATTTTGTATACATACCTGGTGTATAATACCAGATAATTTCATGATATCTAAATCTTCTACATCTTCTCCTGATAACGCCCTACTTCCCTGTGCATAGATACCCAGACGGCTGGCTACAATATATAAAAGTAATATAAAGGTAAAAAGTATGATACAACAGTAAAATATATAAAGTTTGGCAAGCTTTCAGCCATACGATTTTTTCATAGCCATAATAAAATACTTGTGAAAACAAAACAAAACATCCGCAAGATAGATAAACATGTGTGCGCTCAAGGGATGAAAGCGCGAACGGGGAAGCACAAAAAACACACAAGCAAAAAACACAAAGGGCCTAACGACGGAAAGCGAGAAAATCAATGTTCATTCTTGAAAGAGTAAGTGTTCCTAAATTGAAAATTAGATGCTGTTCGAAGCTCCCATACAGGGTGTCAAATGACTCTGTGACCCCAATTGCAATAGCAGTTTCCTTTGAGTCTCCAGTCACCATTTCGAGTGCCACTTGCACTCCCATACAGGGTGTCAAAAGTCTCTAGTCACCATTTTGAGTGCCACTTGACTCCCATACAGAGTGTCAAATGACTCTGGGACCCCAACTTACCAATAGCAATAGCAGTTTCCTTTGAGTCTCCAGTCACCATTTTGAATGCCACTTGACTCCCATACAGGGTGTCAAATGACTCTGTGACCCCAACTATGAAATTTGAACGACACTGGAATTCCTTGATCTTTGAAAATTCTGCAAAGTTTCTCCGACAGTCCAGATACATAAGGTATAGTCACATTCCTGCCGCGTTTAGATTCACCGTCACCTTGTGTCGCATGTGCGGTGGACACTTTATCAGCTGATTTGGTTTGAGAGAGAGCCTTGTGAAAAGTCCAATCGCGATATCCGCAAAGATTCAAGGCCTTCTGAAGGTGTTCACGTTCCTTTTCCTTTGCGTTCTCACTTGATGGAATCGTGTCCGCTCTATGAAATAGCGACGCAGAATTTTCAAAGATCAAGGAATTCCAGTGTCGTTCAAACCAAAGAACACCCTGCGGCAAGCGCTGGTCCATCCCAAGGACAAACAACCAAAGGACAAACAAAGCAACATTGTGTACGCAATTCAGTGCAAGGACAGTGGATGCGATGACCTTTACATAGGGGAGACCAAACAGACTCTAGCAAAGTGCATGTACCAGCATAGGAGAGCTAGCACTGGTTGGGGAGACTCTGCGGTTTACACGCACTTAGACAGCACTAATCACTCATTTGATAACAAGGACGTTAAGATATTAGATCGTGAAAGCAGATGGTTTGAGAGAGGAGTCAAGGAAGCCATTTATGTTAAACAGGAGGAGCCTTCACTTAATAAGGGAGGCGGGCTACGACACAACTTGTCAGGGGCCTATTGTTCAGCGATAAAGAAGATCCCTCAGAGGTTTGGCTCATCTTCGACCTGTGACGTAACATCCTCTTCCTGTAAAGTGTGCTGAGGCTTGTGGATCAACGTCTAGGCGTTGTGCCTGTCAGCGTAGCGCACTATAAATCACTGCGCTTTTTTTTTTTTTTTTTTTTTTTTTTTCTTCACAGGTCAACAAACTTTTGCCGCTTTAACATCAGTTGGCCTGATGATGCATCCGAGATAGGATGTGAAATATTGCCACTCACAAAAACGTAAGTCCAGTAGATCAGATTATAATAATTTCATAGTTATTTATACCTGGATGAATGATAATCTTCATAATCTGTGACCCCAACTTACCAATAGCAATAGCAGTTTCCTTTGAGTCTCCAGTCACCATTTTGAGTGCCACTTGACTACCATACAGGGTGTCAATTGACTCTGTGACCCCAGGCCTTGGTGGATCTAGTATGCCTACAAACCCTGTGAATGACAACGAGTCCATGCTGCGACCTACAGCCATAGCAATCACTGTAAAGACAAATTACACACATATATTTTTGTCAGTTCATTTATAACACAGTAAGCTTAGTAATGTACCAAGACCTTATGCCATGAGCAACATTATATAGTGTTTCTATCGGGATGGATTTTCAGGTATATACACACCTTTTAATGAAGCATTTAACAACTGAGTATACTCATAATATGCTTTTCATTATGTACTTTATTGCAATTTTCCGTTTTATGAATTCGAAATTTTAAACTGTTTTATCTGACATTGATTGTTTATACTATTTTGTGTTTTACCTTGTATTATGTAGTTGTATACTAGCCTTTACTAGGGTCTTTGTACCTTGTGTTAATTTGATATTTTGCTTTTGCATGCTTGCTATATGGTTTTTAATTTATGAATTTACTTATGTAATTTGTATTTTTAGATGTTGTTCATGTACTCTCCATTTGTGTGTGTATAAAACACATTGATACCTTGCTTTATGTGCTATATAAATTCTTGTTTATTATATTATCATAATAAGATATTCATTTTGCTCTCTAGAAACAGTCGTTCTCTGCCATTAGCTGGTCAATAACATATGAGTTTTTGTTTGAAATTATCCTGATCCAAATCTGCTAACCATAAAACCTCACAAATAGGGACAAATGGGAGGAAAAAATAGGGACATTCCTGAATTTCCTACATTACTTTCGTCATATTTTTTGCAAAAACAGGGACACATGGAAAAATTGCTCTCTTTTATGCTTTTGTTTCAGTAAAAATAGGGACAATCCCTATTAAATAGGGACAGTTGTTGGCAGGTATGAAGACATGAGAACATGACAGACACACATACTCACGCACGCCTACTTGTGTGTCTGTGAGACTTGTGTGACTTTTCTTGTGTCTTTTTGACCCGTGACGGATGCCTGACGGACCTCTTGTGTGTCTTTTTTTTTCATCTTGTGTGTCTTTTTTGTTGTTGTCACTCAGGGGCTATTTTAACGTGTCTCACTGTCACGTTCGTGCCGAGATAAAATATTCGTGCAGTGACAATTAACAATCCGTGTAGATATGCTTTAATAGTAGACAATGGTAGAGCCTTTCTTACGGTCACATTCAGGTAAAAATGTCATTTTTTTAAAATTTTTGAAATGCACTCTACTTCATCAACACTTTTATCTCATTGCACGAACGTGACAGTGAGACATGTTAAAATAGCCCCTGTTGTCACTGGCTATTGCTTGTGTGCCTTTTTCAATACCTTAAAAAATGAGCTCTATACCCCCTCTATATCCCCCTGCAAGATCTTGCTTCTGTGCCTAGACACACCAGAAAAAGTCGACACACAAGCTAGTTTTATACTAAAAAAAGACACTAGCATAGCCTCGTGAAAACAGACAGACACCCACCCGACACCCCCCACAGACAGACAGACACCACGACTTACCTCTAAGCCCTGCAGTACCCATCTGCCAGGCTTCCTCTATATACAAGCCACACTGTTTCTGGGTCAACGGTTCTTCAGTCCCCCAATTGTTATAATATTTACACATGCCAAGGATCTTCTCCAATGCACCTTTAACAAACACAATGTCTTCATCACCGCTACCCTGTCGCTGTTTGGCCTTGCACTGAACAGACATCCACTTTGTATCGGAGCTAAATGGTTGCTCGGAAAGATGGATATAGTTGCCACGGAGATGATCAAGTCCCATCTGGTGGATGCAAGATGAAAATGAAACATGATTATTTAAACTAAAGTTGTTTTTTTTAAACTTCCGTGGTCCGGGTACGCGCTGGTGAATTGCGATCGCGTAGAAGTGACAAGGTCGCCTACTACGCGCCACGCCGAAGACCAATGGGTCAGCCGGCTTGTTGTCAAGTGCATTGATCAGCCAATCAGCGTGATTGTTTATTGCTTTTGCGTTTACGCTCGTGTACGCGCTACGCACAGGCACGCCCACAGAAGTTTTAAAAAAACAACTTTAGGGGGGCAGTGGTACACACCTAATTAGCAGTATTTGAAATACTGGTAATTATTGTGTCCGAACTAACCATATCTAGCATCGGATCGCATCTTTTACCCTGATGGATGCCAACAGACAACAAGTCTGGACACATAAATATGGATGAATAATATGATCAATTATAATTGGGGGATGTAAAAGGGCCTAGTTTGCACCCCACTGAGATTTAATGACACCTATTTGAGCAAATTTAACCACTGTGTTGACCTTTGATTGACCTTACGCATTTCAAATCACTTATTAATTTTAGGAACACATCAAATCTGGTAATGGACACCCTCAGCACTTCAAAAAATAGGTGTTATGAAATCTCAGAGGGGGTGCAAACTAGGTGGACATTATAGTGCTACATTAATATTTGTGCCTTTTGCGTTTCAAGCTGCAAAAATAACAACGCAGGAATATATTCTTTTTTGTATAGTTCAATGTATGGAAATTAAGAATTGCAAATTTAAAAACAAGGGACTGCACAAAATTGGCAACGCGCTGAAAATTAATCTCGCCAAAATGTTCACTTTTACTGTAGTTTGGTCTGCACATGCAATGACCCTTATTCACTAACCTTCATAGATACGGCTAAGAGAGCGCCCTCTGTTGGTTGACCATAGAGTAACCCGTCTCTTATTCTTGCGTTATTGCACACACACCCAACCTAAACAAAAAGCAATACAAATCATTTTCTGTAAACAGTAATTCACTATGACAAAAAAAATGCTAGTAAAAAAAAATACATACGCTAGGCGACAAAAAAAACCACCCTGATCTACGGCCAGATAGACTAGCCAAGTAGGGTCGGTCAGTTGAGATCTTTATAGAGTTGTATGGTATAGGTCTACAAAGAGTATAGCATCAAGCGTTTGTTATCTGCCTACAAAATTGCAAAACTAACCAAATTCCATATTTTATTCTTTGAGATATTTAGAGGAATTATGTAAGAACTAGCGGGACACCCGCACTTTGCGCGGGGCCCTGCTTGATGAGTAAATGGGAGCGTTCACTAAAACAGGATGAATTTCTGAACAGGTAGGTTCATTGAAAAAAAAGGTTTTATTTATCTAAATATGTCATGTCCCTTCTTCTTTCTTTTGTTTTTCTACTGCATAATTCGTTCCCAATTTTTGTATTTTTCCCGTTTCCAAGTTATTTATTTGTTTTACCCCGTTCCCATTATTTCTTACATTTCCCTTTCTGCTTCATTGTTTCTTTTTCTATTATTTTGTTCCCCTTTTTTTTATATTTCGTGCGTAGCTTGTGATTTCCCATTTCCATGTTATAGGCCTACTTATTTAATTCTGTTCTCGTAGTCTTCGTAATGCCTTAATTACATTCCGTACCTTAAACCATAACCCCGCCCCGTAGCTATTAGGCCTATATGCCCGTAACCTCGTCTATACCTTTTTGTTCTGCTTTTTTTTACATTGCGTCCACTGGTATCTGGCACGTAACTTAGCCTATGCGTCACCTGTGCGTTCGCGTCAAGTGACGTGTGCGCCGACAGGTTAACGACGGCAAGCTTTCTAGATGCGTTGGTTGGCATAGCCGGTACATAAACTTCAGCTGGGGGGGCTATTATTTGTCCCGAAAAACTCACTTTTTTAACAGATTTGAGGTCAATTCTTCACTGTTTTCAACCAAATTTTCGCATAACCGTCTCGGTATATTCCTCGATCTCCCGTATGAATTTGGCGACATTTGGATCGAAACTGACGGAGCCTTTGATTAACCCACCCACATAGTCAGTCACATACAACATTTGCCTATTTATAGTAAGACTAAGATACCTGGCACACACACACACCAGTGACATCACACACACACCTTACCTCTATAATTCTAGCTATTGATGGATTCTGATATCCTGATATAACTTCTTTATCTACAGTAACATATCCACTGCCATTGTAGCCTACCCCAGTCACCTGATAAAAACAACATTAACAAGGTAAATAAACAATTTACAACTTAATGTTAAACTTCAAGGAAGAAAGGAATGAATGAGAAAGAAAGAAAGAAAGAAAGAAAGAAAGAAAGAAAGAAAGAAAGAAAGAAAGAAAGAGAAAGAAAGAGATGAAAGAAAGAAAGAAAGAAAGAAAGAAAGAAAGAAAGAAAGAAAGAAAGAAAGAAAGAAAGAAAAAAAAGAGGAAGAAAGGAATGAGAAAGAAAGGAATGAATAAGGAAGAAAAACGAAAGGGAAGGAAGGAAGGAAGGAAGGAAGGAAGGAAGGAAGGAAGGAAGGAAGGAAGGAAGGAAGGAAGAAGGAGTTTGCCAATGGTTTCTTCAATAGATTATTACTGTTGCTACACCCAAATCCCGGAAGCAATGTACAATTTGAAAGCGCAGAGTCTGTCCACAAGCATTCCATAGCATGATGTAATGAACTATGCACGACTCAAAAAAGAAAAAAATCACGATACACAATGTTGTTACTAGGCAGCAGGTCGTAATAAGGTCTTAGATTCTGCAAAGCATGTACCACACACATCTGACACTTTTGTCCGAGAATTACAAATTGCAAGAGAAGCTTACCTCTGCTCTGATGCCATCTGATGTATACATTGATATAACTGTCATTTCATTCTTGGTAAGTGTTCCTGTTTTATCTGAGCATATTACATTGACACAGCCTGTGAAGATATAAACAAATGATGGCGAATAAGACGAATGATTTGAAAACTTGGTAAGAAAAGTTGCTACAAACTGCTATTCCAGTTGAAATCCACTAACCCCCTATGGAAGACATGACCTTAATCTAACACACAGGGAGTGTGAATTTCAAATAGGGTTACCTGAATGGCCGACTCCATTTAAAACCTATTTATAATATTTTGCAGTAAACCTTTGATGAGTGTGTACTACTGTGATGTTGCAAATCAGAGCTATCAATGCATACAGTGCAAAGTTTTCAGCAGATTACCTTAACAGCCAATCAGAGACAAGTGCGTTTCAACGCAGTAAATACGACATGTACGATTAAAATATGCTCGCGTCAAAGGTTTACTGCAAAATATTACAGTACAAATCTTTTCTGTCTTATATGTATCTGTAAATGCAAGTAACTCACCTAATGTTTCTACACAAGGTAATTTCTTGACAATTGCATTCCTTGTCGCCATTCTCATGACTCCTAGAGCTAATGTGACTGTCACAACGATGGGAAGACCCTCTGGGATAGCAGCAACAGCCAAACTGAAATAACAACACATTATGAGTGCATGGTTACTTATTGTTATCGTAAACATCCCATGAAACCAATGAGCATCTCAAAGTGTAGTCCCAAAATATCACATGCTTTTTTAATTTGGTGTGTCGATGTTGATGCAGTACAGGGGGTATCAAAATGATTGATACCCATAAATATCCAGTAAGCATGGCCACAACTGCCACATCAAAATACAGCATATAATATCCACCATTATGTGCAGATTTATGTCATAAAAGGTCATGCAAACTATAAATTGTAGTCATTTCAAGATGATCTAATGTTGGATAGAAGCAGGTGTTTCATTAGACAACAAAGCTGATGGGTACCAATCATTTTGATACACCCTGTACACACTTTGGGACGTTTTAATGAAAAAGTTACAGACCATTGTGGCATGTAATATCACTGCAATGAAACAGCTAATGAAATCACACTTTTGAATAGCACTCTAAAACATGTACATTCTAAAATTCCTCTTTGATTGCTTAACCCTAACACGCCTGAGTGCTGCAAAATACTACATGACATATGCACTGCGGGAAAGACCTGTGACTAAGGCAATAGAACCAAATTAGTTCATCTTTTGATGCAGCATTGATACTTGGTTGATCCTTATTATTTATGAAATATCAATTAATTAGCTATTAGTAATTGTTATAACATTTAATCTTTGTAAGTAATGCATTGCCCAATACATTATTCCCATTACTTCTGATTCATTATTTGGTAGTTCATTGATAACAAGCATCAAAGCAGCATTGATGGTCGATACAAGGATCGAACAAATTTGGCCCTGGTGCCTATTAAAGTGTCACTGCCCTAGTGCATGTCATGCAGTGGGATCTCCGGTTCGAATCCCACCCAGAGCAAACAACTTCTTTGTTTTTATTCCTTGATTATTTCCCTTTCAGTCGCCAAAAAGCCCTTCAGGTGTTAGGGTTAATGGAAAGAATATTTATTACTTTCATAACTATAAAATACTTTATTTCTAACATGGACATCCTTTTATGCTGGTAATATGCTTTACCTTTTGAGTAACAATACCTTTAAGTGATATGGTTTACATGCATATCAAGTTTTGTTTCATTGTTTAACAAATGGTCCCTGCTGGTCCCAAATTGATTTATTGGCTCTTTTATACTCACCTTACTCCAATAGTAAACATATCTAAAAGTTTTCTGTTCTGGATCCAGCCAAGAAACATAATACAACCAATGATATAAATGGTCCCTACTGGTCCCAAGTTGATTTATTGGCTCTTTTATACTCACCTTACTCCAATAGTAAACATATCTAACAGTTTTCTGTTCTGAATCCAGCCAAGAAACATAATACAACCAATGATATAAATGGTCCCCACTGGTCCCAAATTGATTTATTGGCTCTTTTATACTCACCTTACTCCAATAGTAAACATATCCAACAGTTTTCTGTTCTGAATCCAGCCAAGAAACATAATACAACCAATGATATAAATGGTCCCCACTGGTCCCAAATTGATTTATTGGCTCTTTTATACTCACCTTACTCCAATAGTAAACATATCCAACAGTTTTCTGTTCTGAATCCAGCCAAGAAACATAATACAACCAATGATATAAATGGTCCCCACTGGTCCCATGTTGATTTATTGGCTCTTTTATACTCACCTTACTCCAATAGTAAACATATCTAACAGTTTTCTGTTCTGGATCCAGCCAAGAAACATAATACAACCAATGATATAAATGGTCCCTACTGGTCCCAAATTGATTTATTGGCTCTTTTATACTCACCTTACTCCAATAGTAAACATATCTAACAGTTTTCTGTTCTGGATCCAGCCAAGAAACATAATACAACCAATGATATAAATGGTCCCTACTGGTCCCAAGTTGATTTATTGGCTCTTTTATACTCACCTTACTCCAATAGTAAACATATCTAACAGTTTTCTGTTCTGGATCCAGCCAAGAAACATAATACAACCAATGATATAAATGGTCCCCACTGGTCCCATGTTGATTTATTGGCTCTTTTATACTCACCTTACTCCAATAGTAAACATATCTAAAAGTTTTCTGTTCTGGATCCAGCCAAGAAACATAATACAACCAATGATATAAATGGTCCCCACTGGTCCCATGTTGATTTATTGGCTCTTTTATACTCACCTTACTCCAATAGTAAACATATCTAACAGTTTTCTGTTCTGGATCCAGCCAAGAAATATAATACAACCAATGATATAAATGGTCCCCACTGGTCCCATGTTGATTTATTGGCTCTTTTATACTCACCTTACTCCAATAGTAAACATATCTAACAGTTTTCTGTTCTGGATCCAGCCAAGAAACATAATACAACCAATGATATAAATGGTCCCTACTGGTCCCAAATTGATTTATTGGCTCTTTTATACTCACCTTACTCCAATAGTAAACATATCCAACAGTTTTCTGTTCTGGATCCAGCCAAGAAACATAATACAACCAATGATATAAATGGTCCCCACTGGTCCCATGTTGATTTATTGGCTCTTTTATACTCACCTTACTCCAATAGTAAACATATCTAACAGTTTCCTGTTCTGGATCCACCCAAGAAATATAATACAACCAATGATATAAATGGTCCCTACTGGTCCCAAATTGATTTATTGGCTCTTTTATACTCACCTTACTCCAATAGTAAACATATCTAACAGTTTCCTGTTCTGGATCCACCCAAGAAACATAATACAACCAATGATATAAATGGTCCCTGCTGGTCCCAAATTGATTTATTGGCTCTTTTATACTCACCTTACTCCAATAGTAAACATATCCAACAGTTTTCTGTTCTGGATCCAGCCAAGAAACATAATACAACCAATGATATAAATGGTTCCCACTGGTCCCATGTTGATTTATTGGCTCTTTTATACTCACCTTACTCCAATAGTAAACATATCTAACAGTTTTCTGTTCTGGATCCAGCCAAGAAACATAATACAACCAATGATATAAATGGTCCCCACTGGTCCCATGTTGATTTATTGGCTCTTTTATACTCACCTTACTCCAATAGTAAACATATCTAACAGTTTCCTGTTCTGGATCCAGCCAAGAAACATAATACAACCAATGATATAAATGGTCCCCACTGGTCCCATGTTGATTTATTGGCTCTTTTATACTCACCTTACTCCAATAGTAAACATATCTAAAAGTTTTCTGTTCTGGATCCAGCCAAGAAACATAATACAACCAATGATATAAATGGTCCCCACTGGTCCCATGTTGATTTATTGGCTCTTTTATACTCACCTTACTCCAATAGTAAACATATCTAACAGTTTCCTGTTCTGGATCCAGCCAAGAAACATAATACAACCAATGATATAAATGGTCCCCACTGGTCCCATGTTGATTTATTGGCTCTTTTATACTCACCTTACTCCAATAGTAAACATATCTAACAGTTTCCTGTTCTGGATCCAGCCAAGAAACATAATACAACCAATGATATAAATGGTCCCCACTGGTCCCAAGTTGATTTATTGGCTCTTTTATACTCACCTTACTCCAATAGTAAACATATCTAACAGTTTTCTGTTCTGGATCCAGCCAAGAAACATAATACAACCAATGATATAAATGGTCCCCACTGGTCCCAAGTTGATTTATTGGCTCTTTTATACTCACCTTACTCCAATAGTAAACATATCTAACAGTTTTCTGTTCTGGATCCAGCCAAGAAACATAATACAACCAATGATATAAATGGTCCCCACTGGTCCCATGTTGATTTATTGGCTCTTTTATACTCACCTTACTCCAATAGTAAACATATCTAACAGTTTTCTGTTCTGGATCCACCCAAGAAATATAATACAACCAATGATATAAATGGTCCCTACTGGTCCCATGTTGATTTATTGGCTCTTTTATACTCACCTTACTCCAATAGTAAACATATCTAACAGTTTTCTGTTCTGGATCCAGCCAAGAAACATAATACAACCAATGATATAAATGGTCCCCACTGGTCCCATGTTGATTTATTGGCTCTTTTATACTCACCTTACTCCAATAGTAAACATATCTAACAGTTTTCTGTTCTGGATCCAGCCAAGAAACATAATACAACCAATGATATAAATGGTCCCTACTGGTCCCAAGTTGATTTATTGGCTCTTTTATACTCACCTTACTCCAATAGTAAACATATCCAACAGTTTTCTGTTCTGGATCCAGCCAAGAAACATAATACAACCAATGATATAAATGGTCCCCACTGGTCCCATGTTGATTTATTGGCTCTTTTATACTCACCTTACTCCAATAGTAAACATATCTAACAGTTTTCTGTTCTGGATCCACCCAAGAAACATAATACAACCAATGATATAAATGGTCCCTACTGGTCCCATGTTGATTTATTGGCTCTTTTATACTCACCTTACTCCAATAGTAAACATATCTAACAGTTTTCTGTTCTGGATCCAGCCAAGAAACATAATACAACCAATGATATAAATGGTCCCCACTGGTCCCATGTTGATTTATTGGCTCTTTTATACTCACCTTACTCCAATAGTAAACATATCCAACAGTTTTCTGTTCTGGATCCAGCCAAGAAATATAATACAACCAATGATATAAATGGTCCCTACTGGTCCCATGTTGATTTATTGGCTCTTTTATACTCACCTTACTCCAATAGTAAACATATCCAACAGTTTTCTGTTCTGAATCCAGCCAAGAAACATAATACAACCAATGATATAAATGGTCCCCACTGGTCCCAAATTGATTTATTGGCTCTTTTATACTCACCTTACTCCAATAGTAAACATATCCAACAGTTTTCTGTTCTGGATCCACCCAAGAAACATAATACAACCAATGATATAAATGGTCCCTACTGGTCCCATGTTGATTTATTGGCTCTTTTATACTCACCTTACTCCAATAGTAAACATATCTAACAGTTTTCTGTTCTGGATCCAGCCAAGAAACATAATACAACCAATGATATAAATGGTCCCCACTGGTCCCATGTTGATTTATTGGCTCTTTTATACTCACCTTACTCCAATAGTAAACATATCTAACAGTTTTCTGTTCTGGATCCAGCCAAGAAACATAATACAACCAATGATATAAATGGTCCCCACTGGTCCCATGTTGATTTATTGGCTCTTTTATACTCACCTTACTCCAATAGTAAACATATCTAACAGTTTTCTGTTCTGGATCCAGCCAAGAAACATAATACAACCAATGATATAAATGGTCCCTGCTGGTCCCATGTTGATTTATTGGCTCTTTTATACTCACCTTACTCCAATAGTAAACATATCTAACAGTTTTCTGTTCTGGATCCAGCCAAGAAACATAATACAACCAATGATATAAATGGTCCCCACTGGTCCCATGTTGATTTTTTGGCTCTTTTATACTCACCTTACTCCAATAGTAAACATATCTAACAGTTTTCTGTTCTGGATCCAGCCAAGAAACATAATACAACCAATGATATAAATGGTCCCTGCTGGTCCCATGTTGATTTATTGGCTCTTTTATACTCACCTTACTCCAATAGTAAACATATCTAACAGTTTTCTGTTCTGGATCCAGCCAAGAAACATAATACAACCAATGATATAAATGGTCCCCACTGGTCCCATGTTGATTTATTGGCTCTTTTATACTCACCTTACTCCAATAGTAAACATATCTAACAGTTTTCTGTTCTGGATCCAGCCAAGAAACATAATACAACCAATGATATAAATGGTCCCCACTGGTCCCATGTTGATTTATTGGCTCTTTTATACTCACCTTACTCCAATAGTAAACATATCTAACAGTTTTCTGTTCTGGATCCAGCCAAGAAACATAATACAACCAATGATATAAATGGTCCCCACTGGTCCCATGTTGATTTATTGGCTCTTTTATACTCACCTTACTCCAATAGTAAACATATCTAACAGTTTTCTGTTCTGGATCCAGCCAAGAAACATAATACAACCAATGATATAAATGGTCCCCACTGGTCCCATGTTGATTTATTGGCTCTTTTATACTCACCTTACTCCAATAGTAAACATATCTAACAGTTTTCTGTTCTGGATCCAGCCAAGAAACATAATACAACCAATGATATAAATGGTCCCCACTGGTCCCATGTTGATTTATTGGCTCTTTTATACTCACCTTACTCCAATAGTAAACATATCTAACAGTTTTCTGTTCTGGATCCAGCCAAGAAACATAATACAACCAATGATATAAATGGTCCCCACTGGTCCCATGTTGATTTATTGGCTCTTTTATACTCACCTTACTCCAATAGTAAACATATCTAACAGTTTTCTGTTCTGGATCCAGCCAAGAAACATAATACAACCAATGATATAAATGGTCCCCACTGGTCCCATGTTGATTTATTGGCTCTTTTATACTCACCTTACTCCAATAGTAAACATATCTAACAGTTTTCTGTTCTGGATCCAGCCAAGAAACATAATACAACCAATGATATAAATGGTCCCCACTGGTCCCATGTTGATTTATTGGCTCTTTTATACTCACCTTACTCCAATAGTAAACATATCTAACAGTTTTCTGTTCTGAATCCAGCCAAGAAACAGAAACATAATACAATACCAATGATATAAATGGTCCCCACTGGTCCCATGTTGATTTATTGGCTCTTTTATACTCACCTTACTCCAATAGTAAACATATCTAACAGTTTTCTGTTCTGGATCCAGCCAAGAAACATAATACAACCAATGATATAAATGGTCCCCACTGGTCCCATGTTGATTTATTGGCTCTTTTATACTCACCTTACTCCAATAGTAAACATATCTAACAGTTTTCTGTTCTGAATCCAGCCAAGAAACATAATACAACCAATGATATAAATGGTCCCCACTGGTCCCATGTTGATTTATTGGCTCTTTTATACTCACCTTACTCCAATAGTAAACATATCTAACAGTTTTCTGTTCTGAATCCAGCCAAGAAACATAATACAACCAATGATATAAATGGTCCCCACTGGTCCCATGTTGATTTATTGGCTCTTTTATACTCACCTTACTCCAATAGTAAACATATCTAACAGTTTTCTGTTCTGAATCCAGCCAAGAAACATAATACAACCAATGATATAAATGGTCCCCACTGGTCCCATGTTGATTTATTGGCTCTTTTATACTCACCTTACTCCAATAGTAAACATATCTAACAGTTTTCTGTTCTGAATCCAGCCAAGAAACATAATACAACCAATGATATAAATGGTCCCCACTGGTCCCATGTTGATTTATTGGCTCTTTTATACTCACCTTACTCCAATAGTAAACATATCTAACAGTTTTCTGTTCTGGATCCAGCCAAGAAACATAATACAACCAATGATATAAATGGTCCCCACTGGTCCCATGTTGATTTATTGGCTCTTTTATACTCACCTTACTCCAATAGTAAACATATCTAACAGTTTTCTGTTCTGAATCCAGCCAAGAAACATAATACAACCAATGATATAAATGGTCCCCACTGGTCCCATGTTGATTTATTGGCTCTTTTATACTCACCTTACTCCAATAGTAAACATATCTAACAGTTTTCTGTTCTGGATCCAGCCAAGAAACATAATACAACCAATGATATAAATGGTCCCCACTGGTCCCATGTTGATTTATTGGCTCTTTTATACTCACCTTACTCCAATAGTAAACATATCTAACAGTTTTCTGTTCTGAATCCAGCCAAGAAACATAATACAACCAATGATATAAATGGTCCCTACTGGTCCCATGTTGATTTATTGGCTCTTTTATACTCACCTTACTCCAATAGTAAACATATCTAACAGTTTTCTGTTCTGGATCCAGCCAAGAAACATAATACAACCAATGATATAAATGGTCCCCACTGGTCCCATGTTGATTTATTGGCTCTTTTATACTCACCTTACTCCAATAGTAAACATATCTAACAGTTTTCTGTTCTGAATCCAGCCAAGAAACATAATACAACCAATGATATAAATGGTCCCTACTGGTCCCATGTTGATTTATTGGCTCTTTTATACTCACCTTACTCCAATAGTAAACATATCTAACAGTTTTCTGTTCTGGATCCAGCCAAGAAACATAATACAACCAATGATATAAATGGTCCCCACTGGTCCCATGTTGATTTATTGGCTCTTTTATACTCACCTTACTCCAATAGTAAACATATCCAACAGTTTTCTGTTCTGGATCCAGCCAAGAAACATAATACAACCAATGATATAAATGGTCCCCACTGGTCCCATGTTGATTTATTGGCTCTTTTATACTCACCTTACTCCAATAGTAAACATATCTAACAGTTTTCTGTTCTGGATCCAGCCAAGAAACATAATACAACCAATGATATAAATGGTCCCCACTGGTCCCATGTTGATTTATTGGCTCTTTTATACTCACCTTACTCCAATAGTAAACATATCTAACAGTTTTCTGTTCTGGATCCAGCCAAGAAACATAATACAACCAATGATATAAATGGTCCCCACTGGTCCCATGTTGATTTATTGGCTCTTTTATACTCACCTTACTCCAATAGTAAACATATCTAACAGTTTTCTGTTCTGGATCCAGCCAAGAAACATAATACAACCAATGATATAAATGGTCCCCACTGGTCCCATGTTGATTTATTGGCTCTTTTATACTCACCTTACTCCAATAGTAAACATATCTAACAGTTTTCTGTTCTGGATCCAGCCAAGAAACATAATACAACCAATGATATAAATGGTCCCTACTGGTCCCATGTTGATTTATTGGCTCTTTTATACTCACCTTACTCCAATAGTAAACATATCTAATAGTTTTCTGTTCTGGATCCAGCCAAGAAACATAATACAACCAATGATATAAATGGTCCCCACTGGTCCCATGTTGATTTATTGGCTCTTTTATACTCACCTTACTCCAATAGTAAACATATCTAACAGTTTTCTGTTCTGGATCCAGCCAAGAAACATAATACAACCAATGATATAAATGGTCCCCACTGGTCCCAAGTTGATTTATTGGCTCTTTTATACTCACCTTACTCCAATAGTAAACATATCTAACAGTTTTCTGTTCTGGATCCAGCCAAGAAACATAATACAACCAATGATATAAATGGTCCCCACTGGTCCCATGTTGATTTATTGGCTCTTTTATACTCACCTTACTCCAATAGTAAACATATCTAACAGTTTTCTGTTCTGGATCCAGCCAAGAAACATAATACAACCAATGATATAAATGGTCCCCACTGGTCCCATGTTGATTTATTGGCTCTTTTATACTCACCTTACTCCAATAGTAAACATATCTAACAGTTTTCTGTTCTGGATCCAGCCAAGAAACATAATACAACCAATGATATAAATGGTCCCTACTGGTCCCATGTTGATTTATTGGCTCTTTTATACTCACCTTACTCCAATAGTAAACATATCTAACAGTTTTCTGTTCTGGATCCAGCCAAGAAACATAATACAACCAATGATATAAATGGTCCCCACTGGTCCCATGTTGATTTATTGGCTCTTTTATACTCACCTTACTCCAATAGTAAACATATCTAACAGTTTTCTGTTCTGGATCCAGCCAAGAAACATAATACAACCAATGATATAAATGGTCCCCACTGGTCCCATGTTGATTTATTGGCTCTTTTATACTCACCTTACTCCAATAGTAAACATATCTAACAGTTTTCTGTTCTGGATCCAGCCAAGAAACATAATACAACCAATGATATAAATGGTCCCTACTGGTCCCATGTTGATTTATTGGCTCTTTTATACTCACCTTACTCCAATAGTAAACATATCTAACAGTTTTCTGTTCTGGATCCAGCCAAGAAACATAATACAACCAATGATATAAATGGTCCCTACTGGTCCCATGTTGATTTATTGGCTCTTTTATACTCACCTTACTCCAATAGTAAACATATCTAACAGTTTTCTGTTCTGGATCCAGCCAAGAAACATAATACAACCAATGATATAAATGGTCCCCACTGGTCCCATGTTGATTTATTGGCTCTTTTATACTCACCTTACTCCAATAGTAAACATATCTAACAGTTTTCTGTTCTGGAACCAGCCAAGAAACATAATACAACCAATGATATAAATGGTCCCTACTGGTCCCATGTTGATTTATTGGCTCTTTTATACTCACCTTACTCCAATAGTAAACATATCTAACAGTTTTCTGTTCTGGATCCAGCCAAGAAACATAATACAACCAATGATATAAATGGTCCCCACTGGTCCCATGTTGATTTATTGGCTCTTTTATACTCACCTTACTCCAATAGTAAACATATCTAACAGTTTTCTGTTCTGGATCCAGCCAAGAAACATAATACAACCAATGATATAAATGGTCCCCACTGGTCCCATGTTGATTTATTGGCTCTTTTATACTCACCTTACTCCAATAGTAAACATATCTAACAGTTTTCTGTTCTGGATCCAGCCAAGAAACATAATACAACCAATGATATAAATGGTCCCCACTGGTCCCATGTTGATTTATTGGCTCTTTTATACTCACCTTACTCCAATAGTAAACATATCTAACAGTTTTCTGTTCTGGATCCAGCCAAGAAACATAATACAACCAATGATATAAATGGTCCCCACTGGTCCCATGTTGATTTATTGGCTCTTTTATACTCACCTTACTCCAATAGTAAACATATCTAACAGTTTTCTGTTCTGAATCCAGCCAAGAAACATAATACAACCAATGATATAAATGGTCCCCACTGGTCCCATGTTGATTTATTGGCTCTTTTATACTCACCTTACTCCAATAGTAAACATATCTAACAGTTTTCTGTTCTGGATCCAGCCAAGAAACATAATACAACCAATGATATAAATGGTCCCCACTGGTCCCATGTTGATTTTTTGGCTCTTTTATACTCACCTTACTCCAATAGTAAACATATCTAACAGTTTTCTGTTCTGAATCCAGCCAAGAAACATAATACAACCAATGATATAAATGGTCCCCACTGGTCCCATGTTGATTTATTGGCTCTTTTACACTCACCTTACTCCAATAGTAAACATATCTAACAGTTTTCTGTTCTGGATCCAGCCAAGAAACATAATACAACCAATGATATAAATGGTCCCTACTGGTCCCAAGTTGATTTATTGGCTCTTTTATACTCACCTTACTCCAATAGTAAACATATCTAACAGTTTTCTGTTCTGGATCCAGCCAAGAAACATAATACAACCAATGATATAAATGGTCCCCACTGGTCCCATGTTGATTTATTGGCTCTTTTACACTCACCTTACTCCAATAGTAAACATATCTAACAGTTTTCTGTTCTGGATCCAGCCAAGAAACATAATACAACCAATGATATAAATGGTCCCTACTGGTCCCAAGTTGATTTATTGGCTCTTTTATACTCACCTTACTCCAATAGTAAACATATCTAACAGTTTTCTGTTCTGGATCCAGCCAAGAAACATAATACAACCAATGATATAAATGGTCCCTACTGGTCCCAAGTTGATTTATTGGCTCTTTTATACTCACCTTACTCCAATAGTAAACATATCTAACAGTTTTCTGTTCTGAATCCAGCCAAGAAACATAATACAACCAATGATATAAATGGTCCCCACTGGTCCCATGTTGATTTATTGGCTCTTTTATACTCACCTTACTCCAATAGTAAACATATCTAACAGTTTTCTGTTCTGAATCCAGCCAAGAAACATAATACAACCAATGATATAAATGGTCCCCACTGGTCCCATGTTGATTTATTGGCTCTTTTATACTCACCTTACTCCAATAGTAAACATATCTAACAGTTTTCTGTTCTGGATCCAGCCAAGAAACATAATACAACCAATGATATAAATGGTCCCTACTGGTCCCATGTTGATTTATTGGCTCTTTTATACTCACCTTACTCCAATAGTAAACATATCTAACAGTTTTCTGTTCTGGATCCAGCCAAGAAACATAATACAACCAATGATACAGAATGAGTAGAAGGAAAGCTGGGTTCCCAGCTGACCCATGCTCTTTTGTAGGGGTGTCTTTGGAGCCTGGTGGTGAAGAAAACACATTTGATATCATCAAAGATAATAATGGCAAGTTGCATTATTATTGTATGCACTGTACATTTGGGTTTTAGTCGGGATCCAAGTAACCCAGGGGTACTCAAGTGTCCTGCTGAGAATTTGCAAGTAGACCTTTCAGTATTATTATTTTTCAAGAAATTTGGAATCATCATTATACCAAAAGTCAAATTTTCAGTCAAATTTCACACAAATTACCTTAGTTTGTACAACTTTTACCTCAAAGTTTGGGTAAATTTCCAAAATTTTGACTGCAGTGAGACAAAATTGGCCTAAAAAAGAGATCATTGATATACCAATAGGCTGAATATGCTGCCCATGTTTGCAGCACATCCAAATATGGTCATTTATACCGAGTACCCCCATGGGCCAGAAACGGCCCATCCACAGGCCCCAACATTGCCATCTCCACCTGGGATTAAGCGGGAGAAATGTATACTGCTCACTATAAAATACCCCCTCCCCTTGTGCGCACACTACTAGATATCCTCAATCTCAGATAGGTCATCAGGGTGTTGTTGTAGTAGTCTATAGCCGACAAGAAACTAGCAAGGACTGGTATCCTGAATGAAGTCAGATACAGAATACGTGGGCCACCTTTCCCTACCAAAAAGACAAAGGCGAGTGCGGGGACATCTGATGTTTTGGAAAATATTGTTCTTGACGCACAAGTCATTTTCATTTCAAGAAAATATTTAAAATATAAATAAATGTTTGGAATGGAATTCCAGACTGTGTAGTTGGCGAGATCACTGTGAACCACTGATTGGCCCATAAGGATTACTAATAATCCTTATGCCTGTTGCCTACATAAGTGCTTGACATGGTCATTCCTATTGGGCTATTGTTCACCAGGCATCCTGGAAATGGTTTGAAAACAAGATTTACACATCTTTCACATAATACATTTCCTGAAACAAGATCTGAAAACTACTTTTACTGACAGTGCATGCATCACCTAGTGGCAAAATTACGACCAATGCAAATTTCAAATTCAAAATGGCGGCTCTGCTACAATCATGATGCAACTGTAAATACATCAGAAACTGTCTTCTTATAGACATTTTAGAGGCTTTAAGTTGTTGATTTTAAACAATGTAGAATTCTTAAATGATAATATAATATATGGTATTTTAACATTATCACATCAGGGATTATTATTTGGATGGTTATGGACTGCCTGGGCATTTTTCTGCCTGTCCAAGTTTGTGATTGCGAATTGGGAGGATGGGTCACTGGCTAAGCCTTTGTGCTGAAGGTATAACTTAGCCCATGGGTACCTATGATAGGTCTGGTACAACATTGGACATTGTTTGCCACCTTAAAGTAGCTTCAGGAAAGCAAGCATGTAAACAAAGAAAAGTTGGTGGAGGTCGCGAGGTTCAAACACTGTACTAGCATTGGCTGACGCACACAACCTCAGATGGCAAAGACATCAAATTTGTGTGTTTTTAAATCTATAAGGGTTTCTATTATACTTATAAGTTTATGTTTCTTGCATCAAGCAAACACATGAAATGAGATATTCCAGTTGAAATCCATACACCCTATGGAAGACATGACCTTAATCTGAATTTGAAATTCACACTCCCTATGTGGGAGATTAAGGTCATGTCTTCAACAGAGGGTGTATGGGTTTCAACAGGAATTGCCCATTTTGGAGCAGACAACACTGAATGGGCAACCCTATTTAAAATTCACACTCCCTGTGTGGAAGCTTAAGGTCATATCTTTCGTAGAGGATGTATGAATTTTAACAGGAGTAGCCCATTTTGGAGCTGACAACACTGAACGGGTAGCTCCATTTGAAATTCACACTCCCTGTGTGGAAGATTAAGGTCATGCCTTCCACAGAGGGTGTATGGATTTGAACAGAAAGTCCATTTTGGAGCAGACAACACTGAATAGTAACTCCATTTGAAATTCACACTCCCTGTGTGGAAGATTAAGGTCATGTCTTCCATAAAGGGTGTATGGATTTCAACAGGAATTGCCCATTTGGAGCAGACAACACTGAATAGGTAACTCCATTTGAAATTCACACTCCCTATGTGGAAGAATAAGGTCATGTCTTCCATAAAGGGTGTATGGATTTCAACAGGAATTGCCCATTTTGGAGCAGACGACACTGAATGGGCAACCTTATTTGAAATTCACACTCCCTATGTGGAAGATTAAGGTCATGTCTTCCATAGGGTATATGGATTTCAATAGGAATAGCCCATTTTGGAGCAGACAACACTGAATGGGTAACTCCATTTGAAATTCACGCTCCCTGTGTGGAAGATTAAGGTCATGTCTTCCATAAAGGGTGTATGGATTTCAACAGGAATAGCCTAATACCTCCTCAGCCTGCATCATCTTGAAGACATCACCAAATTGTGAGTTTTCTCCTGTACCTATCACCACACCCTGCCAAGAAAAAAAAAATGAAGAAAAAACATTAAATGCAAAAGAAATGGATAACATAGCGGGCATAGAGTAATCAATATCACACATACAAATATGTTTCAAAGCTGCTGCACAGCTTTGTTTTGTTGCGCGCATTTGTCTTGGAAAAATTGAACAATCTAACTATTTTTCCTCCCATTTTTTTTCCACTTTTTTACAAAAATATAAAAATATGTCGGTAAAATATGTTTTACAGCATTTGTGGAAGAACTGTGTAATATATTAGTGAAAATATTTCAGTATGTTTACATGATGTATAAGAATGATGGTTGCTTGATTAAAATCTGATTTAAAAATAAAAATATAAACAATCACATGACACATGCATACCCTACTCCAATGCACACCAAAGCATCAGTGTATAAAATTCAGGCAAAAAGCAACTAGTCCGCAGAACAGGCTGCTCCTTAAAATTAATCTGTCTGGCTTGAAAGTAACCCGTCCATACATTTCATGTGTAACTTCGGTTTGATGTATCGGTGCTTGGGCGCTCTCTTAGTGTATATATAGTCATCGGTGAACAAAATTTCCAAGGTGGGCAAACTTGACAAAATAATATACTGGGACATGTGTGTGAGTGAAAATTTGCGATTATAATGCTGAGATGGGTCGAAATAAGGATAATTGTGGCCTATAAAGGTCAATTGGAAGATAAACATCACATATTTTTTTATCCTGGTATTTCGGTCTTCGATACAACACTATTACAATCCTCGAAATAAGTCTTGGAATACTTTTGTGTCAAGAAAGGAAAACTGACACCCCCTCTCCACCATGCAATGTTGGGAAATGCCAATGTCATCAGCAGTTTTCCAAAGTGTTCCAACATTGATTGATGGGGAGAGGGGAAGGGTAAATCATTGTTGTAGATGTCATGCTTGTTCATAAACAAAAAAAAACATCATTTCCATGATCATCGCAATTTCTGCACAGAATTACGACAAGGTGTACTAAGTGTTCCAAGTACTTTTTTCGAAGATTGTAGTTATACATGTAGTGATAACGATTCAAGGTGTCCATTGGACGCGCTGGTTAGGAAAATAGCATGTCTGAAGTAAAAGTAGCCCATCTCAGACATGCGGATAGGCTCGATTTTACACACCACCAAGTACACCCCCACACATTCTTACCTTGCCATGCCCACATCTAACCAGCGTCCCCATGTACGCAATATTTCTAAACGTAGCTCGTTTACGCCCATTGGAAGGGTCTTCTCTTACCTTGCCATGCCCACATCTAACCAGCGTCCCCATGTACGCAATATTTCTAAACGTAGCTCGTTTACGCCCATTGGAAGGGTCTTCTCTTTGGATATTTTTACTGCTTGATTTGGTTTCACCCGTAAAGCTGGACTCATCAATGGCCAAATCTGTGGCCTGAAAAACAACAAGTAATAATAATAATAATAATAATAATAATAATAATAATAATAATAATAATAATAGCAGGATTCATCAATGGCTGAATCAGTGGCCTGAACAACAACAAGAAATGAATATAATAATAGCAGGACTCATCAATGTTCAAATCAGTGGCCTGAAAAACAACAAGTAATGAGAATAATGTTAATAATCCATGCTCCGTGGGTGTCAACTGCAATTGACAAGTTTTTGTTTTTTTAAATTCAAAAATTTCATGACCATATTTGGAATCAGCATGAAAAAAATGCAATAAAATGAGTACAAACAAGCCTAGTATTGGTTCAGTGGTTCTTAAGATAGCTCTTGATATTTTGAGAAAAAATCTCAAGACTTTTTATGTTGATGCTTTGAAATGGAATAGTGTATCTTGAAAATTGCTGAAATCTTTACATCTCTAGCATACTTGCAATTTAGGTTGATTAGGTTAGGGTGATGTTAGGATTTACAACTAAGTTATTGGACTTTTGGACTAATGACCCTTCAAGCGTAACTAGAAATAGCAGGGCCAGTTAGCGCAGCGGTAGTTCCCTCGCTTTGCACCACTGAGGGCCCGCGTTCAAGCCCCAGCGGCCCAAGGACTCATGTGCACTTGGTTTATCCCGATTCCATGCTCGCTCTCGCAGGTTTTCTCCGGGATCTCCGGTTTCCTCCTCTTTTCAAAAATTGGTGATAAGTTGTTTGGTTATCAAAAACTTCCTTCACTCAATGGAATTTGGGGAGCTGCACAGATAAATGGTGGATGTTACAAAGTGCGGATAGGTTTGCGCTTTTCTGGCTGCACAATGCCTAATTGATGCTATCTGATTGTGATGATTCACCGTGGCAGCGAAATTACAGCGCTTTGAACACTCCGTGATCTGTGGTAAGGCGCTATATAAATACTGATAATTTATTTAGCAATTGTAGACACTTACTTCAAATAGCCTCATATCGGCTGGTACTCGATCTCCTACATTCAGGTGCACTGTGTCTCCAGGAACCAGATTTCTTGCTAAGAAATCAAACAGTTTCCCATCACGAACACTGCAAAAACAAAATACAATATTTGATTGTAATTTAATGTAAACACATCAACCCATGTTTAACCAGTCTATTATTCTCAGCATTTGATTTACCTGGTGTAGCGGAGCAAAATGCTTCCCATTTTTGACAACCTGCTACACAATTTCAGCTTGTAGCAATTTTTTACAATGTAAATGTCTGCTAATATCATGTAAAAACATCACCTGATACTGAATTTGATGAAAATTGCTATTACATTTTTCAAAGTAAATCAAACCCTGCTTATTCTCAACATAATAGAGAAAGTAATAGGAGTCTCATTTGCTCTAATGAGGTGATGCGTCATGTTGCAAAGGATTTTGGGAAGGGAACAGATATCTTACCAGTGACAAGTAGGTGGCACAAGTTTACTCAATTTCTCTAATGACTTTTCAGATCTATATTCCTGTAAACAAAAGAAGAAAACAATATCATATTTATGGAATGGTAAGTTGTATAAATTTGTAGCATATCTGACCCCAACATGGCCAGCTGTTTACCAATTGTTAGACTTTTTCAAATCAAAGCTTTCCAAAGATAGCTGCTATTTGTTTATTGAGTGTCATCAATGCTAACACCATAGATTAATAAACACACAAATTGGAATTTTTCATGCCTGTACTCTCTAAGCGTACTCAAATTCAGCTGACATCGGCACAGCGTTCAGACCTGGCAACATCGCTCATTTTACGTGCGAAGTTTCTTTTGTGTATGCTTGCGCTATTTGCGCTATTTTTGAGTTTGCTCACATGGTACCTGACTTGGTGTCGATCCCCATAGGCAACATGCCATGATTCTGCGGTATGGCTAACACAAGCACAACTATTTAGCCTGAACACAAATCTCCATTAAAAGAGCCAAGACCTAACAAATGGGATTAACAATCTCCTTAAATAACAAGAAACAATCCAAATATGTTTAGCTTACCTGTACAAAAGCTACTGTTACTACTATTGTGATTGCCTGTGGATAAAGTGGATAAAATAAATAAATAAATAACAGGTGAAATGTAAACAAACAATAAAAACACACACAGCCATAGTTTTATTTGGGTAAAAGGCATAAATTACCTGATATCACTCTGAAAGAGAAGAACCTGGTATTGGACAAACAAACCACCTTATTTTGAATTAGCTGTAACAATGAGGAATTATCTAATGGCTGTCAGTTATTAGTTACACACTCCACTTCAAAACGAGGAACAATTCAAGACAAGCTCTTGACGTTTCACTTCAAAATTAGTACTAATAGTAACAGGATCTGCTCCATGGAGGATGCACACTGCCTGGTAAATAGAGTAATGGGCCCTAAATTACTTTACAAGATTACGAGTAAAAATCAGTATTTTGAAAAACATTGAGGGCGTCAGTAAATGTTACAATATGGCTTTAACCTTATGGAATTCTAAATTGAACTTACCGCTGTTATACTGATAGCGTCATCAAACTGACCCATGACAATAGACACAACGGCTGAGGCTAATAATAACATGATCAGAGGATCTTTGAACTTACCGCTGTTATACTGATAGCGTCATCAAACTGACCCATGACAATAGAGACACAACGGCTGAGGCTAATAATAACATGATCAGAGTATCTTTGAACTTACCGCTGTTATACTGATAGCGTCATCAAACTGACCCATGACGATAGACACAACGGCTGAGGCTAATAATAACATGATCAGAGGATCTTTGAACTTACCGCTGTTATACTGATAGCGTCATCAAACTGACCCATGACAATAGACACAACGGCTGAGGCTAATAATAACATGATCAGAGGATCTTTGAACTTACCGCTGTTATACTGATAGCGTCATCAAACTGACCCATGACAATAGACACAACGGCTGAGGCTAATAATAACATGATCAGAGGATCTTTGAACTTACCGCTGTTATACTGATAGCGTCATCAAACTGACCCATGACAATAGACACAACGGCTGAGGCTAATAATAACATGATCAGAGGATCTTTGAACTTACCGCTGTTATACTGATAGCGTCATCAAACTGACCCATGACAATAGACACAACGGCTGAGGCTAATAATAACATGATCAGAGTATCTTTGAACTTACCGCTGTTATACTGATAGCGTCATCAAACTGACCCATGACGATAGACACAACGGCTGAGGCTAATAATAACATGATCAGAGGATCTTTGAACTTACCGCTGTTATACTGATAGCGTCATCAAACTGACCCATGACAATAGACACAACGGCTGAAGCTAATAATAACATGATCAGAGGATCTTTGAACTTACCGCTGTTATACTGATAGCATCATCAAACTGACCCATGACAATAGACACAACGGCTGAGGCTAATAATAACATGATCAGAGGATCTTTGAACTTACCGCTGTTATACTGATAGCGTCATCAAACTGACCCATGACAATAGACACAACGGCTGAGGCTAATAATAACATGATCAGAGGATCTTTGAACTTACCGCTGTTATACTGATAGCGTCATCAAACTGACCCATGACGATAGACACAACGGCTGAAGCTAATAATAACATGATCAGAGGATCTTTGAACTTACCGCTGTTATACTGATAGCATCATCAAACTGACCCATGACAATAGACACAACGGCTGAGGCTAATAATAACATGATCAGAGGATCTTTGAACTTACCGCTGTTATACTGATAGCGTCATCAAACTGACCCATGACAATAGACACAACGGCTGAAGCTAATAATAACATGATCAGAGGATCTTTGAACTTACCGCTGTTATACTGATAGCGTCATCAAACTGATCCATGACAATAGACACAACGGCTGAGGCTAATAATAACATGATCAGAGGATCTTTGAACTTACCACTGTTATACTGATAGCGTCATCAAACTGACCCATGACAATAGACACAACGGCTGAGGCTAATAATAACATGATCAGAGGATCTTTGAACTTACCGCTGTTATACTGATAGCGTCATCAAACTGACCCATGACAATAGACACAACGGCTGAGGCTAATAATAACATGATCAGAGGATCTTTGAACTTACCGCTGTTATACTGATAGCGTCATCAAACTGACCCATGACAATATACACAACGGCTGAGGCTAATAATAACATGATCAGAGGATCTTTGAACTTACCGCTGTTATACTGATAGCGTCATCAAACTGACCCATGACAATAGACACAACGGCTGAGGCTAATAATAACATGATCAGAGGATCTTTGAACTTACCGCTGTTATACTGATAGCGTCATCAAACTGACCCATGACAATAGACACAACGGCTGAGGCTAATAATAACATGATCAGAGGATCTTTGAACTTACCGCTGTTATACTGATAGCGTCATCAAACTGACCCATGACAATAGACACAACGGCTGAGGCTAATAATAACATGATCAGAGGATCTTTGAACTTACCGCTGTTATACTGATAGCGTCATCAAACTGACCCATGACAATAGACACAACGGCTGAGGCTAATAATAACATGATCAGAGGATCTTTGAACTGTGGAAACAAACAAACATGGAAAGAGTGAATGTAATGCAATATAAAGGTGACTAAAAAGCCCTGTTCTACGGCATGCAGACCTTTCAAGTAGGGTGGATCAGTTTGGCATTCGTTTAAAATAAAACCATGTGATTTGTGCTTGATAATTATTTTGTATAAGTAGTGATAGGCTGTACAGCCCCCAAAAAAGGGTGATGTTTCAAAAAGCTTAGGGTACCAGCTGAATTGAAGCAGCTAATCCTCCTGAGCATTTTGACACCTTAAAAAAAAAAAATTGGTTGCAAAATGCGACAGTCCGGGCAAAGAAACTACGCTTAAGGGGGATTTCTTGGGACCCCCTATTTTTCACTATTTTGACAATTATGGGCATTTTTTTTTTTTTTTTGTTGGATTCTAATGATTATTTACATGATTTTGGGTCCCCTGGATATATTTATGCAATTTTTACACAAATCGTATGTTTTAATGCAAGTTTAATAGCCAATTTAGGATGTGAGGGCGCTGTTCAGCCTAATAGCTGTTACGTATCCCCCCTACTAAAATTTTATCATTTCTTATTATCAAATCAAAGTTACTAATAAATAACAGCATCTGTCCAAATTTGAACTCTCAAGCTTATTTCACTTGTGCGTGGTACCCATTTGAAAATGTGTAGAGACGCTTCCATTGAATTGCATGTGATACAAAGTTCGTTGACCCTGTATATTGCTATGGGCAGGTTACCCTGTATTAAAAATTAGCGCCACGGCCACACCAAATGTGATAAATGGCTGAAAATTTCAGAATATGGATGATTGATGATTATCTCTAGTATGATTAACTTAAAAATCAAAAATGGTTGCGAAAGGTGTCGGTAAAAGGTAAAGCGCCCTCACAGCCTAATTTTACCCAAAACCGTTAATTTTAAGGACACTGAAAAGTTTCATTTGACACAAAGTGCATAAATGACCATCCTGGACCTAAAACTATGTAAGTAGATACCAAAAATGCATTACATAATCCTTAATGTGATAAAATTCCTTAAAACTAGAAAATAGGGTCAAATCTGCCCCCCCCCCCTTGTGCGGCGTTCTTTGGCCCGCACTGTCTCCATTTTTGGCCGCTTTCAATAAAATTGGTGTCAAATTACTCGGAACAACAGGCTGCATCAAATAAGCTGGTACCCTAAGCTGTTTGCAACTACACCCTTATACAGCCTATCACTAGTATAAGGCATAATGTTAGGTTGCCGGAGACTTCCTTTAAGCTCAGAGCAAAATAAGTTACCAGTGTCTTCACTCAATGAAAGTAAGTTCACTATTCTGAATTATTTGACTTACTTGATCTAAGTACTTCTTCCATAAAGGTTCTTCCTTGGCTATTTCAAATTCATTGTGGCCATGTACTTTAAGTCTTCTCTCTGCTTCTTGCGTTGCCAACCCCTCATGAGGACTGGATTGGAGGCGCTCTATGGCCTCGTCAGATGTCAACGTGGCAGCCTTGAGGGCGGTGAAGAATTGCATTTTGGAAACCTGTAATAAATGAATAGCACAATTACACATAGTTTTGGTAGTTGCTGATTTTCAATAACAGGAAAAACAACATCATTGATTATTTTAGCAAAATAACATTTTAGCAAAATGACATTTTTGCAAAGGTGACACGTGCGAGCGTGAAACTCAACACCAACTTTCATTAATTAGCCTAAATAATACAGGCAATATGTGACAGGAAATTCAAAGGCAACTTTCATATTTAAAGGCAATGCGTCCTGCAGAAAGACCATTTAAGCTATCAGTCCTGTGTACACAGAGAGACATGTACACATCACATAGGGACAACTTTTATGGAGCATTCATTATTCACACCAAGGGCAATGGGGGGTTTTAGGAGGAATCCAAACATTTTTTGTGAGCAACAAGGGGGAATCCAAAATATTTTGAATGGAGAACTTTCATAAAATAAGGGGGAATGCGAAATTTTTGAACACAAGCCATGGAGGGACACAAAAAAATTTGAAATCCCCATCCCCCTGGCATAAATAGTGACAGTCCCTTACCTGTGTTTCTCCGTTGTCAGATGACTGGATCTCTGATTTTTCCACAGTGTGTGACTGGCAAAGATGTAGGTCCACAGTATGACAGCGTTCAAGATTTGACTTACGTTTGGCAGACACACGTGTGAAAAAAGTATTTAGGGGTGAAAAGAACCAAAATTCTTGAATGTTTATATCAGGCATGAGACTGCACTTTCCTAAAAAAAACTGAAAAAACTGAAAATGCTTGGCGTGAAATTGGGCAAAAAGTACCAAAAACAGGCTGAAATTAAATAAAGTTGCGGAAATTTTGACTATAAAAAAAACTGAATTCAGTTTTTAAACTGAAAATTCTCATGCCTGTTATATGTTTCCAAGGGTAAAATGTCATCTAGTTTCAGATTTTGGCACTTAAAACTCCCTATTTTTTATAGATTTTGAGAAAAAAATCATTTTTTGGTAGCCCTGAGTATCCCCATTTTGAAGGACTTTTTTTTTTGCTCCAATTTTTGCTCCAATTTGGGGACTTGAAGCAGAAATATGCCTGTACAGTGCTATGGGGAAAATTTTCAAGTTGATAATTATGCATTTTTATGTCAGATTCAGTTTCTACACAAAATTTCACCCTAGAAAATGTTCCTTTTTAAGTAGGATATCTTTCAATTTAAGTTTCCACCATTCTGGCCACCAAACGTAAGTCAAAGCTTGAATGCTATCCTATGAGTGTCATCTACAGTAACCATCCCCCTGGCATAAATAGTGACCGGTCCCTTACCTGTGTTTCTCTGTTGTCAGATGACTGGTTCTCTGATTTATCCACACTGTGACTGGCAGAGATGTAGGTCCACAGTATGAGAGTTATCTACATGTACACTAACCATCCCCCTGGCATAAATAGTGACCGGTCCCTTACCTGTGTTTCTCCGTTGTCAGATGACTGGTTCTCTGATTTATCCACGGTGTGTGACTGGCGGAGATGTAGGTCCACAGTATGAGTGTTATCTACAGTAACCACCCCTGGCATAAATAGTGACCGGTCCCTTACCTGTGTTTCTCCGTTGTCAGATGACTGGTTCTCCAATTTATCCACGGTGTGTGACTGGCGGAGATGTAGGTCCACAGTATGAGTGTTATCTACAGTAACCACCCCCTGGCATAAATAGTGACCGGTCCCTTACCTGTGTTTCTCCGTTGTCAGATGACTGGTTCTCTGATTTATCCACGGTGTGTGACTGGCGGAGATGTAGGTCCACAGTATGAGAGTTATCTACAGTAACCACCCCCTGGCATAAATAGTGACCGGTCCCTTACCTGTGTTTCTCCGTTGTCAGATGACTGGTTCTCTGATTTATCCACGGTGTGTGACTGGCGGAGATGTATATAGGTCCACAGTATGAGAGTTATCTACAGTAACCACCCCCCTGGCATAAATAGTGACCGGTCCCTTACCTGTGTTTCTCCGTTGTCAGATGACTGGTTCTCCAATTTATCCACGGTGTGTGACTGGCGGAGATGTATATAGGTCCACAGTATGAGAGTTATCTACAGTAACCACCCCCTGGCATAAATAGTGACCGGTCCCTTACCTGTGTTTCTCCGTTGTCAGATGACTGGTTCTCTGATTTATCCACGGTGTGTGACTGGCGGAGATGTAGGTCCACAGTATGAGTGTTATCTACAGTAACCACCCCCTGGCATAAATAGTGACCGGTCCCTTACCTGTGTTTCTCCGTTGTCAGATGACTGGTTCTCCGATTTATCCACGGTGTGTGACTGGCGGAGATGTATATAGGTCCACAGTATGAGAGTTATCTACAGTAACCATCCCCTTGGCATAAATAGTGACCGGTCCCTTACCTGTGTTTCTCCGTTGTCAGATGACTGGTTCTCTGATTTATCCACGGTGTGTGACTGGCGGAGATGTAGGTCCACAGTATGAGAGTTATCTACACTAACCATGACGACCAGGCTGGTACGTAATACATCCCTGCAATTTGAACAAAAGACAATTAAACAAAACTTAGCTTTCAAACAAAGCACCTTCCACAGGTACATGTATTTTGCAATGGGCTATAGACCTTTTCAAATCAAAGTTTTCTGAAGTTTGTTATGGATGGCCCTGTTTACAATTCCGGGTCATCGATGCTAACGCAAATGCAACTATTACGTCTGAACACAAATCTGCATGAAAGACAAGGTCAAGCGTTGGATATGGCTTGCGCAAGAGATTGATATAAATTTATATTGGGAAGACCACATGAAGACCAAATCAAATGTGCCGCAGACAACAAACATTTTGCATTTTTCTTTCTTTTACTGTCACATTGTGAAGTGCCAAATAGTGGAAGCGTTAGTTCAATACCATTAGAAAATATTTCTCTGTGATGACTCATGTTGATTTTGGCATTAATTCCAACCACTCCGATCCACTGATTGTGACCATATTGTCACAGAGGTATAAGTGCGTTAGTGTTATAGACCTGACGAGGAAGTCCTCTTTTGGTCTATACGCTAGCGCGCTTGCCTCTTAATCCCAGGGTCGTGGGTTCTAGTCCCGGCAGGACCGGAACTGGCTCGAGGAGGCGCAGGATATATCCGTGAGGGGTTCGTTACAATATGGTCGGATTCATGAATATTTAATGAGCAGCTTGATACTGAGGTCATTACGCAAGCGTGCTATGAATCTGAGGTGACCAGGAGCTACCATTTTGGTCAACTGAACTCAACTCGTGCATTCTACTCGCTAGATACACCGATTTAGAAATTTCCTTTTGATTGACAATGACATAAATCGTACAAAATTTTCAATATAACCGATTAACAGGTAATAGTAGGATTTCAATTTTTTATTAATGAAGTTACATAGTTTTGAGGAATGACAAATTGAAAAGTTGTTTTTGGAAACTTAGAATTAGATGTTTGTTTCAACTGATGATGTAGGATCGCAAGGTGAGTGAATTCATGAAGAGATTTCCTTGTTTGAGTGATAGTGGGATACAGGATGTGGGCTAAAATAGTACTTTGACTTGCTCTTGAAGTCTGAATTCATGGGGTCTCGTTATGCAAATTCTTTCTTCCCCGCACAATCAAAGCATGGAACAGACTACCGACCGACTTAGTTTTATCACCAAAGCCTGACGCCTCTAAAGCTGCCCCTCAAGAAGCTACATGACACCAACGGACAACCTTAGACCCCACTCTCCTCACCTCCAGTCAAAGCACCTTTATGGCGTTCTCTCAGGAGGATATCAACCAAGTACCAATTATCGAAAATTGTTTGATATAAAACGTCAACAAACGTAATTTTTCTGAAGAGTAGACGCAAATAGTTCACAATCATGACCACTCGGCGTGAATTGAAAGACCATGTCACTCGCCACAAAATAATGTCAAAGGTCATAAAACACCAATTTGGTGTCTTTCCGCTCCTCGAAATATGATGCTAAAAGGCCTATGACTGGCCGCAGTCATAGACTTTAAGCATCATATTTCGAGGCGCGGAAAGACACCAAATTGGTGGCGTATGACCTTTGACGTTCTTTTGTGGCGAGTGACATGGTCTTTAAATTCACGCCGAGTGTCCTTGACAGGCTTGATTATGCTTCAGTGGTCATGAAAGAATTCAAAAGATATTAACCTCTGAGGCTCTGCCCCAATAATCCCAAGCTATTGTCTGAAAGGCGATCTTTTCCTTTAGACCACCCTCGCTATATAGGGACTAAATTATTACTTTTGCATCAAGGTTTACTTTTGCATCAAGGTTAAACAGTTGCCAAACACTTTGAAGTCAAGGTTTAATGTATTGGAAGGAGGGCAGGGCTTCGATAAATGAGGGAAATTATGGGGTAAAAACAAGGTTAAAACAACTTTTTGAAAGAAGTTTTTGTCTCAAAGAACAATTGAAAAATGATCGGAAAAGCAAAAAACATACCTTCATACAATCAGCATCACTTACGTCAAGATGATCAGATGAGTGAAAAGTGCCAAAGAATGTGTGAAATGAGGGATTGTTTAAAAGAAAAATACATCGTGTTTTTAAAGAAATTCGCCATCTTGAATAAATACAAAATTGCGTCATACAGTAAAATACTGTCAAACACGCTTAAAAAATGCTTGATACGCGAGCGTAAATCACCGTCAAAACGAGCGTACATCAAGCGCTCGTGCTACGCGAAAGCTTTGGAGTTTGTATCACCGGTTTAGTATTCAGCTCTTTTACGTCAAAAATTGCGATAAAAACATGGATTTTGGAACAAAATAAAGCTTGTTCGACAAAATAAAAGGTATGTTTGTATAGCTAAGAACATGTCTAACCTTGTTGTGAAAGTTTTATTTGGTAAAATCGTAATTTTAACCTTATATAACTCGGGTGGTCTAAAAGAAAAGATCGCCATCTGAAAGACTGAAACTGCACCTCGGAAGATGTATGGTAAGAACTCAGTCCTCAAATGATAGTCATGTAACGACCAAAAGATAAATTACTGACTATCATTGAGGATATGCCTGGTCGAGCACCCTCACAGACCCGAACGTAGTGAGGGTGCTTGGTATATCAGCCATGTTTCAAATACATGGATGGCCAGCATAATGCCAATGGCCCGCAAATTTAAGCTTTATGAGAAGCCTGTTTTAGTTGCAAAATGAGAACACAGAGTGGCTTATCTTTAACCCACATTCTCAATCTCTCATGCCAGAGGTTTAAATAAAACGATCCCTAACTAATTATCCAAAGATAGTAAATGTAATTTCTTGAAACGTGCCGGCGAAACGATTAGTTACAAGTAACAATCCTTGTTCCGACACCGATACCGTTCATTCGGCTTCATTTGGCAAACCATGTGATCACTCAGGTGAACTAGGATTGGACAATCGATTGTGTGAAATTTTATCCAGGTTACCGGGCGATGCTTAATGGCGATACTCGTGTCTTGGAAATATTTTTCAACCATGTTGCAAAATGATCGGAAATACACCATCAAGGCGACTCGATCGGTAACGGGTAAGCATCATTTAAACTAAGCAATATTTAGTATTTCTTCATACTCGGCAGTGGGCAGGGGTGGAATTTCGCGGGAGTCTGACTTAAAACTCAAAGCCTGCAAAATAAAGGAAAAGTCGCCAAAGATGCAATGACATATGGAAGTGAGAGTAGGGCCTATGATGACACATATATATTAAAAACTTAACTTTGTTAGTTTATTTGTTAGTTTGTTTGTTTGTTTGAATGCATTTTACGTGGGCCTACATATAATACCTTTTGGACTCCCGCAAGATTGTACAACGAGAATCCATTTACGGGAATCCATGGACTCTCGCAAAACTCTCTTGCGAGAATCCACTTGGACTCCTGTGGCACTTTACGAAATTCCACCCCTGAGTGGGGTTTGACTCCCACCCTTTTTATTTTACCCCCACCCTTTTTATAGAGGCACCCTTTATACTGAAAATTCCTGACCCCCACGCTTTTCACTGAGGCTCCCTTTATACTGAAAATTCTTGACCCCACCACTTTTTGCTTTTTCCGCTATTTGTAAACATTGACGAAGTCACACGTACGCAAGTTGGTTAAATCAAGTACTCCGAATTCTGCACCTATTTCACACATGCGAGTCCGATGTTTTTCTCGGAACTATGATTATTTTATCATTCAATAAAAATATACTGTAAGTTGGAAGAAGCCCCACGCTTTTTATTTTAATCCCACGCTTTATATCATTCCACGCTTTTTACCCAAAAAGTTTAAACCCCCACGCTTTCACCAATTTTCAGAACTTCGAACTGGCACGCATTAAAAAGCGTGGACTAGCTGCAGAGTGTGTTCTTCTTTTGATTTTTCCGATAAAATTGTAGTTTACAGTTTTGATTAGTTTGATGAGAGTGGATTTAAACACCAGTCCACTAGTAGACGTTGTAATTGACAGTTTGACAGTTCCGCCGGAGGATAATGTGAATCCATAAGATGTGGCGATCAATTTCACGATTAAAATCTTTTGGGGCGATTTCCATTTCTTGCTATCAATCATTTAAAGCCTGAAAGCATCAATAAAGATAGGCTATCAGTCACTTGTGCAGATATATGTTAACATTGGATTCCATTTCTTGTTTATTTTTCACTGATAGAAACGCCTGTTCTGTTGTATCTTGTAGAGTTCCGCAGTCTTACTGAGTCTAGACTGGCCGTAAAGCTTACGTGTGTGAAAATCATGACTCATGAGACATGATCCACAAATCACTGTCACCAACGTCAAACTCACCTGGTGTGTACTGAAAGTTATACTATTAATTAACTTAATTCTCGTCCAAAATATATTATCTACAAATAGTCCACAACACGCCCAAATTCATGTCTTCAACTTCATTTTCGTCGGAAAAATCTTCATCGGTTTCATCAATCATACAGTACTTTATATTCTATAATGTTATTGAAATTTTGAATATTAATTAGCTGACGTCATAGTAGTAAAACTTCGGGGGGGGGGGGGTTGGCAGGTCAAGAAGGGGAAGCATTTTTTGGCAGGTCGAAAGGTAGTCCGAGGTGCTCTGACGATAACACTCCGATCGCCAGGCAATCTACGAAGACTAACGAAGTAGGCCAGTGGGACAACGAAACGTGAACGACGGAGCTAGTCGAAAGGAACTTCGGGACAAGCGATTGGTCAAAAGGGGGAAGCAGGTGATTAGGGTACCGAAGGCGAATTTAGGGAGGTTATTTTTTTCGGAAGGGGGTCATAAATATATCCGTGACTGGAGTCAATTTTTATGACCCCCCCTGCTCTCACAGACGAAAAAACTTTACCCCCTTCCATCCACACAGACTCAAGACAAATTATTCATTGTTTGAACTATAGCCTACTAGGCATGTAGCACACACAATGATTTAGGGCCTATACATGAATAAGATTGCGGACACACTTTGATTGAAAGTTAAAGAATGCGTACATAACGTGCGAATATTTTGAGTCACCAGCCCTTAATAAGTTCATATAACCCCTGTTTTTGTGTAAAAAATTATAACCCCCTTATTTTTGGTAAAAAATTTTTATGACCCCCATCCCTGAATATTCATGACCCCCCCCCCCTCCCATTCTGAAGAAAATGACAACTAGCTTTGTGTGCATAACTGCATATGTGTGATTTTTTTGGCACTTCAAATCAAATGGGGGGGGAAGGATTTTGTTTTGTGGACCAATCATGAGAATAATATTCACCACCGGGCGCGGGAGGGGGTACACATAATTGATACTGGAATCTATTGTCAAGTTCGTTAGTTCTAAATTTCTTTCTTTCTAAATTTCATTCTTTCTACATTTCTTTCTTTCTTAATTTCTTTCCTTTTTTAATTTCTTTCTTTCTATTAATTTGTTTTCTTTCTAAATTTCTTTCTTTCTCAATTTCTTTCTTTCTTTGCTTCTTTCTTACTCTCAATTTCTTTCTTTCTAAATTTCTTTCTAAATTTCATTCTTTCTAAATTTCTTTATAAATTTATTTCGAAATATGATTTCTTTCTTCTAAATTTCTTTATAAATTTTTTCACAAATTAAAACCTATTAAAGGGGCATTTCGTGATCCACAGCCTCATCCCCCACTTTTCTCAAAAAAAGTTGAGATTTTTATATCACTGGAAACCTCTGGCTACATAATGTTTATGTACAAAATATTTCTTGCAGATTAATTCGTTTTGCAAAGATATCGTAAAATTTGAATTTCGTTCTGGTGCACCAGAAAGAAATTACAACGCATTGTGTATGGAGCAGTGTAATACACCGTATAATCATGCATAACTCGCAAACGCAAAGACGGAATCAACTGAAATTTTGGGAATACGCTTTTTTCGTGGTTTATCTACTGAAAAATTTCATAAAAAGAGGATGCTAGGATCACGAAATACTCCTTTAAAAAAAAAAAACGAATTCTCATTCTGTATCTTATGCATATTCAGCATGTCAACTTCAGCTCTAGAATATAAGTGAGTAAAACAAAAGCAAATGAGGGCGCTATTTTGCAGAAGGAGAGAAGCAGTCGGTACAGCTCACGGCTAAAATAGAAAGTAAAGGGAAGAAAGAAAAATAACGGCCACTTCTGTGGCATAGTGTTTTATATTTTATGGTAGCCTTCGTTGCTGCCAGTACTTGGTTGTTGGAAGAAGAAAAGGCCTAATACGATTTCGGGCAAATATAAATTTGGTTACCGGGTATTCTTTGCCCACGTGAACAAGCCTGGTTGCCAAGTTTGCCGTCATCTTAGGCAGGCAAGGGTCTAAGATGACGGCAAACTTTAGGTTAGTCAAGCCGGCTTGACTAGCTTTAGGAAAATTAATTAATTAATTAATTAATTAATTAATTAATTAATTAATTAATTAATTAATTAATTAATTAATTAATTAATTAATTAATTAATTAATTAATTAATTCGTTAATTAATTAATTAATTCGTTAATTAATTAATTTAATTGATTAATAAAAAAGGGGAAAAAAGACTAAATGATTCAAAAAAGAAGAAAGAAGATCCAAATCTTTAACAAACGCAATTTACAGTTTTAAAAGTTGCATTGATAACTTTTTATCAAAAAGAATGTCCTTGAATAGGGGCATATACTAAAAAAATAAATTTAAAAAAAATCCCTACCTACCCTTTTTTTTTTTTTTTCATGTTACGCCAATCAAACATTTTTAAGGCCTCGTGCACGATGCAGCGCCATCCTATTCTGCCCGCCACATCTCGATAAGGCTAATGACTGCCATAAGGCTAATTACTGCCATAAGTACTATTGGAAAATAATTCATCCAAAGCTAACGCTAAACACGACGCCTCCGCCTAATGAATAAATACTGGTCAAATTTCTGCTGTTATCATGATAACCTGGTATAGGATTTGCAAGCGATATATAACGAAAAACTAGAATAAATCACAGTTAGATAATATTCCGGAATGGAAAATAATAAATATCCAAAGCTAGCTAACACTAAATAGTCGGAATGAAAAATTTGAGAAAGTGCTACAACGATGTAGCAAGCCTGTTATGGTATGTTTAAGCCCGGGCATGTTACCCAATTATTCACTTGGATTTGATAACAAGAAATACATAAATGACACATCAGACATTTTTACCCTTAGTCAACGCTTGACATTTGACCTTTTTGTACATTACTAATATTTTCAACACAATTTGATGAAGTTTGGAATTTGATCCCAAGTAAACTTTACATTAAAAGGACCTTTTCCCCACCCATGGGACAATATTTTGTTTTGGAAACAACAAAATTTGTGTAGGCTCCCTACACATGGGCTCCCTACTAGAGATTTTAAGGATTACAAAGAAATAGGTATATAGAAAAATAGACCTACATCTTTCAGGTACATCGGAAGCCACCCTTTCAACTAAACTAGGGAGAGCGGGGAGTGTTCGCCCTAGGGGCAGGTTCGCCCACCCATTGTTTCAGTAGCGTAGCCAGCGGGGGGGGCAGGGGGGGCAGAGTGCCCCCTGACAAAAAAAAAAAAAATGAAAGAAACAGTGCCCAAAAAAAAAAAAAAATGAAAGAGAAAATCATGGGCAAAGGAAAAGAAAAAGGGCAAGGAGCCCCTTTTCTAGCAAAATTCAGGGCCAAAATAGTGTAAAATACAAAATTTGTCCGCGCTACGCGCGCACATTGTAACAATAAAGCCCTTTTTAGCCGGATAATGGGCGAAAATAGTGTAAAATACCATTTTTTTCGCGGTACGCGCGCACATCATCCCAATAAGGCCCTTTTCGGGAAGCGCGAAGACATACAGTCTCTATGTATTGTATGGTGCAACTGCAATTTTTTTCGTCAGTGCCCCCAAAATTGTATTTTGCCCCCCCCCCCCTGACCGGAAAGCTGGCTACGCCCCTGCATTGTTTCTCAGCACTACGGCTATCGGGGAACTTGGTGATGGCAAAATTAGGTGACATAGGTCATTATAAACTTCTCATATTAGCTACGCGTCATATAGGGACGTGTTCATCGAACTAGTGCAGCCAAAACAAAAAAAATTACATCAAAACGTAATTTTTTCTTGCATTAATAATGTTGTATTATCATTGATACATAAATACAGATGGTTTTAATGGAAATCTGTACATATCAATCAATCAATCAATTTATTGGAATCACTTTTGTAACAGTGGCACATGCACTCATGTGCAGTGCATCCAACATAAAAATACAATTACATAGAACATCAATAAAAACAAAAAGAAACATACTTATGCTTATATACAAATGTCTTACGTAAAAAGGATAATAGTATTATCCTTTTTACGTAAGACATTTGTATATAAGCATAATAAGTATGTTTCTTTTTTCATTTTTATATGATGCACTCCATATTTTGTACATGTATAATAATTATGTTGTAAAGTGCAATTGAGGGATGCATGCGGGAAGTGCGTATACAAACGTAGAATATTTGTGGGGTGGGCGTGTTAAGTGTACTAGATGTACTAGTGTTAAATTTAGCTTGTAAATTTTGTTTAAGCGTATTATTAATACGCTTAAACAAAATTTACAAGCTAAATTTAACACTAGTACATCTAGTACACTTAACACGCCCACCCCACAAATATTCTACGTTTGTATACGCACCCCCCCGCATGCATCCCTCAATTCTCACTTTACAACATAATTATATACATGTGCACAAAATATGGAGTGCATAATAAGTTAATATACAAATTTTACACAAATATAATATATACAATTGAATAGCAAGATGGTTACATTTGAAGATTCTTAAGTGTGCTGTTTCTTTTGGCCCATGCTTTTTTTTTTTAACTCTTGCTATACGTCTCAAAAATTTGACCTACTGCATTATCATATTGATAGATATCACTTAAAGCAAAATATAATTTAGTAAGATTTCCATTTGAAATGAAGCATTCCCATGCAGATTGGCAATTAATATCAATTAAAGATCTCTCTAGTTTATAAAATTCATCAATACGAATATCATTATATGCATTACATGTAAACAGAAAGTGAATAATATCCTCTTCAAAACCAGAGTTACATAAGCGGCAGGCACCATCATTTGTCTTGGCCCATGAGCGCGTGTTATTATCGATTTGAAGGGTGTTGGTTCGAGCTTTAAACTTGAGCTTGGCACCCTGGAAGTCGGTTTTTCCAGTAAGATATGGCTCAAGATATTTTTCTTGCTTAAGCAATGAATAGTTTTGAAGAGATGATTTATTTTTCACAGAATTAACCCAGTCATTATATTCAATATCCTTATTTATTGATTTGAAAGTCTGAAGCCAATTATGATTACTTTCGGAACTAAAGTTGTTAAATAAGTGATCTAGGCCGCATTTTGTAAGTCTGTCTTCAATACACGACAACCATTTCCACCGTAAATTATGATTATTCTGATATACATTAAACATAACGTTAAAGAAAAGTTTTGGCCAACGATTTGGGTTCATGTTAATGAGTCTGTGAAAATACCCAACACGTTGAACATCTTGAATGGATGAAAGTGCATCCCAGCCTAAATCACCATATATGGATCCTTTTGCTGTATTGATGGGGATTTTGAGAATGTATCTCGCCATTTGGTATTGAAGATTTTCTAATTTATTAACATCAGTTTGACCTCCACAAATCCAAGTAGAACATGCATAATTAATTGTAGGGAGACCAATTGTGTGCCAAAGAAGGTCTCCGTAGTATACCCGATTAAAGTCATCTTGACTATCAATAATAGATTTAATATAGGCTATAATTCTATGACCTTTACGAATAACTTCTTTTATATGAAGGTGATCAGATAGGTTGTAAATATGGGTGCCAAGATATTTGTACCTGTTTGTTTCTTTAATACAACCGTTACCAAGATTCCAAACATTTTTAGGATTAGCACGTTTACCTATTTTGAGTACATTTGATTTATCGAGATTAAAAGATAAACGCCACATGCTAGCAAATGATGAGGCAGTGTCAAGCATCTTCTGTAGGTCGTGAGCATTTTCCGCAATCAATACCACATCATCTGCCCACAGGAGGCAGTTAATTTTAATGTTACATATATCAACACCAAAGTTGGACTTTTTAGCATCTTTGATAGATTATTTATGAAAATATTAAATAAAATTGGGGAGAGAACACATCCCTGTTTTAGGCCGTCATCTACAGCAAAAAAGTTAGTTTCAATATCACCAAATTTTACTAAACACTTAACATTATTATACAAATTCTTTAAGATACGCCATATTTTACCTCTTATACCAGAGTTCCATGCAGCTACAAGAAGCCCATCTCTCCAAACAGTGTCAAATGCCTTCTTGAAGTCAAGAAAGGCAAAGAAAGTCTTTTTACCTTCAGACAATCTTGTGGCTGCAATACTTTTTAAAGTATATGATCTTGACATTGATGATCTTTTCTAAATCCACCTAAAGAAGATTAGTTTTTTCTGCAAATTCTGATATGACATTGGCGAAAATTCGGTTATATATCTTAGCAACGCAAGAGTTTAAAGTAATTCCTCTATAATTATTTAAATCATCTTTACGGCCTTTTTTATGAATGGGAATAATAATTCCCATGTTCCATTCGTCTGGAGCATGTTCATAATACAATAACTTATTAAATAAAGCATGCATATAATTAATCAATATATCACCGCCATTTTTTAACATTTCATTTGTGATGTTATCTAAGCCTGGTGCTTTGCCATTTTTACATTTTGAAAGGGCCTCTTTTATATTATCAACAGTTATATCAATATCAGAGAGACATTCTCCTTCATTAGCATTAGGTGTGTTACTCAACATGTTTAGCGCACGGATAGTATACTCAGATATTTCCGGGTTGGAGTTAACTTTACCTTCTAAATTGAGATACATTTTACCAAGGCTATTAAAATGCTGCATGATAGTTTGGTTCATAATAGTACGGTCATGAATAATTGTACTGCTATCAGGAGCTTTTAGGTGGTGAATATTATTCTTAGTATTATTGTTACCGCGTAAAATTTTCCAGAAATCTTTACAGGAAGGACCGCCTTTCTTTTGTACTTCCACACTTTTAGTTAGACGCTTATCCATGATCTTTTGACGAATAATAGATTTGGCAGTTTTACGTTTATTTTGATAATCACGCCAAAGTAAACTCGTTCTCAGCATCATTGTGATTGTTTTTAGATGAGTTTCTATGTTTTCTACAAGCATCTTTGCGCTCTTTTATGGCCTTTTCTATATCATCATCAAACCAAAATTTTTGGTTATGATTAATTGATTTAGTACCAAAGGCATTATTTGCGGCATTTAGTAGACAGGTTTTCCATGAATTCCAAGTAGTATTAACATCTTGATAATTTGAATTATCAAAACGTTTTAGCTGTGAGAGACCCATTACAAACTGCGACTTATAACTTCTTTCCAACACTGCTTATAGGGATCACAAGGTCAAATTTCACGCAATCTCTGTGTGTAGTTCAATGCAGTCTCAGATTACCATCTTTCCGGCTCACTGCACGGACTGTGTACAGAATGCGGCAAAGACCAGTATACCTAGTTCAAGCAGAGGTGATTTGGGGTTTTTCGCTCGTACCAATTTTTTTCAGATTTTTCGCTGTACGCGATCCGGCGAGTGAGATACTTGACAAATCAGATTCTTTCTTAGATGATAAGCTTGGAAACATCCCAAGCTTCAATTGGATACCTCGACCAGGTATACAATGGTTCCATGTCATTATAACGCTTTGAGATCAATGGTCAAAATACGTAGAAAATCATAGAAAAGTTGAAAAACGTGGATTTCAGGCAGAAAACGAAACATTTTTAATACAAAGGTGGAGGTGAATAAAAATTATTGGCGAGTAAACAATATCATCTACATTATTTTCGATGCGATCATAAATTGCAGGACATTCTCATGTTTGTTTTGGTATATCGACTGTGATAGGCCTATATGACTAATAATTTCAAAGTTGTGATTTTCGTAATACAAATGTTTTGAGAAAATGTTTGATTTTTGTTGATGTCAGTGGACGGTACGCGCGGTTGTTAATGGAATGAAATAAGAAAATGAGTAATGATGCTTAGGGTACCCTAACGTTTTGATATGTTGGGAACATGTGGGATTTGTCAAAGATTTAATGCAGTTATAAACTCATTGTTCGATTTGTATTTTGCATACCCTGAAGAAAATACAAAAATGTGCACAAGGGGCATGTTCGCCCTTTTGAGTATGGGGCATGTTCGCCCTACATCTTCCCCGGGCGGACTTACCCCAAACTGGAGGGCGGACATGCCCCATCAGCGTATTATGCAAAATATTTATAATTATACCATTAAACAAGGTCAAACTACTGAAAAGCATGTTTTTTAAAATTATGTGGTATGAGTATTACTCATACCACCGTTTATGTCCTAATCCATAATCTCCCCGAAGTTGTAAACATGATACGTTTAAGTTCACTTTGGACCCCTACATTTTACCCTGACCCGACCCCTACAACAAATTTAGTGAGCTTTAGTGACTCCCCTGAAGAAAATGAATGCCCTGTATACTCTTGCTAAATGTTTGCATTTAATATGTTATTGTTATGCAATTAAACCTTTTTTGTGATTAGGGTGAACTTACCCCACCATATGGGCGAACCTGCCCCAATATGGGGCAAGTTATCAGAAGGACATTCTTCGTATTCAGAGTGCAATTCGATCGGGAATTCGATATGTCTGATGTGCTCTAATCACTAGTGGCGTACCGTGGCCGCCCCAACCCCGGGGGGCTGAAGAAGAAACAATTTTGCCGCCCCTTCCTTAACAGCCCGAAACGGTTGACCCAATTTTTTCACGGTCGTTGGAAAAAGTGAAGAGCAAAAAAACAAAAACAAAAAAAAACAAAAACAAAAAAAAACCTTTTTCAAAATTTTTCATGCTTTTTCAATTTTTGGCGCCCTTTTTCTTTGCTAATTCGTTTTGCCGCCCCCTTCGTTTTGGCCGCCCCTGTTTTTGCCGCCCCTTCTTCTTCCGCCGCCCCTTCATTTTTGCCGCCCCCTACTTTGACCCCGGGGGGCTGGCGCCCCCAAAGCCCCCCCCCAAAATACGCGCATGCTAATGTCCCACAATAAATACTGTCCAAACGTTCATACCCCTTTTTCATTTCAGAAATACCCAATGACAATTTTAGCTACTTACCCTTAACATTTTAAAGGGATTTTACATGCCGGTACACAATTTTAATACTTTCGCACGGTTGGAATCACTGAATGGGGCTTACATTTTGTGCAGGAGCCTGATTTTGTGGTTAACTTTTTTGTTGTAGCGCCCTCATACATTTGTTTACTGTTGCTCACAACAACATTATCTTCCGCAAACCATGTACAACAGGTGTATTGGTGTTGTACCACATCCGTCATTCATCAATCAATTATAAAATTACGTTTGTATCGACGAAATGGCGTTGGTTAACGTCGATGATGCGGGCGATTCTGCTGGTTGGAGTAGAAGGAATCGGCAGAAAACGAAACATAAAAGTCAGTATTATTTTATTTTTGTGAAATAGGCACCTGCACTTGCCACAACAAGTAAATCAAGTATAAACGTCATGATCAGAGACTGCTGATGGTGATGTAAGCTTAAAGCTTAAAGCTTAAGTTATAGGTTTTTTGACCACCATCAAGTATGTTTATCATAAATAATAATAGTCTTTATATTACAGATATTAGTATTAGATTTATGGCAAGTTACATGACCTGCCATGTGGTGTAGACTGTGCAGTTGGTAGGCTATAGCCCCGGCTATAGCCTACCATTAACCAATCAAAACAAGTCAAATTAAATTTTGTTAAATTATTATTTACCCAAAAATGCTGAAATACTAAACATGCTAAAGTAAAGGCCCATCCAGTTGACCAGGCAAACTTTCAAGTGCAACCCAATTAAGTAGGCTTAAAATATAATCAAGTCAATGTTCACCTTAATATAATACGGTACCAACAAACTTCACACAGCTCCTTAGTACGAGGAAAATGTCATACCGATAAATAACACATCTGTTTTGCCCGTTTTTTGTAAGTTTGCCTTGCGAACTAACAGCTCCTAAGGGAACAACCCAAAAGTTCGATGAAGCCCTATAAACGAAAGTCCTTTCGTTAGGGGGGGGGGGGTCAAGTCCGATTACGTTTGTAAAGAAGTAGTTTTAAAAAAGTTGATATTTTTTTAAGGATTTAATATATAATTGTTAAATTTTAGTATTTTCTGAAAGCAGCTGTACCGCACTTTGATTCTTTTTTATTTGAAAATCAAGCAAGTCCTAATTTTTTATGAAGAAAAATATTCAAAATAAAATATTAGAATTATTGTTTCTTAAACGTGATCAATATCCTAGCAATGTCGCACTCCTCCACAACCCCATCGACCGTAGCGATGGCCATATGCCCAATGAATATGGGTTGGAATTTTTGATATTTGACACTTACGTTAGAGGAGAGGGGTTAGCCTTCTAACGAAAGGACTTTCATTTATAGGGCTTCATCAAACTTTTGGGTTGTTCCCTAACTGAATATGTTTTCCAGATATGTGACATGATCAAGGGGAATGAGTCACATGTCGACATATGTTTCTTAACAGGACATTTAGAGCTTTAAGAAACTGAAAACCCCATGTTGATAGTTTACTGATACGACTTTTCTTTGTGAAGTTACGTCAATTTATCAATCGCTGAAAACAATATAAAACAACAAAAGAATTTAAACACTTTCTTTGCCAATATCTCAAAATCAATATAAGCGACATCCGACTCATTTCCTTGATCGTGTCACATATTTGGAGCGGCCTTTATTAACGGCCAGGAATGATTTCTGTCCATTTTAAGCCAAAATAACAAGGTAAAGTGAAATAATGTGCATGGAGTTAAAGAGCATTTCATTATCCACAGCCTCATCCCCCCCCCACTTTTCTCAAAAAAGTTGAGATTTTTTACCACTGGAAACCTCTGGCTACCCAATGCTTAAAGGCCCATTCAGTGATTTGCTCATCGGGACGATCGTAAAAATCATCAAAATTCAGATTTTGGTACCTTTGTCATTGTCATAAATATGTAAACATAGCCTGCTAGTGGTTTAGCCGAAAGCAGTATATTTAAGACAAAAATAAGGAATTTACGTGAATCTGTAATTTAGATACTGACAGTATCTAAATTAGCTACATGTATTCGAATGGGGCTTCAACTTCGTTAATACTAGCTGTTTTCTTTGTTTTTTGCCAAGTTTTTCATTTCAAAAATACCAAATGATAATCTGAATGACTTATCCTTCACTTTTAAAAGGGCATTTCCATTCTTTTTCTTATGTCCTGGCTTCAGCTTGTGTGTGGTATATACATCACAGCACTTGTGAGTGGCGGGTGTCAATAATTACAAGTGTAGCTACATATCAAACTAATAATTGGATATTTGTTTATAATATTGTATGGCTGACATGAATAAGGGGGCTGGTGGTTTTCTGTATCTTTTCTCCACCCACCAGTCCCAAGTACAGGGCAATAAAAATGGAAAAAAAAAAAAAAAAAAAAAAAAAGGGCATTTCGTGATCCACAGCCTCATCCCCCACTTTTGTCAAAAAAAGTTGAGATTTTTTTATTACTGGAAACCTCGGGCTACATAATGTTTATGTACAAAATATATCTTGCAGATTAATTCGTTTTGTAAAGATATCGTGAAATTTGAATTTCGTTCTGGTATACCAGAACGAAATTACAATGCATTGTCTATGGAGCAGTGTAATACACATAAACATGCATAACTAGCAAACGCAAAATCGGAATCAACTGAAATTTTGGGTAGGTAGAGCTGGGTGGGTAGGTAGGGCTGGGTGGATAAGTAGGGCTGGGTGGGTAGGTAGGGCTGGGTGGGTAGGTAGGGCTGGGTGGATAAAGTAGGGCTGGGTGGATAAGTAGGGCTGGGTGGGTAGGTAGGGTTGGTGGGTAGGTGGGGCTGGGAGGGTAGGTAGGGCTGGGTGGGGCAGCGAGCAGGCCTGGAAAATTTGCATATTTAAGTGTTTCCGTAACTGTTTTCCTAAGCCTTTTTAGAGAGTTTTATGGAGGTGTGCCAAAAATTGCTTGCTCCCACTCCTGCTTGCCCCTCTCTTTCGGCTCACCAAAATTTCTTGCAGTGGCTCGGCACCCCCTCTATTGAAATGCCCTGGATCCACCCCTCAGCACTTTATAAGGTGGTACTACACTGTACACCCCCTGATAATTTTTGTGACTAATTTTGCATCTTTATCAAAAAAGTCACCCAGCCCTACTTATCCACCCAGTCCTACCTACCCACCCAGCCCTACCTATACCCAGCCCTACCTACCCACTCAGCCCTATCTACCACCAGCCCTATCTACCCTAATCCCTACCTACCCACCCAGCCCTACCTACCCTCATCCCTACCTACCCACACAGCCCTACCTACCCACCCAGTCCTACTTACCCACCCAGCCCATTATGGCTTTCCAAGAAGAAAATTTAAATTGCAGGGTCCCAAAAAGTATGGTACGGTACGGTATATGAAAAGTTTGTTTCCAAAAGGATTAAATCCATCTTGTATAGTTCTGAGCAAATTAACCTTTTTCAAATAAAGCATGTTTTACGTTTATTTTCTGCCCAATGAAATTAAAGATACCATTATGTTAAAAACTGGTTTTGTTTCATTCTTCTATTTGCAATGTGTTTTCTATGTACATCAATATACTTGAGTGCCCCATGGGCAATTGCATGCCCTCATTTTTTTCATAAAATAATTAAATAACCATTGGGTCATTGTACAATTGGGTGGAAAAAAGAAAATGTGAGCGGTCCGAGTCCGGGTGCAGGCATTAATACCTGTCAGGTTTGTTTCTGTCGGGGAATTAATAAAGTACATTGTAAGTCTGGATCGTCACTTGTTCAAAAGCTTTCAAAATAGCCCCAGTTAGTAACCCAAACAGTATTGACCCTATGACCTCTGTAACTTAACAATTGGTTTCCAGGAGAGGGGGGCTGGGCCCTTCCCCCCCCCCTCTGAAATCTGGTACAAAAGTGGAATACTTTTGTGTGAAGCACGAACAAATTTGCACTTTTGGGCTAAAATGATTAAATACGAGGTTAATTTGGTCAAACCCACACACAGGCATCAACGTGGGGGATGATATCCATGGGGGATGATATTGATTATATGGTACATCTCCTAGCCAAATATTGGGGGTGATCACCTCCACCCCACCCCCACCATCACCCCCAACCCCACCCACGCCTAGATGAATTCTAACATTTCTGTCATGATTTTATTGTGCAGTTCCAGGAGAAGTAGACACACCTGCAGTTGATTATGAGAAATTAAAATGGCTGTGCAGTCATCAGGGACTTAAAGGGAAGTAAGTGTATTTGCATGGGTGTATTTTTGATACATTTGGGTGTATTCGTGATACATTTGGGTGTATTCATGATACATTTGGGTATATTTCTGATACATTTGGGTGTATTCCTGATATATTTGGGTGTATTCCTAATACATTTGGATGTATTACATTTGTGTGTGTTTCAAATACATTTGGGTGTATTTCTAATACATTTGGGTGAATTCCTTATACTTTTGTGTGTATTTCTAATACATTTAGGTGTATTCCTAATATACTTGGGTGTATTTCTAATATATTTGGGTATATTTCTAATACATTTGGATTTCTTCACTCATACCTCCCGACCCTGAGATCCCCACCGGGCCCCCTCACACAAACGAATAAACATACCAAAACACAAGAAATTAGCATTAATTGTCGGTACTGTTATTGACCAGAGCACTACTGTAATGCTCCATAATTACCATTATGTTAAACATAATGAATCCATTGTCTTAAACTACTACATAGATCAGAATATTTGAATATTTGAATCTATTACAATAGGACAGCCTACACAGAATACTTAACGCAGCAACTAGGGAGCTACTAAAACTCGAAAAACTTGAACTTTTTATTATTATTAATATTTTGTATTATTGATCAAGAACAAGAAAAATTGAGAACGTAGATTGGCCCAGCCTAGTCACCCCATGCCAATCTGGTGTTCGATTCTCCCTCCCGCCAAAGTTTCACTTGCCAAAAGACCTTCCCATCCAGACTACTAACCAGCTTGACCACAGCAAAAAAATATATATAAAAATTGTGTGTTGTAGGCTCCAGCTACCGACGTGAAGTGATCTAGCCCCGGAACAACCCTTCACAATCTCATTCCCGATGACGTAATCGTGAAGAAGTTTAATTTATTCTAATTCAACGAGGGCAGTATCAACCGAATAAATTTCCAATTCTTCACTCATACCTCCCGACCCTGAGATCCCCACGGGCCCCCTCACACAAACGAATAAACATACCAAAACACAAGAAATTAGCATTAATTGTCGGTACTGTTATTGACCAGAGCACTACTGTAATGCTCCATGAAGGGAAAAAAGCCAGGCAATCAAAGCCCAAGTGATTTTGTCACAGCCAACCTGTGTTCAAGTGAATCTTTAACATAGCCATCTTTGGCTGACTCGGACTTCCACCTGCCATGCCTTTTAAACATTCTATCATTAATCCCGGCATTGGCCGCCTCAGAGGCGCCGCCTGAACGTAGGCTATGGACACAATACACTGACGCATCCCCAACAATAGGTTTTAGAGCATCTAATATGATTTCTCTAACACGAGTGTATGACATAGGTCGGTTAGTATCTCTTAACTTGAACCCCAATTTGGTGGCGAAAGATTTCTGAAAATAAAGCGATCTGCATCAGCAACTTTGAATTGGGCTAACTCTAAATACTTTTCAAGAATAGCAACAGGGCATGTTTTTGAACCTAGCCTTGCAATTACCACATGGTTACCATCTCTATAAACATCGGATTTACTCTTCGGAATGAATATTGAAAGATGTGATTGTTTAAAATCAAGATGACCATACTTAATATCTGACAGTTCGTCAAAACGTAGAAAACCAGCGTATGCAATTAAGCACATACATACTGTTCTGATATTAAACAGGTTTTTACGGAAAGATCAGCACAATATAACTCGTACATATTAATCAATATTCTCGGTCTAATAGGCTCTTTTTTGACTTTTGGAGACGATAGCTTGCGTCTTAAGCCTTCGACTGAGCTTTTAACTAACGGAGTGCTACACGGATCAGCTAAACCAGCCAATTTATGAGCCCAGGCAATACTGCTGACTGCTGTAAGGATGGGTGCTGGAGATTTGGCTGAGTGGCTCAGGCTTATCAGATAAAGCGACAGATGAAACGGATCAGCCGGGATTTTAACTAATCTAAATTTACCTGCCCATGTACACCATTTATTAAAAGCGCCACTGTATTGGGCATTGGTAGATATAGCTTTAGAGTTCAAGAGTACAGAGGGTAACACTGCTTCCAGTTTTATAAGTTCTTCATGCTGGTTCTCAACAGGGCTATTTGTCCATATTCCGCTCCCAAATATTACCTGAAAGCAAACAAAAACAATAATCAGAATCTATACCATCTGAATAAACTCTAATATATACTGCACATACCTGTTATTTTAAACCTGGTTGACTCCCAACTCTTGGGCTTACCTCTTTTGAGGACAAAAAAATGTTAAAACAGACTTAACCAATAGTGATTGGATAAGAACCGCTGTCTGACAGCATCCTTTTGCCAAATATCATCAGTGACAAAACCATTATCCAAACTGTTTGGAAAATTTGCTGTCTGACAGCAATACCGATTGCCAAAATACCATGACAGGATCATGCTAATATAATTGCTGTCCGACAGCATCTAGCCAGTGAAATAACTTAAGCCGTCTGAAAACGCAATATACACTATACACCCAATCGGTGATAATACCTGATATCTGATATCTTCTAGGATCTGAAATCACATCTTAGTGCTATAATTACACTTCTGGCTATCTGTTCTACAAATTTACTGTTATCACCTCTGCCCGTTTCAAACATTCCGGGAAAATATCGGATTTCTTTAATTTCCAGGATTCCTGGGATTGGGGTAAACCCATCAGGAAATATTAAAGGCCAAAATGGTGCCGAAAACCACTGAGGGCAAATCAAGGTCCCTGAACACCCCGTTTTCATCATATGAAGGATTACCCTGGGGATCAAACTTATTGGTGGAACTAGCCGATTATGCTCTGACGACCAATCAAAAGTAAATGCATCTATTCCATAACAGCCTGGATTCCAAAACCTGGGATTAAATTTTGGTAGTTTTGCATTATAGAAGGAAGCAAAACGGTCTATAGAATGAGGACCCCATATATGATCAAAATGATTGAACACCGAATCTGCTATTGCCCAATCGTCAGAATCTACAATACGACTTATGAAATCAGCTCTGTCGTTTTCTGCTCTAGGTATCCACTCTACTTCCAAGGAAATGTTGTGTCTGACACAAGTCCCACATATATCTAACGCTATATTGTGCAAATCAGGTTTCATACTACCTTGTTTAGCTATTTTAGCTACTGCTTGATTGTCAGTAAACCACTTAATCCTATGATTGGACAGCTTACCAACTAAAGATTGCATCACTAAGTCAACTGCTCTTAATTCTCTCCATGTAGAGCTTGTTTTCATTTCTTCAGTGGTCCATAGACCGTGTGCTATATCATCTCCTAAACCAATCACATACCCACCATAACCTGTGCTACTTGCATTCGAATACGCTATTCTAGTAGCGGATGGCTTAAACTCCAACTGATTATTGTTGAGAATACGGATGTTTTCAATCCAGAATTTTAACTCTTCGACAGCTTGAGTGGATAACTGAACAAAAGAATGTCAATTTACCTTTGTTTCAATGCAAACATGCATTGCTTTAGTCATTAAACTAGACATATTTCCCACCGCTAACCCCGTGGAAACTATCTTACCTGTAATACTTGCTAAAAGTCTTACACTTACTCTTCCAGAGGAGGACTTCTTGAGAGAATCCAACATACCTAAACAAGATTGATAAATGCCTTGCACTCTCTTCTCAAGTACTTTAAAACTGCCGGATTGTGTATCTATACTGTAACCTAACCATTCCATGTATTGGGTAGGCAACCAGATTGAGTTTTGAACATTTGGTACAAAACCAGAAGCAATATGATCAGCCTTAATCTCTTCGCTTAACGAATTGGCTTCCACAAAGCTCTCTGCAAAGCCTAATCCATCATCCAAAAACACGACTATGTTTTTACCTTCACTCCTCCATTTCTTAACAAGGAGTCGAACCGTTTTCGTGAATAGAAAAGCTGCAGAACTGAGACCAAATGGTAATGAGGTAAACCTGAACATAGTACTCTTACCATCAACTGTCCATTTGAAACCAAGAAAAGTCTGGTGGCTCGGATGTATATCCACATGATGATATCCTGATTTAAGGTCAAACTTAAACATATACCCACCTTTCTTCAGGAACAACAAAGCTGTCCTCATATCTTGAATTTTACTGATTTCTTATGAATAAATTGGTTCACTAATCTTAGATCGAGAATTAACCTCTTCTTACCATTCGACTGGACAGAAACTGTTAAAGGGTTAATAACATGTGGCGCTATATGGCAAACCTCAACTGTGCCTAATTTGACTAAATCAGAAATAGCCCTAGTTACAAAATCAGCATTATCCAAAGCCGATTTGTTATTTCTTGAAAATTGATTTGGCGGCAAATCATAAAATGGAATAACATAGCCATATTTTACGATATCCAGAATGAAATCAGGAGCACCAATCTTGTGCCAAAATTCTTGGTGAGATTTTAACCTACCAGAAACTTTAATATCGCATGTACCATCAGATTCTTCATATTCTGCTAGATCATTTACCACATTAGGATGGTCTATATTCATGATTTCTACAAGATCATACTTAACTTTGTTATTTACTTTAGCGGCTGTTTCCAGTCTGGGTGGAACTCTGGTAGCTCTGATCTCTGTATTGACTGTTACTGCGTGCTGGACAGGATTCTTTCCAGTCCCCGAACTTGCCACAGAACAAACATGCTCCTTTTGCTTGCTTAAAACCGGGCCATACCGGGGTTGCCAAGAAAAAGCGGATTAGGATTAGCCCTAGGAGTAAAACCAGAAGTAGACTGTACGTCTCTCTTGAAGCGTTTTGGGGGCTTTCTGGCTTGCTGTTTCTGTTTGATTTTCCTCCCTGCTCTTGCTTCTGCACGCATGATCCTCTTCTCATCGTCTTCATCTTCAGCCAACTCATTGGTCTCGTATTCAGCGACGGTTGTCCAACCATGCTCGCTCTGTTCAGCTAATTTGATCAGCTTCTGTCTATCTCGTAGTAGACCCAAGGCTTTTCTTAATGATTGGTCTGCTTCAATCGGTTTCTCAATAGATTCTTCTATTAATTCCAGAATGGATCTGATAAATAAGAATAAGATACAAAACATGATAAAGGCTCATTAATTTTATTACATAACAATCATGTCTCGTATTATAGTATCCTGATCACTCAAGCATCGATCCTATATAACCTCGATATGCTTCGTCGTGCACTGATGCATGCTAAACTCACAAATTTTTAGCGACATAAATTTCACTAACGATTGAAGCTTACGGCCTATATTGAAAATTACTCATTGTGACACAACAAAAATAACTACACACGCTAATTAAGATGAACAAAAACACCTATTAAATCTTTTTAGCAGCAATAACGCACTTGAGCCGGGGTGAGTCCAATTTCGCACCAATTTTACTGACAAAGGAACTCAACACTAGACACACGCCCAGACTTTCTTATTTGGCAGCATAATTCATTACCATTCAGCACAGAGGCTTTATATTAAATATACACAAATATACTCAAACTTTGTTTTAACCGCGCAGAAGACGTTTGCCACGGACCTGAAACAGGGTGGGGCAATTTTCGCGCCAAAATACAAACAAAGAGCTCGACCCAAAAACTACACAAAAAAGGCACCATATCCCAATTTCTTGGAATTCATCTCATTCAGACTCTAAAAGCGTATTTATAATCTACTATAGAAGTAAATGAACACTTAACTGATTGAATTCAAATTGTCTTTTGTTGCCTTCCCTCTTCCACTTGACTTCCTTCTTCGCGAAACTTCGCTCACTTTCTTCTGTAACACCTCTATATTTCTCTCGTTTTCTTCCTGAAACTGCCTCTTGGTATCCTCTAATGAAACTGCGAACCTGGTCGCTAACTCATCCTGGGAAGACTTAATAGACTGTAAAAGTGCTTGAAAATCTCCTTTCGTTGCTGCCTCGGTAGACATGTCGGCGGAAAAAAAAATTGTGTGTTGTAGGCTCCAGCTACCGGCGTGAAGTGATCTAACCCCGAACAACCCTTCACAATCTCATTCCCGATGACGTAATCGTGAAGAAGTTTAATTTATTCTAATTCAACGAGGGCAGTATCAACCGAATAAATTTCCAAATATTTCTAATATATTTGGGTGTATTTCTAATACATTTGGGTGTATTCCTAATACATTTGGGTGTATTTCTGATACATTTGGGGTGTATTCCTAATAAGGTAGGGACCGAGTCCCGGAATTGAAGTCCCGCCCAGTAGCGAGTACCGGGCAGGAATTCCATGCCGGATTCGAAATTAAAAAACAAAAAAACAATTTTTTTTTTTTTTAAAGTTTTTTTCGGTTTTGTAGTGTCCCTGGACCTAGACCTAAATGCTAGGATCATTCATGGTTGACCTAAAAAAAAAAAAAAAAAATGTCAAGATGTTTTGTATTTTGAATATGAACATTGATACTTTGTATTCATGTCATACTCTATTAATGTTTTCAAAATGCATTCAAATTCAATGCATTTTGAAATCATTAATAGACTATGACATGAATACAAAATATCAATTTTCATATTAAAAATACAAAACATCTTGAAATTTTTTTCATTTTTTTCATTTTTTTAGGTCAACCATGAATGATCCTAGCATTTAGGTCTAGGTCCAGGGACACTTCTGAAAAAAACCTTTTTTTTTTTTAAATTTTGGGTACCCGGGTACCCACCCGAAAAAATAAACGGGTACCCGGGCACAAAATTACCCGAAAATCCCAACCCTAATTCCTAATATACTTGGGTGTATTTCTAATATATTTGGGTATATTTCTAATACATTCGGATATATGTCTAATATAATTTCTAATACATTTGGATATATTTCTAATACATTTGGGTGTATTCCTAATAAATTTGAGTGTATTTCTAATACATTTGGGTCAATTTCTAATACATTTGAATGTATTCCTAATATATTTGGATGTGTTTCTAATACACTTATGTGTATTCCTAATATATTTGGGTATATTCCTAATAGAGGCCTTGCTTGTGACGTATCATCCCGTAAATATGGCGGACTACTCAAATGCATTCAACAAAAGCATGATTGCAATCTACCGTGACAGTACGATCAAATAGGTTGATGACAACATTTGATTGAATGGACTGCACTCCGCCATAACTACGGTGAAGGACACCGGCTCAAATCCTTTGTTTGGAGCCAATCGATAATTTCATGCAGGGCTTCTATACATTTGGGTGCATTCCTAATACATTTGGGTGCATTCCTAATAAATCTGGGTGTATTCCTAATACATTTATGTGTATTCTTTATACATTAAGGTGCATTCCTAATACATTTGGGTGCATTCCTACTACATTTGGGTGCATTCCTACTACATTTGGGTGTATTCCTAATACATTTTGGTGCATTCCTAATAGTACATATTTGAGTGCATTCCTAATACATTTGGGTGTTTTCCTTTAGGGGTGATATCCATGGAGAATCCTCAGAAGAAGCCCACAAGTTTTTCATGGAGAATTATCATCAAATATTCCCAGGAAGGAGACCCTTACCCGGCATTCCCTTGGGGAACCAGGATCGATCAACAGGACCACAGGCTGCCAGTAAAACTTCAGGGCCACAGGCTGCCAGTAAAAGCTCTTCTAATTTATCAACAGGTGTGTGCTTGGGTGTGGGTGTGTAGGGAGTAAGGGTGTGATTTTCGGTAATTATGTGCCCGGGTACCCGGCACATTTTTTGTGCGGGTAACCGGGTACCCGAAATTGCAAAAAAAAAAAATGCAAAAATTTTTTTTTTTTTTCTTTCGATTTTGTAGTGTCCCTGGACCTAGACCTAAGGGGCGGTCACTATTTACGCCAGGGGGGGGATGGAGGATTTTCCAACTTTTCCCTCAAATTTTTCATGTTCCCCTGTTGGCTTCAGAAAAAATTCAGGTTCCCCCATCGATCAGGTAAAAAATTCAGGTTCCCCCCCTAACAAAAACAATACTACGGTCTTCATGTATTTTTACTTTGTACTTTTATTGTCTCTCTTTTAAAATAATGAAATATAAAGAGTTCTGTATACTGTATAAATATAATTCGTGTTCCCCCCAATCATAATAGAATTTTTTTCGTGTTCCCCCTTCAATCCTCCATCCCCGGCGTAAATAGTGACTGCCCCTAAATGCTAGGATCATTCATGGTTGACCTAAAAAAAAAAATGCATGATGTTTTGTGTTTTTATTGTTTTCATGTAATACTCTATTTTAAAATGATATCAAAATGCATTGAATTTGAATGAATTTTGATATAATTAATAGAGTATGACATGAAAACAAATTATCAATTTTCATATTAAAAACACAAAACATCGTTCAAATTAAAAAAAAAAAATTTAGGTCAAACCATGAATGATCCTAGCATTTAGGTCTAGGTCCAGACACTACAAATCCGGAAAAAAAATAATTATTTTTCTTTTAAATTTCGGGCACCCGGGCAGGGTATTTCATGCCCGGGTAATGTAATCTTGGGCGGGTACCCGCGAGCCCGCCCGAAAATCCCTGGCTTAGTAGGGAGGAGGGTGTGCATTGATTTTCACTGTGGACACACTCTTGAATAGAATCTAGTGGACACGCAAAAACTGAGGACATCCTTGTTTTTTTAGACCGTGCTCTATAGAGGGCGACAGATGTAAAAATAAAAGGCTTCAGTTATATGGGCATATAATACCTGTCCTCTGTCATGTCAAATTGGTGTAAAGAATTGTGTGAGGCGCATCAGTCAAACTCATATTTAAACCTTTTTACTGCCAACCCAGCAAACATTGCAGTACTGGGCCAATAAAGTCCAGTACTGAACATCACATATTGGGCCAATAAATGTTTGCACACCAGTGTCGAATTTGTGCTTTGTATATAGATAATGATAATAATGTTTTTTAATAATTAAATTATATTTTTTATAATTACAATAATATAGATAATAATAACAACAACAACAACAATATTAATATTAAACACTAATATTCATAATAATGACAATTTAATATTTTTCGATTGTTCATACAGGAGTGCCTGGTTCGGTTTCCTGTGTCAAAAAGCATCAAGATGAGAGTGACCACCCGGAGTCATGGAGCCATGAGATTAAGGAACATTTATCCAAGCTTCATAAAGAAAGGAAAGACCTGGACCCTCATGTTATACATGCTAACAGGATCAAAGAACTCAGACAAATACATAGAAAATTGTAAGTAGAGTAGAGAGTATTTTTGCACTTTTTATCCCCCCCTGAATTTCACTGTGAAACAGAAGTACCTCGTATTGGACAAACCAACCGACAATGCTCAAACTTAAAACTAGTTCTAAGTTCATGAGTTTCATTTGTGATTGTACAATAAATTTACAGCTAAAATGAAGAAAATTTCACCTGTTTTTCCCAACATTTCAGAATTATATCTTTTGAATAATAAGATTATAAAATCATATATCCATTGAAAGTAAAATGTAACACGACCTGAGATCTGAGACTTGGAAGCTTATAGAACCAATTTTGGTTCTCGTAGTCGTAATCCAGCGAGAACCTTCAGGAGAACCGGTTCTGGGGGCCAAAATAGTGTAAAATGCCAAATTTGTGTGCACTACATACGCTTGCACATTGTCACCATATAAATCCCTTTTTGGAAACTCGAAGTATCCACATGTACAGTCTCTCTAAAAAAATGTATCCTGTCGATAATATAATACCGGGTCAAAATGATGCAATTGCTCACCACCACCCCCCACAAAGATAGCTTGGCTATAATTGAGTCCCAGTAACCATACGGTTTTAATTCCAGAGCTGACATCATCAGGCCAAAAAAAAAAAAAAAAAAAGATTATTTGCTTGTCCTCCACCAACTGACCCAAATCTGGAAGAAATATCCCAATTCACAAATATTTGGGCTATTTATTAAGCTAATTAAAGGCATACAGTCATGTTTTTGGCTATGACCTTTAAAAAAAACCTGAAAAAAAAAAGAAAGAATATTCTGACCGACCGACCCAATTCTGAAAAAAGTTGTGGAGGATAAACAAATAATCTTTTTTTCCTCAGGTATTGCGAAACCAGATGATTCACAGGCTTCAGATTAAGTCATATGCTCACGCCATTCTTGAGCATTCGATGACCATGTGAACATGACTAGTGTCAGGGATAACATGTTGTGATTTTCTTCCCACAGACCCTATGAAAGAACTGCTGCTGACAATGCTAAGGTATACAGACACCTGAAAGAATTCCCTCTACTAGCGGGGCAGTTAACAGATAAAGAATTGAAAGAATTATGTACAGTTACCCAACTGGATGTATGGCGAGACGAGGATTATACAGGTATGCATGCCAGTTTTCACTTAAAAGCTATAATGTGTTATTTGGTCCTGCCATCTTACTTACTTTACTTACTTTTGTCCTCCGCTTATTCCTCTCAGAGTCGCGGGGAAATGATGGGACGTCTGTCTTGGGCTGCATGGGTAGCATCTGTCAGGTTGGTATTGTGCCTTGTCAGGATTTTCTTGACCCCCTCAATCCATCTTCTTCTTGGCCTTCCGACAGGTTTGGTACCGGACAGTTTGCTGTTGTAGGACCGCAGGGCTGGTTGATTTGTGGGCATGCGCATAAGATGACCAAACCATTTGATGCGATGGCTTTCAATCTGGTCTAGCATAGGCTTGGTGCCAACCATGTCTCTGATGACTTCATTCCTAATTTTGTCCCGTCGTGTCTTGTTTACAGCTTTTCGTAGGCATTTCATTTCACAGGTGGTGATCTTCTGTTCAGTCTTTTTGTTCATAGCCCATGTTTGTGCCTGGTAGCAGAGAGTCGGGGTATAGATTGCGTTGATGATTGTTCTTTTTGCATCCATTGGCACAGCTGGGTGGGAAAGTATAGGCCCAAGCATGAAGGTGATGTTGTTTGCTTTCTGGCATCTGGTTTCAATTTCTCGGTCTATCTTCCCGTCTTCAGTAAAGATGCTGCCCAGATACTTAAACTCCTTTGATTGCTGGAGGGTTGTGTTGTCAATCTTGATGTCCAAGGTCTTTTGGGATCGGCTGATCAGCATGGTTTCTGTCTTTGGGATGCTTATGCTCATGCCATACTTTTGGCAGGTTGCGTGCAGTCTGTTGGTGTGGTTTTGTAAGCTAAGGCTGTCTTGGTGGATGAGACATTGATCATCTGCAAACAGTAGTTCATTGAGAGCTTCTTCATCTAGATTTGCTTCTTGGGTGATCCTGTCCATAAAAATGAGGAACAGGAGAGGCGAGAGGACACATCCTTGTCGGACACCTGACTTCACAGGAAACCACTTGGTGAGTCCGGTCCTTGTCCTGACAGTACAGAGGCTGCCCCTGTAGATGGCTCTCACACTGTCCAGCAGTTGCCCTTTTACACAGCTTTACACCGTAGTCTTCTAGCACAGTCCAGAGTAGATCTCTGTTTACTCGATCAAACGCCTTCTCTTGGTCTATGAATATAGTGTACAGGTCTTGGTTGTACTCAATACTCCTTTCGCACAGCTGTCTCAGAGCAAATATGGCATCAGTGCACCCTCTGTTCTTCCTGAACCCAAACTGTGCTTCACTCAGCTGATGTTCAACAACTGGTCTTATTCATTTCTCTAAGATCTTTGCATAAATCTTCCCAGTATGGCTGAGCAGAGAGATTCCTCTGTATTTGCTACAATCTCTTTTACTCCCTTTTTTCTTCCAGATCGGGACAATTATTGCACGTTGCCAGTCATCGGGTGCAGCTCGCTCCTCCCAAGCCCTGTTGAACACTCTTGTCAACCATTTGACTCCTGTATCTCCACAAGCAAGTATGGCTTCTGTTGTGATGTCATCAATTCCAGCTGCCTTGTTTTTGGGACTGGTTTTAATAGCATTTCTGACTTCCTCCTGGAGTATGGGTGGATCAACTTCCTCTTGGAACCGAGGATGGAAGGGCTGCTGCTGTTGTCTGTCACCATCACTGCTTGGGTTGAGCAAATCTTCAAAGTATTCTCCCCATCTGTTGGTGATTTCGCAGCTGTCTGTGAGGGGGTTTCCATCCTTGTCGTTTATGATGGCGGTTGGGTCAAAAGGCTCGTCCCGCTGTTTGTAGGCTTTAACTGCTTTAAAGAACTCTCTGCTTGAGCTATTTGATTTTTCTGCCAGATCTTCCCCATATGTTTTCCAAGACTGGTCTTTGGCTTCTTTGATAGTCTTCTTGCAGTTTCGCCGGGCTTCCCTGTACTCGTTGTAGTCTGCTTCCAGGTTGCTTTTGGACCATTTCTTGAAGAGTCTTTTCTTCTCTTTGGTTGCTGCTTTGACTGTGTCATTCCACCAGGATGTCCCTTTCACTTGTCCTGTTTTTCTTTTCTTAGTCCCACAATTTGCTTTAAGGGTGTCTGTTAGAGCATCTTTGAACCATGTCCACTCTTCTTCTGTATTTCCTTCCTGATCTGGTAGTTTTTGGAATAGCTGATCCATCTGTTGTTCGATGGCTGCCTTCACAGGTTCTTCTGTTAATTTTCTGAGGTTTATTGTCTCAGGTTGCTGCCTTTTATTTGGCCGTGGTCTTCTCCTGGCACTTGTTTCCATCATGACTGGTCTGTGATCAGTATCTATGTGGATGTTTGGCATTGCTTTGCAGTCATTCACTTTGCATCGATCTGTCTTTTTAATGAGGATGAAGTCAAGCTGAGAAGCTTTGGTGAGGTCATTCCACTTGTACCATGTGAATATTTGGCTACTCCTATGTTGGAAGAATGTGTTTGTGACAAAGAGATCATGTTGGGCACAAAGTTCCAAGATGAGTTGTCCATTGTAGTTCCGACTTGTGTTTGGAGCACTGTGGGGTCCTAGGTAATCTTCCCAAGGTGATCGTTCACTTCCCACATGTCCATTCATGTCTCCCATTACCACCAGCATATCCTGATTCTTTGTGCTGTTTATAACATCAGATAACTCTTCAAAGAATGTATCCTTGTCTTCATCTGAGTAGGAATCATTGCATGGGGCATACACTTGGATGTATGTTGTAACCTCTTTCTCTTGTTGTATTCTGAGTCTGATTATTCTTTCGGATATGTAGTCAACTTCCATAATGTTCTTGGCTAATTCTGGGTGTAGGTAGAAACCCACTCCATGGACGGCTCTTTTGTTCTTGTCCACTCCAGACCAGATGAGTACATAGTCGTTGTGCGATTCCTTCATGCCTTTTCCTTTAAGTCTTGTATCAGATATTCCCATGATTGAGATGGTCCTGCCATCAACTTTCTTTAATTGCTACTTTTTGCATGATTACCCAATAGTGTACTAAAACAGCATCTAGATTAGGCCAAAAAAAAAGTTGTTTGCTTGCCCTCATCCGACCGACCGTCTCGGCCGTCCCGACCGTAGAGAAATTTTTTTTTTTGAATTTTTTTTTTTTTGCGATTTTCCCAAAAATGGCATGTATTTTTCGTTTGAAAACCGATGATTTAAATAAAACGTTGTAAAATACCATATCCTGCATGTTTACGTGTCCGGCTGTACCCGACTGTCGGGTTCCGCAATTTCGTATACCACCTCAGCGTCTAAGCTCTAATACAATTTGCTATCCACCTGCACATTTCGGACGGCGCATCTAGGGATGAGTTTATTTACAGGCAAAATATAAGCGTGCATATTGTGCAAGAATGGAGACAATATAGCAGATGTTAAAATATGGTAAAAGTAGATAAAATTTGAAAACAGTTGCACCAGATATTCATTTCTTGTTTGTAAATATTTAGATTCATGATATTTGTTCGTATCGACTAGGAAGTAACATTGCACTACTTTTTTCAACATGTTTGTTGAGGCTACTTTTATTAAGAGAGACCGACCCAATTTTTAAAACCCAATTTTTAAAATCCAGTCGAGGGCAAGCAAACAATTTTTTTGTTGGCCATAAGCCTGAAGAGCTTTAATTACAGTAAAATTCAGACTTTTTATAATAAAACCGGGGTTATCCAGTTTTATTTGCAAATTCCCTTATTACAAAGTTATGTGGCTAATTGGTTTTCTTTCACTTTAACCCCATGAGAACTACCTGCCGATTGGCCAAAAGAAGTTCTCATTATCAGTTGGCCCAATCAGCAACATTGTTAGAATACTTTCACCACACAAAAAAATTGAGGTAAATTATTTGCAAAGCCCCAATCTGATTGGTGATTAAAGTGAAGATATAATGTAATTGACCAATCAGAGGCAATGTTAGATTGGCAGGTAGTGCTCAGGGGGTTAACTCATTACCCCCCCCCCCCCCATTTTACCCTCCCCAGGGCTCATGATTATTGCACAGCCCCTTATTACATATTTCCATTTGTCATCTCTTGCAGTTTTTGGTAACCTTGGTTTTCACATCATCTTAAAAGGTTCAGTAGTACCTCAAACAGACCCCTGGATTAAGACTAATAACATGCCAGTGATATTCAGAAGTCCTACTCCGTTGCTAACGACAACAGCTTTCACTGATAGCCCTGAAATACCAGAGGTAGGTACATCTACAGGCATTAGGGTATTCCATTTGAAGTCTGCACTCCCCCTGTGGAACATGTTGGAAAGATCTACAGGGGGAGTATGAATTTCAAATGGAATTAGAATATAACCAACTCTATTTGAAACTCGTGCACCCTCTCTCTAATTCAGGTTGAATCTTTCTCAGAAGGTGTATGAAATTCGAGCTGCCTTATGTGTTCATTCCATTTGAAATTCATACTCCCCTGCAGAGGATATTTCCAAAATCTTCCTCAGGGGTAGTATGGGCTGTAAATGGAATAGCCCATTTGGTTTTGGCTATGATGGGGACTTGCATGTCACGGGGTGGCAAAAATCCCTCTTTAAAATGTCAACTTTTCAGGATGAAAATGATAAAATGTTCAAGAAGGCCCAAATTAGGAAGAAATATTCACAAAAGGACCACTTTTTCATGTTGATCTGTTCAAAATGAAGCTGATATATGTATAAACAAATCTGTAGGGTGCTCTTGACCTTGTTTTCTCAATCCTTTAAGGTGGTACTACACCCCTTGATAAATTTGTGTCTATTTTGTGCATTTTTCTCAACAACTAATAACACACTGGTAACAAAAGTTATGTATGTTATAGGGCAAGAAATCCAGTTACTACTGGAATTTCAGTGACTCAAGACAAGTAGTTATTGATTTATTGATCAAATATTGGTTTTCCCTTATTTTTGACTGTCACTCCACAACTGTTGTCTGTGCAGAAATATAATTTCCAGTGCAGTAGTTGTAGTCCTTGCCCCTATAATATACATATCTTACTTGTCACCAATGTGCTATAATTTTTGAGAAAAATGCAAAAACAGGAACAAAATTGGCCAGGGGTATAGTACCACCTTAAGGTCAGAGTCTAGACCTGCCTTTCTTGGCCTATCCCCCTTGATCTCTATCACTCTGTTGTGTGCTAGTAGTATACAATGTAGCTAAAGTACTAGTATAAATGAGTGAATGTTCTTAGTCATCCAGTAGTTTCAAACAGAGTTTTGGAATTAAATCTAATACTGGAACTTATTTTTTGCAACTATTGCAACGTTGCGTCTGGAACCACCAGACTTCATCAGGCAACTGACCCGTTGGACTGGTCACGTGATAGACAGCTAGGTGTGTGATGACACCGATTGCTCAGCGGCTTATGTTAGAGAAACCAAACAGACGTTAAAAACCCGTATTGGTCAACATAGGAGACCAAGTACCAACGAAGCGCAAAACTCCGCTGTTTACCTCCATTTATAGGACACTGGACACTCAAATAAGAACAAGGAAGTTGTTATTCTTGGCATAGGAGAGGCATAAAAGAAGCCATTTGGGAACGCATTGAGCAATCACTGAACATGAAAGGGGGACTCCGCTTTAACTTATCTCATGCATGGGACTGGGCCATCAGGTCGATACCTAGCCATCTATCATGTGACCAGTCCAACGTGTCAAATGCCTGATGAAGTCTGGTGGTTCCAGACGCAACGTCGCAATAGTTGCAAAAAGTAATAAGTTCCAGTATTAGATTGCTTGATTGATATTAGACTCAGTATAAACAGGAAAGTAAGAGTAGAACTCACTGCCCTGGTATAAATCATACCTAATTACTTCCCATGACAGGACTTGTATTCAATTTCAGCTTTTTTGTTGATGATAGGTGTAATGTTATAATGTCAAAGTAATAATAATTGTGCCATCATTTTCATTGTCAACACTTCAACAGTTGTGTTGCAAAAACAAAAGGATCAATTTCATGCCCATATCCGCTCAAACTAATAAAGCTAACACTGTTTGTTGTTGCTTCTTTACACCCCATAAGATGATATTATCTTAATATTATGATATTGCTCTACTCTGGCCTGCCTGCTACAATCAAATAAAACTGATATTGAACAAGTTGCAATTATTTTAAAAGCACTAATAATTCTTCGTAAAACACACTTATATGTACATCTATGTTGATTAAAGGATTATCAGGGACTTGCTGAACACAACAGCCTAAAATTTTTATACAAATTCAGATAAATTGTGCATTTTTGGAACAAGCAAGACATTTTCATAGGACTTTCATATTTATTTTTGTTGGTACCTTTCAGCTGACAGTAGGGGATTGCTTTGGGACATTGGAGAAAGTAGAAGGCAGGGAACCTAACAGCAAGTAAGTCAACAACTTGAATATTTGAACTTGAACTGTTCAAAATGTTATCATTGGTGTGGGTATGTTTGTTTTCACTGACAAACGTGGACCCATCTCACTGATAAAGTGTGGACCCATCTAACTGATAAAGTGTGGACCCATCTCACTGATAAAGTGTGGACCCATCTAACTGATAAAGTGTGGACCCATCTCACTGATAAAGTGTGGACCCATCTCACTGATAAAGTGTGGACCCATTTCACTCACTGATAAAGTGTGGACCCATCTCACTGATAAAGTGTGGACCCATCTCACTGATAAAGTGTGGACCCATCTCACTGATAAAGTGTGGACCCATCTCACTGATAAAGTGTGGACCCATCTCACTGATAAAGTGTGGACCCATCTCACTGATAAAGTGTGGACCCATCTCACTGATAAAGTGTGGACCCATTTCACTGATAAAGTGTGGACCCATCTCACTGATAAAGTGTGGACCCATCTCACTGATAAAGTGTGGACCCATCTCACTGATAAAGTGTGGACCCATCTCACTGATAAAGTGTGGACCCATCTCACTGATAAAGTGTGGACCCATCTCACTGATAAAGTGTGGACCCATCTCACTGATAAAGTGTGGACCCATCTCACTGATAAAGTGTGGACCATCTCACTGATAAAGTGTGGACCCATCTCACTGATAAAGTGTGGACCCATCTCACTGATAAAGTGTGGACCTATCTCACTGATAAAGTGTGGACCCATCTCACTGATAAAGTGTGGACCCATCTCACTGATAAAGTATGGACCCATCTCACTGATAAAGTGTGGACCCATCTCACTGATAAAGTGTGGACCCATCTCACTGATAAAGTGTGGACCCATCTCACTGATAAAGTGTGGACCCATCTCACTGATAAAGTGTGGACCCATCTCACTGATAAAGTGTGGACCCATCTCACTGATAAAGTGTGGACCCATCTCACTGATAAAGTGTGGACCCATCTCACTGATAAAGTGTGGACCCATCTCACTGATAAAGTGTGGACCCATCTCACTGATAAAGTGTGGACCCATCTCACTGATAAAGTGTGGACCCATCTCACTGATAAAGTGTGGACCCATCTCACTGATAAAGTGTGGACCCATCTCACTGATAAAGTGTGGACCCATCTCACTGATAAAGTGTGGACCCATCTCACTGATAAAGTGTGGACCCATCTCACTGATAAAGTGTGGACCCATCTCACTGATAAAGTGTGGACCCATCTCACTGATAAAGTGTGGACCCATCTCACTGATAAAGTGTGGACCCATCTCACTGATAAAGTGTGGACCCATCTCACTGATAAAGTGTGGACCCATCTCACTGATAAAGTGTGGACCCATCTCACTGATAAAGTGTGGACCCATCTCACTGATAAAGTGTGGACCCATCTCACTGATAAAGTGTGGACCCATCTCACTGATAAAGTGTGGACCCATCTCACTGATAAAGTGTGGACCCATCTCACTGATAAAGTGTGGACCCATCTCACTGATAAAGTGTGGACCCATCTCACTGATAAAGTGTGGACCCATCTCACTGATAAAGTGTGGACCCATCTCACTGATAAAGTGTGGACCCATCTCACTGATAAAGTGTGGACCCATCTCACTGATAAAGTGTGGACCCATCTCACTGATAAAGTGTGGACCCATCTCACTGATAAAGTGTGGACCCATCTCACTGATAAAGTGTGGACCCATCTCACTGATAAAGTGTGGACCCATCTCACTGATAAAGTGTGGACCCATCTCACTGATAAAGTGTGGACCCATCTCACTGATAAAGTGTGGACCCATCTCACTGATAAAGTGTGGACCCATCTCACTGATAAAGTGTGGACCCATCTCACTGATAAAGTGTGGACCCATCTCACTGATAAAGTGTGGACCCATCTCACTGATAAAGTGTGGACCCATCTCACTGATAAAGTGTGGACCCATCTCACTGATAAAGTGTGGACCCATCTCACTGATAAAGTGTGGACCCATCTCACTGATAAAGTGTGGACCCATCTCACTGATAAAGTGTGGACCCATCTCACTGATAAAGTGTGGACCCATCTCACTGATAAAGTGTGGACCCATCTCACTGATAAGTGTGGACCCATCTCACTGATAAAGTGTGGACCCATCTCACTGATAAAGTGTGGACCCATCTCACTGATAAAGTGTGGACCCATCTCACTGATAAAGTGTGGACCCATCTCACTGATAAAGTGTGGACCCATCTCACTGATAAAGTGTGGACCCATCTCACTGATAAAGTGTGGACCCATCTCACTGATAAAGTGTGGACCCATCTCACTGATAAAGTGTGGACCCATCTCACTGATAAAGTGTGGACCCATCTCACTGATAAAGTGTGGACCCATCTCACTGATAAAGTGTGGACCCATCTCACTGATAAAGTGTGGACCCATCTCACTGATAAAGTGTGGACCCATCTCACTGATAAAGTGTGGACCCATCTCACTGATAAAGTGTGGACCCATCTCACTGATAAGTGTGGACCCATCTCACTGATAAAGTGTGGACCCATCTCACTGATAAAGTGTGGACCCATCTCACTGATAAAGTGTGGACCCATCTCACTGATAAAGTGTGGACCCATCTCACTGATAAAGTGTGGACCCATCTCACTGATAAAGTGTGGACCCATCTCACTGATAAAGTGTGGACCCATCTCACTGATAAAGTGTGGACCCATCTCACTGATAAAGTGTGGACCCATCTCACTGATAAAGTGTGGACCCATCTCACTGATAAAGTGTGGACCCATCTCACTGATAAAGTGTGGACCCATCTCACTGATAAAGTGTGGACCCATCTCACTGATAAAGTGTGGACCCATCTCACTGATAAAGTGTGGACCCATCTCACTGATAAAGTGTGGACCCATCCCATCCCACTGATAAAGTGTGGACCCATCTCACTGATAAAGTGTGGACCCATCTCACTGATAAAGTGTGGACCCATCTCACTGATAAAGTGTGGACCCATCTCACTGATAAAGTGTGGACCCATCTCACTGATAAAGTGTGGACCCATCTCACTGATAAAGTGTGGACCCATCTCACTGATAAATGGACCCATCTCAAAGTGTGGACCCATCTCACTGATAAAGTGTGGACCCATCTCACTGATAAAGTGTGGACCCATCTCACTGATAAAGTGTGGACCCATCTCACTGATAAAGTGTGGACCCATCTCACTGATAAAGTGTGGACCCATCTCACTGATAAAGTGTGGACCCATCTCACTGATAAAGTGTGGACCCATCTCACTGATAAAGTGTGGACCCATCTCACTGATAAAGTGTGGACCCATCTCACTGATAAAGTGTGGACCCATCTCACTGATAAAGTGTGGACCCATCTCACTGATAAAGTGTGGACCCATCTCACTGATAAAGTGTGGACCCATCTCACTGATAAAGTGTGGACCCATCTCACTGATAAAGTGTGGACCCATCTCACTGATAAAGTGTGGACCCATCTCACTGATAAAGTGTGGACCCATCTCACTGATAAAGTGTGGACCCATCTCACTGATAAAGTGTGGACCCATCTCACTGATAAAGTGTGGACCCATCTCACTGATAAAGTGTGGACCCATCTCACTGATAAAGTGTGGACCCATCTCACTGATAAAGTGTGGACCCATCTCACTGATAAAGTGTGGACCCATCTCACTGATAAAGTGTGGACCCATCTCACTGATAAAGTGTGGACCCATCTCACTGATAAAGTGTGGACCCATCTCACTGATAAAGTGTGGACCCATCTCACTGATAAAGTGTGGACCCATCTCACTGATAAAGTGTGGACCCATCTCACTGATAAAGTGTGGACCCATCTCACTGATAAAGTGTGGACCCATCTCACTGATAAAGTGTGGACCCATCTCACTGATAAAGTGTGGACCCATCTCACTGATAAAGTGTGGACCCATCTCACTGATAAAGTGTGGACCCATCTCACTGATAAAGTGTGGACCCATCTCACTGATAAAGTGTGGACCCATCTCACTGATAAAGTGTGGACCCATCTCACTGATAAAGTGTGGACCCATCTCACTGATAAAGTGTGGACCCATCTCACTGATAAAGTGTGGACCCATCTCACTGATAAAGTGTGGACCCATCTCACTGATAAAGTGTGGACCCATCTCACTGATAAAGTGTGGACCCATCTCACTGATAAAGTGTGGACCCATCTCACTGATAAAGTGTGGACCCATCTCACTGATAAAGTGTGGACCCATCTCACTGATAAAGTGTGGACCCATCTCACTGACCCATCTCACTGATAAAGTGTGGACCCATCTCACTGATAAAGTGTGGACCCATCTCACTGATAAAGTGTGGACCCATCTCACTGATAAAGTGTGGACCCATCTCACTGATAAAGTGTGGACCCATCTCACTGATAAAGTGTGGACCCATCTCACTGATAAAGTGTGGACCCATCTCACTGATAAAGTGTGGACCCATCTCACTGATAAAGTGTGGACCCATCTCACTGATAAAGTGTGGACCCATCTCACTGATAAAGTGTGGACCCATCTCACTGATAAAGTGTGGACCCATCTCACTGATAAAGTGTGGACCCATCTCACTGATAAAGTGTGGACCCATCTCACTGATAAAGTGTGGACCCATCTCACTGATAAAGTGTGGACCCATCTCACTGATAAAGTGTGGACCCATCTCACTGATAAAGTGTGGACCCATCTCACTGATAAAGTGTGGACCCATCTCACTGATAAAGTGTGGACCCATCTCACTGATAAAGTGTGGACCCATCTCACTGATAAAGTGTGGACCCATCTCACTGATAAAGTGTGGACCCATCTCACTGATAAAGTGTGGACCCATCTCACTGATAAAGTGTGGACCCATCTCACTGATAAAGTGTGGACCCATCTCACTGATAAAGTGGACCCATCTCACTGATAAAGTGGACCCATCTCACTGATAAAGTGTGGACCCATCTCACTGATAAAGTGTGGACCCATCTCACTGATAAAGTGTGGACCCATCTCACTGACTGAAAGTGTGGACCCATCTCACTGATAAAGTGTGGACCCATCTCACTGATAAAGTGTGGACCCATCTCACTGATAAAGTGTGGACCCATCTCACTGATAAAGTGTGGACCCATCTCACTGATAAAGTGTGGACCCATCTCACTGATAAAGTGTGGACCCATCTCACTGATAAAGTGTGGACCCATCTCACTGATAAAGTGTGGACCCATCTCACTGATAAAGTGTGGACCCATCTCACTGATAAAGTGTGGACCCATCTCACTGATAAAGTGTGGACCCATCTCACTGATAAAGTGTGGACCATCTCACTGATAAAGTGTGGACCCATCTCACTGATAAAGTGTGGACCCATCTCACTGATAAAGTGTGGACCCATCTCACTGATAAAGTGTGGACCCATCTCACTGATAAAGTGTGGACCCATCTCACTGATAAAGTGTGGACCCATCTCACTGATAAAGTGTGGACCCATCTCACTGATAAAGTGTGGACCCATCTCACTGATAAAGTGTGGACCCATCTCACTGATAAAGTGTGGACCCATCTCACTGATAAAGTGTGGACCCATCTCACTGATAAAGTGTGGACCCATCTCACTGATAAAGTGTGGACCCATCTCACTGATAAAGTGTGGACCCATCTCACTGATAAAGTGTGGACCCATCTCACTGATAAAGTGTGGACCCATCTCACTGATAAAGTGTGGACCCATCTCACTGATAAAGTGTGGACCCATCTCACTGATAAAGTGTGGACCCATCTCACTGATAAAGTGTGGACCCATCTCACTGATAAAGTGTGGACCCATCTCACTGATAAAGTGTGGACCCATCTCACTGATAAAGTGTGGACCCATCTCACTGATAAAGTGTGGACCCATCTCACTGATAAAGTGTGGACCCATCTCACTGATAAAGTGTGGACCCATCTCACTGATAAAGTGTGGACCCATCTCACTGATAAAGTGTGGACCCATCTCACTGATAAAGTGTGGACCCATCTCACTGATAAAGTGTGGACCCATCTCACTGATAAAGTGTGGACCCATCTCACTGATAAAGTGTGGACCCATCTCACTGATAAAGTGTGGACCCATCTCACTGATAAAGTGTGGACCCATCTCACTGATAAAGTGTGGACCCATCTCACTGATAAAGTGTGGACCCATCTCACTGATAAAGTGTGGACCCATCTCACTGATAAAGTGTGGACCCATCTCACTGATAAAGTGTGGACCCATCTCACTGATAAAGTGTGGACCCATCTCACTGATAAAGTGTGGACCCATCTCACTGATAAAGTGTGGACCCATCTCACTGATAAAGTGTGGACCCATCTCACTGATAAAGTGTGGACCCATCTCACTGATAAAGTGTGGACCCATCTCACTGATAAAGTGTGGACCCATCTCACTGATAAAGTGTGGACCCATCTCACTGATAAAGTGTGGACCCATCTCACTGATAAAGTGTGGACCCATCTCACTGATAAAGTGTGGACCCATCTCACTGATAAAGTGTGGACCCATCTCACTGATAAAGTGTGGACCCATCTCACTGATAAAGTGTGGACCCATCTCACTGATAAAGTGTGGACCCATCTCACTGATAAAGTGTGGACCCATCTCACTGATAAAGTGTGGACCCATCTCACTGATAAAGTGTGGACCCATCTCACTGATAAAGTGTGGACCCATCTCACTGATAAAGTGTGGACCCATCTCACTGATAAAGTGTGGACCCATCTCACTGATAAAGTGTGGACCCATCTCACTGATAAAGTGTGGACCCATCTCACTGATAAAGTGTGGACCCATCTCACTGATAAAGTGTGGACCCATCTCACTGATAAAGTGTGGACCCATCTCACTGATAAAGTGTGGACCCATCTCACTGATAAAGTGTGGACCCATCTCACTGATAAAGTGTGGACCCATCTCACTGATAAAGTGTGGACCCATCTCACTGATAAAGTGTGGACCCATCTCACTGATAAAGTGTGGACCCATCTCACTGATAAAGTGTGGACCCATCTCACTGATAAAGTGTGGACCCATCTCACTGATAAAGTGTGGACCCATCTCACTGATAAAGTGTGGACCCATCTCACTGATAAAGTGTGGACCCATCTCACTGATAAAGTGTGGACCCATCTCACTGATAAAGTGTGGACCCATCTCACTGATAAAGTGTGGACCCATCTCACTGATAAAGTGTGGACCCATCTCACTGATAAAGTGTGGACCCATCTCACTGATAAAGTGTGGACCCATCTCACTGATAAAGTGTGGACCCATCTCACTGATAAAGTGTGGACCCATCTCACTGATAAAGTGTGGACCCATCTCACTGATAAAGTGTGGACCCATCTCACTGATAAAGTGTGGACCCATCTCACTGATAAAGTGTGGACCCATCTCACTGATAAAGTGTGGACCCATCTCACTGATAAAGTGTGGACCCATCTCACTGATAAAGTGTGGACCCATCTCACTGATAAAGTGTGGACCCATCTGACTGATAAAGTGTGGACCCATCTCACTGATAAAGTGTGGACCCATCTCACTGATAAAGTGTGGACCCATCTCACTGATAAAGTGTGGACCCATCTCACTGATAAAGTGTGGACCCATCTCACTGATAAAGTGTGGACCCATCTCACTGATAAAGTGTGGACCCATCTCACTGATAAAGTGTGGACCCATCTCACTGATAAAGTGTGGACCCATCTCACTGATAAAGTGTGGACCCATCTCACTGATAAAGTGTGGACCCATCTCACTGATAAAGTGGACCCATCTCACTGATAAAGTGTGGACCCATCTCACTGATAAAGTGTGGACCCATCTCACTGATAAAGTGTGGACCCATCTCACTGATAAAGTGTGGACCCATCTCACTGATAAAGTGTGGACCCATCTCACTGATAAAGTGTGGACCCATCTCACTGATAAAGTGTGGACCCATCTCACTGATAAAGTGTGGACCCATCTCACTGATAAAGTGTGGACCCATCTCACTGATAAAGTGTGGACCCATCTCACTGATAAAGTGTGGACCCATCTCACTGATAAAGTGTGGACCCATCTCACTGATAAAGTGTGGACCCATCTCACTGATAAAGTGTGGACCCATCTCACTGATAAAGTGTGGACCCATCTCCCTGATAAAGTGTGGACCCATCTCACTGATAAAGTGTGGACCCATCTCACTGATAAAGTGTGGACCCATCTCACTGATAAAGTGTGGACCCATCTCACTGATAAAGTGTGGACCCATCTCACTGATAAAGTGTGGACCCATCTCACTGATAAAGTGTGGACCCATCTCACTGATAAAGTGTGGACCCATCTCACTGATAAAGTGTGGACCCATCTCACTGATAAAGTGTGGACCCATCTCACTGATAAAGTGTGGACCCATCTCACTGATAAAGTGTGGACCCATCTCACTGATAAAGTGTGGACCCATCTCACTGATAAAGTGTGGACCCATCTCACTGATAAAGTGTGGACCCATCTCACTGATAAAGTGTGGACCCATCTCACTGATAAAGTGTGTGGACCCATCTCACTGATAAAGTGTGGACCCATCTCACTGATAAAGTGTGGACCCATCTCACTGATAAAGTGTGGACCCATCTCACTGATAAAGTGTGGACCCATCTCACTGATAAAGTGTGGACCCATCTCACTGATAAAGTGTGGACCCATCTCACTGATAAAGTGTGGACCCATCTCACTGATAAAGTGTGGACCCATCTCACTGATAAAGTGTGGACCCATCTCACTGATAAAGTGTGGACCCATCTCACTGATAAAGTGTGGACCCATCTCACTGATAAAGTGTGGACCCATCTCACTGATAAAGTGTGGACCCATCTCACTGATAAAGTGTGGACCCATCTCACTGATAAAGTGTGGACCCATCTCACTGATAAAGTGTGGACCCATCTCACTGATAAAGTGTGGACCCATCTCACTGATAAAGTGTGGACCCATCTCACTGATAAAGTGTGGACCCATCTCACTGATAAAGTGTGGACCCATCTCACTGATAAAGTGTGGACCCATCTCACTGATAAAGTGTGGACCCATCTCACTGATAAAGTGTGGACCCATCTCACTGATAAAGTGTGGACCCATCTCACTGATAAAGTGTGGACCCATCTCACTGATAAAGTGTGGACCCATCTCACTGATAAAGTGTGGACCCATCTCACTGATAAAGTGTGGACCCATCTCACTGATAAAGTGTGGACCCATCTCACTGATAAAGTGTGGACCCATCTCACTGATAAAGTGTGGACCCATCTCACTGATAAAGTGTGGACCCATCTCACTGATAAAGTGTGGACCCATCTCACTGATAAAGTGTGGACCCATCTCACTGATAAAGTGTGGACCCATCTCACTGATAAAGTGTGGACCCATCTCACTGATAAAGTGTGGACCCATCTCACTGATAAAGTGTGGACCCATCTCACTGATAAAGTGTGGACCCATCTCACTGATAAAGTGTGGACCCATCTCACTGATAAAGTGTGGACCCATCTCACTGATAAAGTGTGGACCCATCTCACTGATAAAGTGTGGACCCATCTCACTGATAAAGTGTGGACCCATCTCACTGATAAAGTGTGGACCCATCTCACTGATAAAGTGTGGACCCATCTCACTGATAAAGTGTGGACCCATCTCACTGATAAAGTGTGGACCCATCTCACTGATAAAGTGTGGACCCATCTCACTGATAAAGTGTGGACCCATCTCACTGATAAAGTGTGGACCCATCTCACTGATAAAGTGTGGACCCATCTCACTGATAAAGTGGACCCATCTCACTGATAAAGTGTGGACCCATCTCACTGATAAAGTGTGGACCCATCTCACTGATAAAGTGTGGACCCATCTCACTGATAAAGTGTGGACCCATCTCACTGATAAAGTGTGGACCCATCTCACTGATAAAGTGTGGACCCATCTCACTGATAAAGTGTGGACCCATCTCACTGATAAAGTGTGGACCCATCTCACTGATAAAGTGTGGACCCATCTCACTGATAAAGTGTGGACCCATCTCACTGATAAAGTGTGGACCCATCTCACTGATAAAGTGTGGACCCATCTCACTGATAAAGTGTGGACCCATCTCACTGATAAAGTGTGGACCCATCTCACTGATAAAGTGTGGACCCATCTCACTGATAAAGTGTGGACCCATCTCACTGATAAAGTGTGGACCCATCTCACTGATAAAGTGTGGACCCATCTCACTGATAAAGTGTGGACCCATCTCACTGATAAAGTGTGGACCCATCTCACTGATAAAGTGTGGACCCATCTCACTGATAAAGTGTGGACCCATCTCACTGATAAAGTGTGGACCCATCTCACTGATAAAGTGTGGACCCATCTCACTGATAAAGTGTGGACCCATCTCACTGATAAAGTGTGGACCCATCTCACTGATAAAGTGTGACCCACCCATCTCACTGATAAAGTGTGGACCCATCTCACTGATAAAGTGTGGACCCATCTCACTGATAAAGTGTGGACCCATCTCACTGATAAAGTGTGGACCCATCTCACTGATAAAGTGTGGACCCATCTCACTGATAAAGTGTGGACCCATCTCACTGATAAAGTGTGGACCCATCTCACTGATAAAGTGTGGACCCATCTCACTGATAAAGTGTGGACCCATCTCACTGATAAAGTGTGGACCCATCTCACTGATAAAGTGTGGACCCATCTCACTGATAAAGTGTGGACCCATCTCACTGATAAAGTGTGGACCCATCTCACTGATAAAGTGTGGACCCATCTCACTGATAAAGTGTGGACCCATCTCACTGATAAAGTGTGGACCCATCTCACTGATAAAGTGTGGACCCATCTCACTGATAAAGTGTGGACCCATCTCACTGATAAAGTGTGGACCCATCTCACTGATAAAGTGTGGACCCATCTCACTGATAAAGTGTGGACCCATCTCACTGATAAAGTGTGGACCCATCTCACTGATAAAGTGTGGACCCATCTCACTGATAAAGTGTGGACCCATCTCACTGATAAAGTGTGGACCCATCTCACTGATAAAGTGTGGACCCATCTCACTGATAAAGTGTGGACCCATCTCACTGATAAAGTGTGGACCCATCTCACTGATAAAGTGTGGACCCATCTCACTGATAAAGTGTGGACCCATCTCACTGATAAAGTGTGGACCCATCTCACTGATAAAGTGTGGACCCATCTCACTGATAAAGTGTGGACCCATCTCACTGATAAAGTGTGGACCCATCTCACTGATAAAGTGTGGACCCATCTCACTGATAAAGTGTGGACCCATCTCACTGATAAAGTGTGGACCCATCTCACTGATAAAGTGTGGACCCATCTCACTGATAAAGTGTGGACCCATCTCACTGATAAAGTGTGGACCCATCTCACTGATAAAGTGTGGACCCATCTCACTGATAAAGTGTGGACCCATCTCACTGATAAAGTGTGGACCCATCTCACTGATAAAGTGTGGACCCATCTCACTGATAAAGTGTGGACCCATCTCACTGATAAAGTGTGGACCCATCTCACTGATAAAGTGTGGACCCATCTCACTGATAAAGTGTGGACCCATCTCACTGATAAAGTGTGGACCCATCTCACTGATAAAGTGTGGACCCATCTCACTGATAAAGTGTGGACCCATCTCACTGATAAAGTGTGGACCCATCTCACTGATAAAGTGTGGACCCATCTCACTGATAAAGTGTGGACCCATCTCACTGATAAAGTGTGGACCCATCTCACTGATAAAGTGTGGACCCATCTCACTGATAAAGTGTGGACCCATCTCACTGATAAAGTGTGGACCCATCTCACTGATAAAGTGTGGACCCATCTCACTGATAAAGTGTGGACCCATCTCACTGATAAAGTGTGGACCCATCTCACTGATAAAGTGTGGACCCATCTCACTGATAAAGTGTGGACCCATCTCACTGATAAAGTGTGGACCCATCTCACTGATAAAGTGTGGACCCATCTCACTGATAAAGTGTGGACCCATCTCACTGATAAAGTGTGGACCCATCTCACTGATAAAGTGTGGACCCATCTCACTGATAAAGTGTGGACCCATCTCACTGATAAAGTGTGGACCCATCTCACTGATAAAGTGTGGACCCATCTCACTGATAAAGTGTGGACCCATCTCACTGATAAAGTGTGGACCCATCTCACTGATAAAGTGTGGACCCATCTCACTGATAAAGTGTGGACCCATCTCACTGATAAAGTGTGGACCCATCTCACTGATAAAGTGTGGACCCATCTCACTGATAAAGTGTGGACCCATCTCACTGATAAAGTGTGGACCCATCTCACTGATAAAGTGTGGACCCATCTCACTGATAAAGTGTGGACCCATCTCACTGATAAAGTGTGGACCCATCTCACTGATAAAGTGTGGACCCATCTCACTGATAAAGTGTGGACCCATCTCACTGATAAAGTGTGGACCCATCTCTCACTGACCCATCTCACTGATAAAGTGTGGACCCATCTCACTGATAAAGTGTGGACCCATCTCACTGATAAAGTGTGGACCCATCTCACTGATAAAGTGTGGACCCATCTCACTGATAAAGTGTGGACCCATCTCACTGATAAAGTGTGGACCCATCTCACTGATAAAGTGTGGACCCATCTCACTGATAAAGTGTGGACCCATCTCACTGATAAAGTGTGGACCCATCTCACTGATAAAGTGTGGACCCATCTCACTGATAAAGTGTGGACCCATCTCACTGATAAAGTGTGGACCCATCTCACTGATAAAGTGTGGACCCATCTCACTGATAAAGTGTGGACCCATCTCACTGATAAAGTGTGGACCCATCTCACTGATAAAGTGTGGACCCATCTCACTGATAAAGTGTGGACCCATCTCACTGATAAAGTGTGGACCCATCTCACTGATAAAGTGTGGACCCATCTCACTGATAAAGTGTGGACCCATCTCACTGATAAAGTGTGGACCCATCTCACTGATAAAGTGTGGACCCATCTCACTGATAAAGTGTGGACCCATCTCACTGATAAAGTGTGGACCCATCTCACTGATAAAGTGTGGACCCATCTCACTGATAAAGTGTGGACCCATCTCACTGATAAAGTGTGGACCCATCTCACTGATAAAGTGTGGACCCATCTCACTGATAAAGTGTGGACCCATCTCACTGATAAAGTGTGGACCCATCTCACTGATAAAGTGTGGACCCATCTCACTGATAAAGTGTGGACCCATCTCACTGATAAAGTGTGGACCCATCTCACTGATAAAGTGTGGACCCATCTCACTGATAAAGTGTGGACCCATCTCACTGATAAAGTGTGGACCCATCTCACTGATAAAGTGTGGACCCATCTCACTGATAAAGTGTGGACCCATCTCACTGATAAAGTGGACCCATCTCACTGATAAAGTGTGGACCCATCTCACTGATAAAGTGTGGACCCATCTCACTGATAAAGTGTGGACCCATCTCACTGATAAAGTGTGGACCCATCTCACTGATAAAGTGTGGACCCATCTCACTGATAAAGTGTGGACCCATCTCACTGATAAAGTGTGGACCCATCTCACTGATAAAGTGTGGACCCATCTCACTGATAAAGTGTGGACCCATCTCACTGATAAAGTGTGGACCCATCTCACTGATAAAGTGTGGACCCATCTCACTGATAAAGTGTGGACCCATCTCACTGATAAAGTGTGGACCCATCTCACTGATAAAGTGTGGACCCATCTCACTGATAAAGTGTGGACCCATCTCACTGATAAAGTGTGGACCCATCTCACTGATAAAGTGTGGACCCATCTCACTGATAAAGTGTGGACCCATCTCACTGATAAAGTGTGGACCCATCTCACTGATGTGGACCCATCTCACTGATAAAGTGTGGACCCATCTCACTGATAAAGTGTGGACCCATCTCACTGATAAAGTGTGGACCCATCTCACTGATAAAGTGTGGACCCATCTCACTGATAAAGTGTGGACCCATCTCACTGATAAAGTGTGGACCCATCTCACTGATAAAGTGTGGACCCATCTCACTGATAAAGTGTGGACCCATCTCACTGATAAACTGATAAAGTGGACCCATCTCACTGATAAAGTGTGGACCCATCTCACTGATAAAGTGTGGACCCATCTCACTGATAAAGTGTGGACCCATCTCACTGATAAAGTGTGGACCCATCTCACTGATAAAGTGTGGACCCATCTCACTGATAAAGTGTGGACCCATCTCACTGATAAAGTGTGGACCCATCTCACTGATAAAGTGTGGACCCATCTCACTGATAAAGTGTGGACCCATCTCACTGATAAAGTGTGGACCCATCTCACTGATAAAGTGTGGACCCATCTCACTGATAAAGTGTGGACCCATCTCACTGATAAAGTGTGGACCCATCTCACTGATAAAGTGTGGACCCATCTCACTGATAAAGTGTGGACCCATCTCACTGATAAAGTGTGGACCCATCTCACTGATAAAGTGTGGACCCATCTCACTGATAAAGTGTGGACCCATCTCACTGATAAAGTGTGGACCCATCTCACTGATAAAGTGTGGACCCATCTCACTGATAAAGTGTGGACCCATCTCACTGATAAAGTGTGGACCCATCTCACTGATAAAGTGTGGACCCATCTCACTGATAAAGTGTGGACCCATCTCACTGATAAAGTGTGGACCCATCTCACTGATAAAGTGTGGACCCATCTCACTGATAAAGTGTGGACCCATCTCACTGATAAAGTGTGGACCCATCTCACTGATAAAGTGTGGACCCATCTCACTGATAAAGTGTGGACCCATCTCACTGATAAAGTGTGGACCCATCTCACTGATAAAGTGTGGACCCATCTCACTGATAAAGTGTGGACCCATCTCACTGATAAAGTGTGGACCCATCTCACTGATAAAGTGTGGACCCATCTCACTGATAAAGTGTGGACCCATCTCACTGATAAAGTGTGGACCCATCTCACTGATAAAGTGTGGACCCATCTCACTGATAAAGTGTGGACCCATCTCACTGATAAAGTGTGGACCCATCTCACTGATAAAGTGTGGACCCATCTCACTGATAAAGTGTGGACCCATCTCACTGATAAAGTGTGGACCCATCTCACTGATAAAGTGTGGACCCATCTCACTGATAAAGTGTGGACCCATCTCACTGATAAAGTGTGGACCCATCTCACTGATAAAGTGTGGACCCATCTCACTGATAAAGTGTGGACCCATCTCACTGATAAAGTGTGGACCCATCTCACTGATAAAGTGTGGACCCATCTCACTGATAAAGTGTGGACCCATCTCACTGATAAAGTGTGGACCCATCTCACTGATAAAGTGTGGACCCATCTCACTGATAAAGTGTGGACCCATCTCACTGATAAAGTGTGGACCCATCTCACTGATAAAGTGTGGACCCATCTCACTGATAAAGTGTGGACCCATCTCACTGATAAAGTGTGGACCCATCTCACTGATGAAGTGTGGACCCATCTCACTGATAAAGTGTGGACCCATCTCACTGATAAAGTGTGGACCCATCTCACTGATAAAGTGTGGACCCATCTCACTGATAAAGTGTGGACCCATCTCACTGATAAAGTGTGGACCCATCTCACTGATAAAGTGTGGACCCATCTCACTGATAAAGTGTGGACCCATCTCACTGATAAAGTGTGGACCCATCTCACTGATAAAGTGTGGACCCATCTCACTGATAAAGTGTGGACCCATCTCACTGATAAAGTGTGGACCCATCTCACTGATAAAGTGTGGACCCATCTCACTGATAAAGTGTGGACCCATCTCACTGATAAAGTGTGGACCCATCTCACTGATAAAGTGTGGACCCATCTCACTGATAAAGTGTGGACCCATCTCACTGATAAAGTGTGGACCCATCTCACTGATAAAGTGTGGACCCATCTCACTGATAAAGTGTGGACCCATCTCACTGATAAAGTGTGGACCCATCTCACTGATAAAGTGTGGACCCATCTCACTGATAAAGTGTGGACCCATCTCACTGATAAAGTGTGGACCCATCTCACTGATAAAGTGTGGACCCATCTCACTGATAAAGTGTGGACCCATCTCACTGATAAAGTGTGGACCCATCTCACTGATAAAGTGTGGACCCATCTCACTGATAAAGTGTGGACCCATCTCACATCATCACTGACCCATCTCACTGATAAGTGTGGACCCATCTCACTGATAAAGTGTGGACCCATCTCACTGATAAAGTGTGGACCCATCTCACTGATAAAGTGTGGACCCATCTCACTGATAAAGTGTGGACCCATCTCACTGATAAAGTGTGGACCCATCTCACTGATAAAGTGTGGACCCATCTCACTGATAAAGTGTGGACCCATCTCACTGATAAAGTGTGGACCCATCTCACTGATAAAGTGTGGACCCATCTCACTGATAAAGTGTGGACCCATCTCACTGATAAAGTGTGGACCCATCTCACTGATAAAGTGTGGACCCATCTCACTGATAAAGTGTGGACCCATCTCACTGATAAAGTGTGGACCCATCTCACTGATAAAGTGTGGACCCATCTCACTGATAAAGTGTGGACCCATCTCACTGATAAAGTGTGGACCCATCTCACTGATAAAGTGTGGACCCATCTCACTGATAAAGTGTGGACCCATCTCACTGATAAAGTGTGGACCCATCTCACTGATAAAGTGTGGACCCATCTCACTGATAAAGTGTGGACCCATCTCACTGATAAAGTGTGGACCCATCTCACTGATAAAGTGTGGACCCATCTCACTGATAAAGTGTGGACCCATCTCACTGATAAAGTGTGGACCCATCTCACTGATAAAGTGTGGACCCATCTCACTGATAAAGTGTGGACCCATCTCACTGATAAAGTGTGGACCCATCTCACTGATAAAGTGTGGACCCATCTCACTGATAAAGTGTGGACCCATCTCACTGATAAAGTGTGGACCCATCTCACTGATAAAGTGTGGACCCATCTCACTGATAAAGTGTGGACCCATCTCACTGATAAAGTGTGGACCCATCTCACTGATAAAGTGTGGACCCATCTCACTGATAAAGTGTGGACCCATCTCACTGATAAAGTGTGGACCCATCTCACTGATAAAGTGTGGACCCATCTCACTGATAAAGTGTGGACCCATCTCACTGATAAAGTGTGGACCCATCTCACTGATAAAGTGTGGACCCATCTCACTGATAAAGTGTGGACCCATCTCACTGATAAAGTGTGGACCCATCTCACTGATAAAGTGTGGACCCATCTCACTGATAAAGTGTGGACCCATCTCACTGATAAAGTGTGGACCCATCTCACTGATAAAGTGTGGACCCATCTCACTGATAAAGTGTGGACCCATCTCACTGATAAAGTGTGGACCCATCTCACTGATAAAGTGTGGACCCATCTCACTGATAAAGTGTGGACCCATCTCACTGATAAAGTGTGGACCCATCTCACTGATAAAGTGTGGACCCATCTCACTGATAAAGTGTGGACCCATCTCACTGATAAAGTGTGGACCCATCTCACTGATAAAGTGTGGACCCATCTCACTGATAAAGTGTGGACCCATCTCACTGATAAAGTGTGGACCCATCTCACTGATAAAGTGTGGACCCATCTCACTGATAAAGTGTGGACCCATCTCACTGATAAAGTGTGGACCCATCTCACTGATAAAGTGTGGACCCATCTCACTGATAAAGTGTGGACCCATCTCACTGATAAAGTGTGGACCCATCTCACTGATAAAGTGTGGACCCATCTCACTGATAAAGTGTGGACCCATCTCACTGATAAAGTGTGGACCCATCTCACTGATAAAGTGTGGACCCATCTCACTGATAAAGTGTGGACCCATCTCACTGATAAAGTGTGGACCCATCTCACTGATAAAGTGTGGACCCATCTCACTGATAAAGTGTGGACCCATCTCACTGATAAAGTGTGGACCCATCTCACTGATAAAGTGTGGACCCATCTCACTGATAAAGTGTGGACCTGATCATCTCACTGATAAAGTGTGGACCCATCTCACTGATAAAGTGTGGACCCATCTCACTGATAAAGTGTGGACCCATCTCACTGATAAAGTGTGGACCCATCTCACTGATAAAGTGTGGACCCATCTCACTGATAAAGTGTGGACCCATCTCACTGATAAAGTGTGGACCCATCTCACTGATAAAGTGTGGACCCATCTCACTGATAAAGTGTGGACCCATCTCACTGATAAAGTGTGGACCCATCTCACTGATAAAGTGTGGACCCATCTCACTGATAAAGTGTGGACCCATCTCACTGATAAAGTGTGGACCCATCTCACTGATAAAGTGTGGACCCATCTCACTGATAAAGTGTGGACCCATCTCACTGATAAAGTGTGGACCCATCTCACTGATAAAGTGTGGACCCATCTCACTGATAAAGTGTGGACCCATCTCACTGATAAAGTGTGGACCCATCTCACTGATAAAGTGTGGACCCATCTCACTGATAAAGTGTGGACCCATCTCACTGATAAAGTGTGGACCCATCTCACTGATAAAGTGTGGACCCATCTCACTGATAAAGTGTGGACCCATCTCACTGATAAAGTGTGGACCCATCTCACTGACTGAAAGTGTGGACCCATCTCACTGATAAAGTGTGGACCCATCTCACTGATAAAGTGTGGACCCATCTCACTGATAAAGTGTGGACCCATCTCACTGATAAAGTGTGGACCCATCTCACTGATAAAGTGTGGACCCATCTCACTGATAAAGTGTGGACCCATCTCACTGATAAAGTGTGGACCATCTCACTGATAAAGTGTGGACCCATCTCACTGATGAAGTGTGAACCCATCTCACTGATAAAGTGTGGACCCATCTCACTGATAAAGTGTGGACCCATCTCACTGATAAAGTGTGGACCCATCTCACTGATAAAGTGTGGACCCATCTCACTGATAAAGTGTGGACCCATCTCACTGATAAAGTGTGGACCCATCTCACTGATAAAGTGTGGACCCATCTCACTGATAAAGTGTGGACCCATCTCACTGATAAAGTGTGGACCCATCTCACTGATAAAGTGTGGACCCATCTCACTGATAAAGTGTGGACCCATCTCACTGATAAAGTGTGGACCCATCTCACTGATAAAGTGTGGACCCATCTCACTGATAAAGTGTGGACCCATCTCACTGATAAAGTGTGGACCCATCTCACTGATAAAGTGTGGACCCATCTCACTGATAAAGTGTGGACCCATCTCACTGATAAAGTGTGGACCCATCTCACTGATAAAGTGTGGACCCATCTCACTGATAAAGTGTGGACCCATCTCACTGATAAAGTGTGGACCCATCTCACTGATAAAGTGTGGACCCATCTCACTGATAAAGTGTGGACCCATCTCACTGATAAAGTGTGGACCCATCTCACTGATAAAGTGTGGACCCATCTCACTGATAAAGTGTGGACCCATCTCACTGATAAAGTGTGGACCCATCTCACTGATAAAGTGTGGACCCATCTCACTGATAAAGTGTGGACCCATCTCACTGATAAAGTGTGGACCCATCTCACTGATAAAGTGTGGACCCATCTCACTGATAAAGTGTGGACCCATCTCACTGATAAAGTGTGGACCCATCTCACTGATAAAGTGTGGACCCATCTCACTGATAAAGTGTGGACCCATCTCACTGATAAAGTGTGGACCCATCTCACTGATAAAGTGTGGACCCATCTCACTGATAAAGTGTGGACCCATCTCACTGATAAAGTGTGGACCCATCTCACTGATAAAGTGTGGACCCATCTCACTGATAAAGTGTGGACCCATCTCACTGATAAAGTGTGGACCCATCTCACTGATAAAGTGTGGACCCATCTCACTGATAAAGTGTGGACCCATCTCACTGATAAAGTGTGGACCCATCTCACTGATAAAGTGTGGACCCATCTCACTGATAAAGTGTGGACCCATCTCACTGATAAAGTGTGGACCCATCTCACTGATAAAGTGTGGACCCATCTCACTGATAAAGTGTGGACCCATCTCACTGATAAAGTGTGGACCCATCTCACTGATAAAGTGTGGACCCATCTCACTGATAAAGTGTGGACCCATCTCACTGATAAAGTGTGGACCCATCTCACTGATAAAGTGTGGACCCATCTCACTGATAAAGTGTGGACCCATCTCACTGATAAAGTGTGGACCCATCTCACTGATAAAGTGTGGACCCATCTCACTGATAAAGTGTGGACCCATCTCACTGATAAAGTGTGGACCCATCTCACTGATAAAGTGGACCCATCTCACTGATAAAGTGTGGACCCATCTCACTGATAAAGTGTGGACCCATCTCACTGATAAAGTGTGGACCCATCTCACTGATAAAGTGTGGACCCATCTCACTGATAAAGTGTGGACCCATCTCACTGATAAAGTGTGGACCCATCTCACTGATAAAGTGTGGACCCATCTCACTGATAAAGTGTGGACCCATCTCACTGATAAAGTGTGGACCCATCTCACTGATAAAGTGTGGACCCATCTCACTGATAAAGTGTGGACCCATCTCACTGATAAAGTGTGGACCCATCTCACTGATAAAGTGTGGACCCATCTCACTGATAAAGTGTGGACCCATCTCACTGATAAAGTGTGGACCCATCTCACTGATAAAGTGTGGACCCATCTCACTGATAAAGTGTGGACCCATCTCACTGATAAAGTGTGGACCCATCTCACTGATAAAGTGTGGACCCATCTCACTGATAAAGTGTGGACCCATCTCACTGATAAAGTGTGGACCCATCTCACTGATAAAGTGTGGACCCATCTCACTGATAAAGTGTGGACCCATCTCACTGATAAAGTGTGGACCCATCTCACTGATAAAGTGTGGACCCATCTCACTGATAAAGTGTGGACCCATCTCACTGATAAAGTGTGGACCCATCTCACTGATAAAGTGTGGACCCATCTCACTGATAAAGTGTGGACCCATCTCACTGATAAAGTGTGGACCCATCTCACTGATAAAGTGTGGACCCATCTCACTGATAAAGTGGACCCATCTCACTGATAAAGTGTGGACCCATCTCACTGATAAAGTGTGGACCCATCTCACTGATAAAGTGTGGACCCATCTCACTGATAAAGTGTGGACCCATCTCACTGATAAAGTGTGGACCCATCTCACTGATAAAGTGTGGACCCATCTCACTGATAAAGTGTGGACCCATCTCACTGATAAAGTGTGGACCCATCTCACTGATAAAGTGTGGACCCATCTCACTGATAAAGTGTGGACCCATCTCACTGATAAAGTGTGGACCCATCTCACTGATAAAGTGTGGACCCATCTCACTTTTTCACTGATAAAGTGTGGACCCATCTCACTGATAAAGTGTGGACCCATCTCACTGATAAAGTGTGGACCCATCTCACTGATAAAGTGTGGACCCATCTCACTGATAAAGTGTGGACCCATCTCACTGATAAAGTGTGGACCCATCTCACTGATAAAGTGTGGACCCATCTCACTGATAAAGTGTGGACCCATCTCACTGATAAAGTGTGGACCCATCTCACTGATAAAGTGTGGACCCATCTCACTGATAAAGTGTGGACCCATCTCACTGATAAAGTGTGGACCCATCTCACTGATAAAGTGTGGACCCATCTCACTGATAAAGTGTGGACCCATCTCACTGATAAAGTGTGGACCCATCTCACTGATAAAGTGTGGACCCATCTCACTGATAAAGTGTGGACCCATCTCACTGATAAAGTGTGGACCCATCTCACTGATAAAGTGTGGACCCATCTCACTGATAAAGTGTGGACCCATCTCACTGATAAAGTGTGGACCCATCTCACTGATAAAGTGTGGACCCATCTCACTGATAAAGTGTGGACCCATCTCACTGATAAAGTGTGGACCCATCTCACTGATAAAGTGTGGACCCATCTCACTGATAAAGTGTGGACCCATCTCACTGATAAAGTGTGGACCCATCTCACTGATAAAGTGTGGACCCATCTCACTGATAAAGTGTGGACCCATCTCACTGATAAAGTGTGGACCCATCTCACTGATAAAGTGTGGACCCATCTCACTGATAAAGTGTGGACCCATCTCACTGATAAAGTGTGGACCCATCTCACTGATAAAGTGTGGACCCATCTCACTGATAAAGTGTGGACCCATCTCACTGATAAAGTGTGGACCCATCTCACTGATAAAGTGTGGACCCATCTCACTGATAAAGTGTGGACCCATCTCACTGATAAAGTGTGGACCCATCTCACTGATAAAGTGTGGACCCATCTCACTGATAAAGTGTGGACCCATCTCACTGATAAAGTGTGGACCCATCTCACTGATAAAGTGTGGACCCATCTCACTGATAAAGTGTGGACCCATCTCACTGATAAAGTGTGGACCCATCTCACTGATAAAGTGTGGACCCATCTCACTGATAAAGTGTGGACCCATCTCACTGATAAAGTGTGGACCCATCTCACTGATAAAGTGTGGACCCATCTCACTGATAAAGTGTGGACCCATCTCACTGATAAAGTGTGGACCCATCTCACTGATAAAGTGTGGACCCATCTCACTGATAAAGTGTGGACCCATCTCACTGAAAAAGTGTGGACCCATCTCACTGATAAAGTGTGGACCCATCTCACTGATAAAGTGTGGACCCATCTCACTGATAAAGTGTGGACCCATCTCACTGATAAAGTGTGGACCCATCTCACTGATAAAGTGTGGACCCATCTCACTGATAAAGTGTGGACCCATCTCACTGATAAAGTGTGGACCCATCTCACTGATAAAGTGTGGACCCATCTCACTGATAAAGTGTGGACCCATCTCACTGATAAAGTGTGGACCCATCTCACTGATAAAGTGTGGACCCATCTCACTGATAAAGTGTGGACCCATCTCACTGATAAAGTGTGGACCCATCTCACTGATAAAGTGTGGACCCATCTCACTGATAAAGTGTGGACCCATCTCACTGATAAAGTGTGGACCCATCTCACTGATAAAGTGTGGACCCATCTCACTGATAAAGTGTGGACCCATCTCACTGATAAAGTGTGGACCCATCTCACTGATAAAGTGTGGACCCATCTCACTGATAAAGTGTGGACCCATCTCACTGATAAAGTGTGGACCCATCTCACTGATAAAGTGTGGACCCATCTCACTGATAAAGTGTGGACCCATCTCACTGATAAAGTGTGGACCCATCTCACTGATAAAGTGTGGACCCATCTCACTGATAAAGTGTGGACCCATCTCACTGATAAAGTGTGGACCCATCTCACTGATAAAGTGTGGACCCATCTCACTGATAAAGTGTGGACCCATCTCACTGATAAAGTGTGGACCCATCTCACTGATAAAGTGTGGACCCATCTCACTGATAAAGTGTGGACCCATCTCACTGATAAAGTGTGGACCCATCTCACTGATAAAGTGTGGACCCATCTCACTGATAAAGTGTGGACCCATCTCACTGATAAAGTGTGGACCCATCTCACTGATAAAGTGTGGACCCATCTCACTGATAAAGTGTGGACCCATCTCACTGATAAAAGTGGACCCATCTCACTGATAAAGTGTGGACCCATCTCACTGATAAAGTGTGGACCCATCTCACTGATAAAGTGTGGACCCATCTCACTGATAAAGTGTGGACCCATCTCACTGATAAAGTGTGGACCCATCTCACTGATAAAGTGTGGACCCATCTCACTGATAAAGTGTGGACCCATCTCACTGATAAAGTGTGGACCCATCTCACTGATAAAGTGTGGACCCATCTCACTGATAAAGTGTGGACCCATCTCACTGATAAAGTGTGGACCCATCTCACTGATAAAGTGTGGACCCATCTCACTGATAAAGTGTGGACCCATCTCACTGATAAAGTGTGGACCCATCTCACTGATAAAGTGTGGACCCATCTCACTGATAAAGTGTGGACCCATCTCACTGATAAAGTGTGGACCCATCTCACTGATAAAGTGTGGACCCATCTCACTGATAAAGTGTGGACCCATCTCACTGATAAAGTGTGGACCCATCTCACTGATAAAGTGTGGACCCATCTCACTGATAAAGTGTGGACCCATCTCACTGATAAAGTGTGGACCCATCTCACTGATAAAGTGTGGACCCATCTCACTGATAAAGTGTGGACCCATCTCACTGATAAAGTGTGGACCCATCTCACACTGATAAAGTGTGGACCCATCTCACTGATAAAGTGTGGACCCATCTCACTGATAAAGTGTGGACCCATCTCACTGATAAAGTGTGGACCCATCTCACTGATAAAGTGTGGACCCATCTCACTGATAAAGTGTGGACCCATCTCACTGATAAAGTGTGGACCCATCTCACTGATAAAGTGTGGACCCATCTCACTGATAAAGTGTGGACCCATCTCACTGATAAAGTGTGGACCCATCTCACTGATAAAGTGTGGACCCATCTCACTGATAAAGTGTGGACCCATCTCACTGATAAAGTGTGGACCCATCTCACTGATAAAGTGTGGACCCATCTCACTGATAAAGTGTGGACCCATCTCACTGATAAAGTGTGGACCCATCTCACTGATAAAGTGTGGACCCATCTCACTGATAAAGTGTGGACCCATCTCACTGATAAAGTGTGGACCCATCTCACTGATAAAGTGTGGACCCATCTCACTGATAAAGTGTGGACCCATCTCACTGATAAAGTGTGGACCCATCTCACTGATAAAGTGTGGACCCATCTCACTGATAAAGTGTGGACCCATCTCACTGATAAAGTGTGGACCCATCTCACTGATAAAGTGTGGACCCATCTCACTGATAAAGTGTGGACCCATCTCACTGATAAAGTGTGGACCCATCTCACTGATAAAGTGTGGACCCATCTCACTGATAAAGTGTGGACCCATCTCACTGATAAAGTGTGGACCCATCTCACTGATAAAGTGTGGACCCATCTCACTGATAAAGTGTGGACCCATCTCACTGATGAGTGTGGACCCAACTGTGTGGACCCATCTCACTGATAAAGTGTGGACCCATCTCACTGATAAAGTGTGGACCCATCTCACTGATAAAGTGTGGACCCATCTCACTGATAAAGTGTGGACCCATCTCACTGATAAAGTGTGGACCCATCTCACTGATAAAGTGTGGACCCATCTCACTGATAAAGTGTGGACCCATCTCACTGATAAAGTGTGGACCCATCTCACTGATAAAGTGTGGACCCATCTCACTGATAAAGTGTGGACCCATCTCACTGATAAAGTGTGGACCCATCTCACTGATAAAGTGTGGACCCATCTCACTGATAAAGTGTGGACCCATCTCACTGATAAAGTGTGGACCCATCTCACTGATAAAGTGTGGACCCATCTCACTGATAAAGTGTGGACCCATCTCACTGATAAAGTGTGGACCCATCTCACTGATAAAGTGTGGACCCATCTCACTGATAAAGTGTGGACCCATCTCACTGATAAAGTGTGGACCCATCTCACTGATAAAGTGTGGACCCATCTCACTGATAAAGTGTGGACCCATCTCACTGATAAAGTGTGGACCCATCTCACTGATAAAGTGTGGACCCATCTCACTGATAAAGTGTGGACCCATCTCACTGATAAAGTGTGGACCCATCTCACTGATAAAGTGTGGACCCATCTCACTGATAAAGTGTGGACCCATCTCACTGATAAAGTGTGGACCCATCTCACTGATAAAGTGTGGACCCATCTCACTGATAAAGTGTGGACCCATCTCACTGATAAAGTGTGGACCCATCTCACTGATAAAGTGTGGACCCATCTCACTGATAAAGTGTGGACCCATCTCACTGATAAAGTGTGGACCCATCTCACTGATAAAGTGTGGACCCATCTCACTGATAAAGTGTGGACCCATCTCACTGATAAAGTGTGGACCCATCTCACTGATAAAGTGTGGACCCATCTCACTGATAAAGTGTGGACCCATCTCACTGATAAAGTGTGGACCCATCTCACTGATAAAGTGTGGACCCATCTCACTGATAAAGTGTGGACCCATCTCACTGATAAAGTGTGGACCCATCTCACTGATAAAGTGTGGACCCATCTCACTGATAAAGTGTGGACCCATCTCACTGATAAAGTGTGGACCCATCTCACTGATAAAGTGTGGACCCATCTCACTGATAAAGTGTGGACCCATCTCACTGATAAAGTGTGGACCCATCTCACTGATAAAGTGTGGACCCATCTCACTGATAAAGTGTGGACCCATCTCACTGATAAAGTGTGGACCCATCTCACTGATAAAGTGTGGACCCATCTCACTGATAAAGTGTGGACCCATCTCACTGATAAAGTGTGGACCCACTGATAAAGTGTGGACCCATCTCACTGATAAAGTGTGGACCCATCTCACTGATAAAGTGTGGACCCATCTCACTGATAAAGTGTGGACCCATCTCACTGATAAAGTGTGGACCCATCTCACTGATAAAGTGTGGACCCATCTCACTGATAAAGTGTGGACCCATCTCACTGATAAAGTGTGGACCCATCTCACTGATAAAGTGTGGACCCATCTCACTGATAAAGTGTGGACCCATCTCACTGATAAAGTGTGGACCCATCTCACTGATAAAGTGTGGACCCATCTCACTGATAAAGTGTGGACCCATCTCACTGATAAAGTGTGGACCCATCTCACTGATAAAGTGTGGACCCATCTCACTGATAAAGTGTGGACCCATCTCACTGATAAAGTGTGGACCCATCTCACTGATAAAGTGTGGACCCATCTCACTGATAAAGTGTGGACCCATCTCACTGATAAAGTGTGGACCCATCTCACTGATAAAGTGTGGACCCATCTCACTGATAAAGTGTGGACCCATCTCACTGATAAAGTGTGGACCCATCTCACTGATAAAGTGTGGACCCATCTCACTGATAAAGTGTGGACCCATCTCACTGATAAAGTGTGGACCCATCTCACTGATAAAGTGTGGACCCATCTCACTGATAAAGTGTGGACCCATCTCACTGATAAAGTGTGGACCCATCTCACTGATAAAGTGTGGACCCATCTCACTGATAAAGTGTGGACCCATCTCACTGATAAAGTGTGGACCCATCTCACTGATAAAGTGTGGACCCATCTCACTGATAAAGTGTGGACCCATCTCACTGATAAAGTGTGGACCCATCTCACTGATAAAGTGTGGACCCATCTCACTGATAAAGTGTGGACCCATCTCACTGATAAAGTGTGGACCCATCTCACTGATAAAGTGTGGACCCATCTCACTGATAAAGTGTGGACCCATCTCACTGATAAAGTGTGGACCCATCTCACTGATAAAGTGTGGACCCATCTCACTGATAAAGTGTGGACCCATCTCACTGATAAAGTGTGGACCCATCTCACTGATAAAGTGTGGACCCATCTCACTGATAAAGTGTGGACCCATCTCACTGATAAAGTGTGGACCCATCTCACTGATAAAGTGTGGACCCATCTCACTGATAAAGTGTGGACCCATCTCACTGATAAAGTGTGGACCCATCTCACTGATAAAGTGTGGACCCATCTCACTGATAAAGTGTGGACCCATCTCACTGATAAAGTGTGGACCCATCTCACTGATAAAGTGTGGACCCATCTCACTGATAAAGTGTGGACCCATCTCACTGATAAAGTGTGGACCCATCTCACTGATAAAGTGTGGACCCATCTCACTGATAAAGTGTGGACCCATCTCACTGATAAAGTGTGGACCCATCTCACTGATAAAGTGTGGACCCATCTCACTGATAAAGTGTGGACCCATCTCACTGATAAAGTGTGGACCCATCTCACTGATAAAGTGTGGACCCATCTCACTGATAAAGTGTGGACCCATCTCACTGATAAAGTGTGGACCCATCTCACTGATAAAGTGTGGACCCATCTCACTGATAAAGTGTGGACCCATCTCACTGATAAAGTGTGGACCCATCTCACTGATAAAGTGTGGACCCATCTCACTGATAAAGTGTGCACTGATAAAGTGTGAACCCATCTCACTGATAAAGTGTGGACCCATCTCACTGATAAAGTGTGAACCCATCTCACTGATAACGTGTGGACCCATCTCACTGATAAAGTGTGGACCCATCTCACTGATAAAGTGTGGACCCATCTCACTGATAAAGTGTGGACCCATCTCACTGATAAAGTGTGGACCCATTTCACTGATAAAGTGTGGACCCATCTCACTGATAAAGTGTGGACCCATTTCACTGATAAAGTGTGGACCCATCTCACTGATAAAGTGTGGACCCATCTAACTGATAAAGTGTGGACCCATTTCACTGATAAAGTGTGGACCCCACAGAATTAGAGAAGGAGAACCGGGACTCCCTATACCGCCATGTACAATCATTGGCCGTCAGCTATGGGGAGAAAATTGGGGGTATTAGGGTCCTTGCGGACGGTGCGCGGAGACGAAGGAAAACAAGTCTGCGTCGCATCTGAAGCGTCTTGGTACTCGCGTGCAGGTCGCATCAAGTGCGTCTCTCAAATGCGCCCTTCATACATGTCGCGCTTGCATGACAACGAATGCCTCGAGTGCATTCCGAGGGAAACCGAATACCCCCAATTTTTGCTCCATGCCTGTATCAAGATGGCGGTCGAGTCCCGATTCTCTGTCTTTAATTCTGTGGTGGACCCATCTCACTGATAAAGTGTGGACCCATCTCACTGATAAAGTGTGGACCCATCTCACTGACAAAGTGTGGACCCATCTCACTGATAAAGTGTGGACCCATCTCACTGATAAAGTGTGGACCCATCTCACTGATAAAGTGTGGACCCATCTCACTGATAAAGTGTGGACCCATCTCACTGATAAAGTGTGGACCCATCTAACTGATAAAGTGTGGACCCATCTCACTGATAAAGTGTGGACCCATCTCACTGATAAAGTGTGGACCCATCTCACTGATAAAGTGTGGACCCATCTCACTGATAAAGTGTGGACCCATCTCACTGATAAAGTGTGGACCCATCTCACTGATAAAGTGTGGACCCATCTAACTGATAAAGTGTGGACCCATCTCACTGATAAAGTGTGGACCCATCTCACTGATAAAGTGTGGACCCATCTCACTGATAAAGTGTGGACCCATCTCACTGATAAAGTGTGGACCCATCTCACTGATAAAGTGTGAACCCATCTCACTGATAAAGTGTGGACCCATCTCACTGATAAAGTGTGGACCCATCTCACTGATAAAGTGTGGACCCATTTCACTGATAAAGTGTGGACCCATTTCACTGATAAAGTGTGGACCCATCTCACTGATAAAGTGTGGACCCATCTCACTGATAAAGTGTGGACCCATCTCACTGATAAAGTGTGGACCCATCTCACTGATAAAGTGTGGACCCATCTCACTGATAAAGTGTGGACCCATCTCACTGACAAACGTGGACCCATCTCACTGATAAAGTGTGGACCCATCTCACTGATAAAGTGTGGACCCATCTCACTGATAAAGTGTGGACCCATCTCACTGATAAAGTGTGGACCCATCTCACTGATAAAGTGTGGACCCATCTCACTGATAAAGTGTGGACCCATCTCACTGATAAAGTGTGGACCCATCTAACTGATAAAGTGTGGACCCATCTCACTGATAAAGTGTGGACCCATCTCACTGATAAAGTGTGGACCCATCTCACTGATAAAGTGTGGACCCATCTCACTGATAAAGTGTGGACCCATCTCACTGATAAAGTGTGGACCCATCTCACTGATAAAGTGTGGACCCATCTCACTGATAAAGTGTGGACCCATCTCACTGATAAAGTGTGGACCCATCTCACTGATAAAGTGTTGACCCATCTCACTGATAAAGTGTGGACCCATCTCACTGATAAAGTGTGGACCCATCTCACTGATAAAGTGTGGACTCATCTCACTGATAAAGTGTGGACCCATCTCACTGATAAAGTGTGGACCCATCTCACTGATAAAGTGTTGACCCATCTCACTGATAAAGTGTGGACCCATCTCACTGATAAAGTGTGGACCCATCTCACTGATAAAGTGTGGACCCATCTCACTGATAAAGTGTGGACCCATCTCACTGATAAAGTGTTGACCCATCTCACTGATAAAGTGTGGACCCATCTCACTGATAAAGTGTGGACCCATCTCACTGATAAAGTGTGGACTCATCTCACTGATAAAGTGTGGACCCATCTCACTGATAAAGTGTGGACCCATCTCACTGATAAAGTGTTGACCCATCTCACTGATAAAGTGTGGACCCATCTCACTGATAAAGTGTGGACCCATCTCACTGATAAAGTGTGGACCCATCTCACTGATAAAGTGTGGACCCATCTCACTGATAAAGTGTGGACCCATCTAACTGATAAAGTGTGGACCCATCTCACTGATAAAGTGTGGACCCATCTCACTGATAAAGTGTGGACCCATCTCACTGATAAAGTGTTGACCCATCTCACTGATAAAGTGTGGACCCATCTCACTGATAAAGTGTGGACCCATTTTACTGATAAAGTGTGGACCCATCTCACTGATAAAGTGTGGACCCATCTCACTGATAAAGTGTGGACCCATCTCACTGATAAAGTGTGGACCCATCTCACTGATAAAGTGTGGACCCATCTCACTGATAAAGTGTGGACCCATCTCACTGATAAAGTGTGGACCCATCTCTAACAAGTTTCTAACAAGTCTAACAAGTTTCTAACAAGTTTCTAACAAGTTTCTAACAAGTCTCTAACAAGTTTCTAAGTTTTCAGAGTGGAAGTTACTTACTTGATTTATCGTTTTATATAATGACAAACCGACAATTAAAATCCATGGTCGAGTGTTGTTTTTTCTGAAATTGACGATGTTGCCACTCCAGTGGAGTGACTAGTCTCCTTCACAGCCGGTTTCTGTCGTTCATTACAAACCGTGAGCCGTGTGAAGCTTGGGCCCAAGACTCGAAGCTGGACCGACAGAATACCAGGTCCTTTATTCAGCTGTTGAAAGTATACGCTTTCAATAGTGAAATATCAGTGTGTTGATGTCCATGATTACGCTGTCCGAACAGATGCTACAAATTGGGGGTTATATGGACAGATCCTAAAAACTTGGACTTGTGGGGATCCTAAAAAGAGGGTCTTGGGGAATTAAGATGCTAAAAGTATGACACAACAATCAAGGTCGAAAATTTTCTTACACCCCCAAATGAAAAATTCACAATTGAAAAGGTACAAAAAATTAAATAGATATACCGGTACCCCTTTAGCAAAATGGTTATAAACATGGACTGGTGAAAGATGGTTTTACTGGTCAGAGACTGTCAAACCGTGACATGTATTAAGGTGTAAGTCAAAAGGAGTTGTAATTAAGGGGCTGTGCAATAACTATGAGCCCTGGTGGGAGGATATAAAATTTGGTGGGGGGCAAGCAGTTTTTGGCAAGCTGGTGGGGGGTGAGCAATTTTTTTAATAAAATGCTCTAAAAAGGCTTAGGAAACAGTACAAAAATGCTTTAATATGCAAAGTTTTAAGGAATTTTTTTTTGGCAGGCGGGCCGGGGAGCAAGTGATTTTGGCGGACCATTCGGAAATCATAATTATTGCACAGCCCATATAGTGGCCTTGGTCCCTGTTCAAATCGCTTCTGCCTGTCCTGATGGAGATGGCTTCATTAATGCCCGGAGGGGGTTCTCCCTGGTTGAAGGTATACAGGGATGTGCCACGGTTTTGGGGTACCTTTTCAGCAATTTTGGTATATCGATGGGTGGGTTTTCAGTGGAGACCAATGCGCCCAATTGGGCGCATTTGGGAAAAAGTGCCCCTAAAAGCGCCCAATTAGGGCAAATTTGGGTGCTTTTTGGGTGTTTTTGTGAAAAATTGGTATACTGATGGGTGGCAAAAACAGCAAAAAGTAGGTATAGAGAGTCAGCATCCGAAAGTCTGCGTGGCACATCCCCGTAAAATTGTTTTCGAAGAACCCCCCCGGGCATTAATGCCCGTCCCAAACCATTCCGTTTCTCTATCAAGAATGTTTCTATTGATTTATTTTACAGGATCTTAACTGTGTTAACCAAGTCAGTGCCGTGTGAATTTCTCAAGATATCAGGGAATGATTATAAAAGAATAACAGAGGTAGGGTATCTCAGTGTGGAAATTCAGCACAAAAGCAACTATTGTTAAAGTGTAAATTTGCACGCTACATTTATTTTCACGCTTTTCACGTTCTAAGTTGCTACCGTGAAAATAAACATTTTTGATGATTGTCCTGATGGAAATGATTTTTGATCCTAGTTTCAAATAATTATATACATTGGATTTTGGTGATGAAAATTTAACTTTACAGTAAGACCGGAAGTCATTGACAATGTTGGGTCACAAAAATCGAGACAATTCAGGCAGACTTAATTTGATCAGAACTTTGCTTATTTTTGCCCTCGGAATCACAGCATAATATGCGCACGTATGTGATGGCGGCACAATTAGGACGCTCGCTAAGTGCATTCAAAGACACTACTATTAAACTTGAAGCGACACAGGGTATAAAACAAGATGCATTTGATTAATTTCAGCACATACGTGAGAGGGAGAATTCCGAGAAGGTTGATGTGATCCAGTCATGTCAGAATTATCACCTATGGCCTAGGCAGTCACTTATGAAGCTTGCTAATCTACTACATTGGACAACATATCCAGAAAATACAGGTAAAGCTGGCCATCCACCACAAGTGGACTGTAATATGAATGGGCTCAGGGCCGCCGCTAGAGGGGGGTATGGGGAGTGTTGGCAAAAATTGACTGTTGTTGTCAAAACCATATGATTGTCGGCAAATTACAAGTCATATAAAACATTAATGTGTTGCCCAGTTGCACTGTTGTTGTTATACAATAGGCCAATTGTTAATGTTCTAATAGTTAGGCCTACTAATTATAAAAAAAGTTGATGACAAAATTTGACCCTCCCCCCACTTTTTTAGATTCTTGAGCACCGTCCTGGCTAAAAAAAAAATTAGGTCTACAGTTCACAAAATATTTCCGTCATCAAAATATTCTGTACACCCCCCCCCCCCATCCGAATCAGTTGACGGCATGGGCAGCTCCATTTAAATTTCTCCTCTGAGAAAGATAAGGGGAATCTTCCACAGAGGGAGGGTGAGTTTCAAATGGAATTGGTTAATTACATTTGAAATTCATACTCCCCCTTCCAAAATCTTGGGGTAGTGTGGCACTTTGAAGCATTTAGGTCAGCTTCAATTTCTAAAATGACGTTAAAATCGCAGTGGCATGCAAAATTTCCAATTATTTAGTTTTATGTTTTTCCAATGCAATATTGGTATTGCTAGCGTGCAGTTGTAACCTTTCTTTGACACGTTCTTGAAAACGATGCTGTACTTTTTATAGGTTCTGGGAGTAGAATCAGATAAAATATCTTAACCTCCCCAGAATCCCTTGCAACATGATGTATCACCTCATTTATCAAATGACACTCCTATTACTTTGCACAGGTCCCGGGGGATCACTCGCATACTAAAGTGGTATGCATGCTCGTCCCAGCACCTCAAAAATGGACCATAAATGGCGTAATCAGTGTGGATCATTTTTTTGTCTTAATTTTCTTTCAGTGTTGGTAACAGAAGGAGAATTATGTCCATTTGTCGGTTTCATCAAGTCAGGGGAATGTCATGTATTACGACAGGTTCAAGTCATGCACACACTACCCAATGGTAAACAGGTGAGTCAAGTTTTAAACCTGTTTATGCAAGGTTAACCAGGTTTATAAGGATCTAACTAGGCTGTGTCATCAAGTCAGGGGAATGTCATGTATAACGGCAGGTTCAAGTCATGCACACACTACCCAATGGTAAACAGGTGAGTCAAGTTTTAAACCTGTTTATGCAAGGTTAACCAGGTTTATAAGGATCTAACTAGGCTGTGTCATCAAGTCAGGGGAATGTCATGTATTACGGCAGGTTCAAGTCATGCACACACTACCCAATGGTAAACAGGTAAGTCAAGTTTTAAACCTGTTTATGCAAGATTAACCTGGTTTATAAGGACCTAACTAGGTTGTTTTATCAAGTCAGAGGAATGTCGATGTCACACAATACCCAATGGTAAACAGGTCAAACAAGTCAAGTTTTAAACTTGTTTATGCAACATAACCTGGTTTATACAGGAGTGTATATATTACAGGTTTTTATTAATTGATTGCAGTGTGAACTGATACACTAGCATTGAGTAGCCAGTAGCCTGCAAAATTATTCTGGAAAATAGAAGGTAAATTTAGGAGGACGGGTCAATGTAATGGTCTTCTTATTTGCTTCTCATCACTGTGGCCTGGGTTCAATTCCCTGTGTTGCCACATGTGAGTTTGGTTACTGATCTGGGGGGGTACAGAGTGCCCCTAACAAAATATGAAAGAAAAAAGTGCCTCTCTGACATAAAATGAAAAAGAAAATCAGGAGGGCAAAAGAAAAGAGGCAAGGAGCCCCATTTCTACCAAAATTCAGATGCACATAAATACCTTTCCATCCTGATAATGGCCGAAAATAGTGTACAATACCAAATTTTTGCGCGCTATGCACGCAATGTAATGTAAGATGGAAGGTGTTATCCACCTCTGGCCTCCTTTGGCCTTTTGGACGCCTCCGCCATGCCTAATTAGTGACATGTTAATTAAATTATTCACTTTAAGAAATTTATTCATCTAAAAATAATCAATGAAATGTATGTAATGTTATGTATGTATTATGTTGGCATAGAAATAAAATATCTATCTATCACATCGTCCCAATAAAGCCTTATTTTGGAAGCTCGAAGACATACAGTATCTATGTGATGCATGATGCAACTGTGTGCCCCCAAATTTTTTTTGCCCCCCCCACCAAAAAAGCTGGCTACGCCACTGCTACCTGCCGATCTAACATTACCTCTGATTGGTCAGTTACATGATATCTTCACTTTAATCACCAATCAGAATGGACCTTTGCAAATAATTCACCCAATATTTTTTGCATGGTGAAATTTGGGCCAATTGATAATGAAAACTTCTTTTTGGCCAATCGGCAGGTAGTTCTCATGGGAGTTAAGTTTTATATATATTTTTAAAAACTTCTTTTAGTGTATTTATATTTTGTTCTCTTCATTCAGGAGAAAAGATTTAAGCAAGTCGTCATGAGCAGACTCAAATCTGGTGATTCATTTGGCGAGATCAGCGTCTTAGAAACGGAACCAATGACATCATCTATCGTCACAGCAACTGATCTAGAATTGGGCATTATTTCACCAGAGAGATTAAAAGGTACGCATAATTAATTTAAACTATAATAGCAATTAGTTTCACACTGTTAACATGGTGCTATTCCATTGAAATCCATACACCCCTAGGAAAGCATCATCTTAATTGCAATGAAGGCCCGACTTACGCCCACATATAATCATGACCATGCGCTAGTCACACATTACGCAATTCTAATGATTCTACAGTATATCAATCCATGGTGTTATGAGTCTGTCAATTATAAACCCTGCAAATTAATCAGACAGAACACCCACCATTATACAATTTTGATCAAATTTATTTTGGTTCTTCTTTGCCAAAAATTATGAAATAAAAATTAAAGGAAGACCCACTAATTTTTACCATCTTTGTCACTTAGCTGATGTGTTCTATGGCAGTGGCATAGCCAGGATTTTGGAACCGAGGGGGCACAACTTGTAAATGTACCGACGGAAATATTTTTTACCGACGGAAGTTGTGATTTGTTGACCCAAACATTTTTTGCATGGTTTGAAAAAGTGAAGAGCAAAAAAAAAAAGAAAGGATATTAGGCGCTACTAACATCGAAACAGAAAATGTTTAATGTATAATAAACAATTTTTCATCATTTTTGTCTCGCCTGATAAGGCAGGAGACTATATAATCACTTTTCCGTATGTATGTGTGTATGTGCGTATGTGTGTATGTGTGTATGTGTGTGTGTATGTGACAAATTTGGTTAAAGTTTTGGTTAAGTTTGCTTTCCGCCTATTTTCTCGGAGACTATGAGTCATGACGTTCCTCAAACTTGGTGGGTGGGTACATCTTGACCGAGACAGAACCGGTTCGTATTGGTTAGTGGGTCAAGGTCACTGAGGTCATCTAGGGGTCATCTGAGGTCAAATTAGTAAAACTGTCGTATGGGCATGAAACTTGGTGGGTCCAGTCAACATTTAAAGCCAAATTTTTGGAAGGTCATTTCAAGGTCACCAGAGGTCATCTGAGGTCAAATTAGTACAAACTGTCGTATGGGCATGAAACTTGGTGGGTACAGTCAACATTTAAAGCCAAATTTTTGGAAGGTCATTTCGAGGTCAGCAGGGGTCATCTGAGGTCAAATTAGTAAAAAGTGTTGTATGGTCATGAAACTTGGTGGGTACAGTCAACATTTGAAGCCAAATTTTTGGAAGGTCATTTTGAGGTCACCAGGGGTCATCTGAGGTCAAATTAGTAAAAACTGTCGGCTGGGCATGAAACTTGGTGGGTCCAGTCAACATTTAAAGCCAAATTTTTGGAAGGTCATTTCGAGGTCACCAGGGGTCATTTGAGGTCGAATTAGTAAAAACAGTCGTATGGGCATGAAACTTGGTGGGTACAGTCAACATTTTCAGCCAAATTTTTGGAAGGTCATTTCGAGGTCACCAGGGTCCATCTGAGGTCAAATTAGTAACAACTGTCGGATGGGCATGAAACTTGGTGGTTACCGTCAACATTTAAAGCCAAATTTTTGGAAGGTCATTTCGAGGTCATCTGAGGTCAAATTAGTAAAAATTGTCGGATGGGCATGACACTTGGTGGGTGCAGTCAACATTTGAAGCCAAATTTTTGGAAGTTCATTTCGGGGTCACAGGGGTCATCTGAGGTCAAATTAGTAAAAACTGTCGTATGGGCATGAAACTTGGTGGGTACAGTCAACATTTGAAGCCAGATTTTTGGAAGGTCATTTCAGGGTCACCAGGGGTCATCTACGGTCAACTTAGTAAAAACTGTCGGATAGGCATGAAACTTGGTGGGTCCAGTCAACATTTAGAGCCAAATTCATCAGCCAGATAATCGTGCCCAGCCGATAACCGCCAAATTCATTTACCGCTATCAAAAGTAATTGAAAAAGCAGGCGGTCGCAAAAGCAGGCGAGACTCGTGGTTCGAGAACCGCCTTGTTTTACAAATTATCCTTTTTTCTGTCACCATGGGTGAAAAATAGTCTATTGTTAACCCAATTTTTTTTTCACCAACGTCTACCGACGACCTTACATCTACGGCCATGACGAAGCGGGGAGGTGGGGGCACCGCCCCTTGGCACCCCCCACTGGCTACGCCACTGTTCTATGGGATATATAACAATGTTAATTAAAACTTGCTTGTGGAAAAATTAATCCACAGATTATGGTGGAATTTTCAAAAATAGAGTCATATAATCACTGATAATGGGCTATTCCTGTTGAATTCCATACACCCCTATGAAAAATGTGACCTTAATCTTCCACACAGGGAGTGTGAAATTATTTGAATGAGCAACTTCATTTGAAATCTACACCCCTTGTGTGGGAGATTATTCCAGTTGAAATTCACACATCCTCTATGGAAGACATTTGACCTTAACAGGGGTGTGATTCAAAGCTTGTGAAATATCCAGAAAATAGTAAAAATATACAGAACAGCATGAAATTGGATAAACATACCCTAAAACATGCTGAAAATCAATAAAATTGCGTACATTTTGGCCACAAAAAATCCAGAAAATCTGGAAAAATTCAGACAAATCACACCACTGCCTTAATCTTCCATGCAGGGAGTGTAGATTTCATATGGGGTTACCTGAATGAGTTACTCCATCTGAAATCTATATTGGATTTTAAATAGACTAGCCCAATATGGATAAGGTTTCACTCTGCTCATTACACTGATTGATGATATTTAATGCTGTGTATGCTGATGGCCATATCAGCTTCAACATAAATGTTTTGAGATATTTTTTTTCAAAATATCAAGAGCAATCTTAAGAACCACCGAACCAATACTAGACTTGTTTGTACTTATTTTAATGTGTTTTTCATGCTGATTCCAAATATGGTCATGAATATGTACAATTCAACCTGAAATTTTTAAGTTTGTAAAGAAAATTCAAACTGTCGTCTGCAGTCAACACCAATGTGGGGAGGGTTAAGGGGTGGGGTATGAACGTTTAGACAGTATTTATTGTGGGACATTAGAGCACATCAGACATATCGAATTGCATTCTGAATATGAAGAATGTCCTGGTATCAAATAATTTTGATTTTTGAAATTCGCAATTTAATACACATTTTATGGCAAATCATTAAAAATGATATTTTGATATTTAACAGTACTTGAAGTAAACTTTATAAATCTGATGATTTATACTTAAAGTGTATGTAGGTGGGATGAAAAGCCGATGATCAATTGAAAATTTTGACCTTTCAGTATTGAAGATATGGATTTTTTTCCCAAAACACCAAAAAAAGGTCTTTTTGGGTCAAAATTTTCAATTGATCGTCGGCTTTTCCTCCCAGCTACATACACTTTAAGAATATATCATTAGATTTATAAACTTTATTTTGAGGACTATTATATATCAAAAATTTGAAAAATATCAAATTTTAATAATTTGTCATAAAATTTGTATATCGTGAATTTCAAAAAATGAAAATTATTTGATATCAGAAAGACATGCTTCGTATTCAGAATGCAATTCGATACGTCTGAGGTGCTCTCATGTCCCACAAAAAATACTGTCAAAACGCCATAAACGCTCATTCTAGATCCCTTAATATGTTCTTTATATTTTGATATTTCAAATCTTGATGATATAATCATACAACAAGATCACTTATCAAGAGCTATCTCAAGAACCACAGAACCAATACTGGGCTTGTTTGTACTCATTATAGCGCATTTGTCATGCTGATTCCAAATATGGTCATGAATATGTACAATTCTGACATTTTTAATTTTGAAGACAATTACAACCTATCATCTGCACTCAACACTCATGTGCGGAGGGTTAATATTATTATTAATGTTATTTATATTCTAATGTTTCAGAGCTTGATGATACAACAAGCTCAGAGCTATCTCAAGAACCACTGAACCAATAGTGGGCTTGTTTGTACTCTTTTTAATTCATTTGTCATGCTGATTCCAGTGGCAGGTCCAGGGATGCATGGGGGGTAAATGTCCTCATCAGAACTCTTGCCAGTAAAAACCCAAAATTACAAAAAATTGTACTTTTTGTGGCAATTTTGCACACAATTTGTTGATTCCCCCCCTGAAATTCACTTTCCCACCACTGCCCCCCGAAAAAAATTCCTGGCACCGCCACTGGCTGATTCCAAATGTGACACAATCTGCTCCATGGGGGCCAAAGGAGGCATTTTTGATACAAACAATAGGCTTTCATATACTGAAACACCAAAGGTCTAGCATTCTTGGTTCTAAAGTTCTGAAGCTTTTTGATGTGAATTTGGTGTTTTTTTCCTCCATATTTTTGCCTTTGTCTGAATTTCAAATTTGCCACCTTTAGATGCCGCGGACCAGATTGTGTCACAAATATGGTCATGATTATGTACAATTTTGAAATTTTTGATTTTGTAAAAAAATTTAAAACTGTCGTCTGCAGTCTTAATATTAATAAATTTATATTTTGATATTGCAGAGCTTGATGATACCACAAGATCCCTTATGCTACAATCCAGTGAACAACTGTGTGGTCAACTTTCTGAGGTAAATCAAATGATAAATCCAAATTCAGAGCTGCCAACCTCTCAGAGAGGGGGGGCTTAACACAAGTGACCATATGGGTATGCTCGCCCTGGAAAGAACCCTGTTTTTGGACCATGCAGCTCCGAAAGACTCTGAATTTGACCAAAATGGAGTACTGAAAGAAAGACCCCTGATTTGGACAATTTCAGCTCTAAAAGACCCTTATTGCTCATTCCTCACACTTCTGTTATTTTCCAGGCAATTTCAACCAGAAAGCCAAGAATAAATGTCAATTTTTTACCATTCGCTCTCACCTCCCAAAAACCCACCATCTATGAATTCCAGGGGACCATATACCCACCAAAAAATTGTTGATATGCCCTCTACCTCTCATGCAATCAGTGAGAGTATCATGCAAAGTATCCAAAGTAGTAAAATCTCACGCATCTGATCAAATTTTGTTTATCCCACCCCTACTTTATAGATTCTCGAGCACCCTGGCGATAAAAAATCAGGGCTCTTTTAGTCTGCAAGCAATATTTCCGTCCGTCCCTGTACACCCCTGCTCGACAATCTTTTAGTCTGCAAATAATATTTCCGTCCGTCCCTGTACACCCCTGCTCGGCAATATCTCAAGCCTAATCAAGTAGAAAAAGGGGAGGCTATTGCGGTTACAAAAGACATGACCTATAATCTTCCACACAGGGAGTGTAGATTTCAAATGGTGTCATCCATTCAGGCCCGGGGGTCACTCACTACTTGACTTGCTACGCACCCGTGTCCAAGAAAAGCGTCTAAAAGGGCATGTTTTTCACCACACAGCGGCGTCGGCGTCTTTTTGAAAAAAGGGTACTTTTTAGAAGGCATCGCCATTTAGGGTCCTTTTTCAGCCAAATCCTTAGACGTTTAGGGTCAGTAATATTATTGTTTGAGTGAGTTTGCACTAATTTAATCAAAATCACCACTTTTTAATTGATTCTTGTTACTTTTGTGCATGTTTGCTTCAGTATCTATATGTCTGCAACATCAAAAGACACCTTGGGTATCAAATTAGCTCATTTCCTGTTTACGCCACTTAGGGTATCAATATAGATATTTCCAAGTTGACGCCATTTAGGGTATGGTTTTTGCATGTGCTACGCCATTTAGGGTAGGATTTTGTATGTGTTTCGCCATTAAGGGGTGCAATTTGGTTATGTGAAAATTCGCCATTAAGGGTGCATTTCAGAGGTGTTTGGACGCGGGTGGGAGGCACTTTTGTGTGGGTGGCCCCCCCGGGGATTCAGGTAACGCCATTTGAAATTCACACTTCCTGTGTGGGAGATTAAGGTCATGTCAGCAGGTGTTTGGATTTCAACTGGAATAGCCCATTTTTTAGTAGCAACTGAAATCAATTAATCTAAAATCCAACAATATGTTTAAATTATATTTTCTTTGTTGGTTCCCTTTTATTTCAGGATGAGATTCATAATGAATACATAGATCAGGAGCTGAAAAGGGAATGGAACCAGTTCAAACATGGTGTTGTAGTAGATGTGATTAACCATAGGGGAATAAGACCAGGTTATGGCAAATGGTCAAATTGAACACAATAATAAAAGTTGGAGATAAAAGAAATTAGTTTGCATCTGACGATCCTGTCAATCAAACTCCCCATGGTTTGTGATTGGTTAGTAGCGTGTAAAATGGGAGGTTATCAGGTATACGAATGAACACCCATGAAAAAACCTGGAAGTGTTTGAAACTAGATGGACCGCGGTTCTCGGATGTCGCGGTTTTCGATGCATAGCGTCGACCGTGATGCCTCCACCAAAGGAAGTGATGTAGCACTCACAAGTTGATACAAAGCTTCAAGCCTAAAAGAAGAAACTGAATTTGACCTTAGATGACCCCAAAATGACCACCCAAAAATTTGGCTCTAAATGTTGACTGTACCTACCAAGTTTCATGCCCATACAGTAGTTTTTACTAATTTGACCTCAGATGACCTCTGGTGACCCCAAAATGACCTTCCAAAAATTTGGCTTTAAATGTTGACTGTACCCACCAAGTTTCATGCCCATATGACAGTTTTTACTAATTTGACCTCAAATGACCCCTGGGTGACCCTGGATGACCCCAAAATGACCTTCCAAAAATTAGGGTCTGAATGTTGAATGTACCCTCCAAGTTTCATGCCCATACAAGTTTTTACTAATTTGACCTCATATGACCCCTGGGTGACCCCAAAATGACCTTCCAAAAATTTGGCTCTAAATGTTGACTGTACCTACCAAGTTTCATGGCCATATGACTATTTTTGCTAATTTGACCTCAGATGACCCCTGCATGACCTCAGGAGACCTTGACCCACTAACCAATACAAACTTGTTCTGTCTGGGGTCAAGATGCACCCACCCACCAAGTTTGAGGAACGTGCGACCCCTAGTCGCCGAGAAAAGAGGTAAATAAGGAAAATGGGCCCTCTGACCTCAAATGACCTTTTACCTCAGTATATGACCTTGAACGTCACCCAAAAAAAAGTAGCTAGAGTTTTGACCATGACCCACCTATCCTGAAAATCTGAAGTCAATCCGCCCATCCATGCCCGAGATATCGCATCCGGACGGAAGGACGGATGGACGGACATTGCAAAAACAGTATGCCTCGCGGTGGAGGCATAAAAAGCCTGAAAAGCGGATTAAATTCGGCTTAAAAGGCCAAAAACAGGCTGAAATTAAAAACAGGTGCGGAAATTTTAACAACAAAAAATTTTAACAACAAAAAAGCCTGAATTCAGGCTTAAACCTGAAAATTCTCATGCCTGGGTTATTCATCTGGTGCCGTCTTTAAAGAAAAGGAATCGCAGAAAAATGCGAACGATGTTGGTACTTTTACAAGGCAAAAAGTAACTTTTCTAGGCATTGTTGACATGGTACCTTCAGGAAAAAAAGTTACCTATTACTAAGACCTAATTTTTTAGACGGTTTTGTGTGTCGAACATGAAAAACTAACCATAGCAGGGCACACTTTTCTCACTGCGTTCAGAAATTTCAATCGTCACAAAACTTGCCGCATCTGAGTTTGATTGACAGGTGACATCGGACGTGAACTATTTTCTTATCTCCGACTTACATATGGTAACCAACAAATCAGCAATGTTCACCCCGAGGTAGTGTCACGATTTCTGACTAGGGAAGAGGAGAAAAGGAAGCAGTTCAAACGGTGTTGTTGTGGCTGTTATTAACAATAAGGTATGAGACCAGGAGATTGGAATTGGTCAAATAAGCCCAATCGCCATTGTGACTTCCGGTTTTTGATAGCACTTTTAGGACACTTTTCGGAAAAATTACTCTAATTATTATTTATTTTTTTATTATTCTAATAATGTTACAATTAAAAATATTTAGATAATTGATTTATATAATAAATATATTTTTTGGATTTGTTTTTATTCAAGTAAAACTTTTTTGATTATATTTTGTATGCACAAAAACAATTTTCGTGAAAGGTCAAAGGACAAAGTGTCCTAAAAATGCAAAAACTGTCCCACAATGCATTGCAAACTTCTAATGCCGATTTGGCGTAGTGAACACAACATATTGATATTGGCCAGCATACGAGGGGGTATCCAAAAGTTGTTGACATCACCAAGAAGTGAAAGAGCTATACCGATGAAATTTTGTCAGTGTAATCACTGGTCCTTATGTACATTATGGTCCAAAAATGGTCTCATAAGTATGTTTACTTTCTTTACAGGTGGTGCTAGATGGACAGTATGTGCATAACCTGCAAAATGGTGAAAATTGAGGCAAGCAGTTTGATTAAGTTCCTGCATTTGAAGGGTTGGGTCTGAAATGCTCAGAAAATCTATAATGAAATGAAAGCAATCTACGGTGATGATTGCCCATCATATGGCACTATTGCTTTTTGAAAAAGGAATTTCCAAAAATTTCCACAGTGAAAAAACTCAAGAAAGTGGAGGATCTTATCATGAAAAGGTTATGCGCCTACTTCCCATCTAGCGCCACCTGTGAAGAAAGTAAACATATACTTATGAGACCATTTTTGGACCATACTGTACATAAGGACCAGTGATTACACTGACAAAATTTCATCGGTATAGCTCTTTCACTTCTGGGTGATGTCAAAAACTTTTGGATACCCCCTCGTATAAGAAATGTTCACTCCAAGGCCAAGTGTAGTGATTTTTGACCAGGGAAGATGAGAAAAGGAACCAGGTGTTGTCGTAGCTGTTATGAACGATGGGAATGAGACCAGTGTAGTGGACAAAATAAACTGGACATAATGATGATGATGCAAAGAAGATATCTTACCCTTCCCAGAATCCTTTGCAACATAATACATCACCTCAGCATATCACATGACACTTCTATTACTTTGTACTTGTTTTCAAGTTGAGAATAGACCTAGCTAATTATGAGTCGATAGTCATAAAATAAACATAATTTGCAAGCTCTGGATGTGCTCTGTTCATCGAGGTACTTTTTGTCACTATCAACCCATGTTTAGAAAGCAAATCAGTAGAGAAAATTGAAATGGAAGAAATGCATTATGGGAAGTGTGGGATATCTTCTCTGATGATGACCAGCAATCAGTAGAGTCTCTTGAGCAATCAGTAAGGTTGGAAAGCACAAGCCAGCCTCTCTAGTGGTGGAGCCTACATGAACCACTAAAATCTGGGTGAGGTCAACTCAAGTGTGACCCCTGCATCGTTTCAGGGGCTTAGCCAGGGGGTAATTGCCCTGCCACTTCCCCTGAAATATTTCAGGGATAAAATGGGGACGGCAAAGAGTAAAGTGACATTAAAATGACTAAAAATGGGACAAAAAATTGACAAATGGGGACAAAAATTTGGCTTTTCCCCCACCCCACTAAAATACTGGCTATGCCATTGTTGTTATTACCTCCCATCTGCGGCCAGTAGTCAGGAATCATGAACTGAATTTAAACCACAAAAAGCTTATCATGGAAGTAGTAAACATGGTAAATTGCACAGAACAACCACAATATACTTTAAACATTGTAATTACTTTTCAAGTGGAAACATTTAGCACATATGAGTTTGTGTAATAAAATGCTACTTTATTCAAATAAAATAATATTATGTTGCCTACTTTTGCTATTCATGTATATATATAACAGATATCATAATATTTTTATGTACATACAAAATATGCTGCACACAAAATGTATGCATACATCTGTACCAAAGCAATATCTAAGACACTATAAACCTAAATCACCAAATAAAATAATTAATAGATGGGTCTTAGGGTACTACACCTCGATAAATTTGTGTCTATTTTGCATTTTTCTCAAAAACTAATAACACAGTGGTAACAAAAGTTATGTATATTATAGAGGCAAGGACTCCAATTACTACACTGGAATTTCAGTGACCCAAGACAAGTGGTTTGTAATTTATGATAAGAAATAAGGTACCGCTAGCACGTACCACGTTTCCTATCATATATACAGAACCGCTTGTCTTGAGTCACTGAAATTTCAGTGTAGTAATTCGATTCCTTGCCCCAATAATATACATAATTTTTATTACCAGTGTTTTATTATTTTTGAGAAAAATGCAAAAATAGTCACAAATTTACCACAGGTGTAGTACCCTCTCTATATATGCATATTTTGATACCTCATTTGGCACAATGCGACTTTATTCCCTCAAGTTAGGAGAGCATTCAAAAGTGACAAATTTGGGACATTTCCTCCTTCAGGACGATTCCAACTGACTGTGCAGCGTGACTGATCAACACTCACTTGCTCTGCTCATAATTAGCGTGTTTTGAAAGAAAAGTCTAATATGTAAACTTGTCACTTTTAAAATGCTCTTTTTCATTCAATTTAGTATAAGTTTGGAAAATAAAGTTGGACCAGACTGCATGAGGTATCAAAATACCCAGATCAAAATTCTTCAACAGCTATTGACTACTTTATTTGGTAATTTATGTTCAATGTCTTTGACATTTTGTTTTCAGTGTACGGATACTCTTTGTGTGCAGTATATAAAAAGTTGAGTCATATTAGGCAAAAAAGTGTCTCATTTGTATTCGCCAGCGAAGTGTTATGTGTAATCCGATTATCACTATGTCAACTTGATCACGCTTTTGAGTTCTCCACCACGATCGGAATGTCTATGGCATGCACTACCAATGTCAAAAGGTGCGTGATCCAGTTACCAGGGAGTTATGTAACCACATTGCTGGCGTTGGCATATTGTTAGAATAGCGCAATGAACACTTTTAAATTTGTGAAAATATTTTGTGTTTTAGAATGTAATTTTTGAAAGATTACAAGCATCTCAAATGTTGTCAAGCTTATTTTAGACCTGCTTTGCATTGTGGGTTGAACATTAAAATAACTCTGAATCAAAATGTACTAGAAACGCTATGACCGTGGGCCGTGGTCGGGGAAGGGGTGTCACTCACTACTTGACTTGCGGGTGGGTAGCACTTTTGTGTGAGAGTGACCCCCCGGGCCGTGGTGTTGGTATATCATTTCTTTCCACTTCCTTTGACCTGAGGTCCCGACATTGCCTTTATGAACCATAGGCGTAGATCCGGGGGGATGGGGGTTTTTTCCCCTAATATTTTGCCAGGGGGATGCTCCATACAATCATCCCCCCTAATGTTGACACCTTAATATAGTTTTCTGACCAAATTGACCTCATATTTGCCCACTTTAGCCCCAAAAGTGCAAATTTTCGCGCGCTTCGCACGCATTTGTAACAAACTTATTTTGTCGTTAAAAGGTGCCGAATTTACTATACCTCTAGATTTTTTTCCAACTCCATCCCCCCCAATGTCAAAAAGAAATCTACGCCACTGTTATGAACTCTCACCTTCCAGAGCGAATGTGATATAAAAAGCATGATCATGATTGAAAAGTGACAAAGTGTCGTAAAATGTGAACCATTATAACATTACAATCTTCACACTGAAAAACTCCCTATTTTGACAGTGTTTGCTTCGGCAGGGACTGTCTTTTGGAATTTGATGTAGAGCATTAAATACCTCTTCTGGAGCCTTCAAGGAGAGGGAGAGCTGTTTAGAGTATTTACAATAGAATGTAAGGAGAGAATGGTCATATAAAAATCACTCCTATATCAGATTTAAGGAGAGCAGTAGAGACTGATCAGGCATTAGCGTTTTAAAATTCAATGCAGAATGCGGTTTCACCCTTGAAATATTTGTAATAATTTGAAGTGTTGATCACAAAATTGAGCAGATGACTCATCGGTTCGGCGAGCAGGGTGTTCTATCCTTATTTAACTCGTTGGCTGCAACTCTACTAGTCTTATTATAAAGACTGCCCTACTAACCCTAAACTACATAGACGAGGACTGGACTCGTCGATAGGTAGTTGCACCCCTTTCGGTAATTGAACCCAAATTTCTTGTACACAATGAAATACAGTTCTTAAGGGAAGGGGTATGAATGTTTGGGCAGTATTTATTGTGGGACATTAGAGCACATCAGACATGTCGAATTGAATACGAAGAATGTCCTGATGATATCAAATAATTTTGATTTTTTGAAATTCGCAATGTAATACACATTTTATGGCAAATGATGGCATCGATCCCGAGATGCGGAAAAAACCAATAGTCATTTTGTCCCACATAAATGAATAAATAACAAATAACCCCCCGATGGAATCCCCCAAATGGTGACGTCACACCAGACCATCATCCCTTATCCAGCTTGGGCTCCCCTAACCGGTGCCAAACTTGTAGGGGGTGGCCGGGGCAGAGAATAATCAACATCGGAAAGGTAAGATCGCTCCGGTTAGTAGTCTTCATACTGTATTCTCATGTGCTCTCAGGTCCCACAAAAAATACTGTCGAAACGCTCATTCCAGATCCCTTAACACAAGGCATCTTTGTACAAAATTATAATTTACATAATTTATTGTAAATACAGCAATAAGTTGGAATAAAAAAACACTATTTACTTAATACAGGATTTTTTTCTTCTGGAGGCCAAAATGACCCTAAAATATCACCATAAGCTTGACAAATTTGGCCAAAATTTCATGATTTTTGGCAAACTTTTTTTGAAACATTTCTGTTGGGTTTTTTTTCAAAATTTTCTGTCAAAATCAATAGATTTTGGTCAAAAAAACCAGCTAATTTTACATGATTTAGCAAAGTTACAAAAACAAAACATGCTAAATCTGGGTCTGTCGAGCCCGTAAATCACCTTAGCATCAGTGAATAAACTACCGTATTATCTGTTCTAATTCCAGTGACACCTCATGCATACTGTCCTGTGTAGGATGAGGTATACAGCCCTGTTATATTGATTTTCAAAGTAAAATGCTAATACCTATAATTATGCTGTCGAAGTTAGGTAATAATTGGATAACTACCATAGATTAATACAATTTTTGAATAGATCGCCCTGCACTACAAGCAGGCTGCACTCATCACCTGTATGTCTGCAATTATAAGTCGTGTTCACACGGTCGGACATAAGTGAGTAATTACCAGTAATAAGCGACTGGTAGTAGTGATATTACCGGTATTAAGTGACTTAAGTCAACCGTGTGAACACGACTATAGATTGAAAACAATACCAATCTGAAAATTTTCAAAGATACTAATCTTACATATGTGTGAGTGATTAGCATTTCTTTGACATCTATGGTTCAATGCATAGGTACCGTATGAATGTTGTAGTGCAGGGCGAGCTATTCAAAAATTGTATTCATCTATTGCTATGGTAATTAATCCTGTTACATCATCACTTTGACAGCGTATTATTACATAGGTCCAGAGAAGCAAGAATAGATAAATAGAAGAAACATGGGGGGAGGGTGACGGGGATGTGCGGACACATTGACCCCAATTTTTCAACTCTCATCCAATAACCCCCTTTTAGGAGTTCTGCTATCACCCAATACCCTTATTAAACAGATTTGAGATCAGCTTTAATCAAATTATCCCTTTTTCACTAAAATGAGCAGAATTTTTAGTAAATATTTTTCCAAAATGTTTCAACATTTCTCAATTTAGATTCACTTTAAAAAAATACTTGGCACTAAATGATCCAATTTTTGGTGTCAAACCTCTCACCTAAAGATCCCGATCCCTAGTTTTGAATTGCTCTCCACACACCCAGTCACTCCAAAAGTCGAGTGCCCCCTCCCATATCATCGCTAGGCAGGAAATACATTGTATCTTTGCATTGGGCTATCCACACTACCACTGTGGATGGAAGAGTGAAATCCACACTGCCCCTGTGGAAGAACTTGGAAATATCTTCCACAGGGGGAGTATGTTTTTCAAATGTTATTATTCAGTGTTAATCAATATTATTTGAAACCCAATCTCCCCTGTATTATGGCTTTACTTATATCTTCCACAACTGGAGTGAGTATTTCAAATGGAAGCTACCCAATTGTCTATTCTATTCAACTGTGGCAGACTTTAGCTAAATCTTCCACAGGGTAGTGTGGATTTTAAATGGAATAGCCCATTTGGACTTTTACAATCAAACATTTCATGCAAAAATGCATTCATTGAAAAACCACCCCAATGTTCAAATAGCAGCTCAACAATAATAAAAATTCCTTTAAAAAAGGAATGGGGCGCCCAATGTGAGTTTGGACGTGATATGGTGAATTCCATGGCATGGTTTTTAGATTTGATATTATAATGATCTACTCAGGGAAGAGTAGAAAATGATCAAATGCAAATGTGTTTGATTGGGGAAGGTGTATCACAGGACCGTTTTGGATGAAATAAATTGAATTGGAATGAAGCTGTCGTGTCAATTTGCGATTATGTGGGGTGGGGGAGTTCTGTTTTGGGGGCATATTGTAGTGATGATATTGCTTCTACTTGCTAATACACTGAAAATCTAATAGAGATGAAGGATAAAAAAAACAATTACAGAACATTCATTCTTCATAAAAGTAGCTATGGGTATACAATGTTTACAAGATAAGAACGTTAATGTTTTGTACATGAACGTAACGTCTTTGATACATATTTGTTAACACACTGAAAATCTGACTAGAGATTTACAATTTGATGATATCCAAAAGAATACTTAGCATTGAAGAATTAAACAGTCACAAAAGATTTATGGTCTGATCATTTTATTAGGGATGACCAATGAACCATCAACTTGATTAGAACACTCCCATAGACATGCAGGGAGCTCAACTGTGCACTGCTTGCACAGACATTTCTAAATTGAGCTCATTCTTTTATTTTTCATAATTTTTCTGTAAAAATTGGAGATGTTAATGCCAATTATGTTTTGTAACTATCCTGCAAATTACATCAACATAACTTATTTGGTTTTTCTGTAAGTGTGAGTCAAAATTGGTCCATCGCCACAGTGCGCTTAATTGTCAGTGGCCCATTGCAGCACTGCTCAGAATGGCACAAAATATTCAGATGAAAAAGATCAGGTGAACACCTTGACCTACTGAGCTGTAATTTGGCAGAGTTGTTGTTATTACCTCTATCATACCCTCTGTAAAAAGGAAAAAAAACCGGACAAGTAGATCTCGAGTTAAAAATTAAATCACCAGCTTCCCTTTGGAATTTCCAAACACCTTTCGAATCATGTTAAATAGACACCTTTCTGAACATAAATGTGAAGTTTCATGCTCATTTGTTGTATTATTCACCTGATCTCAACCCTAAACATTTTCTTATATTTATACCATCTGCACTGACTTGCTGCTATACACGCACAGGAGCTGTACTTTTAAAATACGCGCCTAATCAATAATGAGTCTTTCACTCCATTGTTAAAGTATTGTGCTCCCTGTAGCATATGGAATGACCAGGCCCTGGAGTGTGATGGTTTTGTAGCACATGACAGTATTCATTCAAGCCTATCAAGGTCTGTTATTAGCCACTTGCTGAATGGCTGGGCATTATCAGCTATCAAAGAGATACCTTATGCTGCTGCCAATCACAATAGAGGTTAAACATTTTGTTAAAACCCCAGAAGTGATATCAGGACAAAGCTGTGCATGTTGGTACTTGATTGTTTGGATGCCTATGTTGAAAATCCCTTGTAGTACATTAGTATTTTTCTTATGTGTAGTGTATATTGTTGTGGAAAAAAAGTTCACCTGGACTTTTGATTTTGTGCCACTTTGGCCATTATGGATGATTTTTGGCAAATGTTTTCTAAAAGCATGATTTCAGTGCCTCGGTTTGAAGAAATACTTAATGCTATTGACTAGTAAAGTGCCATTTCATAAGAAACCCTTTGATACTTTCACAATATGCTTGTTTCATGTTTGCATATATATTAAAATAAAGAAATATAAAAGATAAATATATGCTTATACCAATTTTGCTCACATTGCTATATTTAGACTTTGTCAATTTATTTCGCTCCAATGACCGGTCAGAATGGGAAACTTTGAAAATTCATAATTGAAAAGTTTTTGACCGATTTTGACCATTTAACCACCAAAATACTTCTGTTGATGAGTTCTTTCCAGAAAACAATCTTTTGTAGCAAAAGGGGCAACATGAAATTATGATGGTCATCCCTAATTTTATCATTTTAAGGGGGACCCGATATTGCAATTGGAAGAACCAGGCTTTTCAATAACTATCAAAACTGCTGGGTACCAAACTTTTTGATACAGCTTGTATAGTAATTTATTTTCAATTACACCATGCAGATAGATAATACCTGGGTAAGATAAGCATGTTAATTGTTATGTCACTATCACTATCTTGATCTTGATAAGATGCCTATTCATACACTGTACCAAGGACAACTATACAACATACATTTGTACATTCATTGAATGACTTTGAAACTTTGGGTACAAAAACTCATACTCTGCAAGTTAGGTCAAATTTTGCACTATGATTGTTTATTTGAGGTTATTGGACTATGCCATTGAGATTAGGCTATTGTGGTCCATAGTGTTGGTCACCGTCATCGGGTTCTAAGAGGCGGTAAACTGGTTAAGCCCGTACAAAGGTCACAATTTATTTGGTGTTTTTATAAGTCCATTAATTTTGTATTTTAAACAAAGAATATACGCACAAGATTTTATCCCGTGCATATCAGAAAACAATAATAAAATAAAATCCAAGCAAATTGTGGTTTTATTGCTAAACTGGGCATAATTTTAGCAATTTTAGCAAAACAATTGCGAAGTAAATCTAGCAAGAGTGAAATTAGAAGCTTTTCACAAAGTCATGCCTATAAGGTGGCGCTCGCTAAGGCGAGTGCCCCCAAAAAGATAGCCGATTAGTCTAAAGGTCATTAGTCCGACAAGGGTTAAAGTTAGGGTTTAGGGTAATTAAAATTAGGATTAGGGATAAGGTTAGGGTTAGAGTTAGGATTAGAGTCAGGATTATAATTATTGGCAGCTATGTTCATTCAAATGAAATTTCTACTATAGGTATCATGTGATATATGTGGTAAGGCCATTATGTCTCCAAATCTGTCATTTGTTCAGGCCGGAGAAACTTTGTTTCGGTTCCGTCAAGGCCCATTATTTCTTGTTATCAATAGCGCCTTGTAATTGCTCGTATTCCTTGATGAGGCATCTAACTCCATTCCAACATATTATGTCTTCCAATCTGTCATTTCTTCAGGAGCCATACTTTGTTTAAGTTCCGTCAAGGCCCATTTCTTGTTATCAATAGCGCCTTGTAATTGCTCGTATTCTTTTACGAGAGCGTCAAAGCCCATTCCGACAGACTCGTAGGCCTGCAAGGCACGCTGTAATCGTGAGACATCTTTCTCCCTCTCCTGGATGGCAAGATTAAGATGATGTCTGCAAAATGAAGTCAAATATTGATCTTGTTCAAATAATTGACAAATATTTGTACAAAATTCTACAAATCAAAATCAAATAAAAAAAATCAAAGGATTTTCCGTATAGGTGACCAAAAAACCCCTCTGTTCCATGGACGGGGGGACAGACCTTTTAGTTTCAAGTAGGGTTGGTCAGTAAGGTGTCCCCCACAAGGCTATAATTACCTATCACCAAAATCTGAAAAATGTTTTAGCAAACACATTTTCTGAAAATGTTCAGCCAAAATTAATATATTTTGGCCCCAAAACGATTGATTTTACATGATTTGTTACCCTCCGAGTCAAATCATGCAAATGGAAGCAAAAATAATACATTTTTGGATTTCTATTGTAGAACCAATACCATTCCTGTATGTCAGCTTTATTTGTCTCAATATTTACGTGCAAACACCGCTAGGTCATGCTCCCCTCCAACCCATAAGTGTTTAAGATTTTACCTTATTTGTTTGAGAGCAGACACTACATCAGGAGTATAGGTTTCACACAGCAGTTTGGCTTCAAACACTCTGTGACAAATAACACAACAAAAGTTACTAAACAATTAATGTAAATACAACTGAAAATAAGGGGCTGTGCAGTAATTAGCTGTGCAGTGGAGGGCAAAGAGAAGTGGGGCAAGAAATTTCTGGCAGGCCAAGACTGGGGTGCAATGGTTTTTTTTGACATGCCGTGGGGGGGGGGGGCACAAGCATTATTTGGCAAGCCATTTTGAAATCCCCCACCCAGGACAGATAATTATTGTAAGTACACGTACAGCCCCAACTGAAATAAATCTGAAGCACATGATTAACAATTCAACAACTCTTTCTATATACCTTTGTACAGAATTATGGACAGTCCTGATGAATTTATTTACAAATTATATTTGATGTTGAATGTCTGGTGGAAATATATGTTCGATTTAATATCATCAATTGATATTCAACAGAAGTTGAATGGCAATTTATAGAGTAAATAATGAAGACATGTTGCATCAAATAGTCTATAGTCTGTATACCTTCAACAGAAGTACAGTTGAATGGCAATTCTTATTCAATGGGTGCGTCTTGTAAAGAATTCACGTAATTTGATTGGTTTCCTGGTGTATAATATCTCACAATAGTTGATAATGATATTAGTCAGGGCCGCGCCGCCACGCACCGGCGGCACACTTGTTGCTCCTCAATGATCGCGCGATAATGCGTTCGCGTAAAACACGTGCGAGATCTAAGTACGAGATTCGGCGGCTTAGATGTTCGTGATGGGTTCGGTCATTTAAAACAACGGGGATGTCTTCACAAAAGTAACTTAATTTTTTCCTGAAAACAGGCAGTTTTTCTCGCAAAAAATTACATTAAAACTGAATAAGAATGAGAATAACAGATAGGATTTTGTCTTTTGCCTATCAAATATCGTGTCATAATGGATGGGCTGGCCAATATTTTGAGTAGTGGATACGCTGCGCGGCATCCACTACTCAAAATATTGGCCAGCCCATCCATTATGACACGATATTTGATAGGCAAAAGACAAAATCCTATCTGTTATTCTCTAATTGATAGAGTAAATAATGAAGACGTGTTGCATCAAATAGTCTATAGTCTGTATACCTTTCTCGAGTCAGTAATGTTGTTTTTTATTGTATCTCTAAATGTAATCATGAGAAGTTTTAAAGGGGGTCTCCGGTAATCATAACATTATGCCTTATATGTTACAAAAATAATTATCAAGCACGAATCACATGGTTTTATTAAAAACAAACTCATATTGACCATAAAAACGAATAAAAACAGTTGGTTCTCAACACGCGATATTCAAAATTCCCGCGCCGAAATAGTCTAAGTGCAATGACGTAATGGTTGTTAGAGCTCAATTGTCGTCAGCCATCATTGTATTACCGGGACGTCATTGCACTCAACAATTTCGGCGCCCGGGAATTTCGAATATCGCATGTTGAGAGATGGATATTTTTATTCATTTTTATGGTCACTATGAGTTTCTTTTAAATAAAACCACGGGATTCGTGCTTGATAATTATTTTTCTTACATATAAGGCATAATGTTGTGATTGCCGGAGACTCCCTTTAAAAGTATACATTTTCAGAAAGGAAATGATGCAAGGAATCCAACTAATTAGCATAACAGATTCCTGCAAAAATTAACAGTTTTTGAGAAAGTCCCAAAATTTCATTTTACTTTACTGACTCGAGGAAGCTTACGTACTATATATACCGGCACATGTACATGTTTGTCAAATAAAAAAATATACAGCAGGTCTATACTATGGCATGGATACACTTACTTGATTTTAAGGCACAAAGCATAGCATCTAGCACTTAACCAGTCACTGGTGATGCTGTCACTATCAGCCTGTAAGCCTAGTCTGTGTCGGTTGATAAGCTTCTATGGCATGGATACACTTACTTGATTTTAAGGCACAAAGCATGGCATCTAGCACTTAACCAGTCACTGGTGATGCTGTCACTATCAGCCTGTAAACCTAGTCTGTGTCGGTTGATAAGCTTCTATGGCATGGATACACTTACTTGATTTTAAGGCACAAAGCATGGCATCTAGCACTTAACCAGTAACTGGTGATGCTGTCACTATCAGCCTGTAAGCCTAGTCTGTGTCGGTTGATAAGCTTCTATGGCATGGATACACTTACTTGATTTTAAGGCACAAAGCATGGCATCTAGCACTTAACCAGTCACTGGTGATGCTGTCACTATCAGCCTGTAAGCCTAGTCTGTGTCGGTTGATAAGCTTCTATGGCATGGATACACTTACTTGATTTTAAGGCACAAAGCATGGCATCTAGCACTTAACCAGTCACTGGTGATGCTGTCACTATCAGCCTGTAAACCTAGTCTGTGTCGGTTGATAAGCTTCTATGGCATGGATACACTTACTTGATTTTAAGGCACAAAGCATGGCATCTAGCACTTAACCAGTCACTGGTGATGCTGTCACTATCAGCCTGTAAGCCTAGTCTGTGTCGGTTGATAAGCTTCTATGGCATGGATACACTTACTTGATTTTAAGGCACAAAGCATGGCATCTAGCACTTAACCAGTCACTGGTGATGCTGTCACTATCAGCCTGTAAACCTAGTCTGTGTCGGTTGATAAGCTTCTCAAGGACTTCAAGACACTCCATCAGAGCCTGTCAATCAAAAGGAATACACCCAAATGAGAAGAGATGAAGAGAATACATCTTTATTTCCATAATAAAAAACAACAAAATACAAAGAAATTCAACATCGAAAGTATAAAATAAAACAAGACAATTAAGGAGGAGATAATCGAAAGGCCAATAAGGCCAGCGTTGACCATCCCCTTACAGAACTAAATTAATACAACAACAAACAAACAGAGTATATTAAGCCTATCACACAAGAACAATAAAAATTCCTTTAAAAAGGAATGTGGCGCCCAATGTGAACTTGGACGTGATATGGTGAATTCCATGGTGTGTAGATTTGGTATTATAATGATTTTTCTAGGGAAGAGTAAGAGCAGAAGATGATCAAATGCAAGAGAAATGTGTTTGATTGGGGAAGGTGTTCTGACAATCCAAATATAAACTTAGTCCACCTCAAATGACCTGTAACAATTTGTGATTGACATTACTTAATTCACCTCGGATGACTTTGATCTGACATTCAACATTTTCGCGCTTACACCAATCATATCCATAACAATTTAACTCTTACAACTTCCTGTCAACTCTCAAATTTAAAACTCTAAATTTCTGTCTGTTTGCCTTTTTTGTCTTGTGCCATTTAGTACACTACAGTTTGTTACAATTATTACGATAAGCAAACATTGCTGAGTAGATAACAGGATTTAGTTATTTACTTAATCCAATCATGAAGGTAGTAGCTAGTACTACATGTACCTCCATGATTTTGGTCTTGGCCTTGGTCTTCAGTGTTTTAAAATACAACAATGTAGAACATGTATAATTAATATGCTGTGTTGCTTGCATACAGTTTGCCGCCCAATTGTGCCACCATATTGCAACTTTGGCAATAACCGCTATATAGATTCTATGGTAATTAGCAAACAAAAGCTATCAGTTTAAGGCCTCGTTAATTGATCTTATCACTATGGACCACAATCCCAATGGCATAGTCCAATAACCTCAATTACATAATCATAGTGCAAAATTTGACCTCAAGTTGCATAGTATGAGTTTGTGTACAAAGGATGAATGTACAAATGTATAGGGTTTTTAAAAAAAGAACTGTTCCCATGATAGATGAGCATGTTGTGGATCCTAGTGTATGGTCAAATGTCACCGTCTCTCGGGTTCTAAGGCACACAGTAAACTGGTTGAACGCTTACAAAGGTCAGGATTTATTTGGTGTTTTTATAAATCCTAATTTTGTATTTTAAACAAAGAATATACGCTCACCATTTTATCCCTTGCATATCAGAAAACAATAATAAATGAAATCCAAGCAAATTGTGGTTTTATTTCTGAGCTGGGCATAATTTTAGCAAAACAATTATGAAGTCAATCTAGCAAGACTGAAATTAGAAGCAATTCACAAAGTCATGCATATATATTGTGGCGCCTCCGTAGAGGGCGCCACAAAAACGCGGCTCCAAGAACTAGTTATAATATGAGATAAGTTGTGTTTTATATTTGTTTCATAAATGTTTTTTTGAGTTTGCTACTTTAAGGTTATCGTTCAGGGAATTCCATAACAGTGGGCCGGTAGTCCTGATTGAATGATCGGTGAATACTTTCTTGTTTCTTGTTTGATTACTTATTTCTGTTTCTTGTGTGATAGCTATGAAAATCGGTTCGTTTTAGAAAGAAACTGTCACATGAACATGGTAGTTGTTTAATAGAATATTTATACATATGTATACAACTAGTTCTAGTTTGAGTATATCAAAAACATTGAGCATATTGAATTTATGAAATAGTGGTCCAGAATGGCTTCGATAATGGCTATGCGAAATGGTTCTCATGGCCCATTTTTGGAGCAAATGTATTTTATCAAGATATGTTTTACATGCATTCCCCCATGTAAGTATACCATAATTAATATAAGGAATACACACAAATATATTAGGAATACACCCAAATGTATTAGGAATACACCCAAATGTATTAGGAATACACCCAAATGTATTAGGAATACGCCCAAATGTATTAGGAATACGCCCAAATGTATTAGGAATATACCCAAATGTATTAGGAATATACCCAAATGTATTAGGAATACTCCCAAATGTATTAGGAATACACCTAATTATATACAAATGTATTAGGCATACACCCAAATGTATTAGGAATGCACCCAAATGTATTAGGAATACACCCAAATGTATTAGGAATACACCCAAATGTATTTGGAATACACCCAAATGTGACAGGTATCACAAGTCCCAGCACAGAGCATGTGATTGCCTCAATATATTGTCTTTGAAGTATACTATTGCAGTTTCCCATTTGTGTGATATGTAAGTATGTGATATTCTGTATCCAATCTTACATACAGTATTATTTTGTAACATTTCAGATACTTTCCCCCCACCCTCCCCCACCCCACCCCATTTTACTGTGCCCCTCCCCAAAAAAATTCATGGTGCTGCCACTGGTTGAATTCACCATCCACGTCCACAGACAATGATGACTCTTTTTAATTAATGCTTTGCATGCTAAAATAGGCTTCAACACAAAAAGTCCAAGTTTTCAGATATTTTCTCAAAATATTTTTATATTACAAATAAGCCTAGTATAGTGGTTCTTGAGATAGCTGTTAAAACAGCTATCTCAAGAACCACTATGCTTATTTGTACTAATTTTAATGCATTTTTAACGCTGATTCCAGTCGACACCCGCATGGAGAGGATTAAAACGTTTGACAAACATTTAGCGATCAAAACGTATGCTAAACGTTTATGGACGTTTGCGAAAATGTTTGACAAACGTTTGTGCTCGCAATTGTTTGACAAACGTTTGGGGAAAACGGCTGTGTAATCACATCAAATGATACATTAAACCAGAGGATGATTTGGGGTCATTCTTCGGTAAGGTGCACAATTGCAGTCCCGCCCCTTTCAGGAGTCGTAACTAAAATACGAAAAATTATTTCGAATTTTTATTTTGTAGTTGTTTAGTGTTGACGTTCCTTTTATATCTTAAAACATCAACATATTAGTAGAAGTTCTTATTTTCGAGAAAATTGCTTATACAGGGTGTCACAACCCCCAAAACCCCATGTCCCGATTGGGGTCATTAAAACTTTTGATGCTGATATCTTTTGGTGGATAACTTCAGCATAAAACACCTGGAATGACAAGTTATTTATTGTATATTGTAGAAAAAGATATTGTAACATATCTTTCATAGCCAGGAGTAAAAATAATTTCACCCTATATGTGACTATCCACCACAACTGAGCCCGGATGTCGCCAGTGCACTATTGAGATACTCCATTGAACTTAACAATAAACAATAGGAAACAAAGGATTTATTGACTGTTTTATTGACTTTTCACTACTAGACATGATATACATCATTTTAAAGCTAATTTCAAGCAGAATATTTTGGTTGAATATCTCAAAAATGATGAATGGCGACTTCAGGGCTCAGTTGTGCTGGATGGTCACATATGTCTAAAATTTCCTGTCCCTGTGTCTGCGTCATCTACCATCACAAAAATTTAGAAGCGCCTGGAGAAAAATACTAATTTTTTAAGGTCATATAAATTGACCCAGAGAGCACAAGTCAATATGCAGTAAATTCATTTAGACATTTTTCCCTCATGTTGGCACAATAAATATTCATCAAAACTATAACCATTTCTTCACTCATACGGGTGGCTACCTTTATTAATCATCATCTCCGAACGCTTCTGATACCTAAAATGTTCGCATTATTTATTTTACTTTTTTCAAAATTACAACAATTGTACGTTTATTTCTATTCACCTCCTTTATTGACCATGTGTATGTTATACACACAGAGGAGTAAGATAAAACAGAGCGCGTACCACCAGTCAAAGTCTCCGCCTCATCCGATAATGAGGGCCGATTGTTCCATGAAATGCGACAGGCGAGACTGCTATGCAATTACCGCGTATTTTCATGGTCTATCGCTTAATCGTGAAAGCACACAACGCTCTATCGAAGGCACGCAGCGCTGGCGTGATTGTTTGACACGGCACAATCGAACAATCGGCCCTTATGAATATGCGAGAACTGGTAATATACAATACACGGGGACTTTGACTGGTGGTACGCGCTCTGTTTTATCTTACTCCTCTGTGGTTATACATGTTAACTGTTAACCCATGTTGCATTAAATAACAAATCAGTACAGAAAATTGCAATGGAAGAAATGCATTGTGGGAAGTGAAAGATATTGTCTCAGCCTTCAATTTGATTTTTTAAACTGTGCAATGACCACAGGTTTTAATTTGCACTAAATAATTAAATCCACAGCATCATCCCTTCACTTTTCTCAAAAAAAGTTGAGATTTTGATATCACTGGAAACCTCTGACTACATAATGTTTATGTACAAAAAATTTCTTGAAGATTAATTCGTTTAGCAGAGGTATCGAAAATTACAACACATTGTCTATGGAGCAGTGTAATACACATAATCATGCATAACTCGCAAACGCAAAATCGGAATTAACAGAAATTTTGGGAAAAAGCATTTTTCGTGGATATCTACTGAAAAATGTCATAAAAGAGGATGCAACCATCACAAAATACTCCTTTAAGTGATTGCTTTTTTACATGAAATAAAATAATGATAAATGACCAGACCGGATCTTCTGCCGACATGAAAGCTGTTAATTTTGTCTTCAGTAATTGATATAGGCTGTCACAATATCATTTACTGAGTTATCACACTTTTTAATTTCCTTTCCTTCCTACGTTGCTGTAAATGGATGTGATGCAGGGGGTTTCATTATTTTTTACCAATTTGTGGACAAAGTAACTTTATTCTGCCCAATTTTGTGTCTCTACCAGGACCTATGAAAGAGGACCCAGCATGAATGCTCCATTGGTACATGCGACTCCATATATGCCTCTCTAGGCAAACCTTATTAAGCATTGTCCAATTTGTGATAAAGGCAAGAGGGTTTCCACACATCATAATGTACATGCATTGTTCAAAGTTTCTTTGAAGATGTGGAACCATTTTGGATTTGATCCCTGGGGACAACTAGAGGTCATGAAAGGTCATACAAGGGATAACAATTTCAAAATGAAAATTATTCATCTGATCGGGGGGGGGGAGGCACTCATGTATAAAAGTTGTAAGCATCCGTGTGAATTGACTTTCAAAAATGACCCTAAGCTATAAAAGACAATTTGTCAAACTAACCCTAAACAAGGATTTTACTCAAATAATAGATAGGCCAAAATCTTCATTTCATCAAAAATTAGTTGTCATTTTTAGACACATTAATGTATATTCATAACGTACAAAAAATCCGGAAAAATTATGCAAATTGCTTAAGGGGGCACACAGGATCACTCAAAGTCGGAAATTTTAAACATTATTTTGTGTTGTATTTTTAAAAGTAATGATGAGAAGTACATAAAAGTATACATACATTTTCAGAACGGAAATGACACAAGGAATCCAACTAGCACGGCAGATTTCTGCAAAAATGAGCAGTTTTTGAGAAAAGCGTCAAAATTGATTTTCCATGCCAATTTTTTTGGTCCGCCATAGCAACTTACCAAAAATATCAAAATGGATGAAAATTGCATATTTGTGTTCTAAAGACAAGCATCTAGAAAGAGTTTTTTTAAATTTTTGAATTTGTACTTCGTTTTAGAAATATGGGTCAAAAAGATCAAAATTTGACTTTTTAAAATTTTGACCAAAATTTGAGATAATTTAAGGCATATTTTCAAAATGACGAAAAAATTCATAAATTTGAGAAAACACTTTCTAGATTTGTGTCTTTTTTGTCAATTTTGATATTTATGGTAAGTTGTTATGGCGGACCGAAAAAAATTGGCATGGAAAATCAATTTTAGCGCTTTTCTCAAAAAGTGCTCATTTTTGCAGAAATCTGCCATGCTAGTTGGATTCCTTGCATCATTTCCTTTCTGAAAATGTATACTTTTATATACTTATCATCATTACTTTTAAAGATACAATACAAAACAATGTCTAAAATTTGCCACTTTGAGTGATCTGAGTGTGTGCCACCTTAAAAAGCGTGCTAATTACACCAAGAATCTATTATTTTCTTTGTTTACGAACCCGTTGCCTTGAGTTTTTCACACATTTCATTTTTTCACCAAAAGTCGACATTTGAAAAAATACAGCTCCTAAAGTATACCACCAATTCTGTCGATCCGTGTCACGTCACTTCCGGTTGATGATGTTCGAGTGAAAACAAGTCCCTGATTCGATTTTTGTTGATGATTTCTGTCATTGGTGTTATGTAAATTTCGACCGCAAATAGTCAGTGGAATCACACAACCGTTTCTAAGTCTTCAGAGTGGAAGAAACTTACTTGATTTACCGCTTATATACTGACAAACTTAAAATTAAATTCCATGGTCGAGTGTCGCTTTTTCCGAAATTGAATATCACTCCAACAACATCGCTATGTAGCCTCCTTCACAGTCGGTTTCTGTTGTTCATAACAAACCGTGAGCCACATGCAGATTGGGCCCGAGACTAGAGATAGCCCGGATGTCCGACCGACAGAATAGACCTGAAAGTTGGCAGTTATGTTCTTTACACCAATATCTAGTGCAAGAACCTACTTTGATATGTTTCTTGGATATTGATAAAATCAGATGACCAAATATGCCAAAATTGGTACACACAAGATGTTAATTTTTTCCCAAAATCATACCCCCACTAATGTTGCTGGAAATAGGCTCTTGCACTAGATCTTTGCAATAGCTTTATTTTGACACCTCAAGTGTCTCAATAGGACATTGTATAGTGGGGCTACATTTTTTTTTAAATGGCTAATATTCGCTAAATAAATATGCAAATTAGCTAATTAATATGCATACAATTTGAATTGAACCTGTTTTTCTACATTTAATTCTATACCTGTTACAATGAATCATGTAAAGAGTTTCTACATGTATGATCTTTCCACACAAAAAAGTGTCAATTACACCTGTCCCACCTTAAACAAGGACAGACAATATAAAAACACCATACCATATAAAGTGTGGAGTTGGTTTGAAATGTGCCCCTATTCATTGAAATTGAAATTTTGGTCAAAATGTATAGTTCAAATCGTACATTACATCTACAAGTTTTTCTGTTGTGCTGCATGACCAATACAAGGCAGTCAAGAAAATTTGCAAAAATGTATGTCAAATTGAAATTTTAACAGAGAACCAGGAGGGAAAAGCCTTTTTTTCATTGGAAAATTGATCGGGGGAAAGCATAGATACTGATGCTGGATAAAATAGCTGTCAAAATTATGTAAGCTACAACCCCAATAAAATATATAAGATTACAAGTGTGATTCCAGCAGAGGGTCTGAAGGAAACTAATAATAAAGATCCATATTACATGTCAACCTAATGAATTGAAGTAGGAGCATCATAAAACAAAATTGGTAAAAACACAAACTGAATCTGTGAAAAGGCCCATTATGCTTTGAATCAGCCCCGGGAATCAGTGGTATGACATATCACCAGTGCTGTACGGTGCAAAAACTGATTGAGGAGCCAATGGCTCCTAACTTTATAAATTTAGGCGCCCAAATTTTGCTCCCAAGTAAAAAACTGAGGCGCCAACGCACCGTATTCCAACTTTTCTCAAAGTCATTCTGCCACAATGTTTATATCTACGCTCAATTTTAAGGGGTTTCTGTCACAGCCACATGTTGCGTTGAATGAATCATAGCTGCTGTACTCAATCTACATACTCCATACACAGCATGTACAGTGTAGGCCTATAGATATGTTTTCCAGAAAGTCCCCATTGAGATGTCATGATATTCATAGCCGTACATTTGTACTATTGAACACTACATTATTTACACGTTTTGCATTTGCTGGCGAATAAAAGCTTCAACAGTTGGTCGCCATTGGCGCCAAGGATTAAAGGTTTAGTCGCATCAGAAAAAATCTAGTCGCCAATGCGCCTAAATTGGTCGCACCGTACAGCACTGCATATCACTTAGTGATTAAAGCATACATTGGTCTTATTTGGTACAGCAGCAATAAGTCTGTACAGACACAAATCTACACCCCCTCTGTGGGACATTACAGTCATGTCTTCCATAGGGGGTGTACGGATTTCAACTGGAATAGCCCATTAAAGCAGATACTTTGGTCTTATTTGGTACAGCAGCAATAAGTCTGTACAGACACAAATCTACACCCCTCTGTGGGACATTACAGTCATGTCTTCCATAGGGGTGTATGGATTTCAACTGGAATAGCCCATTAAAGCAGATACTTTGGTCTTATTTGGTACAGCAGCAATAAGTCTGTACAGACACAAATCTACACCCCTGTGTGGGACATTACAGTCATGTCTTCCATAGGGGGTGTACGGATTTCAACTGGAATAGCCCATTAAAGCAGATACATTGGTCTTATTTGGTACACCAGCAATAAGTCTGTACAGACACAAATCTACACCCCCTCTGTGGGACATTACAGTCATGTCTTCCATAGGGGTGTACGGATTTCAACTGGAATAGCCCATTAAAGCAGATACATTGGTCTTATTTGGTACAGCAGCAATAAGTCTGTACAGACACAAATCTACACCCCTCTGTGGGACATTACAGTCATGTCTTCCATAGGGGGTGTATGGATTTCAACTGGAATAGCCCATTAAAGCAGATACATTGGTCTTATTTGGTGCAGCAGCAATAAGTCTGTACAGACACAAATCTACACCCCCTCTGTGGGACATTACAGTCATGTCTTCCATAGGGGGTGTATGGATTTCAACTGGAATAGCCCATTAAAGCAGATACATTGGTCTTATTTGGTACAGCAGCAATAAGTCTGTACAGACACAAATCTACACCCCCTCTGTGGGACATTACAGTCATGTCTTCCATAGGCAGTGTATGGATTTCAACTGGAATAGCCCATTAAAGCAGATACATTGGTCTTATTTGGTACAGCAGCAATAAGTCTGTACAGACACAAATCTACACCCCTCTGTGGGACATTACAGTCATGTCTTCCATAGGGGGTGTATGGATTTCAACTGGAATAGCCCATTAAAGCAGATACATTGGTCTTATTTGGTACAGCAGCAATAAGTCTGTACAGACACAAATCTACACCCCTGTGTGGGACATTACAGTCATGTCTTCCATAGGGGGTGTATGGATTTCAACTGGAATAGCCCATTAAAGCAGATACATTGGTCTTATTTGGTACAGCAGCAATAAGTCTGTACAGACACAAATCTACACCCCTCTGTGGGACATTACAGTCATGTCTTCCATAGGGGTGTATGGATTTCAACTGAATAGCCCATTAAAGCAGATATTTTGGTCTTATTTGGTACAGCAGCAATAAGTCTGTACAGACACAAATCTACACCCCTCTGTGGGACATTACAGTCATGTCTTCCATAGGGGGTGTATGGATTTCAACTGGAATAGCCCATTAAAGCAGATACATTGGTCTTATTTGGTACAGCAGCACAGTCTGTACAGACACAAATCTACACCCCTCTGTGGGACATTACAGTCATGTCTTCCATAGGGGGTGTAATGGATTTCAACTGGAATAGCCCATTAAAGCAGATACATTGGTCTTATTTGGTACAGCAGCAATAAGTCTGTACAGACACAAATCTACACCCTGTGTGGGACATTACAGTCATGTCTTCCATAGGGGGTGTATGGATTTCAACTGGAATAGCCCATTAAAGCAGATACATTGGTCTTATTTGGTACAGCAGCAACAAGTCTGTACAGACACAAATCTACACCCCTCTGTGGGACATTACAGTCATGTCTTCCATAGGGGGTGTATGGATTTCAACTGGAATAGCCCATTAAAGCAGATACTTTGGTCTTATTTGGTACAGCAGCAATAAGTCTGTACAGACACAAATCTACACCCCTGTGTGGGACATTACAGTCATGTCTTCCATAGGGGGTGTATGGATTTCAACTGGAATAGCCCATTAAAGCAGATACATTGGTCTTATTTGGTACAGCAGCAATAAGTCTGTACAGACACAAATCTACACCCCTGTGTGGGACATTACAGTCATGTCTTCCATAGGGGGTGTACGGATTTCAACTGGAATAGCCCATTAAAGCAGATACATTGGTCTTATTTGGTACAGCAGCAATAAGTCTGTACAGACACAAATCTACACCCCTCTGTGGGACATTACAGTCATGTCTTCCATAGGGGGTGTATGGATTTCAACTGAATAGCCCATTAAAGCAGATACTTTGGTCTTATTTGGTACAGCAGCAATAAGTCTGTACAGACACAAATCTACACCCCTCTGTGGGACATTACAGTCATGTCTTCCATAGGGGGTGTATGGATTTCAACTGGAATAGCCCATTAAAGCAGATACTTTGGTCTTATTTGGTACAGCAGCAATAAGTCTGTACAGACACAAATCTACACCCCTCTGTGGGACATTACAGTCATGTCTTCCATAGGGGGTGTATGGATTTCAACTGGAATAGCCCATTAAAGCAGATACTTTGGTCTTATTTGGTACAGCAGCAATAAGTCTGTACAGACACAAATCTACACCCCTGTGTGGGACATTACAGTCATGTCTTCCATAGGGGGTGTATGAATTTCAAGTTGAATAGCCCATTAAAGCAGATACATTGGTCTTATTTGGTACAGCAGCAATAAGTCTGTGCAGACACAAATCTACACCCCCTCTGTGGGACATTACAGTCATGTCTTCCATAGGGGTGTAATGGATTTCAACTGGAATAGCCCATTAAAGCAGATACATTGGTCTTATTTGGTACAGCAGCAATAAGTCTGTACAGACACAAATCTACACCCCCTCTGTGGGACATTACAGTCATGTCTTCCATAGGGGGTGTATGGATTTCAACTGGAATAGCCCATTAAAGCAGATACATTGGTCTTATTTGGTACAGCAGCAATAAGTCTGTACAGACATAAATCTACACCCCTCTGTGGGACATTACAGTCATGTCTTCCATAGGGGGTGTATGGATTTCAACTGGAATAGCCCATTAAAGCAGATACATTGGTCTTATTTGGTGCAGCAGCAATAAGTCTGTACAGACACAAATCTACACCCCCTCTGTGGGACATTACAGTCATGTCTTCCATAGGGGGTGTATGGATTTCAAGTGGAATAGCCCATTAAAGCAGATACATTGGTCTTATTTGGTACAGCAGCAATAAGTCTGTACAGACACAAATCTACACCCCTCTGTGGGACATTACAGTCATGTCTTCCATAGGGGGTGTACGGATTTCAACTGGAATAGCCCATTAAAGCAGATACATTGGTCTTATTTGGTACAGCAGCAATAAGTCTGTACAGACACAAATCTACACCCCTGTGTGGGACATTACAGTCATGTCTTCCATAGGGGTGTATGGATTTCAACTGGAATAGCCCATTAAAGCAGATACATTGGTCTTATTTGGTACAGCAGCAATAAGTCTGTACAGACACAAATCTACACCCCTGTGTGGGACATTACAGTCATGTCTTCCATAGGGGGTGTATGGATTTCAACTGGAATATCCCTTTCAAGCAGATACTTTGGTCTTATTTGGTACAGCAGCAATAAGTCTGTACAGACACAAATCTACACCCCTGTGTGGGACATTACAGTCATGTCTTCCATAGGGGGTGTATGGATTTCAACTGGAATAGCCCATTAAAGCAGATACATTGGTCTTATTTGGTGCAGCAGCAATAAGTCTGTACAGACACAAATCTACACCCTCTGTGGGTGGGACATTACAGTCATGTCTTCCATAGGGGGTGTATGGATTTCAACTGGAATAGCCCATTAAAGCAGATACATTGGTCTTATTTGGTACAGCAGCAATAAGTCTGTACAGACACAAATCTACACCCCCTCTGTGGGACATTACAGTCATGTCTTCCATAGGGGGTGCATCGGATTTCAACTGGAATAGCCCATTAAAGCAGATACATTGGTCTTATTTGGTGCAGCAGCAATAAGTCTGTACAGACACAAATCTACACCCCTCTGTGGGACATTACAGTCATGTCTTCCATAGGGGGTGTATGGATTTCAACTGAATAGCCCATTAAAGCAGATACATTGGTCTTATTTGGTACAGCAGCAATAAGTCTGTACAGACACAAATCTACACCCCTGTGTGGGACATTACAGTCATGTCTTCCATAGGGGGTGTACGGATTTCAACTGGAATAGCCCATTAAAGCAGATACTTTGGCCTTATTTGGTACAGCAGCAATAAGTCTGTACAGACACAAATCTACACCCCCTCTGTGGGACATTACAGTCATGTCTTCCATAGGGGGTGTAATGATTTCAACTGGAATAGCCCATTAAAGCAGATACTTTGGCCTTATTTGGTACAGCAGCAATAAGTCTGTACAGACACAAATCTACACCCTCTCTGTCAGTGTGGGACATTAAGGTCATGTCTTCCATAGGGGGTGTATGAATTTCAAGTTGAATAGCCCATTAAAGCAGATACATTGGTCTTATTTGGCACAGCATCAATAAGTCTGTACAGACATAAATCTACACCCCTCTGTGGGACATTAAGGTCATGTCTTCCATAGGGGGTGTATGGATTTCAAGTTGAATAGCCCATTAAAGCAGATACTTAAGTCTCATTTGGTACAGCAGCAATACGTCTGTGCAGACACAAATCTACACCCCTCTGTGGGACATTACAGTCATGTCTTCCATAGGGGGTGTACGGATTTCAACTGGAATATCCCTTTCAAGCAGATACTTTGGTCTTATTTGGCACAGCAGCAATAAGTCTGTACAGACACAAATCTACACCCCTCTGTGGGACATTACAGTCATGTGTATGAGGGGGTGTATGGATTTCAAGTTGAATAGCCCATTAAAGCAGATACTTTGGTCTTATTTGGCACAGCAGCAATACGTCATGGGGAGGTTTAATTTCATCCTGTTCATGGTCCATTCAATTAGTAGATTAACTTTATACGGCTGGTTAGTTTTGGTTGGCTGCTCTCACGTAAGCATTATTAAGGGTAGACGAGGTATTGTTGGTCGAAGCAACCTAAAAATCAATTTTCATTATCTAGATCAATATATTATTGACAATTAGCACCTTGATGTTTTGCAAAAGTTCATTCTACAAATCGTATACTTTGCAAACTTGCTTAATTTATTGTTGTTAATGAGTTATGTACGTTTTACAAAAGTGTTGTTGTTTCAGCTCTCTCTACAACGTAACTCAAGAACCGCAGCACCTATAAAAGTATATCTGTGATATTTTAATTCTTCTACATGCCAGGGTCAGAAATTCGGCGAGAATCCGAGAATCCATTCTCGCAAAGATTCTCATCAACAAAATTGCAAGAATCTAAATGGATTCTCGTAAATATTTCAATTTATCATACAAAGTAAATTGGCGAGAATCCATGGATTCTTGCAAAATTCCACCGGATTCTCGCACTTTGTTGCGAATTTCTGACCCTGCATGCTCGCTATGAATTGAGCAATGCAGTTTTTGCCAAAGCTCATCACTACCATTCGTAAGATGCTGTGAACTACTAAATCACAACAGTTTAAAATAATTAATAACCTTAAGTTATTCATAACAATATAAAACTTTTACACACAACCAAGACTGGGGAGGGGCACTTGATATTGATTCCATACAATTTTTTTTCATAGAACCATCCTGTTACCTTCCTATCCTAAGTTCCAATGTATTGATCTTGAAAATGACCCTTTTATGTGAAGTTCGCAGATGATACCCACTGGTCAATGCCCAGTTGCCCCCTGGGAACCAAGAGAAACCCATAAAGCTTAATAAATCTAATGCTCCATGGAGAAACCCAACATAGTGAAAATACTTTCTTGTTTTGATGGTCCAACAACTGCATTGAGAACAATAAAAAAAAATAGAAGCGTTATAGTTTTCAACACAAGGCATCATTGATTGGGATGCTCCACCATAGGGCTATTTAAATTTGGAAATATATTACAATGATTCCATGACATTCTGAAAGGGGTTTCAGTGTTCATTTGAATATAGATAGCTTGAGTAGCATCAAATATTAAAAAGATTTTAACCATTGATATTGCAAAAGGATCCTTTATTTTTTATCTAGACCATTGTCATTGGAGACACGAAATGTGTTGACATGAAAACAAGTAGTTATCTTAAAATTGCCATTAGCCTTTTCGAGATATGGCGGACACAATAGGATGGTGCTGCACAAAGTGGGTAAAGTCTTTTGAATTTGCCGGGTTTTACCCAACTTTTGTGTACACCATACTCCGAAAAGGCTAATATTGAAATAACCAATGGGTAAAATTCAACTTTTCTACGGCAGATAAAACAACACTTCACCATAAAAACCTGTAAATTTTTGATTCAGGGTGTTCCAAGATGCCAGAAGAAAAAGATAAAATTGTGTATATATCACTTTGACTCACCCTGTAGAAAAGTTTTAAAGTTTTGAATGAGTCTTCTTCCAAAGTATAACTTTGTAATCAACAAAGGAGATACTTTGTTATCATGAGAGGTTTTAATTTCATCACATGATGTTTATGGTTGGTCAGATTTGGTTGGTTGCTCTCGGGTAATCCTATTCCTCCATTTGATACAAAAGAAAATGAAATTTGAGGTAAAATAACAGAATGAGATAATCATGTCATATCAGTTTCATGAAACAATAACTCCTCTTGGCACGAGGGTTTGATTGTTGACAGGTTTTAATGAGAAGGTGGGTGTCAAGCTGTATCACCCCATTTGCTATAATGACGCACGGATGGTATAAGCCAATGAAATGTCTTGTACTTAACAAGGCAAGGAAGTACAATTATCATGATTGGTTCATTTCAATGTGTTGCACTAGCTATTGAATTTGGTTACACCAATCTGGGCGTACCTGGCATTGTCAGAAAATTGAGCAGACCGGGGCATAATGATATCGGCTGCGCCAGAATCAAGACGTGGATTTGTATTTGTCGCATTTGTTGTTACTTGGATTGTTTGTTACTTGGATGCTTGGAATGAAAGGTAAGATATAAGCTAATATCTTATATAATATTGTAAATATGTTAAGAATTTGTTGTAATATAACATATGAAAGAGTCACAGATTATGCAAACTTTATCTTGAGTAAAAAGTGTTTGGAATTGTTTGACAGCAGACTTAGTATTCAAACTTACGAAATCAAGTAGATGCTTTATAATGAGAGATATTTATGCAGGAAGAATGCAAATATTTTGAGAGAATGTATTATATTGTTGATTTTAATCCTAGTGCTGACACTTAACATTGACTATATGTACATATGTGATGCGATCAAGCCAAATCAGTGTGAACTCAGAAATATTGATTTTGAGATATAGCCAAACAAAGGAAACTTTTCCTTTTGTTTTCCTTTGTTTTGGAAACTCTTTAATTGCTCACATCTTTGAAACTGGTTGTTCAATTTCAATGGGGTTTTCTGCAAAATCTAGCTTTGTAAATGCTTTTTACCATTCTATAGGAAACTGAAAGTTTATTATTGCCGAGTTCCGACTGATTTTGCTTGATCGCATCACATATGATCTTCTTTATATTTCGCCAAAAAAGGGGGGTTAATTTTCAAGTCTGTTCATGAACATTCATAATTAAAAGTTTAAAAGAGCTGTTTTCCTGCGCATTGTCTATGTTTGGTTTGTGTCTTGTCTTGTCACATCCTGCTAGGATCAAAAGCTAAGACCATTAATCAAATTTGAACATTTATTATTCGAGATATTGAAGAAAAAAAACTGGGGTGGGTTAATTTGCTTTTAATGAAATTGTGCGCAAAATTTTAAATCGAACAAAATTATATTTTCAAGAATCTAGAAACCTCTCCCTATCGTTAAATTATATTTGTTGTTCTTTTTACATATTTTTTGTGTGTGTGTCAATTTTTGCCTGGTTTATCAACCAATTGTGATACACTTCATGTTGTCAGATAGTGGATGCTCTTCTCTAAACTACTTTGACAAATAATTGTCTGTAGAAGGGATTGTATCACATGATATATCTAACTGGATATAATTCTTTACTAACCTTATTATTGTGATTTGTTTTACTCACAAATAAAATCATGTGCTCCTTGGAAAAGAAAATGAATCCAGAAAATTTATTTTTCATAGTGTTCTTAAAATTTAAAAAATATGGGTACTTGAAACGATAGGTATTTTTTGCCAATTTGTCTTGTTTTTGTGTAAAATAATGGTAAGATTTGCCAAAAATGTTCTTAAAACAGACTGAAATAGCGGAATATTTTAGATTTTAGAATAATACCTTGGTTAGAACATCAGTATTTATGAGCATCACAGCTTACGGCACCCTATTAGCCTGATCATGGAATTATAACACTTAGTACCAGTACTGTTTTCTAAGCCACTCATTTATAACTCATGATGTGCTTTCAATAAATGTGCGGCACATGTAGCTTGAGGCGTATACTTGTTTAGCTCCTCCATATGTTGTGTCATTATACCCAATGCCAAAGAGATCAAACTGTCTTCTTTATTCAGACAATTTTGAAATATTTTTGGCCATGCAGAAAAAAAAAGAAAACCAAATCACCTATCATTAAGAAATGTTTAATCTCAGACATACAAGGTGCTTTGTGCATTGTAGAGTGCCATATAAATGCTTTAATTAGTAAACATGATTTAGATATTACTCATGCACGCAGAACGCTAGTCGGTCGATGGCTATATTGTTTAAAACAAGACCCACTAAGTCACTTAATAGGCGCTTGGAACAATCAAATTTGGAGTTGAAATTAGCAAAATTTTTAGTTACACCTTTTCACTTCATAATTAATTTTCTTGGTCAAATGAAAAAATGAAATGTTAAACTTAGGTTTGAAATTTAGGCTTCTAGTGTAAGATTTTCACAGGCTCCATCTTGCCCTGTGAGCCTTTTTTGGGGTCAATGTTTTTGCTTTTCAAAGTAACATAATTCCCTATTAATGAAAGATATTTTCCAACTTTCTAAAGCACATCATATAGGGCTAATTATGTCATAGTTTTGTCAGAATTTCAGTTTTGATTGCATCATTTTTCAATTCCGACTACCAATTTTGTAAAATCAACTCGCAAATGTACCCATGGATGGATGTTTTTGCAAGCCACAATAGAAATATTGATTACTTCTGCTGGTTATATTAGAAATGAAGTACTGGTTGGACATTTTGGCAGTCGCAAGTGAAAAAAGGTGAAATCAAAACGGATATTCTGACAAAACTATAATACATAGACCTTGAGGTGGGAAATATCTTTCTTTAGCAAACTATATTTAGTTTGAAACACAAAAAAATGAATTTCGAAAAAATCTCACGGGCAAAGTTGAGGCTTTTTAAAATCAAAAATCTTACACTGAAAGACACAATTTCATGCCTAATTTTAACACCAAGATAATTTTTTTTAAAGTATATCCAAGCACTATGTTTTTAACTGACATTACTGAAGAAAAAAATCATTGCTTTATATTTGAATTTCATAGCAAAAAGGTGCATCTCTGAATTGTGCTGATTTCAACATGTATCGATCGACTTTTTGTATGCCTATGCATAACAATAGAAGCTGGCCAGTGGCGTAATGAGTGCATGTTAGTGTCTGCACTAATAATTGAACTGCAGGGTATTTGGTGAAAATAGCCTAAATCAGGCCTTCTCAACTGGCGGCGCGCGCGCCACTTGTGGCGCTTGGAGTCAGTCGAAGTGGCGCATGAAGTGGCGCACGGTAATTTTAATATTTTTTTCACATAAATCTTGAACAAAAAATAGGTGAAAATATTCGATCTGGGCCTTTAAAAAACCTTAAAATCCATAGGTTTCCAGGGCCGCTGCCCCCTGGACCCCCGATAAAGCTTCATCACTGCCCAAAACATTTTGGCACTTCATGATCACAGAAATTTTCCAGTTGGCGCTTCAAATAAACTAGTTGAGAAGGCCTGGCCTAAATCTTAAGTCATTTTTCATAGCATCGACTCTCTCTTTGTCGATCACCCTCTATTACATTTACTTTACATACAGCTATAAGTGTGAGAAATTGCACAGGTTTTATTTTGTTTGTGTGTTTGTTTGTATATTTTCAGCATGAATAAAGCGATAAATAAATGTCACATTTTCTACATTCTATAATTATGAAATAGCAGATGTATCTCTGATGCATATAAATATATTATTTTTGTGACCATTGATAGAGAAAAACAATAATTGCTATTGGGCCATTTTAATTTTTCTCAAGAATCTCTTAGGATTGATTAATATCTATGTCAGGCACTGGGGAATGTGGGAATTTTAAAAGAGGGACAACTTGGGGGGGGGGGTGGAACAATACAATTTTGTCCAGTTTTTTCCCACTGAAAAGGGGAGCAAAATTATTCTTGTAACTGAAGAAGACACAAGAGAAATGGGGAAGGCACACAAAATGTTTGAGAAAATGCAACAGGGGGGGTCATCCACAAAATAGGAATTTCTGCAGGAACTGTAGGAACTTTTGATCACCAGTCTGAAATGTGTCACTCTTATTTCGTTTCATATTAAAGCCATAATGTACGATCATTTTGAATTAATTTGTTAATTGTTTTCAAACTTAACTGGAACTAGCTACATGTAAATTATTTGTGTTTGTAGGACAACATAGCAATTTTAAGCTATTATCCCCCATTAAGCTCTGGCACAGTTAAAGTGCCAAATGCAGTGGCGTAGCGATCACTCTTTCAGAGGGTGGGCAAGACAAATATTATCGGGGTAGCCACCATCCCACGGGGTAGCCACCATCCCACAGGGGGTAGCCACCATCCCACAGGGGGTAGCCACCATCCCGGGGTAGCACAGGGGGTAGCCACCATCCCACGGGGGGAGGTAGCCACCATCCCACAGGGGGGGTAGCCACCATCCCACAGGGGGTAGCCACCATCCCACAGGGGGGTAGCCACCATCCCACGGGGGGGGGTAGCCACCATCACACAGGGGGGGGTAGCCACCATCCCACAGGGGGGGAGGGGGTCAAGACTATCACAGGGGATGGGGGAGGAGGGGAGCTGCCCACTTTGCCCCCTGGCTAGGTCACTGATGGGACAGAAAACCTTGTTACTAATAAATTCAAATGAAATTGTCTACTGCAATTATTATAGAACATATACAGCATGTACAGTAAAGCTTAATAACAGTGATATTCTTTGATAATTTTAATTGGAATACTTAATTGATTCATTATTTCTTTGATTCATTTCTTTATAGCACAAAGTTGATTGACGATCACATGAACGCTGCATTGACTGGCTGTGTTGGACACCTCATTTACTCATCTTGATAATCATGGACGTAAAATAACTAAAATTTGCAAGTTATGTTTGGCAAATGTTGGGATGTGGCATGTTATGTATTGGGGATGTTAGTACTTTGGGAGGGCCATTTAGAGAGTTTAAATGTGGTGAGTTGTCACATTCACATAGCACTTCAAGATTATGTGACATGATCAAGGGGAATGAGTCGGATGTCGCTAATATTGTTTTTGAGATATTGGCAAAAATAGTGTTCAAATTATTTTGTTTTATATTGTTTTCAGCCATTGATAAATTGATCATAACTCGGTGGGTAGCCACCATCCCACAGGGGGGGTAGCCACCATCCGGGGGTAGCACAGGGGGTAGCCACCATCCCACAGGGGGGGTAGCCACCATCCCACAGGGGTAGCCACCATCCCACAGGGGGGGGTAGCCACCATCCCACAGGGGGTAGCCACCATCCCACGGGGGTAGCCACCATCACACAGGGGGTAGCCACCATCCCACAGGGGGAGGGGTCAAGACTATCACAGGGGATGGGGAGGAGGAGCTGCCCACTTTGCCCCTGGCTAGGTCACTGATGGGACAGAAAACCTTGTTACTAATAAATTCAAATGAAATTGTCTACTGCAATTATTATAGAACATATACAGCATGTACAGTAAAGCTTAATAACAGTGATATTCTTTGATAATTTTAATTGGAATACTTAATTGATTCATTATTTCTTTGATTCATTTCTTTATAGCACAAAGTTGATTGACGATCACATGAACGCTGCATTGACTGGCTGTGTTGGACACCTCATTTACTCATCTTGATAATCATGTACGTAAAATAACTAAAATTTGCAAGTTATGTTTGGCAAATGTTGGGATGTGGCATGTTATGTATTGGGGATGTTAGTACTTTGGGAGGGCCATTTAGAGAGTTTAAATGTGGTGAGTTGTCACATTCACATAGCACTTCAAGATTATGTGACATGATCAAGGGGAATGAGTCGGATGTCGCTAATATTGTTTTTGAGATATTGGCAAAAATAGTGTTCAAATTATTTTGTTTTATATTGTTTTCAGCCATTGATAAATTGATCATAACTCGGTGGGTAGCCACCATCCCACAGGGGGTAGCCACCATCCGGGGTAGCACAGGGGGTAGCCACCATCCCACGGGGGTAGCCACCATCCCACAGGGGGTAGCCACCATCCCACAGGGGGGTAGCCACCATCCCACGGGGGTAGCCACCATCACACAGGGGGGTAGCCACCATCCCACAGGGGGAGGGGTCAAGACTATCACAGGGGATGGGGGAGGAGGGGAGCTGCCCACTTTGCCCCCTGGCTAGGTCACTGATGGGACAGAAAACCTTGTTACTAATAAATTCAAATGAAATTGTCTACTGCAATTATTATAGAACATATACAGCATGTACAGTAAAGCTTAATAACAGTGATATTCTTTGATAATTTTAATTGGAATACTTAATTGATTCATTATTTCTTTGATTCATTTCTTTATAGCACAAAGTTGATTGACGATCACATGAACGCTGCATTGACTGGCTGTGTTGGACACCTCATTTACTCATCTTGATAATCATGTACGTAAAATAACTAAAATTTGCAAGTTATGTTTGGCAAATGTTGGGATGTGGCATGTTATGTATTGGGGATGTTAGTACTTTGGGAGGGCCATTTAGAGAGTTTAAATGTGGTGAGTTGTCACATTCACATAGCACTTCAAGATTATGTGACATGATCAAGGGGAATGAGTCGGATGTCGCTAATATTGTTTTTGAGATATTGGCAAAAATAGTGTTCAAATTATTTTGTTTTATATTGTTTTCAGCCATTGATAAATTGATCATAACTCGGTAACCAGATGTCTGATGGGGTTTGCATCAAAAAGTAGCATTTGTAAACTGCCAGAATATTTCGTAAAACACTTCTAATTGAAAATTGCCGACATATGACTCATTCCCCTTGATCATGTCACATATTGAAAGTGGGATGTGGCATGTTATATTGTAGTATTGGGAATATTTGTTTTGTCAAAAATGGGGATGATAAGTTGATGTATTGTGGATGTTTGTACTTTGAAGTGGGGGATGTTTGTACTTTGAAGCGGGGTAGGGCCATTTTGAGAGTTCAAATTGTTGTCACATTCAGAGTACTTGCACAGTTATGTTTGGCAAAACGTGGGATGTGGCGTGACAAGTTAATGTATTTGGTATGCTGGTATTTTGAAGTCAGGGAGGGTTATTTGGCCCGGGGGGGGGGGGGGGGCACTCCCATTGTGGCCGGTACCCCATCCGCGATAATCAACTTTTGAAAAGCACCCTAAACAAGGATTTAACCTTTGGATAAAACGATACCCTAAACAGGGATTTCATTCCTAACATCAAATTTCATACCCTAAATTTCATTTCCGCGTATTTAGAAATTGCAATTTTGCTACCCTTTTTTCCAATTTTTCCTGTTTTTGACACCCTAAACGCGACATGCGTATCGTGCCTACCCACCGAAAAAATGACCCTTTTACGCGTTTTTCATTATCGCGGATGGTGTACAAGCCACAATGGGAGTGACCCCCCCGGGTTATTTGGATGTTGTTGTACTATGGCTACTGCAATTAGCTTGAGAACAGTGATATTCTTTGAAGCAAATCAACTTACTGAGAAGCATATTTCTGAATCATTTTTTTATTCATTTCTCTTTGTAGCATAACATAGATCAGCGATCATACACGCTATTGGCGGGTTTTGTTGGTCATATCATTTACTCATCTTGTTTTTTATGTAAGTAATTAACGTATCTATTCAAACTTGCATGATATTCTGTTTGGCATAAGTTAAATGTGGTATTGGTGTTAATGTATCGAGATGTTTGTACTTTGAAGTAGGGAGGTCGATTTGAGGAGTACAATATTGTGAGTTGTCACAATCAGAGCATGTGCAGAGTTATATTTGTCAAAATTTGGGTTGTGTCATGTTATATTGAATGTATTGTGGATGCTTGTACATTGAAGTGGATGAGGGTTACCGTATGTCGTCGAATAAACGCTCCCGGGGGCGTTACATTTTCCCAAGGGGGGGGGGGGCGTTTATTAGAGGTCATTTTTAGCCCGACAATTCCCGTTAAAATCATTAGGTAAGCTTAAAAGTCACGGTAAAATGACGAACTATGAACTTTTGACACTGACTTTTGGTTCACTTCCGGTGTTCCGATGCAGATTTTCGCCAATTATTGACGCTATTATTGACCATGTGGGGAACTTGGTAAGCTTACTACACAAGATAGCATGGAAATATCGGAATTTTTGAAACATCTTGGTTGAAAAAAGTGGTGGGGGTGTTTATTTGAGGGGGGGGGCGACTATTTGACGAAATACGGTATTTGAAGAGTTCAAATAATGGTAATTTGTCACATACATGTACAGAGTTATGATTGGCAAACATTGGGATGCGGTATAAGTTGATGTATTGTGGATTTTGTACATTGAAGTGGGGGAGGGTTATTTGAAGAGTTCAAATAAGATGAGTTATGTTTGGCAATAATTGGGGTGTGGCATGTTACGTGGGTGTATTGGGGATGTTTGTACCTTGAATTGGAGGGTTATTTAGAGGTCATTGCACTATGGCTACTGCAATTATAGAGCCTACGATAAAGATTGAGAACTGTGATATTCTTTGATACAAATTGTTGCACTGATATGAGCATACATAGGGTTCTCTATCTTTCATTAATTAACTAAATCAAGACTATCTTTTATTAATTTCTCTTTGCAGCACAAAGATCGACAATCACATGAACGGTGCATTGGCAGGTTATATTGGTCATCTCATTGACTCACCAGGTTTAATCATGTAAGTAAAACTTAAATAGTATGTTTGATAAAATTAGATGTATTTGTTGGTGTGTATGGGGATGTTTGTACTTTGAAGTGGGGAAGGGCCATTTGGAGAGTTCAAATATTGTGAGTTGTCACATTCAGAGCACTTGCAGAGTTAAGTTTGTCAAATATTGGGATCTGGCATGAATGATACATGGCTGTATGGGGATTGGGGATGTTTGTACTTTGAAATGGGGAGGGTTATTTGGAGGTCATTGCACTATGGCTACTACAAAAATGATAGAGCCCACAATAAAGCTTGAAAACTGATCTTGTTTGATATGCGACAAATCATTTTACTGATGAGCATAAACTGCATAATACATTAAATTCAATTTTTTATACACTTCTTTATAGCACAAAGTGTATCTATGATCACATGAATGTTATTACCGGATTATATTGGTCATCGCATTGACTCATCTTGTTCTATCATGGAAGTAATTAACATTAAAACTTGCATGTTTGGCAAAAGTTGAGTTAAAGTGGAGTTAGTGTTGATGCATGGCGATGTTTGTAGTTTAAAGTGGGGAAGGGTCATTTGGAGAGTTCAAATATTGTGAGTTGTCACATTCAGAGAAATGGTAACACTTTTAAAGGGGGAAGGTACACCTGTTTCATCTAGTTGAAATGTTAGTGCAGTGAGGGACGTAGTGGTCATTGGTGTGTGTCTGGGGTGTATTGGGATGTGGGGTGTACCTGTTTCATCTAGTTGAAATGTTAGTGCAGTGAGGGATGTAGTGGTCATTGGTGTGTGTCTGGGGTGTATTGGGATGTGGGGTGCACCTGTAAATGGAGATATATATGGGGTGGAGTAGCAGGGCCAGGGGTTCTTGACCAGTGTAGGCTGGGTATGGGTGTGGTAAGGGTATAGGTGGAGTTGGGTGGGGTAAGGGATGAGGTGGGATAGGGATGGGTGACATTGCGGATGGGACAGGTAAGAGGGTTTGTGGTAAGAAATAATAACGTAGGGGTAACAGTTGGGTTGGGGTATTTGTAAGAGTAGGGTAGGTAGAGAGGGTTGAGGTAATCGGTGGAGGAGGGGTGGGGTAGAAGGGGTTGTGGGGTAAGGGTGGAGTTGCTAGTTGGGTATGGGGTTCAAGGGTAGGGATGAGGTTGGATAGGGGTAGAGTTGTGTGAGGCTGTAGGATGGGTAGGGGTAGGATATGAGTTATGGGTTGGGTAGAGATATGGTAGGGATGGGGTGGGATAAGCAGTTTGGGTGGGGTACACCTTTGTTTCCAATGGACATTTTATTGTGAAATGTCATTGTACAAGGAATACATAAAAAAAAATTCCACATAGCCCCCGAATGAAAAGTATTTAATTATCTTTGTAATCACCCAAAAAGCATTTTGTGTGCATTTTACATCCGAACTAGAGGCTATTAAATTTTTACGAGCCTTTTTATTTTACATGTAAAGCCTATGGGGGTGAGTCCCCGTGACGATTAGAAATGGACGCCAATATTGAAAAACCCTCATTTTGGGCCATTTTAGACACTAAAATGCCCATAAAAAAAGAATAGCCTCTAGTCCGGATGTAAAATTCACACACAATGCTACCTGAGTGAGTACAAACATAATTAAATAAATTTCATTCGGGGGCTATAGCAAAAACAAAACATGTCCTATACCTTCATGGTTATGAAACAAAGGTGGGTAGGAGGTAGATAGGGTAGTGGTGTGGATAGGTCTGGGGTTTTGTAGGCTGAGGTGGCATAAGGGATGGGGTAGGGAAGGTGGTACTTGTTATGGGTGGGGTACAATGAAGGTAGGAGCAGGGATAGGTGTAGGTGTAGGTGGGGTGGTAAAGGTAAGGGTAGGGTTGGGGTATGGAGAGTGGTGAGGCGGTATAATGTGTAAGTGGCAGGTTAATGGGTGGTGGGGTCAAGGTGGAATTGGGATAAGGTTTAAGGGATGGAGCATGGGGTGGTGGTATAATATGTTGATTTGGGGTAAGGGTTAAGGGATAGGGGCAGGGTACTGGCAGGAGTAGTGAAGGTGTAGAGAGGCAGCGTTGGACATAAGACATTTTTATGCGTAGCATTATCAGCTTGCACTACTTGATTTTTGTTACATTTGCACACTTCACTGAAAAGTCTATGGCATAAAATTGCTACACATTTCCAAATTGTGTAGCAATATGATCAAAATTGAGTAGCATTTTGCTCTGCGATATGGCCAACGCTGCAGAGGGGTAGGAGGTTAATCATGAAGGTAGAGTAAGGGGGTTAAGGGGTATGGGTGGCTAAGGGGTATGGGTGGTTAAAGGGTAGAGGTAGTTAAGGAATAGGGGTAGTTGGAGTGGGTTTTGCGGAATAGGTATGATGTCAGGTTGCGGAAGGAATGGGAGAAGGGGTAGGGTGTATGGTTGGCGGAAGAAAAGGGGTTGAGGGGGTTGGGAGGCACCTTTAACTTGTATCCATTTTAGGCCTATCTGATAAGATAGGAGGTATTCATGAATGTCTGGGGATTGATTGCGACAGCAGGCGATCACAAAAGCAGGTGACACTATTAAAAGGTTGTTTGGCTTATAATTGGCAAAAATGATTGGGTTTTTGTTACTGCCCACATAATTCGCATAAATTCACACATTACGCTATGGGCAACTAGCATCAGTACTGCGCCTAACTGTGTGCATGCCATTCTATATCAATACACAATGTTATGAGTCTTTTTTGTTTCGCCAACTATAAGCCAAACAAACTTTAGTGGTGTGAGAAATGCCTTGCTTTTTGATGAAATTTTTGCAATTGGGCATTTTCACTGCAATCTCAAATTTACTTGAAATATCAGTTATTATACCGATTGATTTGTAGTTGAATCATTTTCTTACGATCCGTGACCATTCATAGCATACCTTTGTTTCTCTGTGGATTTGACTAGATGGACATATTCTAAGAAAAAATAGCTCCTATGTCCCTCCCAAAATGGCGGGAAAATCTATTTATAGCTCATTTTTCAAAATGGCCGCCGGTGACATTTTGAAAAACATGAATATCTATATACCATGTTCTGGATAGACTATAATGACAAAATATATGCCGTTTTTCACTATCTTTGGCATGCCCAACCTTTTAAGATAAAATTCAAAGTGTTGAGAGGTCATCTTGACCCCTAAATCCAAGATGGCCGCCAGTTCCATATTGAAAAACATGAAAATCCATATATCATGAAGTGGATAGGCTATAATAACAAACAATGTGTGGTTTTCAACTATATTTGGTATGAAAAACTGTTTAAGATCATATTCAAAGAGTTTGGGGGTCACAGTGACCCCTAAATCCAAGATGGCCGCCAGCGCCATATTGACAAAAACATGAAAATCTATATACCATGAAGTGGATAGGCTATGCTGACAAACAATGTGTCGTTTCCACTATTTTTGGCATGCCAAATCTTTTTTTGTCATATTCAAAGTGTTTGGGGGTCATCTTAAGCCCTAAATCCAAGATGCCAGCCAGCGCCATATTGAAAAACATGAAAATCGATATATCGTGAAGTGGATTGACTATAATAACCAACAATGTGTCGTTTTCAACTATATTTGGCATGCAAAACCATTTAAGATCATATTCAAAGATTTTGGGGTCATCTTGACTCCTAAATTCAAGATGGCCGCCAGCACTATATTGACAAAAACATGAAGTAGATAGGCTATACTGACAAATATTCCACTATTTTTGGCATGCCAAACCTTTTCATGTCGTATTCAAAGTGTTGGGGGGGGGGGGCATCTTGACCCCTAAATCCAAGATGACTGTCTAAGCCATGTCGAAAAACATGAACATCGATAAGATGTGACACACATGAGGCCAATGCTTATTTTTACTCAATTACTTATACTATACATTTTGAAAGTGTTGCCTTTGTTCATTCAGGAAAGTTGCACGTTAAGAGCATGTGATGGAGAACAGAACAGACACTGAAGTGCTACAGAGTAACCAAGAGACTGATAAACTAGAATGCATGCTGAAAGAATCATTGCCCTGTAAAAGACAGTTTAGAAAAAGTAGAGAAATGGAAGAACATTAAGGACAAATGTTTATCATATGCATGCTACTTGTTGTATCACGATGATCAAAGAATTTTGAAAAGTCAGAGGATTTCACGAACGTATTCAGAACAATGTTAGTGAGCTTGTGAATGATACAAGAGCTGCCGATACATACATCGATGCCGCGCTGTTATCACTAAGAGTAACAGATGACCAGTTGGTCAAGAACTTGTCGCAACACGACTCAGAGAACAGGTCATCAAAAGAACCACTATTCCTTGGCCCCATTACATACATGAGTGAACAAGATGAAAACTTTAGTGAGCTCCTACTAAATCTCATTACCTGATTGAAAAAAACCTAACACAGGTTCAGCTGGTGACAACCCAAAGGTTTGATCAATTTCGTCAATCTTAGAGAGCAATCGTTATTTACGACAGGGGTTGGCATTTTGAAGGGGAACCCGATTTTTTTTTATCTTGAAGGGGGGTCGAAATTTTTTTTTTTACCAGAAGGGGGATTGTTAAGTTTTAAATGGAGAAATTCGTGAAAACAAGGGTGGAATTTGAAAATTTGCTTTCCCTCCTCGCGTCTACTCAAAATTGTCAAATTCCCCCTTTTAAACTTAACAATCCCCCTCCTGGTTCAACAAACAATTTTGCGTTTCCCCCTCAAGATAAAAAAACAAACAAAATCGGGTTCCCCCACAAAATGCCCATCCCCCCTGTCGTAAATAACGATCTCTCCCTAAGATTGACGCAATCGATCGGACCTTTGGGTTGTCATCAGTTAGACCTGTGTTAGGTTTTTTCAACCAGGTAATGAACTTTAGTAGGAGCTCACTCAAGTTTTCAGCTTGCTCCACCTCATGTATAACGGGGGCCAAGGAACAGTGGTTAATTGTTTTGATGACCTGTTCTCCGAGTCGTGTTGCGACATTCTTGACAAACTGGTCATCCGTTACTCCCAGTGATAACAGCGCGGCCTCGATGTATGTATCGGAAGTGCTTGTATCATACACAAGCTCACTAACTTTCTTCTGAATACGCACGTGAAATCCTATGTCTTTTCCAAATTCTTTTATCAGAATTTCCTTGAAGTAGCTGGACCTTACTTGGGAAAAGTGCCCGTAGTTTGAAGTAATGCGAATGTAATCTTGGAGCAGTCCTTCAAGGGTGCGTATTTCACGATCTTTAAATATGACTTGTTGGATATGTTGAAAGAAAGCTTGAGCCTCCCGAAGGTTAACATGCTGTAGATGCTCTGCATTTTCACTGAGATTATCCTTCGCTTCATTGCTGACATATTGACAACACCAATGACGGTGGTATCTGATTTCCAAGCCAAAGGCTGTTTGCCTGTCTGGGATTGACGTTATAAACGTATCTAACCGCTCTCTTGTATCCTCATCTGCAATCTAGATAGTGTCTGCCTTGAATCTTCTCCATGCATCTTGTGTCAAAAGTAACAGCAGTGTTTTTGTCCTGGTTACCAGACATTTCTGGACGCACAATGCCTTATCATGCAGAACACCTATACTTGAACGAAGTTTCTTGGGAGAAGGTCCTGAGAAAGATGATTGCTGACGGGACATCTCAGCCTTTTTTTTGATTTCTCAGATTTTGTGCTTTGCGTTTTGTGGCTTGGCAGTGGCGTGTGTGTTAGACATCGTGATACAACAAGTAGCATGCATATGCTAACCCTTAGGTCCTTTATCCCATTCAACTGTTGTATTGATATGTTGAAATTTATCAAGGCCCTTCCATTGTAAAAATTTGTCCTTAATGTTTTTCCATTTCTTTACTTTTTCTAAACTGTCTTTTACAGGGCAATGATCTTTCAGCATGCATTATAGTTTATCAGTCTCTTGGTTACTCTGTAGCTCTTCAGTGTCTGTTCTGTTCTCCATCATATAACATCATATCTCCTTCATTGCTCTTAACGTGCAACTTTCCTGAAAGAACAAAGTTAACACTTTCAAAATCTATAGTATAAGTTATTGAGTAAAAATAAGTATTGGCCATCTTTTAAAAATATCGTTCATGTTTTTCGACATGGCTCAGACAGTCATCTTGGATTTAGGGGTCAAGATGCCCCCCCCCAACACTTTGAATACGACATGAAAAGGTTTGGCATGCCAAAAATAGTGGAATATTTGTCAGTATAGCCTATCCACTTCATGTTTTTGTCAATATAGTGCTGGCGACCATCTTGGATTTAGAGGTCAAGGTGACCCCAAACTCTTTGAATATGATCTTAAATGGTTTTGCATGCCAAAAATAGTTGAAAACGACACATTGTTGGTTATTATAGTCAATCCACTTCATGATTATATCGATTTTCATGTTTTTCAATATGGCGCTGGCGACCATCTTGGATTTAGGGTTCAAGATGACCCCCAAACACTTTGAATATGACAAAAAAAGATTTGGCATGTCAAAAATAGTGGAAAACGACACATTGTTTGTCAGTATAGCCTATCCACTTCATGGTATATAGATTTTCATGTTTTTGTCAATATGGCGCTGGCGGCCATCTTGGATTTAGTGGTCAATGTGACCCAAACTCTTTGAATATGATCTTAAACGGTTTTTCATGCCAAATATAGTTGAAAAACGACACATTGTTTGTTATTATAACCTATCCACTTCATGATATATGGATTTTCATGTTTTTTAATATGAAACTGGCGGCCATCTTGGATTTAGGGGTCAAGATGACCTCTCAACACTTTGAATTTTATCTTAAAAGGTTGCGCATGCCAAAGATAGTGGAAAAGGGCATATTATTTGTCATTATAGCCTATCCAGAACATGGTATATAGATATTCATGTTTTTCAAAATGTCACCGGCGGCCATTTTGAAAAATGAGCTATAAATAGATTTTCCCGCCATTTTTGGGAGGGACATAGGAGCTATTTTTTCTTAGAATATGTCCATCTAGTCAAATCCACAGAGAAACAAAGGTATGCTATGAATGGTCACGGATCGTAAGAAAATGATTCAACTATTGTGTTTGTATTTGTGTGTTTTGTATTTTTATACAGTGCAGCCCACCAAGAGACCTGATATCTTTGTATACCACCTAACGGACTACCGCTTCACAACAAGCAAGAAAACTGATTTTTAGATCAGGAAATTGCCCGTCTCTCTTTTTTAAACACCAACGCTTGTGATTTATATTCGATACAATTTCGCCTAAATCTCTAACTATTGTTAGATCATTTGCGGATCTGCACCTGGCATAGTCTGCACTCATCCACCGCTAAGGCATGTAACCCCACCGATGTTATAGGTACAAGCATGAAGAATTTAACGTTTTAAAACTATACTATCCACGATACAACAAAATAACATAAAGTGCGCCCACATTTGACTTAATATAGTATATTTTGCCTAAAGCATTGATGAGCACTGACTCACAAATATTCTAATAGCGCCAATCTGTATCACAATAATCTAATTTCCAGTTTATTGAACATTGTGTTGATTTTGAACGATTAAGTCGCGGCAGTCAGCAGTTCTTTCATCACAGACAGCTGATTTTTTTTGCATGATATGAGCACGTACTGATGTTCAGCGGAGCAGATAGTTAAATGTTACATTGCAGAGTCCAGTTCCTTCTTGAGAGAACTAATTGTCATTATATATGGTGAACTGACCTTGTTGTAAATGTGTCCATTTTGTATTAAGTTCAAAAATTAATTTCTTTTGCTATTGTATTGTACAGTGCAACTTGGTGCTTGCTTGTTGTGCTTAATGAAATCATTTTATTATTATATCAAATCATTATATCTATCTTGATAGAACGCATACCTTTCATTAGCCATAGGCCATATCTTGTACATTGTAATTATCACACTATTCTAATCTAAAGCGCAATGGCAGTAAGAACTGTGATAGCTTTGGTTACCATGGCTACCATATACCTTTGTAACCTTCCCCCAGTTACCATGGTTACTGCATATACCCATATGACCCCTGTCTGGAATGTATCTCTTTCAGAAGCGTGTCAGATCAGTGCGGTTATAAATGAAACTGAGCAGATAGTCATGTCAGGGAGTCGCACCCATGAGTGCACTGTGAATATAGCTCACAGCGTAGGTATTTCTATAATGATTCTTTCAGGTGAGCTTATTGGTGCAGACTATTTGTATGTAGAGAGAATAGGGAAGTTGAATCTGTGCCCAAATAGGTATGTGGTGTTAAATGCAGCTCGTATGACCTGTCCTGTTTCGTTTAAACATGGTAATCTGAGGCTTCACTTTCGCGGGAGTGTAACGGTGCAGCTTATAATGAACAAAACGGTAGATTTCCTTTGTCCTGAAAGCGGAAAAAAGGAAACCCATTCAGAAATCATTCAATGCAGCCATGTGGCCGGATATAGTAAACTTGTGATCTGTAAAGACACTGTTTGTGATTTTCAGTGTCCACCATCTTGTAACACCACGTTCAGTGACAGAGAAATAGCGTATAACTGTTCTGCTCAAAATAAAAACCTTCATGGTCAAAAATCTTTCCTTATTTTCCCAAGTGGACTTGAACATCTAGTAAAACTAAACCTAGACAGTAATCAATTGACTATGCTACAGGTAGGTGTATTTCATGATCTTACAAGATTACAGATACTATGGTTAAGTGATAACAAGTTAGACAATTTGGAGGTAGGTGTGTTTAGTGATCTCACCAGACTGCAGGAACTATGGCTATATAAGAACCAGTTGGCCATGCTGCAGGTGGGTATATTCAGTGATCTCATTAACCTACAGATACTAGTGCTATATGATAACAAGTTGGTCAATTTGGAGGTAGGTGTGTTCAGTAATCTCACCAGACTGCAGGAACTATGGCTAAATGGAAATCATTTGGCCATGCTGCAGGTGGGTGTGTTCAGTGATCTCACTAACCTACAGATACTAGTGCTATTTGATAACAAGTTAGTCAATTTGGAGGTAGGTGTGTTCAGTAATCTCACCAGACTGCAGGAACTATGGCTATATAGAAACCAGTTGGCCATGCTGCAGGTGGGTATATTCAGTGATCTCATTAACCTACAGATACTATCGCTACATACTAACAAGTTAGACAATTTGGAGGTAGGTGTGTTCAGTGATCTCACCAGACTGCAGCAACTATGGCTATATGGGAATCAGTTGGCCATGCTGCAGGTGGGTGTGTTCAGTGATCTCACTAACCTACAGATACTAGTGCTATATGATAACAAGTTGGTCAATTTGGAGGTAGGTGTGTTCAGTAATCTCACCAGACTGCAGGAACTATGGCTAAATGGGAACCAGTTGGCCATGCTGCAGGTGGGTGTGTTCAGTGATCTCACTAACCTTGATAACAAGTTGGTCAATTTGGAGGTAGGTGTGTTCAGTAATCTCACCAGACTGCAGGAACTATGGCTAGATGGGAATCAGTTGGCCATGCTGCAGGTGGGTGTGTTCAGTGATCTCACTAACCTACAGATACTAGTGCTATATGATAACAAGTTGGTCAATTTGGAGGTAGGTGTGTTCAGTAATCTCACCAGACTGCAGGAACTATGGCTAAATGGGAACCAGTTGGCCATGCTGCAGGTGGGTGTGTTCAGTGATCTCATTAACCTACAGAGACTATCACTACATACTAACAAGTTGGTCAATTTGGAGGTAGGTGTGTTCAGTGATCTCACCAGACTGCATGAACTATGGCTACATGGGAATCAGTTGGCCATGCTGCAGGTGGGTATATTCAGTGATCTCATTAAACTACAGATACTAGGGCTATATGATAACAAGTTGGTCAATTTGGGGGTAGGTGTGTTCAGTAATCTATTTAACCTACAGAAACTATGGCTATATGATAACAAGTTGGTCAATTTAGAGGCAGGTGTGTTCAGTGATCTAATCAACATGCTATACCTACATATATACCTAATCCAGTTGAATATACTACAGGTGGGTGTGTTCAGTGGTCTTACACGCTTGCAGAATCTATGGTTATATAGTAACCAGTTGGCCGTGCTGCAGGTGGGTGTCTTTAGTGATCTTATAAGGTTACAGATACTAATGCTAAATGATAACAAGTTAGTCAAATTGGAGGCAGGTGTGTTTAATGATCTAGTCAGATTAGAGATTCTTGATTTAAGTGAAAATCAACTAGTAACACTTCAGGATGGAGCATTGTATGGATTAAACGCCCTTTTAAATCTGTCTATTGCTACAAATCAACTGACGGCTCTTCAATCAGCGATATTCCGTGATCTTCATGCATTAGAATACTTTTATGTCCAAAACAACAACCTAACCACATTACAGGTTGATCTAATTCAAACTAATTTTCATCTTATTGCTGTAGATTTCTCAAACAACCAGTTACAAACAATTCCCAAACTTGGACACTTGAATAAGTTGAAAATACTTAGACTTATGAATAATACACTATCTAAAGTGAATAAAAACATATTCAAAGGTGTCCCAAATGCCACCAATGTATTTGTTGATCAGCCTGAGATATGTGAATGCTACATGCCACATGTAGCAAATTGCACTCCATTGACGGGCAGATCAGAATACCTCACATGTGATAGGCTGCTTGCAAACAGGACATTAATGATATTTGTGTGGGTGTTTGGATTTGCCGCCATATTTGGCAATATTGGTGTCATTTTATGGAGATTTCTACATTACAAAGACCTTAACAAGGTTCAGTGTGTGTTACTAGGAAATCTTGCTCTCTCTGATTTACTTATGGGTATTTATCTGTTAATAATAGCATCTGCGGATGTGTATTTTGCAGAGTATTTTCCAATGAATGCCAATGCGTGGAGAACTGGTACAATGTGTAGGATTGCTGGTACTCTCTCCATTACCTCAAGTGAAGCCTCAGTATTATTTGTGACTCTCATCAGCATAGACAGGCTCATAGGCATTAAGTACCCTATGTCTACTCGCAAATTACGCACAAAATCAACCTGGATAATTGCTTCCCTGATGTGGCTTGTGTCTGTCCTAATGGGTATAGTTCCCTCGATTCTTGCAGGAGATCATCCCAATTTTTATGACAATTCGCATGTATGTATTGGACTCCCTCTAGCTCAAAGTGCCATATATAAAACAAATTACCGACACTTACAGGACAGTGGCATCCAAGTGTATTGGATTGAAGGTAAAAATATCACAATTACTGAATCGGAACAATTAGGCCAGGCTCCAGGTATGTTCTTTTCAACAGCAATATTGATTGGATTTAACTTGATCTGTTTTCTTGTTATAGCTATTTGTTACATAGCCATTTTTGTTGTCAACGTTGCCCGTCGTCCAAGGAAGCTGGACGTCAACGGAAAGGAAAGAACAAATTCAGATGACCTTGAAAGTTGGAGCAATAGTAGGGACTGATTTCTGCTGCTGGTTTCCAATAATCGTGACTGGGATCTTGGTGCAAAGTGGATTAGTGAAGAATATCCATCCCAATGTATTTGCCTGGATGGTGACGTTTGTGTTACCCATTAATTCTGCCATTAATCCCTTTTTGTACACTCTGACAGGTGCCATAGTAGACTTTGTCAAGAGATTTTGTGCTAAGAAAAATGATGATGGAAATGAAATAGAAATGAGAAGATTTGGAAGACAGCCCCATCCTTAACCTTAATATATTGTTGTAACAAAAAATATGCCTTATATGAGCTAGTGACCTGTTTGTATTAGTTTTCAATGCGCTTGGAGATCCATGCAGCAGTGCTGCTAGCATTACCAAAACTTGCAAGTAAAAGCAAATAATAGATATGTTTTTATTATCAGAAGTAGAGAACATGCTACAGATTGCATCAAAATCATAAGGTCTTTGCTTCAATAATATTTAAATATATTATGTCTCACTTAATATACAGTACTTATCATCAATCTGTGCAGAAACGCATCCATGCCCTATTATTATTATCTAGCATGCAAGGTGCATTGGCAATGTCATGTGGAGATTTCAAACTGCATGTATACTTATTATGAAATAGTGTTGAGTTAAAAGTTTGAAAGAGAGAGAGAGAGAGAGAGAAAGAGAGCATACAAGCTGTATCAAAATGATTGGTACCGATCAGTTATCAAAATTCAACATAAGATCCAAATAATTTGTAGATTAATTGTAAAACAAGTCATAAACTATACATTGTGGACATTTCAAGTGTATTCGACGTTGTATTTGGAAGAGGCAGGCTTTTCAGTAAACATCAAAATTGATGGGTACCAATCATTTTGATACACCCTGTATATATTAAGGGCCAACAGCTCCAGTGCAAACTGGCAAAGTCCAGTCTCATCTATGCGACAGACAGACAGACAGACAAATGGGAGAGGGATAGGAAAGAGTAACGAGAGGCATATAGAGAGGGAAGAGAGAGTGTTATAAGGCAAAAGAAAATATTTGGTTGCCCTCAGAGACCAACAAAAAAATTAGAAATCTTGGGTTGTTTTTTTTCCCTTCAATCACTTGTTTAGAAGTAACCTTAAATTTGGACAAAATCAAGGATATTTTATATTTGTTATTCACTCATTTAAGGAAAATGGAGGAAGAGCCCATGGAAAAAAAAGATTGACCTACCGACCCTCCAAATTTTTGTCTTGGAAGGGCAACCAAACAAATTTGTTTTTTGGCCTAATCATGGAAATTATGAGGTTGAAAGTTCAGAAAGCGAGAACTTTATTAGTTAATCTGTACTGTTTAAGAAAGAAAGTTATTATTTTATTAATAAGAATTAAGCTTATGAAATGCGGACTGCATGATTTATTCATAAATGAGTAATTCACATACAACTTGTACTAATTTTGAAGTTTCACTATTTACACAGCGATTGAAATGGTTATTTCTAATTAAAATACTTACCAAATCACATTTTATGTATCATCCAGCCTCATTTGTTTTGAATAATGGGCTATTCCAGTTGAAATCCATACACCCCTGTGGAAGGCATGACCTTAATCCTACGCACACACAGAGGTGTAAATTTCAAATGGGGTTACCTAGTATGGGCGACTCCATTTGAAATCTACACCCCCTGTGTTAGGTCTTCCAAAGGGGTGTATGGATTTCAACTGTAATAGCAGTATGCTGAATGGGCGATTCCACAACTTTTATTCCTGTTGAAATCTATACACCCCAATGGAATACATAACCTTAATCTTCTACACAGGGAGTGTGAATTTCAAATGGGATTACCTGAATGGATGACTCTATTTGAAATATACTACCCTCTGTTTCATGTCTTCCATTGGGGTGTATGGAGTTCAACTGTAATAGCACAATGCTTAATGGGCTATTCCAGTTGAAATCCATACACCCCTATGGAAGACATGACCTTAATCTTCCACACAGTATGGGTGACTCAATTTGAAATCTACAACCCCTGTGTTATGTCTTCCGAAAGGGTGTATGGATTTCAACAGTAACAGCAGTATGCTTATATGGACTATTCCAGTTGAAATCCATACACCCCCGTGGAAGACATAACCTTAATCTTTCTTCCACACCGAGGGTATGGGTGACTCCATTTGCAACCTACACCCCCTGTGTTACGTCTGCCAAAGGGGTGTATGGATTTCAACTGTAATAGCACAATGCTTAATGGGCTATTCCAGTTGAAATCCATACACCCCCGTGGAAGACATAACCTTAATCTTCCACACAGAGAGTATGGGTGACTCCATTTGAAATCTACACTCCCTGTGTTACGTCTGCCAAAGGGTGTATGGATTTCAACTGTAATAGCAGTATGCTGAATGGGCTATTCCTGTTGAAATCTATACACCCCCGTGGAAGACATAACCATAAATCTTCCACACAGGGAATACAGGGAAATATCTAACCCTCGGGATATTCCTCGGTTCCAAAGGCAAAATGTTTAGATTTTTCACAATGCCCTGCAAATAACCGATGCGCAGTTATTACCTCTAATTAGCCTACACGGGTAAACAAACAAATAATGGAAGAGCAAAGGACACTTTTAATTTCCCTCTGAATGTGTACTCAAGGTAAAGAAATAATCAAAACAAGAGGGGGGGGTTCTTGAAACTAATCTTCCACACATAAATTTTAAGTGGGGTTACCTGAATGTGTGTGTGACTCCATTTGAAATCTACACTCCCTGTGTAGGATATTAAGGTCATGCCTTCCATAGGGGATGTATGGATTTCAAATAGAATAGCCCATTTCTCAAAAATGTTTAAAAAAACAATCAAAATAATTATAGCTTTTCTTGGGGCTGGAAAATCATAAACCTAAGATGAGCTTCAAATTCCAATGGTGTTGCCACATGTACCCCACCAGCATGTTATCCATGGACCCCGCAGGAAACCGCAGACCCCAATCTGTTTCACACTTGGCAATCCTTGTTAAGGGCTATATTTGAAACCAAATCATTGTTAAAGGGGCATGGTACAATGTTTTGCATGTTTTACTTTTTTTATCTTACATTGACAACTACAATTAAAACAATGTCTCCAAATTTTAAATTGTATTGCTCTAGCAGTTGTGATATGAGAAGCAAAAAATGTGTATTACAATGCCTCCTAGGATAGTACATGCTTCCGGTTGTGGTTACTACAATTCACCACGTTTTTGTTCACACCATCTAAAACGAAACCTATCTTGGGCGTTAAATTTGACTGGGGTGATGAGAAAAATGGAAAATGAGGCTGTTAATCGGGTCACACCAAAATAACAAATATCTTGAATCCTTGCTAAGGTTTTTTTTGAAAGTCATACAAAGAAAATTTACGCACAAAATCAACCTGGATAATTGCTTCCCTGATGTGGCTTGTGTCTGTCCTAATGGGTATAGTTCCTCGATTCTTGCAGGAGATCATCCCAATTTTTATGACAATTCGCATGTATGTATTGGACTCCCTCTAGCTCAAAGTGCCATATATAAAACAAATTACCGACACTTACAGGACAGTGGCATCCAAGTGTATTGGATTGAAGGTAAAAATATCACAATTACTGAATCGGAACAATTAGGCCAGGCTCCAGGTATGTTCTTTTCAACAGCAATATTGATTGGATTTAACTTGATCTGTTTTCTTGTTATAGCTATTTGTTACATAGCCATTTTTGTCAACGTTGCCCGTACGTCCAAGGAAGCTGGACGTCAACGGGAAAGGAAAGAACAAATTCAGATGACCTTGAAAGTTGGAGCAATAGTAGGGACTGATTTCTGCTGCTGGTTTCCAATAATCGTGACTGGGATCTTGGTGCAAAGTGGATTAGTGAAGAATATCCATCCCAATGTATTTGCCTGGATGGTGACGTTTGTGTTACCCATTAATTCTGCCATTAATCCCTTTTTGTACACTCTGACAGGTGCCATAGTAGACTTTGTCAAGAGATTTTGTGCTAAGAAAAATGATGATGGAAATGAAATAGAAATGAGAAGATTTGGAAGACAGCCCCATCCTTAACCTTAATATATTGTTGTAACAAAAAATATGCCTTATATGAGCTAGTGACCTGTTTGTATTAGTTTTCAATGCGCTTGGAGATCCATGCAGCAGTGCTGCTAGCATTACCAAAACTTGCAAGTCACAGCGAATAATAGATATGTTTTTATTATCAGAAGTAGAGAACATGCTACAGATTGCATCAAAATCATAAGGTCTTTGCTTCAATAATATTTAAATATATTATGTCTCACTTAATATACAGTACTTATCATCAATCTGTGCAGAAACGCATCCATGCCCTATTATTATTATCTAGCATGCAAGGTGCATTGGCAATGTCATGTGGAGATTTCAAACTGCATGTATACTTATTATGAAATAGTGTTGAGTTAAAAGTTTGAAAGAGAGAGAGAGAGAGAGAGAAAGAGAGCATACAAGCTGTATCAAAATGATTGGTACTGATCAGTTATCAAAATTCAACATAAGATCCAAATAATTTGTAGATTAATTGTAAAACAAGTCATAAACTATACATTGTGGACATTTCAAGTGTATTCGACGTTGTATTTGGAAGAGGCAGGCTTTTCAGTAAACATCAAAATTGATGGGTACCAATCATTTTGATACACCCTGTATATATTAAGGGCCAACAGCTCCAGTGCAAACTGGCAAAGTCCAGTCTCATCTATGCGACAGACAGACAGACAGACAAATGGGAGAGGGATAGGGAAAGAGTAACGAGAGGCATATAGAGAGGGAAGAGAGAGTGTTATAAGGCAAAAAGAAAATATTTGGTTGCCCTCAGAGACCAACAAAAAAATTAGAAATCTTGGGTTGTTTTTTTCCCTTCAATCACTTGTTTAGAAGTAACCTTAAATTTGGACAAAATCAAGGATATTTTATATTTGTTATTCACTCATTTAAGGAAAATGGAGGAAGAGCCCATGGAAAAAAAAAAGATTGACCTACCGACCCTCCAAATTTTTGTCTTGGAAGGGCAACCAAACAAATTTGTTTTTTGGCCTAATCATGGAAATTATGAGGTTGAAAGTTCAGAAAGCGAGAACTTTATTAGTTAATCTGTACTGTTTAAGAAAGAAAGTTATTATTTTATTAATAAGAATTAAGCTTATGAAATGCGGACTGCATGATTTATTCATAAATGAGTAACTTCACATACAACTTGTACTAATTTTGAAGTTTCACTATTTACACAGCGATTGAAATGGTTATTTCTAATTAAAATACTTACCAAATCACATTTTATGTATCATCTAGCCTCATTTGTTTTGAATAATGGGCTATTCCAGTTGAAATCCATACACCCCTGTGGAAGGCATGACCTTAATCCTACGCACACACAGAGGTGTAAATTTCAAATGGGGTTACCTAGTATGGGCGACTCCATTTGAAATCTACACCCCCTGTGTTAGGTCTTCCAAAGGGGTGTATGGATTTCAACTGTAATAGCAGTATGCGGAATGGGCGATTCCACAACTTTTATTCCTGTTGAAATCTATACACCCCAATGGAATACATAACCTTAATCTTCTACACTGGGAGTGTGAATTTCAAATGGGATTACCTGAATGGATGACTCTATTTGAAATATACTACCCTCTGTTTCATGTCTTCCATTGGGGTGTATGGAGTTCAACTGTAATAGCACAATGCTTAATGGGCTATTCCAGTTGAATCCATACACCCCTATGGAAGACATGACCTTAATCTTCCACACAGTATGGGTGACTCAATTTGAAATCTACAACCCCTGTGTTATGTCTTCCGAAAGGGTGTATGGATTTCAACAGTAACAGCAGTATGCTTATATGGACTATTCAGTTGAAATCCATACACCCCGTGGAAGACATAACCTTAATCTTTCTTCCACACCGAGGGTATGGGTGACTCCATTTGCAACCTACACCCCCTGTGTTACGTCTGCCAAAGGGGTGTATGGATTTCAACTGTAATAGCACAATGCTTAATGGGCTATTCCAGTTGAAATCCATACACCCCCCGTGGAAGACATAACCTTAATCTTCCACACAGAGAGTATGGGTGACTCCATTTGAAATCTACACTCCCTGTGTTACGTCTGCCAAAGGGGTTTATGGATTTCAACTGTAATAGCAGTATGCTGAATGGGCTATTCCTGTTGAAATCTATACACCCCCGTGGAAGACATAACCATAAATCTTCCACACAGGGAATACAGGGAAATATCTAACCCTCGGGATATTCCTCGGTTCCAAAGGCAAAATGTTTAGATTTTTCACAATGCCCTGCAAATAACCGATGCGCAGTTATTACCTCTAATTAGCCTACACGGGTAAACAAACAAATAATGGAAGAGCAAAGGGACACTTTTAATTTCCCTCTGAATGTGTACTCAAGGTAAAGAAATAATCAAAACAAGAGGGGGGGGTTCTTGAACAACGAATCTTCCACACATAAATTTTAAGTGGGGTTACCTGAATGTGTGTGTGACTCCATTTGAAATCTACACTCCCTGTGTAGGATATTAAGGTCATGCCTTCCATAGGGGATGTATGGATTTCAAATAGAATAGCCCATTTCTCAAAAATGTTTAAAAAAACAATCAAAATAATTATAGCTTTTCTTGGGGCTGGAAAATCATAAACCTAAGATGAGCTTCAAATTCCAATGGTGTTGCCACATGTACCCCACCAGCATGTTATCCATGGACCCCAGGAAACCATGAGACCCCAATCTGTTTCACACTTGGCAATCCTTGTTAAGGGCTATATTTGAAACCAAATCATTGTTAAAGGGCATGGTACAATGTTTTGCATGTTTTACTTTTTTTATCTTACATTGACAACTACAATTAAAACAATGTCTCACAAATTTTAAATTGTATTGCTCTAGCAGTTGTGATATGAGAAGCAAAAATGTGTATTACAATGCCTCCTAGGATAGTACATGCTTCCGATTGTGGTTACTACAATTCACCACGTTTTGTTCACACCATCTAAAACGAAACCTATCTTGGGCGTTAAATTTGACTGGGGTGATGAGAAAAATGGAAAATGAGGCTGTTAATCGGGTCACACCAAAATAACAAATATCTTGAATCCTTGCTAAGGTTTTTTTTAAGGGCGTACTACACCCATATATTGGTTTGATTGGTCTAAAAAAATATTTTATCATTTCAAGCAAGGCGATATATGCACTGATCATGTGAAATAAAAAAAATATGAAAAAACATCGTGAAAGTGTCCTTTTCACCTATTTGTCTTAAAGTTGACTGGTTGTTAAGGGGCGCTACCACGTAGTCTCCGTCACAACCGGTTTCTGCCGTTTCTAACATTCATCGATATTCACGTAGACAGTATTAGACTTGCTACCAGTCCAAAATACGACCTGCCTATGTATGTTTAGGGCTGACACGTCAATTTGTATTACCAATAGGAAATACACAGGTCAGACATTTGAGAATAATAATTCTTTAAGATTTGGTAAAAAAAATTGTAGCCGCCTCATTAATATGCTACCTAATCAAAATTTTGTTGAAATAAAATTAAGGATCGAATGCGTTTTAGTGTCAAAAAGGCAAAATTACCGTCAAACTTTTAGCGAATTCTGCACCCTTGCGAAGCCCTCCGGTGTTGCACAGTTAAATCGGGAATAAAAATATCCGACCTTTGCGATCAAAAACAACAAATTACAACATTGGACCATGTTTGGACATACAATAAAAAAAAAAACACTATTGCCAAATAATATAGAATAGAACATTTGACATCAACTTGACAAACTAATGAAGAAAATGTGCTCCATAAACATTAGGTAAGTCATAAAACAATTCCTATTCAAATGCGTGTATAAAACTGAACAGGGCCGGACGGCTACAAGACTACCGCATAAGTTCAAAGTTGCCAGATTCAAACATGAGCATGTATGCCTAGCACTATTGGTAAAATCCCTGATAAAATCAAGATTGTGACCGTCGCGTCGTGTTATTAAAATTGAATTTTAAGCGTTGGAACTTAACACAAAAGACCATACGGGTATGCTCTCCCGGAAAGACCCCCCCCCTCCATTTTTTGGATTCCGCAGCTCCAAAAGACCCGTGACCAAAATAGAGCTATTAAGCTTACTTGCGGTTCGCCATTATGCACTATGTGCGGGGAGAGCCTCGAACTGGCAGCATACATGAATGGGTATTGAACTAGTCCTAGCGTTCTGTGTAAGGTTACATAATTCTTCCTTTCATGTATGCTGCCAGTTCGAGGCTCTCCCGCACATAGTGCATAATGGCGGAACTGCAAGTAGCTTAATAAGGCGTAAGGCGCAGGCATACGTAAACACGGAAACTTGACAATTTCAGCTCTAAGACCTACATCGCTCGATCATTCTTCACATGTCTGGTTTTTTTCAGGCGTTACTCACCCAGAAAGCCAAAAAAGACCCAATTTTGACTATTCGCAGCTCCAAAGACCACCTTTTATATTTATTGGCAGCTCCAAAAATGATCCCTTTCGGCATGTAGGCCTACCCAGCACGCCGTCAGCACCCCGGGAGCCTCAGTCCCGGACCCTACTAAATTCTGGGGAAGCATACCCCAGGAGCATACCCACCAGAAATGTATGTTGTGCCCCCCCTCCCGTGAAGTGGCGTCATGGGGATCATGGGCGTAGCTAGGACTTTTTAAGGGGGGCAAAGGAGTGAAAGGGAAACCCTCATTCAAGGGGGAAATCTTTATGAAACAAAATAGGCTCAAAAGTACAAAAAAGACCCTAGTAAAATTCTTCAGGGCGACCGCATCCAAAGGGGCGGACTTTCCACAGGGGTTGGGGTAGCTTCCCCATTGCCCCCCCCTTATGTCTGACACTGAGCATTATGAGAAATTTGCTCATTCCATAAATTAAGACATTTTAACAATTCCATAATTTTAGACATTTTAAATGGTAGGCCCTAATAAAGTGAGTAGAAAAAGTGAATAATAAATAATAGTAGACCTGTCAATGCACATGTGCACGTGGCATCACTCTGCTACCGGTATTTCTTTTGTGCCAGAAGAGGCATTTTAAAGGAGTATATTAATACTTGGCTTTTGCAATAATATAGGCCTACGTGCCAAAACTTGCTTGCCCTTCTCGCCTGCCTAAAAGTATACGGTTGCCATGTAGGCCTAGGGGACAATGTTTTGGTAGGCCTATGTCGATAGAGGGGGGTTGGCATGTCAAAGTGGGGAGGACAAAGATTTGTTGGCATGGGGAAAGAAATTCACCACCCCAGATGGCGAGTTGCGATAATATAAACTTAATCAGCGGTGAAAAGCACAGTATAGGCCTACAATTCCGCAAAAATAATAGGCGTGAGGCCTACATTTTAAAGGTAACACGGAAAAATGAAAGTTAAAGGTTATAGCCGGGGCAGTCATATAATTAAAATATTAGATGATGAAATAAGCATGATAAGGGGCTCACTGGGGATTTCCAAATGGTGTAGGCCTACCAACTGAATTTCTTATAATCTTACCCCTTCCCCGGCCTTCATAATCGCCTTTGTTGTCCCTGTTTGTTGTTAGGGGGCTGGCATTTTCTTCGGGAGGGGGGGGGTGGTCCCAAAAATTCTGGGGGGGGGTCATAGAATTTTCAGACCAAAAATAGGGGGTTATAATTTTTTAACACCCAAAATAGGGGGTTATAGAATTATTATTTTTATCTTTGCAATCGAAATGTGCATACAATCTATGCAAAATTTTACACGCTCATGGCGCCTTCTTTACACTTACAATAAAAGTTTTAACGCGCTCCACACACTTTTTTTTCACTTTTAAGTTTTGACGCGCTCAGCGCCTTAGTTCGCAATGAATAATTTTTCTTGAGTCTGTGTAGTTGGAAGGGGGTTCTTAAAATTTTTCGACCAGCGATAGGGGTCGTAAATTTTTTTTTGCCCTTGATAGGGGGGGTCATAAAAATTGACTCCGGTCACTGACATATTTGTGACCCCCCTTCGAAGAAAATGCCAGCCCCTTATAGTAGGCCTATTAGTGGTTTAGCCAAGCGCTGAGTAGGCCTACTAAAAAGACAAAATCTCATCCCGGGAAAAAATCATCAGACATTTTACACGAATCTGATTACTAGCCGGGATAAGCCTATGATAGGCCACCTACATTATATCGGGCTTCAACTTTGTCAATTGGCCTACTGCTGTTAGGATCCTATGCCAAATACATTTCAAAAATATTAAATGACAATTTAAATGACTTATCCTTCACTTTTAGACATTTCTAAACAATTTTAATTTTCACACTTTGCTGGGATCACTGGATAGGCCTTTAAAATTGTATAGATGGGAATGTCTAAATTGAGCGTAGGGCCTACGTTATAGGCCTGAGCGTGCCGGATAACGTGCAGGAATTTGTTCATGATTTTGACTGCGTTTCTATTCTGTAGGCATACCCGTGACGTGATTCCAAAGCCTTGTGCGTGTTATTTAAAAATCAGTCGTGTCCCATTTAATGTGCGCCAAAAATTCCCCCCCCTTCGATCTGCCAAATTTTCCCAAATTCCTGTGCCCCCCGGCCCGGCCCGTCTTGTCTAAAATTTGTTTTTTCCTTCTCCATGGCTCCGTATTTGATCTTAAAAATACCTAAATATATACCAAAACTCGCAACTCGTATATAGCATAATGGATTGTGGGTGAACACTTGTCAAAATTGTCGTGTGTCAAAATTCGCTACCGTATATCGTGCAGAACTCTATGGAAATATACACAATATTTGATTTTTTTGCCTTGGATAGCGACAATCATAGGTAAGTTACAAATGATATGACTCCGCTTAAAATATGCTATCACTGTATCAATTTTGGAGTTCCTAGTTGAAATGGGTTAGAAAACAAAAGGTAAAATAGTTACCAAAATCGCAAATATAAGCTTAACGCACTTACGAAATATGGTGGGTATAGGTGACGAGAAATGCAATTTTTTTCAACATTGCTGTAGTATGGTTGTGGTAACCTGTTACCTATGGCTTAATTAAGTTTCAGTGAAATAATGTCGCTAGTTAAAAATACAAAATATAGCTCAACATTGAAAATAGAAGCATTTTAACCAGTTCGTTTTTGATAGATGTGGAGCACTGAAAATCACCAAGTTCATGAAGCCATCAGGAACCACTTATTCCCATTTACATATCAACATTATTTCTCTAATGCGTTAGCAACACATATCCAAAATTTTAACGAAATCCGTTGATAGCAAGCTTTCCAAAATGAAGCGAATTTAAAACATCAGTGATGTACCACCTTTTGGCTTCTACCTTCAAAAGCATGTAAGCTACATTGATACCGATGCCACCAATAGAGCGAGAAGATTTGCCCTTCATTTTGCATACCACTATGTCCAATTTTTTTCTCATTTCTTCACAAAATGCAAAAACCCGTAAAAAATGCGATGGGTGTAGTACCCCCTTAAAGTCATACAAAGAACATACACAAGTGATTCCCTGGAATTGAGGAGAACCATCATTCCAATTCTAGTCAAATTTTGAATATATGAAGAGCTTGTTTCCAAACCATGTTAAGTCCACAACCACATGTTTCTCATTTACTTGTGTGTGTCACAATTACTTTGACAAGTTTGACATTAGCAACAATGAGTTGTACCATCAACAAGCCATTATTTAACACAACAATGCCGGTTAACAATGTGTAGACTATTTTGTTCCCATCCACTGTTTGCTTTGTAATGGTGCATCCAATTGAAATTTCTATACCTCCCGGCTCCCGCTATACCTATAGCATCACAACCCATTGCAATATTGCACAGGTAAATCAGAAACATGCGTTTGTGGACTTAACATGGTTTGGAAACAAGCTCTTCATATACCACCTACCTGGTAGTAATGCCAGAATTGCTTATCTCGTTTGGCCCGGTCTAATCTTAGCTTGGTTTTCTTCTCCTCAAGTTCAGTGCATTCACTCTGCAATAGATCTGGTAACCTGGTTGCTCTAGCAAATGCCAAATCATCACTGCCTTCTACACAAAACATACACAGAAAAAGACACACTAATAAAAAGATCAAACTAGAATTTCACCATTCTCAGGTTCATGTCCATTAACTTTGAGGCCAATCGGAGCAATTTTATTAACCCCTGCATGACCTTTACATGTACAAACACGCACACACACTCACATACAACTGAGTGCTACACTACCAAATTCCTATTGCTGTCACCACTAGAGGTACTACACTGCTGCCCGGCTACTTCATTGGTGGAGTACCTACGTGGGTACTCTAGAGTACACACATCAGAAACACATACAGTACACACATAGTAGCCACAAAGTAACTGGGCCACATTGTACCTCTGAGGTCAGCAGTCATAGGAATCTGGTAGTGTATTGAGTGGTCCAGCTAAATGTGACCAGCTCCAACAAAACCTGGAACAAGTCGCCAGACATGTTTTTGAGTTATAGGCCTTTAAGGTGGTACTACACCCCTTGATAAATTTGTGACTATTTTTGCATTTTTCTCCAAAAATAATAACACACTGGTAATATAGTTATGTATATTATAGGGGCTAGGAATCCAATTACTACATTGGAATTTCAGTGACTCAAGACAAGCGGTACGTTATTTATGATAAGAAAGGAGGTACTGCTAGAATGTACCTCATTTCTTAACATATATAATGAACCAAATGTCTTGAATCACTGAAATTTCAGTTAAGTAATTGGATTCCTTGCCCCTATAATATACATAACTTTGTTACCAGTGTGTAGTTATTTTTGAGAAAAATGCAAAATTAGTCTAAAATTTATCAGGGGTGTAGTATACCTATAATAAAGATGACATTCCCATAAAAAAATGAAATTTTGGAATTCTTAATTTCATCATATTTGATTGTGGGACTAAGTGGACTTTCAAATCCTTAAAAGTACTTTAAAAAGATGTTTATTTAATCAATAAACAACAGTTGAACTATGATAATCCCTATTCAATCCTGTGTAAGGCAGGAAACTAATTGGCCCATTACTCAGAATAGCAATTTGGCAAAAAATATCAAGGTATCATTTATAAAATTATCCATATCTTGAAAAGTATTGATGCTATTTATATAATTTTAGTATAATTTTAAAGCTTATAGTGCTTACATTTTTATTCAAATCATGAAAACAACGGGTCATATATAAGTTCTAGTAAAGGGCCTCTGCACTATACAAGCAATCTAAAAAAAAAAGCGCAGTGATTTATAGTGCGCTACACACAGGCACAACGCCTAGACGTTGATCCACAAGCCTCAGCACACTTTACAGGTTGTCGCTGACCACTACGGCCCCAATCATTCCACAAACCAGTCAAATCAGGGACTTTGCTGCTTCAAGAGCACACACCCTAGATATTCCACAAATAACCATCGCAACCAGGATCAGCTCCCCGAGTTTCGTACGGGTTACAACGAGACAAATTAGCAGTGAGTTCCTTGTCCAGGGGAATTTCAAGCTAACTCAATTTTTCCATGTGAGCTTACTAGGCACCGCCAGGTTCGAACTCCAACCTCTCGCACCACAGTCGAACGCCTTATCGATTGAGCTAACTTGACTGCAATCTACTGTAAGGTGGTGAGCAGAGAGGTGGTGGACAGATTTCTGACTTTTGTAACAAGAGTATATAATAGCAGATTACAACATATATGTGATGCGATCAAGCAAAATCAGACGGAACTCGGAAATATTAAATTTTCAGTTTCTTATAGGATAGTAAAAAGCATTTACAAAGCTGCATTTTGAAGAAAACCCCATTGAAATTGAACTAGACATTGTGCTCACAGCCAGTGAAGTTGAAATCTTGAAATCAACCTAGAGTTGTTCATGTGACATTTGTACCACCAGCCTATGGTTCATGGTGACGACAACATTGTACTATCTAATTTGTGGGAGCAGCAGCATTTTGAAGGTATTTGATTACATACCAGAAATGCCCCCAAAATGACGTTTTGACATCATAGACCAGTGTGTATATGGTCTGTGATTACACAGGTGTTTGCAGTTTTTGATGTTGCAGTATTCAATAAGAATTTGCACTGTTATGTTTCATGATAAGCTGGTCACACTTTTGCCTATTAAATATCAAATTTATTTTATATTGGGGATATTAACATACAAGTAGGCCTATTGACCTATATTTGAAGTAAGATAGAAAACGCATCATATAAAACTCCCTATTATTTAAATGAGGTTAATACAGAGAGTAGACATCCTTGAGGGGGAACTCTATTCATGTGGTTTCTTTTATTAAACCTCATTTAAATACTTCTATATATGACTATAGAAGACATGAAAACTTTTTGTGTGCAAATCTTGGGGGGGGGGGGCAATTAAACAGTTTCTTAAAAAAGAGGAAACAAAAGAAAATATTTCGTTTGTTTAGCTATATCTCAAAATCAATATTTCCGAGTTCTGACTGATGATTTTGCTTGATCGCATCACATATTCATAGTTAGACTACCTTTTGAATAGAGTGCTCATTCCCAAGAAGGGAGAGTGTATAAAATTTCAAAGTTTAGACCTTCCAGAATAGAAGTTGTCACTCTAAGTTTCACGCCTAAAGGCGATCGTCAGATGACACAGTGGAGAAAATTATCATGGACATTTCAAAGTCTGCAGACTCCTTTTTCTACGTGACAATCTTCTGTTTACCACTAATGCTGGTTGCTCAGCAACACGGTTGCCTGTTCTTTTTAAGAAGACCGTCAAAAACAAAAATATGTTGCACAAAAGGCAAAATATATTATTCTTGATCATGAGAGCCAACTTGGATACACACGCTTACGGCGCAAGCACATCTTTTGAGAATTGACCAATCAGTCTTTGGTCGTGTGATTGTGTTGTTCCATGAAAAGTATGCTAACGCAACAGTACGCAGAAGATACATCCTCTCATGATCGAGAATTAAATATTTTGCCTATAGGTACTTTGAAGAATAACTTTCAGTTTTACCTGTTGAATTTGGCGGATGATGAAATGCTTCCAGTTCTTCACACTTTTTCCTTAGTCTCTCTTCCAGTCTTGGAATAAGCTGCTGTTGCAAAGCTTGTAAACCCTGCAGTAATATATACAATCATTGGGGAATGAGATGTTAGTCTTTCTTCCAGTCTTGGAATAAGCTGCTGTTGCAAAGCTTGTAAACCCTGCAGTAATATATACAATCATTGGGGAATGAGATGTTAGTCTTTCTTCCAGTCTTGGAATAAGCTGCTGTTGCAAAGCTTGCAAACCCTGCAGTAATATATACAATCATTGGGGAATGAGATGTTAGTCTTTCTTCCAGTCTTGGAATAAGCTGCTGTTGCAAAGCTTGCAAACCCTGCAGTAATATATACAATCATTGGGGAATGAGATGTTAGTCTTTCTTCCAGTCTTGGAATAAGCTGCTGTTGCAAAGCTTGTAAACCCTGCAGTAATATATACAATCATTGGGGAATGAGATGTTAGTCTTTCTTCCAGTCTTGGAATAAGCTGCTGTTGCAAAGCTTGCAAACCCTGCAGTAATATATACAATCATTGGGGAATGAGATGTTAGTCTTTCTTCCAGTCTTGGAATAAGCTGCTGTTGAAAAGCTTGCAAACCCTGCAGTAATATATACAATCATTGGGGAATGAGATGTTAGTCTTTCTTCCAGTCTTGGAATAAGCTGCTGTTGCAAAGCTTGCAAACCCTGCAGTAATATATACAATCATTGGGGAATGAGATGTTAGTCTTTCTTCCAGTCTTGGAATAAGCTGCTGTTGCAAAGCTTGTAAACCCTGCAGTAATATATACAATCATTGGGGAATGAGATGTTAGTCTTTCTTCCAGTCTTGGAATAAGCTGCTGTTGAAAAGCTTGCAAACCCTGCAGTAATATATACAATCATTGGGGAATGAGATGTTAGTCTTTCTTCCAGTCTTGGAATAAGCTGCTGTTGAAAAGCTCGCAAGCCCTGCAGTAATATAATACAACGTGTTCAACATTTCAAATCTAGCAATAACACCTAGCACTGCAGAGAAGGCATTCTTACCCTAAACGTTTAGATTTCCTACTCACCTTTGCAGGTTGGTTTGTCCTAGAACTAGCCCCGTTCCATAAACCGGACACCTCTTGAATAGCGAGCGTAGCGAGGCCCCCTTTCCACAAACCGCAACGCCTCTCGAAGAAGAGTACAGCACAGAGGATGTGCTAGTTTGTCCTATTCATTTTCTCTTTGGTAAGATCTATCAATATAACACCCACAGCTATTGCAAACAAGGCATTCTTGTCATAAACCCTTGGAGTTCTTACTCACCCTTGCATGTACGTTTGCCCTGTTCATTTTCTCTTTAGTAAGATCTAACAATAAAACACCCACAGCTATTGCAAACAAGGCATTCTTGTCATAAACCCCTGGAGTTCTTACTCACCCTTGCATGTACGTTTGCCCTGTTCATTTTCTCTTTAGTAAGATCTAACAATAAAACACCCACAGCTATTGCAAACAAGGCATTCTTGTCATAAACCCCTGGAGTTCTTACTCACCCTTGCATGTACGTTTGCCCTGTTCATTTTCTCTTTAGTAAGATCTAACAATAAAACACCCACAGCTATTGCAAACAAGGCATTCTTGTCATAAACCCCTGGAGTTCTTACTCACCCTTGCATGTACGTTTGCCCTGTTCATTTTCTCTTTAGTAAGATCTAACAATAAAATACCCACAGCTATTGCAAACAAGGCATTCTTGTCATAAACCCCTGGAGTTCCTACTCACCCTTGCATGTATGTTTGCCCTGTTCATTTTCTCTTTAGTAAGATCTAACAATAAAACACCCACAGCTATTGCAAACAAGGCATTCTTGCTGTAAACCCTTGGAGTTCTTACTCACCCTTGCATGTACGTTTGCCCTGTTCATTTTCTCTTTAGTAAGATCTAGCAATAAAATACCCACAGCTATTGCAAACAAGGCATTCTTGTCATAAACCCTTGGAGTTCTTACTCACCCTTGCATGTATGTTTGCCCTGTTCATTTTCTCTTTAGTAAGATCTAACAATAAAATACCCACAGCTATTGCAAACAAGGCATTCTTGTCATAAACCCCTGGAGTTCTTACTCACCCTTGCATGTCACGTTTGCCCTGTTCATTTTCTCTTTAGTAAGATCTAACAATAAAATACCCACAGCTATTGCAAACAAGGCATTCTTGTCATAAACCCCTGGAGTTCTTACTCACCCTTGCATGTACGTTTGCCCTGTTCATTTTCTCTTTAGTAAGATCTAACAATAAAATACCCACAGCTATTGCAAACAAGGCATTCTTGTCATAAACCCTTGGAGTTCTTACTCACCCTTGCATGTCACGTTTGCCCTGTTCATTTTCTCTGTAGTAAGATCTAACAATAAAATACCCACAGCTATTGCAAACAAGGCATTCTTGTCATAAACCCTTGGAGTTCTTACTCACCCTTGCATGTCACGTTTGCCCTGTTCATTTTCTCTGTAGTAAGATCTAACAATAAAATACCCACAGCTATTGCAAACAAGGCATTCTTGTCATAAACCCTTGGAGTTCTTACTCACCCTTGCATGTACGTTTGCCCTGTTCATTTTCTCTTTAGTAAGATCTAACAATAAAATACCCACAGCTATTGCAAACAAGGCATTCTTGTCATAAACCCTTGGAGTTCTTACTCACCCTTGCATGTACGTTTGCCCTGTTCATTTTCTCTGTAGTAAGATCTAACAATAAAATACCCACAGCTATTGCAAACAAGGCATTCTTGTCATAAACCCTTGGAGTTCTTACTCACCCTTGCATGTACGTTTGCCCTGTTCATTTTCTCTGTAGTAAGATCTAACAATAAAATACCCACAGCTATTGCAAACAAGGCATTCTTGTCATAAACCCTTGGAGTTCTTACTCACCCTTGCATGTACGTTTGCCCTGTTCATTTTCTCTTTAGTAAGATCTAACAATAAAATACCCACAGCTATTGCAAACAAGGCATTCTTGTCATAAACCCTTGGAGTTCTTACTCACCCTTGCATGTACGTTTGCCCTGTTCATTTTCTCTTTAGTAAGATCTAACAATAAAATACCCACAGCTATTGCAAACAAGGCATTCTTGTCATAAACCCCTGGAGTTCTTACTCACCCTTGCATGTACGTTTGCCCTGTTCATTTTCTCTTTGGTAAGATCTATCAATATAACACCCACAGCTATTGCAAACAAGGCATTCTTGTCATAAACCCTGGAGTTCTTACTCACCCTTGCATGCACGCGTTTGCCCTGTTCATTTTCTCTTTAGTAAGATCTAACAATAAAATACCCACAGCTATTGCAAACAAGGCATTCTTGTCATAAACCCCTGGAGTTCTTACTCACCCTTGCATGCACGTTTGCCCTGTTCATTTTCTCTTTAGTAAGATCTAACAATAAAATACCCACAGCTATTGCAAACAAGGCATTCTTGTCATAAACCCCTGGAGTTCTTACTCACCCTTGCATGTACGTTTGCCCTGTTCATTTTCTCTGTAGTAAGATCTAACAATAAAATACCCACAGCTATTGCAAACAAGGCATTCTTGTCATAAACCCTTGGAGTTCTTACTCACCCTTGCATGTACGTTTGCCCTGTTCATTTTCTCTGTAGTAAGATCTAACAATAAAATACCCACAGCTATTGCAAACAAGGCATTCTTGTCATAAACCCTTGGAGTTCTTACTCACCCTTGCATGTACGTTTGCCCTGTTCATTTTCTCTTTAGTAAGATCTAACAATAAAATACCCACAGCTATTGCAAACAAGGCATTCTTGTCATAAACCCTTGGAGTTCTTACTCACCCTTGCATGTATGTTTGCCCTGTTCATTTTCTCTTTAGTAAGATCTATCAATATAACACCCACAGCTATTGCAAACAAGGCATTCTTGTCATAAACCCCTGGAGTTCTTACTCACCCTTGCATGTACGTTTGCCCTGTTCATTTTCTCTTTAGTAAGATCTAACAATAAAATACCCACAGCTATTGCAAACAAGGCATTCTTGTCATAAACCCCTGGAGTTCTTACTCACCCTTGCATGTACGCGTTTGCCCTGTTCATTTTCTCTTTAGTAAGATCTAACAATAAAATACCCACAGCTATTGCAAACAAGGCATTCTTGTCATAAACCCTTGGAGTTCTTACTCACCCAGGCATGTACGATTGCCCTGTTCATTTTCTCTGTAGTAAGATCTAACAATAAAATACCCACAGCTATTGCAAACAAGGCATTCTTGTCATAAACCCTTGGAGTTCTTACTCACCCTTGCATGTACGTTTGCCCTGTTCATTTTCTCTGTAGTAAGATCTAACAATAAAATACCCACAGCTATTGCAAACAAGGCATTCTTGTCATAAACCCTTGGAGTTCTTACTCACCCTTGCATGTACGTTTGCCCTGTTCATTTTCTCTTTAGTAAGATCTAACAATAAAATACCCACAGCTATTGCAAACAAGGCATTCTTGTCATAAACCCTTGGAGTTCTTACTCACCCTTGCATGTCACGTTTGCCCTGTTCATTTTCTCTGTAGTAAGATCTAACAATAAAATACCCACAGCTATTGCAAACAAGGCATTCTTGTCATAAACCCTTGGAGTTCTTACTCACCCTTGCATGTACGTTTGCCCTGTTCATTTTCTCTGTAGTAAGATCTAACAATAAAATACCCACAGCTATTGCAAACAAGGCATTCTTGTCATAAACCCTTGGAGTTCTTACTCACCCTTGCATGTACGTTTGCCCTGTTCATTTTCTCTTTAGTAAGATCTAACAATAAAATACCCACAGCTATTGCAAACAAGGCATTCTTGTCATAAACCCTTGGAGTTCTTACTCACCCTTGCATGTACGTTTGCCCTGTTCATTTTCTCTTTAGTAAGATCTAACAATAAAATACCCACAGCTATTGCAAACAAGGCATTCTTGTCATAAACCCCTGGAGTTCTTACTCACCCTTGCATGTACGTTTGCCCTGTTCATTTTCTCTTTGGTAAGATCTATCAATATAACACCCACAGCTATTGCAAACAAGGCATTCTTGTCATAAACCCCTGGAGTTCTTACTCACCCTTGCATGTACGTTTGCCCTGTTCATTTTCTCTTTAGTAAGATCTAACAATAAAATACCCACAGCTATTGCAAACAAGGCATTCTTGTCATAAACCCCTGGAGTTCTTACTCACCCTTGCATGTACGTTTGCCCTGTTCATTTTCTCTTTAGTAAGATCTAACAATAAAATACCCACAGCTATTGCAAACAAGGCATTCTTGTCATAAACCCCTGGAGTTCTTACTCACCCTTGCATGTACGTTTGCCCTGTTCATTTTCTCTGTAGTAAGATCTAACAATAAAATACCCACAGCTATTGCAAACAAGGCATTCTTGTCATAAACCCTTGGAGTTCTTACTCACCCTTGCATGTACGTTTGCCCTGTTCATTTTCTCTGTAGTAAGATCTAACAATAAAATACCCACAGCTATTGCAAACAAGGCATTCTTGTCATAAACCCTTGGAGTTCTTACTCACCCTTGCATGTACGTTTGCCCTGTTCATTTTCTCTTTAGTAAGATCTAACAATAAAATACCCACAGCTATTGCAAACAAGGCATTCTTGTCATAAACCCTTGGAGTTCTTACTCACCCTTGCATGTATGTTTGCCCTGTTCATTTTCTCTTTAGTAAGATCTATCAATATAACACCCACAGCTATTGCAAACAAGGCATTCTTGTCATAAACCCCTGGAGTTCTTACTCACCCTTGCATGTATGTTTGCCCTGTTCATTTTCTCTTTAGTAAGATCTAACAATAAAATACCCACAGCTATTGCAAACAAGGCATTCTTGCTGTAAACCCTTGGAGTTCTTACTCACCCTTGCATGTATGCGTTTGCCCTGTTCATTTTCTCTTTAGTAAGATCTAACAATAAAACACCCACAGCTATTGCAAACAAGGCATTCTTGTCATAAACCCCTGGAGTTCTTACTCACCCTTGCATGTATGTTTGCCCTGTTCATTTTCTCTTTAGTAAGATCTAACAATAAAATACCCACAGCTATTGCAAACAAGGCATTCTTGCTGTAAACCCTTGGAGTTCTTACTCACCCTTGCATGTACGTTTGCCCTGTTCATTTTCTCTTTAGTAAGATCTAACAATAAAATACCCACAGCTATTGCAAACAAGGCATTCTTGCTGTAAACCCTTGGAGTTCTTACTCACCCTTGCATGTACGTTTGCCCTGTTCATTTTCTCTTTAGTAAGATCTAACAATAAAATACCCACAGCTATTGCAAACAAGGCATTCTTGTCATAAACCCCTGGAGTTCTTACTCACCCTTGCATGTATGTTTGCCCTGTTCATTTTCTCTTTAGTAAGATCTATCAATATAACACCAACAGCTATTGCAAACAAGGCATTCTTGTCATAAACCCCTGGAGTTCCTACTCACCCTTGCATGTACGTTTGCCCTGTTCATTTTCTCTTTAGTAAGATCTAACAATAAAACACCCACAGCTATTGCAAACAAGGCATTCTTGTCATAAACCCTTGGAGTTCCTACTCACCCTTGCATGTACGTTTGCCCTGTTCATTTTCTCTTTAGTAAGATCTAACAATAAAATACCCACAGCTATTGCAAACAAGGCATTCTTGTCATAAACCCTTGGAGTTCTTACTCACCCTTGCATGTACGTTTGCCCTGTTCATTTTCTCTTTAGTAAGATCTAACAATAAAATACCCACAGCTATTGCAAACAAGGCATTCTTGTCATAAACCCTTGGAGTTCTTACTCACCCTTGCATGTACGTTTGCCCTGTTCATTTTCTCTTTAGTAAGATCTAACAATAAAATACCCACAGCTATTGCAAACAAGGCATTCTTGTCATAAACCCTTGGAGTTCTTACTCACCCTTGCATGTACGTTTGCCCTGTTCATTTTCTCTGTAGTAAGATCTAACAATAAAATACCCACAGCTATTGCATACAAGGCATTCTTGTCATAAACCCCTGGAGTTCTTACTCACCCTTGCATGTACGTTTGCCCTGTTCATTTTCTCTTTAGTAAGATCTAACAATAAAATACCCACAGCTATTGCAAACAAGGCATTCTTGTCATAAACCCTTGGAGTTCTTACTCACCCTTGCATGTACGTTTGCCCTGTTCATTTTCTCTGTAGTAAGATCTAACAATAAAATACCCACAGCTATTGCAAACAAGGCATTCTTGTCATAAACCCCTGGAGTTCTTACTCACCCTTGCATGTAGGTTTGCCCTGTTCATTTTCTCTTTAGTAAGATCTAACAATAAAATACCCACAGCTATTGCATACAAGGCATTCTTGTCATAAACCCCTGGAGTTCTTACTCACCCTTGCATGTACGTTTGCCCTGTTCATTTTCTCTTTAGTAAGATCTAACAATAAAATACCCACAGCTATTGCATACAAGGCATTCTTGTCATAAACCCCTGGAGTTCTTACTCACCCTTGCATGTACGTTTGCCCTGTTCATTTTCTCTTTAGTAAGATCTAACAATAAAATACCCACAGCTATTGCAAACAAGGCATTCTTGTCATAAACCCTTGGAGTTCCTACTCACCCTTGCATGTATGTTTGCCCTGTTCATTTTCTCTTTAGTAAGATCTAACAATAAAATACCCACAGCTATTGCAAACAAGGCATTCTTGTCATAAACCCTTGGAGTTCCTACTCACCCTTGCATGTATGTTTGCCCTGTTCATTTTCTCTTTGGTAAGATCTATCAATATAACACCAACAGCTATTGCAAACAAGGCATTCTTGCTGTAAAGCCTTGGAGTTCCTACTCACCCTTGCATGTACATACCCACGGCTATTGCAAACAAGGCATGTAAACCCTTGGAGTTCTTACTCACCCTTGCATGTACATTTGCCCTGTTCATTTTCTCTTTAGTAAGATCTAGCAATGTTACAGGTGGTTGACCTTCTTCTTTGCCAGGAATTGGATGCAGGTAATCACAGGCTTCAGCTGTATACAGACATTTCTTCACTGCTGTGTAAAACTGGAAGAAATATAACAATAAACTTGTATTGTGCTATATTAAACGAATCTTGTTTCTCTACAGCAGTAAAATAGCTCACCTTTTGGGTAGCTTTCTGTCTGCAAATCGCTAGACTTTCTTCAGCCCCAATTAACATGTGGGGGCGCTGTTGGATGTGCTATTGTGACTCAGCACCGTCATTGTATTGTATTGTATTGTACTATTCCAGATAAAAGATGCCCGCCCTCATAGAGGATGTTGGACATATTCTGAAGTGCTATGATCATTCACAGTTAATTTGAACAAAAATTTGGAAAAAACAAGAAAAAATTACAGTTTGTTATCCTCAAACCATTAACCAATGTTTACCTCTTTATCTACAATGTATCACATAATTATTTAAATGCATCTATAATATGTGGTAATGTACGTGAAGAGGTAAACATTAGTTAATGGTTTGCATATTATTAAGGATAACAAATCTGTAACTTTTTCCCAAATTATTATAAATGCATAGGAAAACCAATGCATCTATAATATGTGGTAATGTACATGAAGAGGTAAACATTAGTTAATGGTTTGCATATTATTAAGGATAACAAATCTGTAACTCTTTCCAAAATTGTTTTTCAAATTAATAGTGTGAATGATCCTAGCACTTCAGAATATAGGTCCAAAGTCACCAAAAACTTTGAAAAAACTTTTTTGTACCGATATCGGATCGGACATTGGCTGATATTACAACATGGATATTGGATCGGTAGACAAATGCCATATCAGTTTAAAGCCCTAGTTTTCACATTGTTGTATGTTGTGGTCTATTTTAGTATCAGTGATTCTTGGAGCTCATGATGTATTCATACACACACACCCCCACTAACATGCATATCTTGTGAACTAGGCACCATCTCTTCACATGATATGTCATGGTCTATCAGTAATTCTTGCAGCTCATGATGTAATATGTAATACACACACCCACACCCCCCACACTGACCTGCATATCTTGTGAACTAGGCACCATCTCTTCACATGATATGTCATGGTCTATCAGTAATTCTTGCAGCTCATGATGTAATATGTAATACACACACCCACACTGACCTGCATATCTTGTGAACTAGGCACCATCTCTTCATCACATGATATGTCATGGTCTATCAGTAATTCTTGCAGCTCATGATGTAATATGTGATACACACACCCCCACACCCCACACTGACCTGCATATCTTGTGAACTAGGCACCATCTCTTCACATGATATGTCATGGTCTATCAGTAATTCTTGCAACTCATGATGTAATATGTGATACACCCACACTGACCTGCATATCTTGTGAACTAGGCACCATCTCTTCACATGATATGTCATGGTCTATCAGTAATTCTTGCAACTCATGATGTAATATGTGATACACACACCCCACACTGACCTGCATATCTTGTGAACTAGGCACCATCTCTTCACATGATATGTCATGGTCTATCAGTAATTCTTGCAGCTCATGATGTAATATGTGACACACACACCCACACTGACCTGCATATCTTGTGAACTAGACACCATCTCTTCACATATGTCATGGTCTATCAGTAATTCTTGCAGCTCATGATGTAATATGTGATACACACACTCACACTGACCTGCATATCTTGTGAACTAGGCACCATCTCTTCACATGATATGTCATGGTCTATCAGTAATTCTTGGAGCTCATGGTGTAATATGTGAAACACACACCCCCACACCCCACACTGACATGCATATCTTGTGAACTAGGCACCATCTCTTCACATGAAATGTCATGATCTATCAGTAATTCTCACAGCTCATGATGTAATATGTGATACACACACCCACACTGACATGCATATCTTGTGAACTAGGCACCATCTCTTCACATGAAATGTCATGATCTATCAGTAATTCTCACAGCTCATGATGTAATATGTGATACACACACCCACACTGACATGCATATCTTGTGAACTAGGCACCATCTCTTCACTTGATATGTCATGGTCTATCAGTAATTCTCACAGCTCATGATGTAATATGTGATACACACACCCACACACCCCACACTGACCTGCATATCTTGTGAACTAGGCACCATCTCTTCACATGATATGTCATGGTCTATCAGTAATTCATGCAGCTCATGATGTAATATGTGATACTGGAAGTAATCTGCTTTGTCTTTTCTCATTGCTTCTTCAGCCTGGAATTCAATCAATCAATCAATCAATCAATCAACATCAGTCATCAATCAACAGAAATATTTTTTGCCAACAGAAGTTGCAAATTGCTGATTTTCAAAATTTTCAATGCACCTTATTAACTCAATTTTAAAGTAAACAGCCAGATTGGGACAACATGAACCTTATTTCCTCACCAAGCACCAGCAGTGCACACAAAGTTGTACTCTTTACACTTCAGAACTTTCCTGCAATCTTTTTGGTTCTTACCCGTGTGATATGACATGATACAACACAGGTCAGCACGTGTGCCAAGGGCTTAGGCAGCCAGCCATGTAGGGAGTGTTTTACACACCCAAATTTGTAAATACACACCCAGTTTTTGCCCACATGGCCTATACTTTGTACACAAATCTTAAATTTATACACCCAGGTTTTTGAATTTACACACCCAAACCTTCAGATCCTGTCTTAGACCCTGACGTGTGCATTGACGCGATACGCATACTCACTATTTGAACCAATCGATCGGAGGCGCATATAGCAACAATGGTGACTGTTCGATTTTAAGCCCTACATGTAGGTAATTCCTTGTAAAATGTAGCATTTAATTTGATTAAATGTTGTAATACTTGTATGATATGATATGATTTTATTAACCTGCACAACATCGCGGCCAAACGGCCGAATTGCATTATACAAGAGACAATAAACAAATATTATGAAAGAAATCAAATACACATAATTATAAAGCAAAAAAAAAAAAGCAACTTGGCATGGAAAAACAGCAGAGAGATGCAAAAGGGCACAATGGGAAGCCACCAGCACACAAGCTACTACTGCTTATTCAACAGATTAATGTCGTAGGGAATGGGGCTTTCAGCAAATCTGCTTGTGCGTGCACGCAATTTGGAGATATGGGCTGCATTTCTCAGCTGTCTTCCATGGACTTCACTTCTACTAGGAGGGAGCAACATGTTGGTACGCTCTGATTTAGCAAGCGATTGCGCGAACTTAAGTGAGTGTTGTTCCCTCCTGGCAGAGAGAGAGTCTAGCTTACAAACACTAACTGCATTATCATACGAAATATAATTAACACCCAAAATGATTCTACATGCCCTTTTTTGGACTCGCTCAAGTGTATTTGATTGTTTCACAGTGAGCGATGAATGCCAAATGGCATCAGAGTATTCCAACAGGGGACGTATGTAACCAACGTAAACTGTGGTCAGCTCCGAAACGTTGAAACCAAAACGTTTCAGAGAACGGAGCATGAAGAGGCGTTTGTTAGCACACTTGCACATGTGATCCACCTGGGCATCCCATTTAAGATCTTGCTGTATGAAGATGCCCAGGACTTTGGCAGATGAAACAAAAGAAAGCAATGAATGGCCTATCTTCAGAATGGGATGAGAAGGTGGGTTTCTCATGAAACAGATTTGAATGGCTTGACATTTGTCAGGGTTGAGTTTCAGGTGGTTACTTACAGACCAGTCCAGGAAGTCATCAAGATCAGACTGAAGGTTGCCTTTCTCACTACACGCACGGTTCTCAACGAATGTGAGATCGTCGACATATTTCCAGTAGTGAGAACTGCAACCTTCAGCAGCGTCGTTGATGACAGCCTGGAAAATGATGGGACCAAGTTTGGTACCTTTGCGGGACACCAGCACACATAAGGGGCATACTCAGATAAGGTTTGGTTATATCTCACACACTGAGTGCGATTATTGAGGAAACTGCAAACCCAAGGAACGATAGCCCCCCGGACCCCCAAAGCAATCAACTTTTCAACAGCTATATTGTGGTTTACCAGGTCAAATGCCTGGGAGAAGTCCGTGAGGACTACCGCTCCTACATTGTTGCGCTTTGTCTGAACCTTGGAAAAGTGTGTGCACAAGATTGATCAAGTAATGGGATGTTGATATACCACTGACATTCCCAAATTGATTAATATCTATGTATGGTTCAATATCATACACAATCCATTTTGCCACAAACCCTTCGGCAACCTTGGCAAAAATATCAGTAAGTGATATAGGCCTCATTTTATCAATGCTGGGTGGGTGTTGGTTTGGAATGGGGACAACAATGGCAGATTTCCACTGGTGTGGCACAATTCCCTCCTCAAAAGAACAATTCAACACATCTGTTAAAGGGCCACTCAGTTCATAAGCAAATTCCTTTATGATTTTGGGAGGAATTCCATCCGGGCCACTTGATTTAGAAGTTTTAACTCTCTTAAGCTTGCTATACACATCCCATGGATAAAGAACGGGGGCAGGTTTCACAGCGGGCAAGATGGTTGGAAGCTCAGAATGATCCAAGGGATTAACATGGGAGGACACGCTCACAAACTTGGAATTAATGGCATTAGCCATTGCCTTGTGGTTAGCCCTATCCACTCCTGGGATGTGCATGTCAAGATCAGAATTGCTGGAATTAAGCATACACTTGATTTGTTGATACCATTTACGAGGTTCAGTCTTTTGCAACTTTCTCACTCTGTTTGCATTATAATTCACTTTAGCTTTCTCAATTTCTCTCTTCACCTCATTACGCAACTGGCGCCATTTTGAGGTTTCATGAGCTTCAAATGCTGCTTGACGTTTTGATATGAGTTTCTTTATACGTGGAGTGATCCACGGTTTATCAGTCTGATGAATTTTGAGTAATTTAGTAGGAAAGTAAAGTTCCATACCCTTGTTTTAACACAGAATACATAGCATCCATTTTATTTTGAGTACCATTGCATCCGTGGACCTCACTCCAACTCTGATCCTGAATCCATCTACCAAATGCTCTGATATTATCATCACGAAAAGGCCGTGTAATCCTGGACTTAACTGTGTTCTTAGCAGTGGTGTTTTTAGGCTTCCATAGAACACATGCATGGTCACTTTTACCAATTGATGAGAGAGCAAATGGTGGTAAATAATGGGTTTGGATATTAGTTAGAATGAGATCCAGGGTTGCCTGGCCTCAGTAGGAAATGTAATTATCTGATTAAGATCATTGCCACGAGTTATAGCATTAATGTTCATTCGGTTGAAATCACCAGAAATACAGAACCCCATTTCAGGATAACGAGTGCGAAGATGGTCAGTCGTTTCAATAACGTGCTTCTCGAGAACAGGTTGGAAAGGGGAATCAGTTACTATGTAAACGCAACAGAAAGTTATAGCAGATATTCCTCTTGGTAATCGGTGAGGCCTAACTTCAACCCACAAACATTCCAGCTCGTCCGGTACCTGAATGTCAAGCATTTTGAGGGGATCTCGTTCTTAACATAGATGGCCACACCACCACCCCGCAAGCTTCTCTACTTTGGGAGTACAAGGAGTAACCCGAGATGTTTACTTGGCATGGGGATAGTTCAGGGTGAACCAGGATTCACTAATGATACCAATATCAATCTGTTCTTGGCGCCAGATAATATCAACTTCATCCATCTTATTAACTATAGATTGAGGGTTAGTCATATATACTGTTGGTAATTGAGAGGTAACATTTTTGGGAAGGTTAGGCCGTCTTTTTTTCCCACCACGTTTACCCCGGTAACGCCAACGTTTCCTTTCAGACTTTTTGTGTCCAATAAGAGGAATATCATGATGGTGGATTATGCAGGGTTGACGGAGCAGATTGAGAGAATCTAGATGTTGGCAAGTTTCTGCTGATAGTGGACATGTAGTATATTCAGTACATAAACCATGTAAAAATATAGCTGAATACTGAATGCATTTGAAAGCCAATGACATGGATGACTGAGATGAGTTGAAAGAATGATGATCACTTTCCATACTTGAAGAGTACTTGAGTAGATTGGGAACAATCTCATGAGTAGATCCAGTCAATAAGTTGAGAGGTACTTGAAACCCGTGGTCAGTGCACAGGAGATGTGTAGGCCAGTAATATTTTTATTTGAATTGAAACGTTTAAGAATGAGAATAAAGGTATTGTTTTTAGCCACTGTCGTGCATCTATCTTCTCGAATAACAAGGAAGACATCATTATTTTTGGCGTACATGTATAACTGTGTTATATGAGATGATACATGCACTGCAGTGGTTAAAAACAATACAATACCTTCATTCTCTAATTGTCGATTCCCCCTGGCTACACTGCTTTTAGCTGGCAGATTTACCTGTTGTTTTTCAGCTTGCATCTGTGTGCTGATTCCATCCTCAGTGACGTGTTGTGACAACGATGTCAACAATTTCACCATCTCTGGGTATCTCTCTGTGTCTTTAGCAGTTAAATGCACTGGCACACTCATGTTGACTGGAATTAAAAATGAACAATATAATTAATTATGTTGATATTTCTGTGTCTTTAGAAGTTAATTAGTGTACCAGAGCTGCCAACATTGGAATATATGTAAATGCAGAAGATTTCTGCAAAGTGTCAAAATTAAAGCTTAGACAGTGGCCCTTGTGTGGGATCGGCACCCTCGAAAGCTCCTGGATGTTAGCTTTTTGAGACCCTTAATAGTTTAGGGATGTGGTGTGCGTGAGGGTCTCAAGGTTTTTCTGGGAACCCATGCTAAATCCCCGGGTTCATGGAGGTAACCCCTTCCGGGAGTAGTTTTAAGCATAAATATTCAATCCCCCAGCGGAACCAGAGCATACCCCTACTGGGCCAGATTTCTATAAAAACATTCCACTAACAGGACTAGTGTTCGCCGGGAGTTTTGATGAAAGTCCCCCTCCCCCATAAGACCAAGTGCACAAATATGACAATTATTGTACCAGGAATGACTTTGGGAAGTCAAAAAGTCACAATTTGTTCTATTTTGTTTAATCAAAGATTTCAAAAAATAAGATATTTGGGCATGGAATCAGAAATTTTGATACCCCTTTGGAGAACTTTGAATTTCATATCTCTAGTGGGACAAGAAGACTTTTGGAATATGATATCCCTAGAGAGAGTCATTTTTGGATTTGATATCCCTAGTGGGAGTCTCGATACTAGTGCTCTAGTAGCCTCGCTAAAAACTGGATTTGAGCATGGTTACCCGGCCAGAATCAAAGACCTCCGGGTGTGTGAGAGGTGTGAAATTGGGGGGGGGGGGTTGATGCATATGTAGGTAGGAAAAATATTTTATTTTGAAAATTTTTTTTGATCCATGATGCAATCTATTATAACCCTCTAACCCACCCCAACCTACGGCATGTATAACTATACAAACCCACCCAACCTTTAACCTAACCCAAAACCATTGCCCTTATCCCCTTAATAAGAGGGGAGAAATTAATTTCACCTTGAAAACAGGATATTTAATTTTGTATGTTTTTAAATGCATGAATCTGTTAATTATGTTTTAATTACTTTATTTTGCCTCATTTCATCGAATTTGCTATTTTTATTGCTAAATAAATCAAAGATAAACCTTTAAAAGAATTTTGGAAATTTCAATAAAAAATTCTAAAATTATGAAAATACAAAAAAAAATACATTCGAGTGCACAAGTTTTTTTCTACTGGGTAAGAATTTTTATCTTGCATACAACAGTTTCTTTCTTGCCGGTTAGAAATTTGAAAAATAAGTCATCATATACAAAATTCATGCATGGGCCTATTTATCAAATGTCTCTAACCTGCAAGGAAAAAGCTGTTGAATGAAAGAAAAAATTCTTATCCAGAAAAAAAAAACCTGTGCACTCGAATGTATTTTCTTTGTATCTTCAGAATTTTAGTGTTTTTTTTAAATTTCCAAAATTATGTGAAAGGTTTCTCCTTAACATAATTAGCCATTAAAATAGCCATTTTGATGAGATGAGGCTAAATAAGGTACCGGTAATTGAAACTTTATTGACATATATTTATGCATTTAATAATTTCACTAAATGTCAGTCCGATTTTAGGTGAAATCAATTCCCTCTTTGGGGTTGGGCAAGGGTGTTATGAGGTTAGTTGGGCTTGGGTGAGTTTGCATAGTTATAGTAAGACTTGGGGGAAAGGGTTATTTATAGTTTGTGTAAGGTCAGAAAAAACATTAAAACAAAATAAAATTTGAAATTTGAAAAAGAATAAAATATATAGGTCTGATCTTTTAAAAAAATTGGATAAAATTACTTGAGTCGGCAGGGTTTTACACGGTCGGTCAGGATACCGGAAACCAAACTTTATTTTTATTAGGCCTTATAATCCCTCTTATAATTCCAGTGAGTACAGTGGGAGAATGTGCTTCCTTTACCGCCTTGTGATGGGTAAAAAATTGGGTATGGCTATGGGCGTAGCATGCATGCATTGCATGTTCAAAACGTCAACACGTAATCGACCAATTCGAATCAGCCAATCAGAAGTTCAGAACCTCACTTCCGTGTTTAAGCTCTGCACGCTCTCAAAATGTAAAGAAGTGCCGTTCTTCTTTGACAGAAACTGTAAAGCTGAATTTATATTGATCGCCGAACAATTGCGATGAAACCAGGGCCATTCCGACCATTAGGCCAGGTAAGGCGGTCGCTTAGGGCGGCAAACACAAAGGCGCATAAAAAAAAAAAAAGGCGGAAAAGAAAATCGGGAAAGGAGAAAGAAAAGGGCAGAAAAAAAGAGCGGATAAAAAGAAAAAATGAGAGGAAAAATAAAACGGGAGCGAAAAGAGAAACAGAAAACACTGGGCGGAAAACGAAAAGGAGGACCTGAGAAAAAGAAAAGAAACGGGGCAGAGAAAAGGTAAGAAGACACGGGGCGGAGAAAAAGAAAGAAGAAATGTGACAGAGAAAAAGAAAGAAGAAACTGTGTCCGGTCCCTCCAAAATACTAAGTGCCGAAGAAGAACAAAAAGTGGGATAAAAAAGTACAAGCGTGGATTCAGGGGTGGGGCGCCCCCCTTCCGCGCCCAAAAAAACTTCAACATCGATCCATGCATGCTTTACTTGCGAATCTTGGGACTATAAAGTGTCAGTGTAACATTTTTTTGTTTTAAAAAGATATGATATATAATGGATTAATGATGCACCAAATGGCTTCAATTGGATTTGCAAAATTTCCAAACTTCTCAGGGGGAACATACCCCTCAGACACCCCCTGTGTAAACAACTGCCCGTTTTCGCTTCTGTATTTCACACCCAGCACTTGATGTTTAAACCAATAATTTATACAATAACAGTTAGCTAACAGTCAAAAAGGTGGCTTCAATTGGCCTGTCATTTTGATTTTTCGAATATTTTATTTTTTCGGCTTTTTCAAACTCAAATTTTACACAATAATAGTGACAAAATGGTTCACCAATGGCTTCAATTAGGTCTTCATTTTGCAAAAGTTTCTCAGTTGGGGGGGGGGGGGCACTTCTCCCTCAGACACCCACTGTGCGGCGCAACTTTATGGGTACATAATCAAGCAATAATTAATACAATAAAAGTCAAAACTTGTCCACGCATGGCTTCAACTGGGCCGGCTTTTCGCTAATTTTAGGCTTTTTCAAACTAAAATTTTACACAACAATAGTGACAAAATGGTCCACCAAATGGCTTCAATTGGGTCTTCATTTTCCAAAAGTGTCCTGCGTCTAAACTATGCTATAGTCGAATTTTGATAAAAATATGTGACGTGTCATGTCAAAAGGAGACACTTTTGGGCAGGTTATCAATTTTGAGGTTTTTACATATATCTCAAATATAGAGATATTTTGCTCCACAACACCGTTTTCCCCAATGAAATCGGACATTCCTAAGCGAAGATATTGAGTTCGTAAGTTGTGGCATTATAAAATTGACAATTGAGATATCGGCATTTAAAAATATTATTGACAATGTTGAGAGTGGGAATTACCTTGAAAAATGTCTCAAAAAATACAAGATACCAGATATATTCCGGCCTAAAACTATCAGACAATATTTTTAACATTAATAACATCACAAATTCGCAACAAACCCAAATTGTGAAAAAAATCACCCCGGCAGATTTTTGGCTATTTCTCCATTTACGATCCTGCCCAAAAGTGTCTCCTTTTGACATGACACGTCACATATGGTCGCATGTCACGAGGTGGTCCATTTTGTGTTACATGGTCAAAATGGTCAAAAAATTTTTTTTTTAATATGTTATAGATATTGTAAAACTGCAACATCTCATACCATTTTTACCTCAAAAATGTTTATCGTTTTGGCGTAATTGCCTAATTAATAACTAATTAGCCCATAGGCCGCAATGTAAATCAAAATTTTCAAATGCGTTTTTCTCAAATTGGACCTTATTCACATAAAATACCCCACAACAAATATCTGAAGTTGGATTTTGTCCAATGTGCTAGGATATGTTCACAACATAGTGATGCATCAGTCTCACCCTTCAAAAAAAAATTATGTAATCGCATTCACGATATACAGGGTGTGCCAAAAAAAGTTGATATTTTTAAATTAAAATTTAATTAATCATTCATATTTTCCCAACACTACTTCCTACCATTTTTATAATGCAAAAATTAGTTTCCTTGTGCAATTTCCTTTCAGAAAATACATACATTTATCATGATAGAGTGAATATTAAAGGAGATATGGACCTTTGCATTTTTTGCACGTGATTGCATTGACTTCTGTGCATTTAGAGGCAACCCGTGGTACAAAATGTAATGAGAAACTAATATGGAATATGAAATTGATCAATTTTGAAGTCAATCTTGTTTCTTTGAGTAATTGGCTCTAAAATGAGACATTAAAAAGCTCAATATGACAAGGAGTTATGAAGACACAATAATTTATTCAAACCAACACTATGGAAATCTTACATTTTCCTATGCTAATACATTACTCCTGACCCACCTGCTCCTGACCCACCTGCTCCTCCACCCCGTCAATTTTCAATTCCAGCTGATGCCATTTATTTAGTTTGACTCACTTTTCAGTACTAGTTTACACAGTTTTAGCCCTGTTCTTTAGCTTTAAAATGAGACCCAAAGTAGCTCAATAGGACAAGGGGTTGGTTCACTATGACATTTTTCATTCGCCTACATTCGAAAAATTGTAACACCTCCACCTTTTTTGGGGTACCAACTTGTGACATGCGACCATATGTTATTATTATTATTTAATCATGATGAACGCATTCCGTTGACCTCAAAATTATACTGATGTTTATTAAACCTGTTAAAATTAAAGTGTTCAATAGTAAAATTGTCACAAAGAGTTTATATAATTAGATGATTAGTGACAATAAAAGTTATCGAATTCAACATATCTTGCATAATTATAATGGCTCACTTCAATACTCAACAATTCTGATTTTGGAATCTACCAGTTTATTGATCGCGAAAGCCCGCGAGTAAAAAATCTTGGGAAGCTAAACAGAGGGGGTATGGTGACTGAAAATATCAGAAAATCTATCAATTGCGCACAAATTAATACAAATCAGCGTTTTATGCTTTTAAAGTAGTATTACTACACCTTCAATTTTGTGCCTATTTTTGCATTTTTTCAAAAATTTTAGCGCATTGGTGACAAGTAAGATATGTACATTATAGGGGCAAGGACTACAACTATTGCACTAGAAATTTTTTTTCAGCACAGACAACAGTTGTGGAGTTACAGTCAAAAATGAGGGAAAACCAATATTTGATCAATAAATCAATAACTACTTGCCTTGAGTTGCTGAATTTTCAGTGCAATAGTTGTAGTCCTTGCCCCGATATATACATGTCTTACTTGTCACCACCGCGCTATAATTTTTGAGAAAAATGCAAAAATAGGCACAAAATTGGCCAGGGGTGTAGTACCCCCTTAAATGTAGGCCTAATAGCCAGAGTATGCAAAATGGGCAAGTGGACTACGAAGAAGTCTCCCTGCGCGCAGCACGCGCTTGGCGACACGAGGGGGATGTCTCACCATTTTTACACATTATATTTTTTTCTCGAATTGTCCCCCTTGACTGCTTTAGCCGCCACTGAAAAAATACAGGATTACAGGAAAGAAAGAAAACGATCGTGGGCAGTATACAAATAGGACAAAACTGATGAGTTTTTGAGGGGGTAACCCCCTTAATACTTTTTTGGTGTAGGCCTACTTTGGTGGGGCGGCAGGGAGAGGCTTTGCCTAGGGCAGCAAAATCCCTAGGAACGGCCCTGGATGAAATGCTTTTGGAAAGCGATGGGCAATCGCCGAATTTTGCGATGCATCGCCCGTCGCTTTTGCATTTAGGCCTATACTTATCTCGGCGATAGCGATTGCAGGCGACAATTAAAATATGGGTATAATCAGAAATAATGGCACCAAAGTGTGACAAAAGTGTCAAAATTACAAACAGTGTTAGAGATATAATTGTTGTCTTATTGTAAGCAAAACACATAGATCTAAATTCAAGAAAAATAAAAAAATTACTTCAGTAATATTACTAAATATATTTTTTCAACTGGTTTATTGGCAAAAGTAGTCCAAAATCTTCAGAAACATAACACAAAAGACCCATGTCATTCCTTGTTTATTTTGACAAAATTATGCAAATATGTAATTCTTTGAGTTTTAATTAATTACTTAGACACTAAACTAAAATAGTCATGTAGAATTTTTCACATGGAAACAAAGTTTTGGGAAAAAAATTAAAATTTTCATTTGAACACCAAAAAAATTGAGGAAATCAGGAACAAAAGTTTTTATTTGTCAAAAGAAACATCTTAAATTATTTTCTGTTAAAAGTTTATATCATGCAATATGATGTGCAAAAACTGTGTTGAAGTTTTTAGCATCACACTGTTCTTCAAATTGATGTGAGTATCCATCAAAGTAGTGCTATTGTGTAACACTCCTGACACTATATAGTACCTGTATGGCCTGAAATATTTTATAAACTACATTTTCTAAAACAGTCTTTGTAATTTTTTGTTGACAACATCTATGGCCCTCTCAAAAAAGGCACAGAATTTGGGTGATTTACGTTCATTTTTGTTTTTCGAGCCCAGCTTGCATGTTTTTGTAACTGACACTTTGCTACAGTAACTGTATAGCCTCATATATAAATTTGCAAATCACATTTTCTAAAGTAGTTTTTGTAATTTGTTGGTGACACTATCAATGGCTATCTAAAAAAGGGGCAACAAATTGAATTACATTATTTAGTTCAATTTTATTGTTGAGCCTATATATACTTACAATTGATTGTCAGGAGTGTAACATTTTGGTCGAGCTATGAAAACCATGTTTTTACATATTTCTTGTATATGAAGGTCTTTACATCATGATTGCAGCAGTTTGGCTTCAGGAATATATTTTCAGGGCTAAAAGAACACCAACAGACTGGCAATTTCTTCAGAAATTTGAATTATTGCCAATTAATTAATTCTGTGTAACACTCCTGACATTGACTATTTAGATAGCTGTAGCAAACATGTTCAAGCAATGGCAAATATTTTTCTTGTTTTTGAGTTCCTATCCCAATGCACTAATAAAATAAAAAGTAATGTATGAATATTGCCAACTTGGTATATGAAAAATATCAAGTCGAATTCTGATGTAACACTCCTGACGAGACAGAATTTCTCTTTTCAACCCGCTCTAAAAAGAAAACGGTTTTGATATCATGCAAGTTTTATTTTTTCCAAGTTTATTTTTGACTTAACCCATATTCTAAATGCCTCAAAATACATTTTTAAAACATCAGTTGCTGTCAATAATTATTGCTTTGAATTAATTCATTAGCAAAAGTTAATAATCGAGAAAGGCAAATTAATTAGCAAAATAAGCGATATCGCTGGCTGCCAGGCTGGGAAGTTGAGATTTCTTCAACTTGCAAAAGCGATGTCGTTTTTGCCTCCGCGATTTGAATCGATTGATCAGCTTGACGCTCTGGAAATGTAAGTAAACACTGAGCATGCGTGAGAATCGCTTTTCTGCAAAAGCGATTAAAAAAAAAAAAAGTAAAGCTGAATTTATACTGCAATTGCGATAAAACGCTTTTGAATTTAAGCGATGGGCAATCACCGAATTTTCAGGCTTTGAATTTTAAGGTGAGCAAGTGCAACGCTCGCGGATGGCTCACCTTAAGTTGTTCATCCGAGTGTGATTTATAGCTCACCTTGTAAAATCTGCCAGAGCCTTAGCTTCTTCACAAGTGCGGTTTATAGCACACCTGATTGCTCACCTTGACATTTCAAGGAGTGCTATTAATTGCACACCTAGTATTTTCAAAACTCAATGCCTGAATTTTGCATCGCCCGTCACTTCGCATTTATACTTATCACGGCGATAGCGATTGCAGACGACAATTAAAATATTCTAAATGCCACAAAAAACATTTTTAACACATGATCAGTTGCTGTTAATAATTATTGTTTTGAATTAATTCATCACCAAAAAAAGTTAATAATCGAAAAAGGTAAATTAATTAAAGTAGGTGGGGATACGCATCCTGCACAAGAACAAATAAACACAATGGGGAACGATTGCTCGCTACAAGAGGAAACTGAATATATTTAATAAGAAAGAATGAACAGTTTAACCAACCCAAAGTGTTACAATTAAACATGACAACAAATAAACACAAAATCCCGACCGGCACACAACCCAACTTGAAAAAAAAGCAAGGGAATGTGCCGGCATGGGAATCGAACCCACTACCTTCCGATCTCTAGACGGACGCCTTATCCATTTTTTTTTCAAGTTGGGTTGTGTGCCGGTCGGGATTTTGTGTTTATTTGTTGTCATGTTTAATTGTAACACTTTGGGTTGGTTAAACTGTAAATTAATTAGCAAAATAATAGTTCCAGTTGGTTGTATGTGATTGGTTCACGAATCACGCATTCACATGTCAACAGTGGCGTAGCTGTCGAGGGGGCAGGGGGGCAATTGCCCCCCCTGGCAAAAATTGCCTGTTTGGGCCCCGGCCCCCTAGCGCTATTTGGGCCCCCCCCCCCTAGTTGAAGGAAAAAAGAGCAAAAAAAGAGAGAGAGAGAGGAAAAATGTGTTGCTTTTAGGGAGCTAGCGTCTATAATCCTTCTTTTTTTTTTTTTTTTTGCTCATTCACTTTTTCAAACGACCGGAAAAAAAATTGGGTCAACCAACCATACAGCCTACAGGCTTGCCCCCCTGGAAAAAATCCCAGCTACGCCACTGCATGTCAAGCAAGCGATATATATCGCTGGCGACGCTGCTCGCTGGGAAGTTGAGATTTCTTCAAAATGCAAAAGCGACGACCGACATCGTTTTTGCCTCAGCGATTTGAATCGATTGATCGGCTCGACGCTTTGGAAATGTAAGTAAATACTGAGCGTGCGTGAGAATCGCTTTTCTGCAAAAGCAAGCGATTGAGTATAAATTCAGCTTTAGTTGCATGGTTGCAATGGTTGTGTATTAAAACATGGACATCAATCATTATCATGACATGATAAAAGTCAATGATCAAGCATGCAAGTGTTACATGCATGACATCATCACCTCGCGCGCTTCCCAATAAACATAAACAGGGCCCATAAACAGTGCAAGTGATTTGCTTCAAATGACAAAGCTCAATTCAAAATTCACTGAACCGTGTCGATGTGTCCTATCCCGGCATGTGGTCTCGTCTCACCTTTGATAGCAACATTTTGAAATCTTCCTTCTGTGGAGGTCGCCATTTTGATTTTCCCACCACAATTTTTCTTATGAAAACTTTAGAAATGATAAATAAATGTGAAGTTATAAAATAACTTTGATCTCAAAACAAAATCTTAAAAATCTATATATTTAATATTTTAAGTAAACAAAAGGTATATTTTTTAGTTATTTTCTAAACTTATAATATTACTCAATTCTTATGTAACAAAATTGTGAACAAGGGCATAAATTATGTCATATCTTCTTGGCATTCATTAAACGAGCACTTTGTTCACCTATGTATTTTTACAGATGGTAAAGCTTGGTTAACTTATTGGATAACAACAAGTTTATTTCAACCATGGCGGCGAGTATACATGGAGTTCTGCCGGAAGACACAGCGCAAATGGTCAATGCTTGTCGTGTTTTGGTGGTCGGAGCTGGTGGAATAGGCTGCGAATTGTTAAAAAATCTTGTCTTGACGGGATTCCATGACATTGTTGTGGTTAGTATTCTTCTGGGTGTTTGGTATAGATGTAAGCTTACCTATTTCTCCTTGTGACCTGTCCTTCCTTGGCCCATATTTTAATGATATTATTTATTTATTCGTTATTTATTCAGGAAATTCCATCAATACAAATGTAGGTATGCTAGGTGAATTCAAATTTGCCATCAAACTGCATCATTTTATATATCAAATTAAAGCCCTTGAGTAAACAAAGCCAAAACTGAAAACCTTTTTTTCATAGCACTTTCCGTAGCAAGTTACATCTTGTCAAAGATTGACTTTCATCAAACAATGTCAAAAAGATTCAGCTAGCAAGTTCCAATACATTTTATACATCAGAAAAGCTACTATAGAACGTCTCAGGACCATAAATTTGTCTCTAATAACCAAAAAAATTAGGTAAACCAGGTAAAAAATAAGCGCCCACCCAAAATGACTTAGAAATAAGTTGCTAAGCGCCCGGCTGGGCGCTTATTAGAATGAATACGGTATAGGGTTGAAAGTGCATTTTATTTAGCAATAAAATGATACCACAAGCATGACAATAACCTCTTGCTTGACAGAGATATCATCATTTGTTTTGAGTCGACTTTGGCAAAATGTAACGCCGCTTACCTTTTTTAATTGGTGGTATAGATCAAGACACTACGACCACAGACAAAATAAAACAAACAAAAACCCATAATTTACAACAAAAAAAAACAATACGATCGTACCAAATCAGTATATAGGCCTAGTACTAGTAGGCTTCAAAACAGTACAAAATAAAGAAAAGGATAACCAAACCAAACCGAGCCAAAATAGAACTAGAACAATTTCAAGCAAAAAGCCATCTATAGGCCTATCCCAAACAAAGAACTTAATTTACCAAACAAAGAAAAGCATAAACAACAGTACACTAATTAAAGGAAAAAACTAAATTGAAAATATAACCAAAAATCCACTCAGATAAAGCTTTAATAAATCCAAACGAAGAAAAACAAATAAACATTAAACAACATAACAAATTCTAGCAAGAACCAAGAACAGCAACACAGCCAATTACAAAAAAAAAATAAAAAAATAACGAAATATAAAAGACGAATATTACAAATTACCCAATAAAGAATTAAAAAAACATGCAAAAGTCCAAAAGACTAAAAACGCACGTAGGCCTAATAAATTTTGATGCACTATATACTTTCCTTATTTCGGAAACGCAATACTGAGCTACTATTCTAATTGCCGCCATTATTATTCATTATTATAGCTCTCAACTTCAAATCACCACAGCACGATCATTAAAAACAATCATCATTGTATTGACACCAGGCTATTCTCAAGACTACACCAGGACGTGGTCACCAGGCTAATTCTCGTCCATTCAATGGGGGCGATTTAATGAATACATCATTGATAGTATGGTCTGAATACACACACATCCTGTGCGCATTGATCGTATACATCCACAATGCCGCTATATATCTAATTAGGGGCGAGATGGCACGTAGGCGAAATGGCATGTAGGCGAAATTGCGTGTAGGTGAAATGCATTGTGGGCGAAGTGTCCTGTATAACATAAAATTTTGCATGCACAGGCAAAATTCTACATGCACAGAGCCAAAGTTACATGCATTTGTGCATGTAAAACCCCTCTAAATCGAACCCTGCATGCATGATGATACAAAACAAAATGCAACAATAACTAGATGCCACAGTAAAGTGTTTTACCAAACACGAATATCTATGCCCGTGACCACACCTAACCCCCTTCCCCTATTCACAAACGAAAACTTGGTGAGCACCATGTGAAAGCACTTGTTTTAAGCTTTCATTTGATATACATGTAATGCTCATAACACTGAACTGGCCCACACTCTCTCTAATACCCTACCAAGCTTTCACTCTCTTTTATACCCCCATCAGACCACCACTCTCTCTAAAACACCACCAGACTGGACCACACTCTCTCTTATACCCCATCAGACCCCTCACTCTCTTATACTCCACCAGACCATCACTCTCTCTGAAACACCACAAGACTGGACCACACTCTCTCTAATACCCCACCAGACTCTTTTATACCCCCATCAGACCATCACTCTCTCTAAAACACCACCAGACTGGACCACACTCTCTTATACCCCATCAGACCCTCACTCTCTCTTATACTCCACCAGACCACCATCACTCTCATTGAAACACCACAAGGCTGGACCACACTCTCTCTAATACCCCACCAGACCCTCACTCTCTCTTGACTCCATCAGACACTCACTCGCTCTAATACATCACCAGACTGACCCATACTCTCTGTAATACGGTACCCCACCAAGCCTTCACTCTCTCTTATACTCCACTATACACACACTCTCTCTAAAACACCACCAGACTGGACCACACTCTCTCTAATACCCCACCAGAGCCTCACTCTCTCTTATACTCCACCAGAAGCTACCAGACACTCACTCGCTCTAAAACACCACCAGACTGGCATGCACTCTCTCTCTAATACCCTACCAAGCCTTCACTCTCTCGTATACCTAGGGCTGCTAAGAATACGCAATTGCGTTATTTGCGCCGCAATTTGCGTATTTTGGCTCAAATTGCGTTTTTTGACATTTTGAAAAAATCTAAAAATTTTTTTTTTTTTTTTTTTTTTTTTTTTTTTTGGCGATTTTAATTTTTTTCGCGGATTTGGAGAGTTCCTGGACCTAACACCAAGTGCTACCATCATTAAAAAAAAATTACAAAAAAAAAAAAAAAATTAAAAAAGATAAAAAAAAATTACAAGTTTGTATCCAAATGGGACCAATTTGTAACTTGTGTTCACTTCAAAATCTATCTAAGATATAGACTTGTGTACAAAACCAATGCATTTTTATATCTTCAATAGACTATGCAGTGAACACAAGTTACAAATCGGTCCTATTTGGATACAAACTTTTTTTTTTGTATCTTTTTTCCAATTTTTTCAAAATCAACCACAAATGATTGCAGTACCTCACTCTAGGTCAAGGGACTCTCTAAACCGCAAAATATTTTTTTAAACGCAATTTTTTATTATTTTTTTTTTTTTTATTTTCTTTATTTTTTTTTTTTTCAAATTGTTTTAAATGAGTAGCACTTGATGTTGCCCATTTGGCTTCAAAAAAATAATAATTATTCTAAGGACGTTTGTCACCAGTTATTTTTATAATTTTTTTTTTTTTTTTTTTTTAGATTTTGCGTTTTTGGTGGGAAATCGCGGATTTTTGCGTTTTTTGGAAAATCGGGGTACGTTTTTGGGCCTCCAAAATCGCGTATTTTTAGCAGGCCTACGTATACCCCATGAGACGCTCACTCTCTCTAAAACACCACCAGACTGGACCACGCTCTCTCTAATACCCCACCAGACCCTCGCTCTCTCTTATACACCACCAGACGCTCACTCGCTCTAAAACGCCACCAGACTGGCCCACACTCTCTGTAATACTCTACCAAGCCTTCACTCTCTCTTATACCCCATCAGACTCACTCTCTCTAAAACACCACAAGACTGGACCGCATTATTTCTAATACCCCACCCTTAACCAACCACACCGCTTATTTTATCATGACAACCTTTTGAGGTGGTCCAATGAACCAAAATCAAAATGCCTACACATTTGTCAAGTGATCAGGTTCCTTGATGTACGATTCAGACCTTTATCATTGCAAACACAGGTAGCTAACAAAATACTACTATGGTCGTACCTATTTTGCTTTTTAAAGCCTTTAGACTGTGACCTCTGGGGATGCGGCTAGCATAGAATACATCAAGGGTCATGGTTCATCATTTTACCAAGTATGAACCCTGAGGGCGCTGTAGTTCTTGAGCTAGAGCCGTTTGAAATTGTACACATATTGCTCACTGTAGCCCATGACATTTGACCTCTGGGGTCGATGTTACTGCAGAAAATATCTAAGGGTCATGGGCCATCATTGTGCCAAGTATGAACCCTGAGGGCGCTATAGTTCATGAGCATAAGCTGTTTTAAAAATTTACACATTTCTCCCTGTAGCCTATGACCTTTGACCTCTGGGGTCGTGGCTACCATAGGATACATTTAGGGGTCATGGGTCATCATTATACTAAGTATGAACCCTGAGGGCGCTATAGTTCTTGAGTTAGAGCTGTTTGAAATTTTACACATATTGCCCCCTGTAGCCCATGACCTTTGACCTCTGGGGTTATGGGTACCCTAGGAAATTTTTAGGCGTCATGGGCCATCATTGTACCAAGTATGGGCCCCGAGGCTACTTTAGTTCCTGAGCTAGAGGCGTGCAAAGGAAGCGTGAGAAGAAGGAGGAGAAGGAGCAGGCAAAGGAGAAAACTAAACAGAACAAATACAATATCTATGCCCCGTTGCACGGGCATAGATAATGAGCTCAAAATATAAATACAAAACTTACAGACCAATTGCATTTTTGAATCCACCCAAACTCATTGAATTAAAATTGATACGAAGATTTGGAGGAAGATTGTTCCAAGCAACTGAAGATCTGTAAAGGAAAGTTTTCTTTCCACAACCAAACTGTTTTGAGACTGACCCCTTACATTTAGAATGTGTAGAATGAGTGAAAGTAAAATGAGACGAAAGATACTCAGTGTGAGACATTTAAAAGTTCTAATTCACGGGAGGGAATAAAAAATGTAAAATGAAACATGTGAAACATGCAAAGAAACAACCAAAAGGCAAAAGTTGTATAATATTTAAGCCAATTCACTAAAACTGCTGAGAAAATTTGGGTTGCACGGTGAAGAGCTAAACTCTACATATTCTGTCGGTCGGACATCCGGCCATGCCCATGAACCGGCTGACAATATTGAATATAGCATAGCTGGAGTGAAAACAACATTCAGATTCACTGAACTCTGAGTGTATCACAAGCTATCACACTATTGTGCTAGGTTCGATTCTCTGCAAATAAAAATATGTGATAAGTTGTTTTCACTCCAATATGCATTCAAAAATGGATGTGATGTGGCCCGACCGAGAGATTTAAACGGCCCAGATTTGGTAAAAAATTTTGAAAATCGCTGTTTCGAGAAGTTTGAGCACTTGACGTTTTTCTTTTGAATAAAATAATCATTAAACACATCTAATATCTTAGAAAATATAAAAATATTTTATTTGGCTAATTTGGTTGAGTAATTTTGAAATGACAACCATTTTTAGGAAGTTTTACCTCGTAACAAAAATAAACATAGCGAGACTCATTAATTTGGTAAAATGATCTATCTTGAGATCTAGGTTGTTTTGCCATGTTATCATCATCAATTGCGTTAGGCCCATGAAAGTCAATTCTGAGATTTTCATTATTTCATCAGATTTCATTATTGACCTAAAATGTGTGTTGATTTAAAGCCAAACTCATACATGTGTACATGTTTTTTTGTATGGATAGAGCTAAACAAGCTCCAAGTACTTGTAAAGAAAATTCATGATACACAAGACGAACAGGAAGACAAACGGTAGCCGGCCACAGAACTCGGGTAATTCCCAAATGTTTGCAAAATGGAAATAAATGCGACAAAGAAATTTTCACGAAAGGTAGGGAAGTAGAAAAGTTAGAAAAGAGCTTGGTTTTGCTTTCAAGTTATGAATTTATATGTTTTACAAACAAAAATATATGTTTCCAATTGCTAAAACTGGTGAAAACACTGATACTTTGAAAATAATGAATTATTTTGGCATTTTTGAAAATTTGATGCGGGTATTTTTGGTTTCCAAAAAGTGACACGGGCGGGGGACGATAAACTCGGAATCGACTTTCTCGCGCCTTAGGGTTTATCTGACGCTCTCTAAAGCATGAAAGGGTCTTGTTTGGCTAATGTGGTAAAATGATCTAACTTTGAGATAACTCATTTTACCACATTAAATATACGAAAAGTGACAAAAAGTGTCAAGATAGGTTCTGCTATCTTCAGAATGAAGCATGGCGGTGATTTGAGAATGTCACCAATAGAAAGAGCGCCCTCACATTACCCAAGATATCTCAAAATGTCCAAATTTCAACCGTTTTACCAAATCAGGGCCGTGACAGTGCAAGTCCTCCGGTATTGTCCGGGGGCCGTGTCAGTTCAGGCAGTAACAGTTTAATAAATAATTTTATAACACACACTCTGCAGTACTAACACAAGCATGCAAGTTACAAGTGGCAAAACTGCCGTGTGAAATTTGCTCTTAAAAATCGCACATTTTCCGGTGCAATACCATTCATTGGTAACGTTAGTAATCTCAACTTACAGTCATGACAGTGCAGCGATCAGAATCTTGGTCAAAAATCAAGTTACTTCCAATCACGGAATAAAGCAATTCCTATCGATGTAACTTCCGGGGTAACTTGATCACTGACCAAGATTCAGCTTTCTGCCGTGACATTACACACGTACAGATTGGATTAATTGTAATTTGTAAGTATGAATCTGTTGTTTTGTACTTCAGTAGATTGATCTGGAAGAAGCGACTACAAGGCGCCAGGTAACCTAGCTTGGCCGACTCACACAGTAATCTGTTGACAGCTATCCTGTCAATTTGACTTCGACATCTAATTGGGGGGTTAGGTTGACAAGAAAATCACAGAGGTTACCTGGCGCCCTGTACGCCACTTGTGATCTGAACATCATTCACGTTAGTAATCTCAGCAGACACATGATTAATTGTATGACTTTGTTGTTATTTCTGCAGATTGATCTTGACACCATTGATGTTAGTAATCTCAACAGACAATTCCTATTTCACAAGAAACATGTGGGCAAATCTAAATCGCAGGTAAGGACTGCATTTGGGTGTACTTGCACCCCTTGTAAATTTGTGACTATTTTTGCATTTTTCTCAACAAATAATAACACACTGGTAGTGGTAACAAAATTTTGTATATTATAGGGCAAGGAATCCAGTTACTACACTGGAATTTCAGTGACTCAAGACAAGCGGCACGTTATTTATGATAAGAAAAGAGGTACCGCTAGAATGTACATCATTTCTTTTAACATATAATGAACCACTTGTCTTGAATCATTGACATTTCAGTGACGTAACTGGATTCCTTGCCCCTATAATATACATAACTTTTATTACTGGTCAGTGTGTAGTTATTTTTGAGACAAATGCAAAATTAGTCACAAAATTTATCAGAGGGTGTACATGTAGTACCACCTTAATTGGGAGACATGTATATTTGGGAGATTTTAGGGAGACATCTGGGTGAATTTCAGAAACATTTGGGTGTAATTAGGAAACATTTGGGTGTATTTAGGAAACATTTGGGTGTATTTAGGAAACATTTGGGTGTAGTTAGGAAACATTTGGGTGTATTTAGGAAACATTTGGGTGTACTTGGGAGACATTTCAGTGTATTTGAGAGACATTTGGATGTATTTTGGAAGATATTTTGGTGTATTTGGCACAGAATTAGAGAAGGAGAAGGGACTCGACCGCCATCTTGATACAGGCCTGGAGCAAAAATTGGGGGTATTCGGTTTCCCTCGGAATGCGTTTGAGGCATTCGTTGTCATGTAAGCGCGACATGGATGTTGGGCGCATTTTAGAGACACTCTTGATGCGACCTGCATGCGATTACCAAGACGCCTAAGATGAGACTCGGAGTTGTTTTCATTCGTCTTCGTGCACCTTCGGCAAGGACCTGAATACTCCCAGTTTTCTCCCCATAGCTGACGGCGCGATTGTACGTAGCGGTATAGGGAGTCCCGGTTCTCTTTCTCAAATACTGTGGTATTTGGAGACATTTGGGTGTATTTGGGAGATATTTCGGTCACATAATTTTTGCCGATTTTAAACTACATCACAGCTCCTATTTCACAAGAAACATGGGGCAAATCTAAATTGCAGATAAGGACTGTAACAGTGGGTGTATTTGGGAGATATTAGGGATACATTTGGGAAACATTTGTGTGTATTTGGGAGATATTTGTGTGTATTTGGGAGACATGTAACTACTGTACTTCACTTGTCATTAAAATAAATCCACAATTTTGAGTTTTTGTACATGATACATTGTAGACCTATAAGAACATTGCAGGGCATTTTATTTTCGCAGTACTTTCTTACCTGTGTTGATTGTAGTCTACTTCATAGCCCCTTTTGAAATTCATAACTCATCTCACAATGATTATAAGTTAAGAACGAGAACCGCTCCCATCCAGAAACTGCAGTGCCTGAGAAAAAAGTGTCCAAAGACTTAAGATACCATATAAATATAAACAGTGGCGGCACCATGAATTTTTTTCGGGGGACATGGGGGGGGGGGCCAAAGTGAATTTTATGGGGGGAAAAGTCAAACAAATTTTAAACAAAATTGCCGCAAAAAGTGGAAATTTACGTAATTTTGGGTTTTGCCTCAAAAGATGGGGGAGGGGCAAACTGGGGATGCAAGAAAAATATTTGGGGGGAAAATGCCCTCCTTGCCCCCCCCCCCCCCCAGCGCCGCCACAAGAACTATGCACTCTTACTGGCTGTGATACTACCTCATAAGACATATAGATCTGCTAATATAATACCTGCTTTATGTTATGAAACTGTACCCCAGGATAGCAGTATTGAGTGTTAACCAACTTGGAATTAATGTGATGCAGTAAACCGTTCCCTTTATCTTGTCTCTACGCAAACTTCCCTTTCAGGTTGCCAAGGAGAGTGCTCAAATGTTTAACCCGAAAGCCAAAATAGAAGCTAGACATGACAGTGTTACTAAGTAAGTATTAACCCCATGAGAACTACCTGCCGATTGGCCAAAATGAAAATTGTGTCCAATTTTGAACCAATTAGTCTAAGAAAGATAATGGATTTTTTGGCTTAACCTAGAACTAATTGCAACCAAAGGTTTTTCTTCACAATGCATTTCAGTGAAGTACCCTTTGTGACATACTAAAAGTCCAAAAAAATCCAAGTTGCGGAAATATGCCTAATTTGCATAAATTCAAAATGGCCGACATTGGATGGAGTTTCGACCATATCTCGAGATCTGCGGCTCATAAAAGAAAAATTTTGGTGGCTTCACCTACAAGGGCTATGAATACACATATAACATTATAATTAACATGGAGTGTTGGGTTCAACCCTAATTTGCATAAATTCAAAATGGCCACCATTTTAATGCATTTTTCACTACATCTGGAGCCCTTGATTCAGGTCCGATATGCATAATCCAAAATGGCACTTTTGCACCGAATACATGACCACATGGACATGGTCAAATTAGTTACAGCAAGGCATGTCAGGTGTATGTCGACTACATGTATGAGATATGCTAGTTCCACAATTGTTTTTGACCAACCTATCATCAGGGATGACACACATCTCCGACGGTACGGAGGAGCTTAAGGAATGTAATACAGTTTAATGAAGACATGGTGCATTAACAAGCAATGATTAATAAACCATCTCAGTGAGAAACTGGAGAAAGGTGGTTGCATGATAATCCATGCAAGAGGGGAAGCTGATCTTCTGATAGTCAAGACTGCTGTGAAGTCTGCAAAGTCAACAGATACCGTCCTCGTAGGTGATTACACCGATCTGTTGGTGCTTCTTATCTACCATGTTGAGGTGAACGGCAAAAGCATATATTATACATGGAACCTGAAGCAAAGTCAACTGCAAAAAAGAGATTGTGGGACATTAAGCAGCTGAAAACAACATCGGTTACAAACGTAAGTCGGACAATACTATTTGTCCATGCCTTTTTGAGTTGCAATTCCACTTCATGGGTATTTGGGCAAAGAGCTTGCTCTGAAGAACAAGCGGACCTGTTTAACACACTAAACTCAGGACGAGAAAGCTGACATTGCCAGAACTGGAGAGAAGGTTTTCGTGTCATTATATGAGGGAAGCATAACAGCAAGCCTGGGTGAACTTATATACAGATAATTTTGTGCTAAGGTTGCATCTTGCCCCATCCCAGTAGAGGCTCAATCATTGCCAGCAACATCGTCAGCAGTAAAATACCAGTCTTCTTGTGTACTACCAGATTATTGAGTGGAAAGAGCAGTCAACAGGTCTTTCACCAGAAGACTGAGGTTGGAATGTACAAAATAGAAAATATGTCTCATAACTCACTGACCAGTACCAAAAACCTGCACCACAAGAACTTTCGGAGGTCATCAAATGTGGATGCAAGACAGACTGTTCAACACGTCGGTGCTCTGGCACTCAGTACATTATTATTATTATTATTTATTCTTTCTTTATTGAGGGTTATACTGCTTCAGTGACAAGCACTGCTTTTCAAGCAGGCCCTCATTGATACATCATACATGTTATATAGCAACAAAATATATTACGATACACAATATTTACAAAGTATCATACAGTATTTACAATGTATTTACAATATATTACAAATAAGTATAATGGTATCATCAACTACAAGATAATTATAAATACCATGATTCAAAATACAGAAATACAATAATTATATTTATATATAAAAAATCAAGCAAGTAAGTGAATAAAATATAGATAAAGACAGGCCTAAATTTCTTTAATTTTTGATTGAAATTGCCCTAAAATCATATTTTCCATCTGAGCTCTTACTGTCGGTGGCAAAGAATTCCATGCATAGGCTGCCCTGACATGAAAAGTACGTTGACCTGAATTTGATTTAAATGTTGGTACAATCAATGTATTAGAAGTATGATTTCTAGTTATATGATTATGGTTATCATGAACAAAATCAAATTGAGAAGATAAGTATGATGGATATTCATTCTTTAAACATTTGAAAACAGTCATTAATAGAGTATTATGCCATCTTTGATCAAGTTTAACCCACTGCAATGTATTCATTAAATCATTAGTAGGTGTCCTTATATCTGCTGAGAGAATTATTCTAGCTAAATTATTATGAAGTACCTGAAGCCTATTATGGTACTCTACGCTAAAATTTGACCAGACCATGCTTCCATAATCAAAGTGGGGAATAACAAGAGCATTGGATAACATTACAGTGGTTTTGTATGGAAGGAAATATTTAATACGTTTTATTATGCCAGTTCTTTTGGAAATAGTTTTACTAACATTATCGACATGAGCTGACCAAGACAGCTTGCTATCAAATTTCACACCTAGATATTTAAACTCATCTACTCTTTCAATATCATTGTTGTTATATATTAAATGTACATTGTTGAACTTTTCAAGCATTTTGTTTGTACCAAAGATCATAAACTTAGTCTTTTCAACGTTTAAAGTGAGTTTGTTTACTTTGAACCATTCAGCTACCCTACTTAGACATGACTCCATTTGAATTTTAAGATCAGATTCATTTTTAGCTTTACACATTAAAGAGGTATCATCTGCATACATTACAGTTTTACATTCAGACACAGCATTAGGTAAACAGTTAACAAAAATTATAAACAGTAAAGAAACTAAAATTGAGCCCTGAGGAATACCAATATCAATTGGCCTAAAGTCAGAAAAAGTTGCGTTAACATTAACAGTTTGTTCTCTGTTGTTTAAGTATGATTTAAACCATAATAATTCATCCCCACATACCCCATATTGTTTAAGTTTCCTAATCAGAATATCATGATTTACAGTATCAAATGCTTTCTTTAAGTCTATAAATAAAACGCCTGTAGCATAACCTGTATCCATATTCTTTAAAATGTAATCTTGAACATCTAGAAGGGTTGTTGTTGTGGAATGATTCGGACGAAATCCTGATTGAGCATTTGATAATAGTCCTACATTACTCATATATTCATATAATTGATCATGAACAGCTCTTTCAATGATCTTTGATACAATTGGTAATACAGAGATAGGTCTATAGCTACTAACATTAGTTTTATCACCCGATTTAAATATTGGAGTTACTTTAGCCTTCTTCCATGCATCAGGAAAAGTAGACCCATTCAAAGACATGTTGCAAATATGAACAAGGCATTTTGAGATGAAAGGCGCAGCCAACTTTAATAACCTTACATTGAATGGATCTAATCCTGATGATTTACAATTTTGCATTTTACTTATTTGTTTAAGAACAAATTCATTAGATATTGCTCTAAAACTAAATTTGTTTACACTATGATTTTGATGAGAACATACAGTATTAAACATGTCTTATGCATGTCTCATTGTCTCATTAGAGCATGTCTTATGCTATAGTATATCATGTGCCAATTCCACACGGCCGGAAGTTGAACTTGCAGAAAACGATTCCAGTTCTTAGGACTGTTACGGGATGTTTTTGCATAAAGTCAAACCATTCAGTGTGAGTATCAAATTACACGCACTTTAATGAGCAAAATTATGATGCATTAAACAGTAGGGATTCAAAGTTTCCATTTGGCGGCCATTTTGGATTTTGCCAGTAAGACCTTATCCTAATGTCCCAAATGATTATACTGTTATATTTACATTCATTACATTCATCGCCCTGACAAACATTGATACTAGACAGATAATTTTTCTTTAACTAACTCCAGATCCCAAAATATAGAAAGATCCATCAAAATGGCGGCCATTTTGAATTTATGCAAATTTGGCATAAACCACACATCCCTTATTACTCTTACTGTCATATTTGGACTTATAGCCTTTGAAAACATGGGTGTCAGAACCATAATATATCACAATGGCGGCCATTTTGAATTTATGCAAATTAGACATATTTCCGCAACTCGGATTTTTTTGGACTTTTAGTATGTCATTTTGGGTACATTAACAAAATGCATTGTGCTAAAAAACCTTTGGTTGCAATTAGTTCTAGGTTAAACGTCAATTTTCTTGGACTAAATCAAGGAGGGTATTAATAAGATCATCTGCAAATGCAAGTTTGACCATAAATAGTTAAAAGCCTAGTCATAATTGGCAATTGAAATGAGCATTTTAAGTTATCAACCAATCAGAAATGCTGTTAGATGACCAGTAGTGTCCAGAGGGTTAAAATAGGCTATTTGAAATCCAACATGATTTTAATCTTCCACACAGGGAGTGTTAATTTCAAATGGGGTTTACCTGAGTCCATTTGAAATCTACACCCCCTAGATGTAAGAGGTAAATATCATGTCTTCCAGGTGTACAGTAATAAATACTTAAACTGAAATAGCCTGTTATACATGAAAAAGTACTATTATGAGAGGCGACAGACACTCTGATTGCAACACTGAGGACAGAGCTGGACCTATTATGAGTCATGCATGACGTAAATGGATTAAAATATTTTTTAAACTACGACGTCACCACATCTGATGTCACAACATCACAATCAGATGCCTGACGCAAGTCTGATTGCTTTCGGACGCAACATAGCAAAGTAAGTTGCAAATTTTAGTTCCAGTATTAGATTTAATTTACAAAATAATGTTTTGAACTTCTGGATGAATAATCTACACCAAGGTTTAATGCTAATTCTTCTTTCAGTCCAGAATATAATCGTGAGTTCTTCAGACAATTCAATATCGTCATGAACGCACTGGATAATAGAGGTGAGTACTAAATTTTTGGGAGACATTTGGGTGTATTTGGGCGACATATGGGTGTATTTGGAAGGCATGTGTGTATGTTTGGGAGACGGTGTATTTGGGAGATATGTGGATGTATTTGGAAGACATTTGAGTGTATTTGGGAGACATTTGGGAGGCATTTGGGTGTATTTGGAAAACATTTGGGTGTATTTGGAAGTCATTTGGGTGTATTTTGACATTTGGGTGTATTTGGAAGAAATTTGGGTGTATTTGAATGACATATCAAGCTTATTTTTCAAGCTGTACTTGTACCATCATGCATCATGAACCAGAGTGTAGACTAGTGGGGATTACGAGCCAAGGGTGTGTAATATCGCGCTAGGCGGCAATGTTGTGAGAAAGTATTAATTACCGCGATGCAATAACTCTCATTGCTAAATCGATGACCCCACGATAAACTATGGAATCAACAACTCCCAAATGAAAACTGAATAAATTCGCCAATTTGGCAATAATATTTGTAGTCAAATTTTACCTAAAATGTAATGAAGCACTTGTGATCGAAAATGACATAATTACTACAATTTGTTTGCATCTTAAAATTTATTACGATATGATCAATATTATGATAAATTTTGCCACGATATCGCGACATGGAAAACCTGGCGATGCCCACCCTTAAATAGAGCCAAATTTGTTTCATCTTTCAATTGACTGTGGATGTTTGGTCGGTTCATATAATTTATGAACTATCAATTTTAAATAATATAATTGGATGTTGTGGATTGGGATAACATTTAATACTGTTAAGATTTGCCTAATTGCAAATATGGGCTCCCAAGAAATAACTGGAATTTTAGGCTCAAATTAAAAGTGCCCTCCCGTAAAAATCCCACCAGCAAATAAGGGCTTCGAGCCGTAATTCTCATTTGGATTTCCAGAGGAAGGAGCTCTATGTATACATGTGAAATTTACCCTAAAGCAAAGAAGCCCATGTGCACCAACAGGCGAATCTTTATGGTACTTGCAGTTAATATATTGACTTCTAAGATTTGACCATTAGTTGTGATTAAAGGAGATTTTTTTTCGTATTGTGTTTTGTAATCACAATGAGGCCTATGTCAAAATAATTTAAATCTAATTCCCAAGTTTTGAGGTAAATTGCACTACATTTGATATTAGAAGTAAAACCTGTTTCGCAACGGCCCATAGAGCGGTATGTGTGGTAACTCATAATTGGGGATGAGGCTATCATTTTTTCGATTCTAACATCCAAACAGAATAAATTTCACCAGGATTATGAGAAAAATATAACCTTTCTTCTGATATTCCATTGTGATAGGAAGAAGTGTGGAGGATGAGGCTGTCGATCAGGTCACCCATCTTTAATTATAGTTTGTTCGGCTTATATAAGGTGGAAATTACTGTGCGAGTCCATAAAGTCCCAACTCACGCTCGCGTAAAATCACATAAGCGTGCGCCAGTCACACATTAAGCAACTGATGACTAGCGTAAGCATTGCGCCCAACTGCATGCATGCTATTCTATATCCATACACGCCTTTAATAATAATAATAACAATACACTGCATTTAGAACGCTATACACAAAAGTACCATAGCGTGTACAAATATCATAAAACATAATACATAATACAAAATACATCAGAATAAATATGATTTCAACAGTCTCTTGAAAGAATCAATGGATGGAGCTGATCTGATTGCAATGGTTCATTCCAGGCTTGGGCAGCAATGATGTGAAATTGCTTTTCACCAAAGGCAGTGATACTTTCTTTGGGAACTGCCAAGCGAGTGGTATCACCCGATGACACGGTGCTCTGAGTCTTATTTTTGCCGCCTTTATATAACTATAAGTTTCGAACAAAATGGAGTGAATAGTTCATTAATAGGAGGTATTGAAGCAGCGAGGACGGTTGATATTTGGTTGCAGTGCCTTAGCAATTGAACTAACTTGACTGATTTATATTTTATTTGTGTTTAGCTGCTAGGAACCATGTGAACAGAATGTGTCTAGCGGCTGATGTCCCTCTTGTAGAAAGTGGCACTGCTGGTTATCTTGGACAAGTCACGGTCATCAAAAAGGTAAGAAGTAAAACTTGCCTCCACAGTGTGAAACAATTCTAAATGATTTGGGAGACATTTGGATGTATTTGGGAGACATTTGGATGTAATTGGGAGACATTTGGTTATATTTAGGAGACATTTGGGAGCCAAAATTTCTTTATATTTGGGTTTTGTTGTCTCCATAGCGTGAAATAATTCTAAATGATTTGTGAGACATTTGGCTGTATTTGGGAGATAAAATTGTGTATTTGGGAGACATTTAGATGTATTTAGGAAAAGGGAGACAAAATTGGTGTGTGAGACACCTGGGTGTATTTGGCCTATCATGCCTACAATCCGAAACACTCAGGTTTTTGTCCTCAACGGTTTTTTATGGCATAATTGTAGTCTAGGAAATTACAAAGATAAAGCATCTGTTTGGGAAATTAGGTCCTGTCTTAGGGGTGTATGGATTTCAACTAGAATAGCCCATTTGTATGTGTATTGTTTATTTCAGGGTCTGACAGAATGTTACGAGTGTCAACCAAAACCAACTCAGAAGACCTTCCCTGGTTGTACTATTAGAAACACACCATCTGAACCTATACATTGTATTGTATGGGCAAAACACTTATTCAAGTAAGTGAATGATTTTTGTTCCTGCCGAATAAAGTTCAAGAGGAGACTATGAAATGAGCTCTTGTGTGTAGGGGTGTGTGTGACAAAAATTTCTACCCTGCATTTTGGTAGCTATTTCCTCTACAACCCCTTTGGGCAATTGTAACACCCAAAACTTTTTGTGTCATTCAAGAAAGCAAGTGGCTTTTGGTCCAAGGACTCTACAAATCCGCAAATAAAAAAGAAAAATGATGCGACATTAGAAAATCAATATTGGATTGGGGTGGACAAAAGTCATTATGGTTCAGCTCCAGTATAATCCCATATTGACGAAGATGGATAGTTACATATATGCATATATACAGGATTGAATAGTAATTATAATAGTTCAACTGTTATTTATTGATTAACGCGGCTGTGTACTCTAGACATTGTTTCTTTCGCAAAATTTGATATGTTTGTACTTTGTTATGTTTTTTATAACTACAAGGAATGAAAATCCAGATTTGTAAACTCCAACTGCAATATTTTAAGGATTTTATTTCACTATTCCACTCGTGTCTGAAATTGAAAAGGAAAGAAAATCTTTGTTGAACCAGCAGAGTACACGCGCGCAACAACGCATCGCGTTGCGTATCGCGCAATTTGTTAACACACAAATATGCGACGCTTGTCTGCATGCGCGGCGCATCTTATGGAAACACCACGGAAGCACTGATTTCACAAAAACCTAGTGGTCAAATGGCTCTGTTTTAGCTAATAAAATGTTGGTTTTTTCAAGTTCTTTCCCCTATTTCAATGTCAAGTTATGAATGGATTTCGCTCAAACTTCTCAAGGGGCTGTGGATTTACCCGATGTTCACGTAATATAAGATACAAAAACGAAAACTGCCGCATTCTCCTGTGAGATTCGATGAAAGTGCAAAATGTGACCACTTTAACTTCAACGGCCATTATTTCAATATTCATTTTCTCGGTAAAATGACGATTTAGGTACACGATAACTCAATAAATAGAGCATCTATAGGTAAGCAAATATGATCATTGTAAAAAGCATGATCGACTCAAGAAACGGTTTTCTCATTTTTTTATATTTTGGTCTATTTCCGATTTTAGGCATCATTTTGTGCAAATAGGTCTTTGTGAATTTTAAAAAGTTCAGTTTGATGCCTTATATGGTCAATATCTCAAAAAATAAGGCCAATATCAAAAAAACAAAAAAAAAACGATTTTGGAATGGAGCCTCAAGATTGATCTAAAAACAAAATAAAATATTTTGGAAAGAGTGTTTTTTTGTTATGATGTACCTAACAAATATTGCCAAAAACTCACTTTTTTGTGATTTTCTTCAGAATTGTTGTTTTTACCCCAAATCTGTATGTATATTAAGATTTTATTGATGTCTTGCCTTCATAAAAATGTATACTTTTATATGTCTTGCGCGAATAATTATAAAGTTATTGCACTTTTACTACATGCATGTCTGAGAGTACACAGCCTCCTTAAATAAACCTCTTTTTAATAAGTACTTTCAAGGATTAGGAAGTCCACTTAGTCCCGCAATCAAATACTATGAAATTAAGAATTCCAAAATTTGATTTTTTATGGGAATGTCATCTTTAAAGGCCTATTTTACTCAAAAACATGTCTGGCGACTTGTTCCGGGTTTTGTTGGTGCAGGACATTTTCCTAAACCAGCTTACTTATATTCCCATTTGATTACAGCCAGTTATTTGGTGAAGAAGACCCAGACCAGGACGTATCTCCAGACACAGCCGACCCAGAGGCAGCGGGAGATGCTGGCCAATCAGCAGCCACTTCAACAGCTTCCACTAATGATAATGCAGCTGGTGGCGTGGAGAGAACATCCACAAGGACTTGGGCAGAGTCTACGGATTATAACCCACAGAAACTATTTAAGAAGGTATCAAGCAGAGAAGACATCTTTCACTTCCCACAATGCATTTCTTCCATTTCAATTTTCTGTACTGATTTGCTATCAAGTGCAATCGATAGTGACAAAAAGTACCTCAGTGAACAGAGCACATCCAGATCTTGCAAATATGTTTGTTTCTTGACAATCGACCCATGTTTAGCCAATCTCAAAAGATTTTTTGATACTTATTAACACTAAGATGTATTTTATCACTAGAAACTGATAAAAAACAACTTTTTGATATACCTTCCAATTTTTTCTTGATTTAAAAATCACTATTTCACTCTTTCCAACTCTAAAAAGTCACATAGCTCAAGACAGCTGAGAATTGGCAGGGAAACGTGTGCGAATGCAAAAAATTGTGATGATGCACATGATTTGTATCCTGCAGCTTTGCGCAAACCTGCGTGTATGTCCTATGCAGTCAAGTTGCACTCGGTATTTTCTTAACGCCAGGAAACATGTGTTAACAATTCAGATTTGCAGTCGAAATGCCGCTCAGATTTTTAATTAATAGCATACTAGGATCAGTTAGTGTAACATATTGCCTAAACAGGAACTCTTAAGGGTCAGTTTCTTGAAGCATGGCTAGTGATCAGGCTTCTTAGACATCAGGTTTAAGCCCATTTAGTCCTATATACCAGTGCTTACAATTTCACATTGAACATCACCTAGAAAGATAAATCAATAAAATGGATCACATTTTTAGGGCTAGCCTTGTGGCTTGGGAAACCTGACCACTGGCCAAGCTTTGAGAAATCGGACCTAATTGGCATCTTTGACTCCTAACATTGAATCCTTTATATATATTTTCCTTGTGTGTCTCACAGTTGTTTCATGATGATGTGAAGTATCTTCTCTCAATGGATAAATTGTGGAAGAAGCGAAGACCTCCAACTCCTCTAGACTGGGACAATTTGCCACAATCAGGTGAGTGACACTGCATTGGGCTATTTCAGTTGAAATCCATAACCCTCTGTGGAAGACATGACCTTCATCTTCCACACAGGGAGTGTGAATTTTGAAATGGAGTCACCCATTCAAGGTTGTCTGCTCCAAAATGGGCTATTCAATTTATGGGAATGAGTCATGTGTCGACAAAGGGCGAAAATGAATTTTCCCAATATTTCTAAAGAGGACATTTAAAACTTTCAGAAACTGAAAACTCCATGCTGATATGACTTTTCTTTGCAAAGTTACATTAATTTATCAATCGTTGAAAACAATATAAAAACAAAAGAATTTTACGCTTTCTTTGCCAATATCTCAAAATCAATATTAGCGACATCTGACTCATTTCCCATACTTAAAGCCACGATTTCTCTGTGTTACAAAATTTAAAATCTGTGTTACAATTGGACGATTTCCGTGATTTTCCGTTTTCCACCATAAAGCACCTTTTACTGAAGTATGGCTAGCATCTTGCATCATTATAAGCCTAACTAATGCTATAATGGATTGTCTAATGGTTGATTACTACTAAATAATCACTTTTCTTTGGTTTTTTTGCAGATCAACACAAAAGTTAGACATTTACAAATTTTTTCACTATTTTGTGGTATTTTCAAATTTCCGTGAGCAAACCCCAAATTCTGTGAATTTGTCCGTTTTTCCGTATCACAGAGAAATTGTGGCTTTACTCATACTCATCAGACTCATATAGAGAAACTAACAAGATAGTAATATGAAATAAAGAAGGGGAGCAAAGAAAAATTTGGCTGAAGCGGGATTCAACTGGCGACCATTGGTTTGCGAGAATAGTGCTCCTACCATCTCAGCTATCCAGCCCTATAATGGATGGCAATCCCAATTCCCAATATCTTTGATTAAAACATTTTGGTATTTGCTGATGTATCTTTTTCATCTCCCTAAGCCAAGGAATGTACAAGTTACTTGCAGTGTTTTTTTGTAACATATATCTTGATGGTGTGTTTCCATAGAATCTAACCAGACTGATGCAGCCTCATTGATCAAGGACCAAAGACTGTGGGATATGCAGGAATGTGTGAGTCATTTCAAAGACAGTCTGGAGAGTCTAAAACAACAGTATAGACAGAGAGGTGAATTAGCTTGGGATAAGGTGAGTAAATCCTTACCAGGCATGGGATTTTCCAGTGGAAACACTGGAACCAGTCTGTTTTGATGTCATAATTTCCGCAGTTTTATTTATTTTCAACCCAATTCCAGGTGTTTTTGTCCAATTTTACGGGCTTTTTCAGCTTTTTCATAAATGCGTAGTCCCATGCCTGCTTACACAATGTAGTCACCCTGAGTGCAATTTCAGCAATGTCTTGTGAAATTTTTTACTTCATGCAAATGTTTGAAATGGGATTGTTCTCTCACCATAAGGGTCGGAATTTGCGCGATTGTGTTATTTTTCGCCAAAACTTGCATTTTTTTATGTCCACTGCACTCTTCAACAACAAAAAATTCGAGGGAAGCTTATAATTAAAAAAATTTGGCCAAAATACATGCAAAATACATTGTATATCTTTCTTTGGGGTTCAATATGCAACTAAGTCAATCATATTTTTACATCAAAATGAACTAACAGATGCCATTTTGTCCCATATGTACCGATAAATCCTTCCATTCTACATCAGGAGCACCATCCACATCAAGGAGGAACCAAAAGTGAGATGAACATAGTGTTTTTTGCTTAGCACTTTTTTTAATAAAATACTGGTTGGTTTTTTACTGTCATCTTAAATCTTCCATAACTCCGACCCGTAAATTATCCTCTTCTTACCCCAAAAAGTACTGTCCAGTTCTTAAATATGATATAATTGAAACTTGCACACATACATGTTACTACTGGTATATAGAATTCTTATTGTGCAAATCATACAGTGAAGGACAAAGATGTTGTTCTGTAGTGAGCTAAGCCCGGAAGTTGACAAAGGTCTGGGGGCACCAAGGCCAAAATTGGAAAAGGGCAGGCAATGGCGATGGTGGCCTCCCTGAAATTCGAGAACAGACCGCGTACCAGCAGTCATAGTTTCAGCATCACCCGATAATAAGGGCTGGTTGCACAATGAAATGAGACAGGCAAAACTGCTACGCACGCACTTAACCGCATATTTTTACGGTCTATCGCATAATCGCGAAGGCACACAAAGAATTGCGTATATGCGAAGGCACGCAATGCTGGCGTGATTGTTATAGACATGAAACAATTGACCTAATGAATATGCAAGAATTCACAGCTTACTATACACTGGGACTTTGACTGTTGATACATGGTCTGTAGTAGTCTGTGGATGATGCAGCCATGGACTTTGTGACATGTACAGCTAACTTCCAATCCTATATATATCTTTGTTTTTTTCTCTTCAGGATGATGATGCAGCCATGGACTTTGTAACATGTACGGCTAACTTCCGATCCTATATATTTGGTATTCCTACAAAAACAAGGTTTGATGTCAAATGTAAGTACAGCAATCTGCCTTGTCATTTCCTGTGGGCTATTCCAGTTGAAATCCACACACCCCAGGAAGACATGACCCTAATCTCCAACACAGGAGGGGTAGATTGCAAATGAAGTCACCCATTCAGGTAGCCCCAATTGAAATTTTGAAATATTATGTAACTTATCATACCCTGTTGAAAACTATCATGCGTAACACGGAAGTGAATACAACCATGCCAACTCACTTGAGATGTGTTTTAGTTTCAAATATACGATATACATGTACGATCACAGTTGGATTGTGTGCAGCTGTTGAAAGCAGTGTTCATTCAATTGAAATTTCTACTGTAGTATAGCCTCTTTCACAACACCATACACTAATGAATTTATTTCAATTTAATTCGCGAATCTGAGGTTCTCGCGAAATTAAATTGCTCGCGAAATTTACTTGTTTTACAGTATTATTTGTTATTGATCATATTGCAGCCATGGCAGGCAACATTATACCAGCGATAGCTACTATTATATCACTCATACATAAATTCTAGACAGTTCATTGGTTGATTACCATTTATCATTTTTACCATCACCCTCTCCGTGTGATAGTCTTTACCATCATAGTGCTCTGCCGTAGTGCGCCTGCACCAAGCCGTGCGATGACTCTTGGACTGGCCGATTTAGTTATGGGGTGGACCCCAAAATGTGAAGTATATCACGGCAAAACATGGTGTTATGTTGGTGAAAAAATGTATTTCCTACCTGAAATAGTATTTTAGTAATAGAATTATGCATGAGTGATATAAAGAAATATTAACTGTCTTAAATTAGTGTAATGGTGAAATATAATCACTGGCGAAGATGTATTGTTCCATTCCACTCGCCGTTCGGCTCGTGGAATGGAACAATCCCGTCTTTCACCACGTGATTATATTTCGACCATCACACTCATAGACAGTTAATATTTGTATACTAATGCCGTTATAGCAGGCCTGATTGTAATGGAAGGACTCAAAGTCTTATCTAGACTGCTGCCCTCATTCGTCAACCTTCTGGATTGACGACTGAGAAAACTATGTGGAAAAAATGGCAGACTTTTGCAACCAGATTCTGGTTGCACATGAATATTAAGCAGGTTGCAAACTGAGACTGCGCAGTTGTGTCCAAAACCGAGTTTGTTGTTTTTAGACCTTCAGAGTGTGATCTTGTCACAACGGCATAGTACACACGGCGCGGTACACAGGCGCCGCTATAGTCAGTTGCGCTATGACGCATTAACCAAAGTCGCAAGGGAATATTTTCATGAGTCCGCCACAATATGAACTTCAAGATAATCAGTCGTCAGCACGAAGCATAACACAGTACATGCGCAGTGTAGACGACTGATTGAAATTAGTCGTAAGTCTTATCAGGGCATCTAGATAAATGTGTTATTGATCATATATTGATTATTATTTGTTATTGATCATATTACAGCCATGGCAGGTAACATTATACCAGCGATAGCTACTACAAATGCCGTTATAGCAGGCCTGATTGTAATGGAAGGACTCAAGGTCTTATCAGGGCTTCTAGATAAATGTGTTATTGATCATATATTGATTATTATTTGTTATTGATCATATTACAGCCATGGCAGGTAACATTATACCAGCGATAGCTACTACAAATGCTGTTATAGCAGGTCTGATTGTAATGGAAGGACTCAAAGTCTTATCAGGGCATCTAGATAAATGCAAAACAGTAAGTCATTTAATCCTTGCTACTTTTTTCTGTCTCTTTGAAATGTGAGCCATACATTTGTATGCCAATATTGCTGGCACAGCGGACCAAGACTTCATCATAATTGCGCTGTAGTTTGGGGTTGTGGGTTCAAGTCCCTGCGGCGCCAACATGCTGTGCACCCCTGGCCCTATTGCATCTCCCCACCTATGTGAACCAGCTTTATTCAATGCTGGGAAGGTAACAGACTAGCTGTGGAGGAGGTGTGGGTTCAAATCCCTGCGGCGTCAACATGTTGTGCACCCCTATTGCCTCTCCCCACCTATGTGCACCAGCTTTATTCAATGCTGGGAAGGTAACAGACTAGCTGTGGAGGAGGTGTGGGTTCAAATCCCTGCGGCGTCAACATGTTGCGCACCCCTATTGCCTCTCCCCACCTATGTGCACCAGCTTTATTCAATGCTGGGAAGGTAACAGACTAGCTGTGGAGGAGGTGTTGGTTCAAATCCCTGCGGCGTCAACATGTTGTGCACCCCTATTGCCTCTCCCCACCTATGTGCACCAGCTTTATTCAATGCTGGGCTGGGAAGGTAACAGAGCTGGGGAGGAGGTGTGGGTTCAAAGCGCTGCTGTCAACATGTTGTGCACCCCTATTGCCTCTCCCCACCTATGTGCACCAGCTTTATTCAATGCTGGGAAGGTAACAGACTAGCTGTGGAGGAGGTGTGGGTTCAAATCCCTGCGGCGTCAACATGTTGTGCACCCCTATTGCCTCTCCCCACCTATGTGCACCAGCTTTATTCAATGCTGGGAAGGTAACAGACTAGCTGTGGAGGAGGTGTGGGTTCAAATCCCTGCGGCGTCAACATGTTGTGCACCCCTATTGCCTCTCCCTACCTATGTGTACCAGCTTTATTCAATGCTGGGAAGGTAACAGACTAGCTGTGGAGGAGGTGTGGGTTCAAGTCCCTGCGGCGTCAACATGTTGTGCACCCCTATTGCCTCTCCCCACCTATGTGCACCAGCTTTATTCAATGCTGGGAAGGTAACAGACTAGCTGTGGAGGAGGTGTGGGTTCAAATCCCTCCTGCAAGGCGTCAACATGTTGTGCACCCCTATTGCCTCTCCCCACCTATGTGCACCAGCTTTATTCAATGCTGGGAAGGTAACAGACTAGCTGTGGAGGAGGTGTGGGTTCATTCCCTGCCGCGTCAACATGTTGTGCACCCCTATTGCCTCTCCCCACCTATGTGCACCAGCTTTATTCAATGCTGGGAAGGTAACAGACTAGCTGTGGAGGAGGTGTGGGTTCAAGTCCCTGCGGCGTAAACATGTTGTGCACCCCTATTGCCTCTCCCCACCTATGTGTACCAGCTTTATTCAATGCTGGGAAGGTAACAGACTAGCTGTGGAGTAGGTGTGGGTTCAAATCCCTGCGGCGTCAACATGTTGTGCACCCCTATTGCCTCTCCCCACCTATGTGCACCAGCTTTATTCAATGCTGGGAAGGTAACAGACTAGCTGTGGAGGAGGTGTGGGTTCAAATCCCTGCGGCGTCAACATGTTGTGCACCCCTATTGCCTCTCCCTACCTATGTGTACCAGCTTTATTCAATGCTGGGAAGGTAACAGACTAGCTGTGGAGTAGGTGTGGGTTCAAATCCCTGCGGCGTCAACATGTTGTGCACCCCTATTGCCTCTCCCCACCTATGTGCACCAGCTTTATTCAATGCTGGGAAGGTAACAGACTAGCTGTGGAGGAGGTGTGGGTTCAAATCCCTGCGGCGACAACATGTTGTGCACCCCTATTGCCTCTCCCCACCTATGTGCACCAGCTTTATTCAATGCTGGGAAGGTAACAGACTAGCTGTGGAGGAGGTGTGGGTTCAAATCCCTGCGGCGTCAACATGTTGTGCACCCCTATTGCCTCTCCCCACCTATGTGCACCAGCTTTATTCAATGCTGGGAAGGTAACAGACTAGCTGTGGAGGAGGTGTGGGTTCTTTCCCTGCGCGCGTCAACATGTTGTGTCCCCTATTGCCTCTCCCCACCTATGTGCACCAGCTTTATTCAATGCTGGGAAGGTAACAGACTAGCTGTGGAGGAGGTGTGGGTTCAAATCCCTGCGGCGTCAACATGTTGTGCACCCCTATTGCCTCTGCCTACCTATGTGTACCAGCTTTATTCAATGCTGGGAAGGTAACAGACTAGCTGTGGAGGAGGTGTGGGTTCAAGTCCCTGCGGCGTCAACATGTTGTGCACCCCTATTGCCTCTCCCCACCTATGTGCACCAGCTTTATTCAATGCTGGGAAGGTAACAGACTAGCTGTGGAGGAGGTGTGGGTTCAAATCCCTGCGGCGTCAACATGTTGTGCACCCCTATTGCCTCTCCCCACCTATGTGCACCAGCTTTATTCAATGCTGGGAAGGTAACAGACTAGCTGTGGAGGAGGTGTGGGTTCAAGTCCCTGCGGCGTCAACATGTTGTGCACCCCTATTGCCTCTCCCCACCTATGTGTACCAGCTTTATTCAATGCTGGGAAGGTAACAGACTAGCTGTGGAGGAGGTGTGGGTTCAAGTCCCTGCGGCGTCAACATGTTGTGCACCCCTATTGCCTCTCCCCACCTATGTGCACCAGCTTTATTCAATGCTGGGAAGGTAACAGACTAGCTGTGGAGGAGGTGTGGGTTCAAGTCCCTGCGGCGTCAACATGTTGTGCACCCCTATTGCCTCTCCCCACCTATGTGCACCAGCTTTATTCAATGCTGGGCTGGGAAGGTAACAGACTAGCTGTGGAGGAGGTGTGGTGATCCCCTGTAGCAACATTTAGGATCAGACTCCAGTAATACTGTTTGTATTCTATTACATTACATAGGTATACTTGAACAGGGCACCCAATGTGAGGAAGCGACTATTGGTTCCATGTAGGTTAGAGACTCCAAATCCTGAGTGCTATGTGTGTTCACCTAAACCTGAGGTAAGAAATAATGGAAACCAAGCTGAGATGAACTAAAATGTTTGTAGAGTCCTTTTTAAGCATTAGTCCTTGTGTGTGCGCCCGACGTCAAGCATATGTGCATAGGTACAGGCCTGGAAAAAACAGGCAATCTCCTTGCTGGGAACTTTAGTCATTTGGAGGGAAATTTTGCCTTTCTGGATAAAGAAATACATAAGAAATGGTCGGAAATCCTACCAAGTTGGAAGGAAATTTGTGTCTCTTGCCGGGAAATAAACATTTTCCAGGCCTGCATAGGACCTTGCGCCAAACAATATGCACGCAGTGGTTGGTAGTACACTTAATTTGTTTTGCAGAGTCCTCTTTAAGCTTTAGTCATCGTGTGTACGCGCTCGATGTCAAGTGTGGGCATAGGACCTTGTGCAAAATAATACGTGCTGGACGGTTGGTAGTACGCTTTTTTTGTAAAAGGAACCTAGCCGTCAGTCAGGTGGTCAAAGATTAACCCCCATTGTGTATACACCTCAAGAAGCAACATACAGTTGTCACCATTAAATGGATGCATAGCATAATTTTTAACACTCCCCAAACTGCGGTATGTGTGTTGGGGTGTTTTGGGTTTTTTAGAAGAGTCAGAAGTGTAACATATTCCTCAAATTACAAATATCTATCAGTGCAGCGTAGGATGGAATTCCCAGCAAACAAAATGTTTTACAGCAAACTATTTATAGTCCAGTTATATAAAGGGTATAAAACGTTTTAAAGCTTAAAGCTAAACATTATTTGTACATGTTTTTTAAGAGTTGATAAAATACTTTGCAAAAATGTTAGCGAAAAATGTTTTTACAATAACATTTTCGCATTTTTAAAATGTTGCTGTAGTGTTTTTTTCATATAAATGTTTTTAAAGCGTTATTGACATTTATATAACCTGATATTCAAATTTTATAAAAACGTTTTGAATAAAACCAAGGCTTGTTAAAAACACAATTATAACGTTTTAAAAACATTTTTGTGTTTGCTGGGTTACAAGTTTCAGGAAAATTACATTTATAGGAATATATTGATTTCATATTGCTTAAAAACAATTGCTTGTAACAAAAATGTATGAGAAAAAAATCTTTTGAACAATTTTATCATTTTTTTCTAGATTTTCAAATAAAAAATAAAATTCAGTAAAATTTTGTTTTTACAGGTGACTGTTCATCTAAACACCAGCCATGTCACTGTCAAAGTGCTAGAAGATAAGGTGAGTCATCAGGCTCTTCCAGTTTAAATCCCCCATGGAAGACATGATCTTAATCTCCCACACAGGGGGTGTAGATATCAAATGGAGTCACCCATTCAGGTAGCCCCATTTGAAAGTCATACTTCCTGTGTGGAAGATTAAGGTCATGTTTTCTACAGGGGGTGGATGTATTTCACCTTGAACAGCCTATCGTGACTTGAAGGTACATGGTCAGCTTTTGTTCTTACATCGAGACCCACCAATAAAACAATCTTGTTTCCAAATTTGAGTTGTATTGCTTTGGCGATTTTGATATGAGAAACAAAAATATGTAAAACAATGCCCCATATGTGGTGGGGACCACTTTTTTACCATGCCCCATATGTGGTGGGGACCACTTTTTACCATGCCCCATATGTGGTGGGGACCACTTTTTACCATGCCCCATATGTGGTGGGGACCACTTTTTACCATGCCCCATATGTGGTGGGGACCACTTTTTACCATGCCCCATATGTGGTGGGGACCACTTTTTACCATGCCCCATATGTGGTGGGGACCACTTTTTACCATGCCCCATATGTGGTGGGGACCACTTTTTACCATGCCCCATATGTGGTGGGGACCACTTTTACCATGCCCCATATGTGGTGGGGACCACTTTTTTACCATGCCCCATATGTGGTGGGGACCACTTTTTTACCGTGTTCACATAATGTAAATGAAAGCATTAAAGTTCACTTTTGTAATGTCAAAAATACAAGCTTTCTATTGATACAAAAATTCCAGCTTTGATGGAGAAAAATGGGGGATGAGGCTTTTTTTATGTTTAAACGGTTAGTGCAACTGGCATGATGAAGCGTCACGCCAGCCCAGCAGCAAAAAGTATGCAACCAGTATTATTCATAATGTCAAGAATGCCATCATTCAGTGTTATTACCCCATTATATAAATCTTTTATTGTTCCAATTTTGGCAATTTGATAAATCAATGGAAAACAAGTAGACCGCCTAAAGTGTCTTACATTACATTGTGCGGTTTGTACTGGAAGGAGATCACTGGCTTGTACGGCACTATGTTGCATGGTTTGTATTAGGGTGTCTATGTTTACATGTTTCACAGACCATCTCATCAATACCGTGTCTCTCCCTGATGTGGCAGTGACATCATAAGCATTTCATTGGGCACAGCCTCAAATCGCTTGCGTTCGCTCAAAGCGCTGGTGCACACACGCACCCGCTTAAAGACACCACATAGATGCGCGAACGAAACAGCTGCTTCAGCACGTTGACGTCACTGCCACATTAAGGTGAAAAATTTGACACGTTGTTGGGCCCACGTCGGCTCTCAATAGTCCTAGTAAAAGGTCCCATCATGTAATGATATTTCATCTTGCAATTTCAGATTCTGAAAGGAGAGCTGAATATGATAGCACCTGATGTAGAGATAGATGATGGCAAAGGTAAGTAGAATGATTGCCTTGATACAGAGATCCTGATTGGTTAATTACATGTCTGAATCATTTGAGTAGCCAATCAAAACTGAGCTTTTTAATCTCTTGACAATATCAAGCTTAATCCCCTTCTGACCATTCTTACTATATCTATGATTGGCTCAATACTGCAAGGTTATAGAATCTTATGCGTCATCGAAGTCTAGAATCTGGGGTTTGCATGATTGGCATTTGTTGGCACAGTAGTTGTGGAGCTTAATGTAGAATATTATATCGTCATCTGCAGCACATATCTCAAATGGCTGCCTTGTGTGATTTTTTTTTAATTTCATTGTTGCATTTTATATTGTTATTTGATATTTGAGCATCTTCTCTCCTTCATGAATGGACATGGGATTGTAATATTGTGATAATACCTCAAAAAAAGTTAATTTTATAATTGAAGATCAAATTAAAAAGACTAGTTTGCTTATGACGTCTTGTCAACCAGACCAAAAATGCCGTACTGTGCAGTTTAGCAGCCAATCATGCCACACCTTTTCCCTGACGTCAGACGCAAGCTGGTCTTTTTAATTCGATCTTTAATTATAAATGACAATAAAAAAAAAATTGCAATAGTATGTGAAGCAGACAATGATATGTGACTCCATTCAGGCTGAATTTTGAAAATTGAGTTACTGCCATTACTAACTTGCTCAATTATTGATGTTGAATTCCCAGGTCTCTTGAATACTTCGTGGCAAAGTTATGCCTATTTTCTTATGTTTTTTATTGTTTTTTCTCCTCACTTTTTGCCTATGTCTCAGTTTCATTATTGCTGACTTAGCCTGATTGGACCAGATCTGGTCACATATGCGGTTGTTGTGCAAATTCTAAAGTAAGCCTTTGTTGTCTATTTGCAGGTACCATTCTTATATCAAGTGAAGAAGGGGAAACAGAAGGTGAGTTTGATTTAACTCTCACGACACGGTGTCAGCTGCATATGACAAGTTTCAAATTTTGTTTTAAAAATTCACAAATTTCAGAAATATGAATTTAGATGACCATATTTGGAATCACCATGTAAAATGCATTAAAATGAGTACAAACAAGCCTAGTTGTGGTTCAGTGGTTCTTAAAGCTCTTGATTCTTTGAGCAAATTAGAAAATATCTCAAAACTTTTATGTTGAAGCCTTAATCTCTCACACATGGGGGTGTATATTTCAAATGGAGTTGCCTATTAAGGTAACCCTATTTGAAATTCACACCCTGTGTGGAAGATTAAGGTCATGTTTCCATAAGAGGTGGGTGGATTTCAACTGGAATAGCCCATTGGCCACACAGTGTCATTTCTAGAAACTAAACAACTGGAGCATTTTAACTTGAAACTTGGAATAAGAATATTGGGTGATAGGCTTCAATAGCTGTGTTCACATTATCGGACATACGCATGGCAGAACTTGGTCGGCGCAAGTTGCTAGGATTAGCGATAGGGGCTGCCAGGAGTAGTGACAGTGTGAACGATGGTCAACGTAAGTTCCACCAGGCGTACATCCGAAGATTTACTCCTGACAAAAGTCATGAGTAGCAAGCTAAGTGTAATCTCCGCTAGGCGTATGTTGCAATGTGAACGCTATACTACGCCTGACACCCGGTGTAAGTTTGACCTGTTTTTGGTCAGAACTAAGAAATTACATTTCGTGTGGTTGACGAAGGTAACAAAAACACTGAAAGTGGTAGCCAATATGTTTATGCTGACCAAAGGTGAATGCTTGTCTTGCTCGGTGGAACTGGTCAGCGTAATGCTAAGAGTAAGCTAGGTGTAGACATGTGGTAGAAGTAGGGAAGATCGTGGCCTAGCGGTTAAGGCATTGGACTGTGAATCCAAGGGTCAAGGGTTCGAATCCCGGGTCCGGCTCTTTGTGTCCTTGAGCAAGGCACTTCACTCTACTTGCTTAGTGCTTCGGAGGGCACTTTAAGCTGTTGGTCCTGTGTACACAACGTCACAGGCTATTCGAAAAGAGCAGGGGATCATCCTGGTACTGTAGACTGTACTTCAAAAATACACTCATCTACTCTAGGTTCCAGAGTAAAAAAGAAGTACAGCTTGTATGTACGCAGTGCGATAATACTCATACATATGAGGGATGCACTTACAAGGAAGAAGAAGATATTTGTGAAATTTTTATCAATGCTAGCTTAAGTTTATGGTGGGTGTAACTCAAAATGTGAACACAACTAATGTGAAGGAGTAAAAACATCATGTGTTACATTTAGACCACCCACCAAATAAGGTTTTCTTTAAGGTTTTCTTTTCTTTTTGTTTCAGAAAACAACAACAAGCTTCTTAGTGATTTCTCAATTAAGAGTGGCTCAAGGCTGAAGGCTGATGACTTCTTACAAAGCTATGAGCTTGTGATTAACATTATACACATGTAAGTCTGCTTCACAGGGTGTAAAACCTAACCACATGAGAACTACCTGCCGATTGGCTGAAAGGAAGTTTTCATTATCAATTGGCACAATCAGCAACATTGTTAGAATAATTTTACTACTTTGGTGTGAAATTTTTGAAAAGCTCATTCTGATTGGTGATTTAAGTGAAGATATCATGTAATTGACCAATCAGAGGCAATGTTAGATTGGCAGGTAGTGCTCAGGGTGTTAAGTGATTTCTCAATTAAGATTGTCTTAATCAGGTCTTTAGGACTTCATCAAACAATCTTTCGATTTATATTAAATGAGTCTTTCTTACCAAACAGTTAAGTTTAATCTCACTTGAACAAACGGTTATAATATGTTTACGGGACCTTTGGACGCCCAACATCTCTATTTGAACGTACCATTGGTCTGGAGAGGAGGCATTTCTGTAGACCATAAATGAATATGACCTTCATCCAGCAAGGATCAGCCAAGCTCAAAAAGTTTCTTGTTTAGCGCAATTCTTTTCCAAGTATTTTTACCATATGCTTATAATCGTAATACAGGCCTGAACCATACTTCTCGGACCTAATGATTATAAGGGATTAGACTAAAGCCAAGGATTGTCCGCGTTGCGGAAATTCCGCGAAAGCGGAAAACGCATTTCTGAGAAAAAAATAAGCAAAAATGACCTAGAAAAAGAAATACAATTGAAAAGAAATAAATAAAATACTAAATGAAATGGGTCTTCAAAATTCATCAAAATAAAGTAAAATCCGTCATAGATTTACCGTACAACGCCTGTCCTACCTCCCATTGCAGCCATGATACCCAATCACCCATCCCAACTTAGCAACATCGCAATGATCGTCACATTGGCCGGGCTGCAAACATGCTGCAATGCGTCATTTTCACAGATTCTTGTGAAATTTTATTATGTCAGATATGTGCTAAAATTACAAAGCAGAGAAAAGCGGAATTTAGCATTTGTAAAGCAGAAAATTCTTGGCTTTAGATTAGACACTTGAATGATGTTGTATTCATACCTCCATGTACCGGCATCTACATCTAACCTCCGAATGTGCTTCTTGATGGAGTGTGTAAATAAACGAGTTAGGTGTGAAGCATGCACGAAAGGCTAACATCGTTACACATCTGCTGATGCCCATAGGTGCTAGTGTGAACTTTCATTTGATATTCTAAATACCATTCTGTACCAAGCACATGCCCCTCATAGCCAACCTTCTACGTCTTGTATGGCAGACATAGTCCAAACGTCCCTTAAACGTACTATAAGTTTAATCTCACCTGATTTTAACCAAATCTGTTGCTCCTGTTCCTTACTTACCTTATATAGCGACAAACTGCCAGAGGAACAAGAATACATAGTAGAAGGCAAAGCACCTGCCCCTGAACCAGCACCAACCACCAACAATGCACCAACCAACAATACAATCACCACACAAGACAGTGCCGTGTCATCCTCTACATCAGAGCCATCCAGGGTACAGGGCCCAGCAGGGGATTGTAATGAGGCCCAGGCTGCTGTGACTACCAATGGGTCTAATGGTGATCAGGCGGGACCATCTGCTGGTAAGGGGACATTAACCATCTTAAAGGTGGTCTTAACCCTCAGGAATTATGGAAACCTTTAGGCCTCATAACTGCTAAATTGTTGGTCTAAAGAATATAAAAGTATACATATTTAGACAAGGCATCTGCAGCTGTGAGGTCAAATTTGGGCCAAAATGCTCATTTTTGGAGAAAATCCAAAAAAAGGTTTTTGTTGTATGGGCGGAGCCATAGGCGGAGAGCCATACTTTAATTTTGTTTTGCAATATTTGTTCGCACGTTTAAGGGTTTATCTAGCCACTGTATAGATTGAAAGTTGCAGGGTATATAGTATGTAATCAAATGAAGAAGTAGATAGATTTTCTATAGTAATATGTGTTCAGGAGAGGAGATATTTAACAAAAACAAAAACACCCAAGTCCGTCAAATGCACGAATAAGAATACGTGTATAGTATAGGCCTATCCACCATTGGGGAATTGCCGCAGCTGATTAGAGTCGTTCATTTAAATGCGGTACATGATTAGAGTCGTTCATTTCGTGCGGTAAATAGCGGGCAATGGGTGTTTTTGTTTGCTTTTGTGTTGCTTTTTGGAAACACTCGCGCCCGCTATAAAGTCGTTAATTTGTTTGCACAGACCTAGTCTCCTACACAGCCAATTTGTGTCGGGCGATCCGAACAAACATCGTGATAACCACATACAGTCTGGCCCGAGGCACAGACTATCAAGTGTTTATTTACCAGTGACCTTCAATAAAATCGATACTGTAGTACAAACATGCTATATACAGGGTGTCCCTGAAAGAACTGTTTCGTCAGAAACTTAATTGTTTGGGTATTTTCACCACCACAACTAAACAAAACTAAATACTTTTTGAATTTTGACAAAAAGACGAAATATTAAGATTAGAAATTTAATAACGTGGCATAATCACTGCGCATCATAATTTTTTACTTCATTTACTGTATAAAACACATCTTTTGACTCATTATGACCCCAGATTTTTTTCTTTTTGAGAAACAAAATCCTTCCAAACTTTACATAGAGCCAACAATTTACAAGATTAAATTTTTTTATTTTGGCATAACAATTCAGGGAATTTTGTTTTTGTTTGTTAACGTTTGTTTTAATACGCAATCACACGGGCACACCCTTTCCAACGAAAAATGAAAACTTTAATCTCAACATTTAATTTTGAGCATGGAGAAAGGAAATCATAATTTCCCTCCCGTTTCTCCCCATTTTCCCCTTCTGTTTTTCTTCTCAGACAACCCTTGTTTACCAAAAGTAATAAATTTTATTTAATTTATGACGACACAGCATTCTGTCATCCCTGTCTAGCCCCACTCCAAAGGTCTGACCTGGTTGTTAAACCGGCGCAGGCCAGATGTCAGAACTGCGAATCAAATGCAGCAAGGTAGAGGTTGTAATATCGTGCACATAGCTACCTATACCTTGCTGTACTGTGTATAGTGAACAGAGCATGTACAAACAGAAGGTATCAATAAATGGGACAATGGATCGTTTTCGAAGTTTATGTTGTGATGAAGTTTGGCAGTCAACATGTGCGATGATGCCGAGTATTAGGGAACAAACCAAAAGATCAATAACGTCCTATAAACGAAACTAGTTTCGTTTAGGGGTGAGGGAGTAAAAATACTCGATTACGTTTGTACAAAACCATCGGTCTGAAGAATGTGTCATTATTATTATTATGTCAAAATTTTTAACAATTCATTATTACGTTTCTGGCAGGCAAGGCGTAAATCGGTGGGGACAGGGGACACGTCCCCTCACTTTTTCAAAGTGGGGGACACAATATCAAATGTCCCCCCCCCCCACATGTTGGGCCCCCCCCCAAAAAAAAAAGGGAAAGGAGAGAAGAGAAAGGGAGAAAAAGAGAAGAGAAAAAGAGAAGAAAAATGTTAAATTGCACGCAATTCAGTAGGCCCATCACTGCCCATACCTAAAAATCCGCACAGCCGGTTCGATCGTAAGTATAATATATATTATAGGCCTGTGATTATTTTGGGCAAATTGCTTGAAGTTGAAGGCGGGTCCTCGGCCCAAAAGCCTGTACTGTGGGCCCGTTGATATGCAGGGCCCGTCACATTTTATCACCAAAGTCAGTTTTAAGACGGACTCAATGCTGACTTCAACATCAATCCATGCATAATTCCGAATCTCAAATCTCAAGTAAAATTTTGCAAATTGAGTTCGGTTCTTTTTTTGTTTGTTTTTATGATAACAGTGTAAAAATTATACCTTCATTTTGCAAAATTTTCCAACGTCTGAGGGCGGAACATCCCCCCTCAGACACCCCCCTGCGCATACATAAACATGTGGTCGCTTTCGCTTCTGTTTTAGTGAAGACTTGTCCACAAGTTAGGCTGTCATTTCACAGTTTTTCAGCTGTTTCAACTAAAATTTTACACAATAATAGTGCCAAAATGGTCCACCAAATGGTTTCAATTAGGTCTTCATTCTGCAAAAGTTTCTTACTTCTCAGGGGGAACATCCCCCTCAGACACCCCCTGTGTATACATAAACAAGTGGTCGCTTTCGCTTCTGTTTTTGTGAAGACTTGTCCACAAGTTAGGCCGTCATTTCACAGTTTTTCAGCTGTTTCAAGCTAAAATTTTACACAATAATAGTGTCAAAATGGTCCACCAAATGGCTTCAATTAGGTCTTCATTTTGCAAAAGTTTCTTACTTCTCAGGGGGAACATCCCCCCTCAGACACCCCCCTACCTTGCGGGGAGGTGACGTGCAGCTGTCGCGCCGAAGTATCAGTGACTAATAATTTTCATCGTGCCCCCCACTTTCAAAAATGGATTTACGCCCCTTGGGTCGGCTGAGAAATGAAACTAGTTACGTTTATAGGACGTCATCGATCTTTTGGTTTGTTCCCTTATAGGGTCTACAGGGGTTTTAACAACATGGTGTATCGCCTAAACTTGGTCCGTTGTATTTGTAGAGCTGAATAGATTTCGGGGTCATCCAAGGTCACCCAGGGTTCATCTGAGGTCAAATGACTAAAAAACTGTCATAATGGCACGAAACTTGGTGGGTATAGTCAACACTTAGAGTAAAAATTTTGGAAGGTCATTTCGGGGTCATCCGAGGTCATCCAGGGGCATTTGAGGTCAAATTACTAAAAACTGTTATATGGGCTCGAAACTTGGTGGGTATAGTCAACATTTAGATTCAAATTATTGGAAGGTCATTTCGGTGTCATCCGAGGTCACCCAGGGTCATCTGATGTCAAATTACTAAAAACTGACATAACAGCATGAAATTTGGTGAGTACAGTCAACATTAAGAGTCAAATGTTTGGAAGGTCATTTTGGGGGTAATCCAAGGTCACTTAGGGGTCATCTGAGGTCAAATGACTAACATCTGTCGTATGGGCATGAAACTTGGTGGGTACAGTCAATATTGCTAGGAAACTGTCTATACATACAAACTGAACTTCCACCACACGGCTCGGGTTGTTTTGGTAAAGCAATACCAACACCTGTTGTGAACTCGACACCACGAGCGGATATCCCATATCCCAACCCGTGCTCTGGGCATCTTGTAAAACATAAACATTACACAGCCGTGCGGCCTATTACATTTCCATATAATTTCCTTCTTTAATCACCCCACACTCCCCATCCACCATCCAGGCTTCGCCCATACAGGGTTCTGAAAAGAAACTCACATCTAAACACAACCACTACCATACCATCACCCAACAACCTTACACACCAACGCGTATGCGAAAACCGCGCAACCGAGAACCGCTCTAGTTTGTTTTGTTGTTGTTTTTTTGGTCAACACAACAACAAAAATTCTTGGGCCAAAATTTTTTTTTTTTAATTTTTAAATACTAGATATAAATATCAGGGAACCTTTTTTGTATTTTTTTTTAAATTTTGACCAACTTTTAGAAATTTGCTCCAAAAAGGGTAAAAAAATGCTCAGTTTAAAAAAAAAAATCATACTGAAAGCCTGATTTTATTAGAGGAGGAGCGTATTTTACAGACAATACGGTATTGAATACGGTAATCAGAATTGCTCCATTTCTGTATTTTTGTCCCTACAGCTATAGTGGAAGAAGACGATGACGATGACCTGATTATCATGGATGACGAGGATGAGGAGGAACAAGCCCAGCCTATGGTAGCACAGACTGCCTCACCAGGCAAGAAACGCAAACTGTCAGACAGCGATGATGCAGTGATGGCCAAGAAAGCTAAGGTCGCCATGGGAGCATCGGGTGATGGTAATGAAGAGGAGCTTGTTATATTGGATTCATAGCTAGGGTACTATGAAAGGAGATTACACACGGGCAGCAAAGTTTTGCAGCAGCAGGGTTGAGGCAGTAAAGTTCATTTCAGTGTGGTCAAAACTCTGAATATGCCTAAAATTTTGAAATTTTTGCCAAAAATAATGCATTTTTTGTCTAAAATAACAACATTTTTGCCAAAAATAATGAAATTTTCCATTCTGCACCACAACCAAATTTGTTCAACTTTGGATTGACCGTCGAAAAAGATTCACAACCAGTGAAAGTCCCATCAATACCCGATAATGAAGGTTGATTATTCCATGAAATGCGACAGTCGAAACTGCTACGCACGTACGGCATAGTTTTACAGTCTTTTGCATTAACGCGAATACAGGCAAAACTCTATCGCGTATACAAGAAAGCACAAAAAACTGGCATGATTGTTAGTCATGGCACGATGGAACAATCTACCCTCATGAATATGCAAGAATTCACAGCATACAAAACACAGGGACTTTGACTGGTTGCGAATTGTCTGTAGTAACTGCCAGCAGGGCCAGGGTTGAGGGCAGTAAAGTTCATTTCAGGGTGGCAGAACTCTGAATTTGTGTAAAAGTTTGAATTTTGTCACAAATAATGAAATTATCATTTCGGCACCTCAACCAAATTTCTTCAATCTTTGGATTGACCGTCTATGCTGATTTGATGCTTGTTATTAATGAACTATCAACTAATGAATCAAAATGAATGGTAAATTGCAATTGATCAATATCATTACATGCAGACATTCTTGTTATCACAAATAACAGTAGTTAATTGATAGATTGTGGGATAGGCTTTTACGATGGGAATTCATTTTTAGCAGGTTCGCCGTCAGACAAGTTTAGAACTGTCAAAACTTGTGCGACAGCAAACCTGCTAAAAACTTCACAATTGTTAATTATTAGATTTCATAAATAATAATAAGGATTGACCAAGCATCGAAGGTCGATCGAAAGATCAAACTAATTTGGTTCTGTTGCCTTTGTTCTGATTGGGATGGGGGTTTCAGGGGAGAGGCATGGGTGGAACACTACGTGCTGCAGGAAAGCTTCTCCCCGTACTGCCCTGGGAAAAAACCTGGTGCAGCCACTGGTTCTGCCATCTATTTGGTTCCCAAGATGGCTGCCATGCACATCCAAGATAGCACTATAAATGTCAATATTCTCTTCCCTGTGCATCCAAAATGGCCGACATAACATGAACAGCCATCTTGGATATGCAATAACGGTAAATTTCAAAAACTGCACATGAAGAATAATCATTTGAAATGTTTATGAAGTAATTGTAGTATGTTTCCCTCAACAACATTATCCAAGATGGCCGCCATGGGCTTGTATGCCATCAGTGCATTTATGTATGTGTTGTGAACAAGGAGCTGTTGGCCCACAGAAGTGTCAAAGCAAGATGGTCCCAACATATGATTATGTTTGATTTATTCTCAAAGGATGCAAGTTTTGTGTAAATCCTGATATTGGGATATGCATCTACTTTTTTCCCAGAATTTCTTCAAAAAATTTCGTCATGGTTTCCCCCCAATATTTCAGGATTTTTTGTTGTTGTTTACAGGTATCTATGTCTCTTTCCTCCATGGAGTAAAATCACTGTTGATAATGTTGTTTCTTTTCTTTGTGTGTTTTATTTTGTTTTTATATTTGAAAACACAACAACATGATATAGTCACCATGGCAACACTGACAAAAGCATGCTGTCACTAGGACCCACAACATGCTCATCTATCAAGGCACAGTTCTTTGACCCCAATACATTTGCACATTCATTGAATGACCTTTGACAATTTGGGTACAAAAACTCATAATCTGAAACTTGAGGTCAAATTTTGCACTATGATTGTTTAATTGAGGTTATTGAACTATGCCATTGGGATGAGGCCATTGTGGTCCATAGTGTATAGCGCACGCAATGACCATGTTGACTCGCTAATTACTGGTGTGGGTGTTGCTTCTTAAAATAAATATAGCTTATAGTTTTTTAATATTTGTTTTTCTGATGATTTATAAAATTAAGTGGAAGAAAGGGAATTTATATGAGTTATATTGAATGTTTCTGTTCATTGGAAGGAATATTTCATGAGGTGAAATATGAACTGTTTCATTCAACCTTGGCAAAGCCTCGCTGAATGGAACACATTTCACCTCATGAAAATATTCTTATATTTTATTTTTGGTGGTGTCCAAATTTTGACCTCCAAAAAGTTGTTGTAATCCCTAGCTATTTGTTGTCCACTAATAAGTTATGCAACTCTATTTTAGAGATAACTTGCATCAAATGATGTGCACAAAAACAGAAAAAAAGGAAAGAATTCAAAATTCCTTATATTTATTTGTATTTTGCTGTTTTTGTAACAAGTGTCATAAAAACCAACACAAAAAGAAGGTCCTCAATCCAGTGATCTGTCATCAAGCTAAACCTGATCATGTGATAACAATCTGATACGCTCAAAACATGACCAGTTATAGATTTATGACGGTTTATTGGAGTGAGAACTTTCTTTTTTGTGTGTGTGTGTTTATACATCATATTGTAAAAAGAAAAAGTGTGTCATAAAAAAGCTGTTTAAAAAAACAATTGCCACTTCAAGGCAGTGATTCCATTGTGCTATTCCAGTCGAAATCCATACACCCCATATGAAAGACATGACCTTATTCTCCCAGACAGGGGGTATAGATTTCAAATGAAGTCAACCATTCAGGTAAACGCATTTAAAATTAACACTGCTTGTGTTGGAGATTAAGGTCACGCCTTCCATAGGGGTCATATGGATTTAGACTGGAATTTCCCATTTGTAAGAATGGGTATTTTTTTCATATGAAAAAAATGGGGGGGGGCATCATTAGTATTGACAATACCCTAAAAAGAGTATGCTTAAATCACGAAATATCCCTTGAACTCACAAAATGTTAGTAAGAAAAACAAAGAAGATATCGTACCCTTCCCAGAATCCTTTGCAACATGATACACCACCTCATTACATCAAATGACTCTCCCAGTACTTTGTACAAGTTCCCTTTGTTTTCATGTTGATAATGAACTGGCTAAAAATGGGTCGATAGTCAAGAAATAAACATATATTTTATGATCTGTTTGTGCTCTGTTTATTGAGGTAGATTTCGTCACCATCAACCCATGTTGTACTAGATAGCAAAACAGTACAGAAAATTGAAATGGAAGAAATGCATTATGGGAAGTGTAAGACATCTTCTCTGAAAAGAAACCTAAGTTAAACTTAGGCTCAGTAAGTGTAGCTTTATTTATATAAAAAAGACATTGTACAATAATGTTGTCATGCTGGTTGTTCATGTTGACGGTTATGTCATGTTTTGTTAAATTAAAAAATACGCATATAAAATGGCACTGTGATAGTGTATGTGTTGATTTCATGTTGTCTGTTTATTAGCATGTTTCTACTAAATATACCATATATAATTTGACATCAGAAGGACATTCTTCGTATTCAGAATGCAATTCGATATTTCTGATGCTGCCCTAATGTCCCACAAAAAATAATGTGCAATTGCTATCTGATCCCTTAACCTTGCCCCAGCAAACTCATAACGTTTTTGACATCATTCGCAAAAGGTTATAAAAGGTCTGAAATGTTGGGTTTTATAAAGGGTATTAAAGGTTTTATAACATTAAAAAAAAAATTTTTTTGACAACCTACAACAAATATCTTAAGTGTTGACAAAATATTTGGCAAAGCATGTTTGCAAAAAAATGTTTACAATGGGCCTAACATGTTGAAAACATTTAAACTATATTATTATTGTGTGTTTTCATAAAAAACCTTTCAAAACGTTTTACATGACCTTAATGTGACCTGACATTTAATGTTCTTAAAACATTTTTAGCTAGACAAAAACCCAATATAGAACCTGTTTAAAACGTTTTTGTATTTTGCTGGGACACACACATTAAGTATTGGTCCTACCTGGCAATTATTTGCTCGTAAATTCGTATAAGACTAAACATTTCGTATAGGCCTATACAACAAAATATCAAACTTAGTATATATACAGAACTGATTTACACCCGCGCAACTCTAAAAGACCTAGTGAATTTTACCAAAACAGAGCACCATGACTGGGAAATCTGGAAAGCAAGTCTTGTTGTTTTTGTAAATCAATAATCAATAAGTATTTGTTTTAAACATGTTTAAGCAACCCTATAATATTATATTTCAGTACATTTTTTGGACAAATAAAGACAAAAATTACAAATAAGTACAGATATCACTTTGCTTCTTAACCTTTGGTGCGAGAGGTCCCGAGTTCAATTCCCCGCAAGGCAAAAAGAAAAAGTCTTATCCGCTCTCACCTTCATCTGGTTAAGGTGGGGCAGATGACCCATGATAAAAAAACATCGTTACAGTCGGTTCTGGTCAGGGTAATAAACCCGATTGTTGGCTACACTTGCCTGTCCTCTACAAATACCCCGACCAGCTATCTATGGCGACCTCCTTCACCAGATCACTTATGCTTGGCCGAAGTTTCGTCAGCGTTATCACCTAGATTTCAGCTGTTAATGCTTCTAATATATATATTTGACATAGTTTTTTTTAAACAGTAAAATAATTATTTTATGCTGTGAGTGAAATTCGCAGTATCACCTTCCTTCAATTTTAAACAACAATATTTCCAAAATAAAATGTAAATTCCAACATAACAATTAGTACGTTTTTAGCGGGTTCACCGCCGTAAATTACAACTGTCAACCTTTTGTCAGGAGTAACTCTGACTTCTTCAGGACAAAGTACTTAAGTATGCGACATGTAGGCTGGCCCTTGCCTCCTGATGGCTCTGAAAAGAGCCGTTCACTAAAGCCTCTTGTGAACAGTGAACAAGCAGACCCCCCCTATATGCTAATGTAAAAGTTTTTGATGGCTCTGAAAAGAGCCGTTCACTGACAACCACCCCTTGTCTTCAGAGAACAAACAGACCTCCCCTATCTGCTAATGTAAAAGTTTTTGGTGGCTCTGAAAAGAGCCGTTCACTGAAGACCACCTTGTCTGCATAGAACAAACATACCTCCCCTCTGCTAATGTCAAAGTTTTGTGTGGCTCTGAAAAGAGCCGTTCACTGAAGACTGCCCCTTGTCAAAGAGAACAGAGAACTTATCAGCTATGTCCTGTACTATACCCTGATGATGAGGGATATCACACGTCCCCACACACGCCTTTGTTATCTTTGGTAGGCAGAGGTGGCCTACGTATTCTGTACGTGACTTCGTCCAGGATACCAGTCCTTGTTAGTTTCTTATCTGCAATGTCCTTTACTATGCCCCGATGATGACCTATCTGAGATGAGGGATATCACATGTCCCCACACACGCCTTTGTTGTCTTTGGTAGGCAGAGGTGGCCCACGTATTCTGTACGTGACTTCGTCCAGGATACCAGTCCTTGCTAGTTTCTTGTCAGCAATGTCCTTTACTATGCCCCGATGATGACCTATCAGCTCCTATCTGAGATGAGGGATATCACATGTCCCCACACACGTCTTTGTTATCTTTGGTAGGCAGAGGTGGCCCACGTATTCTGTACGTGACTTCGTCCAGGATACCAGTCCTTGTTAGTTTCTTATCTGCAATGTCCTTTACTATGCCCCGATGATGACCTATCTGAGATGAAGAGAGCAGTGGCACGTTGCGAATCTTTTCCTGTGAAACGAAAAACAAAAGATATAAAACACGTTAATTCAGTAAACTCAAGAATTTCCTTGGTTCCTGGGGACTTCCTGGTCGTGTAATTTAAGTAAAGGCGATGTAATTATAAAATGTCATATTTTGCGTTTTTAGAGTATTTACGTATGTACTAACTAGCTCCCACAAATTACGAAAAATAAAAAATGATAAACTGTTCAAATTAACCCTCAAAAAGTTAATTTTATTTCTTTTCTTATATTAGGCCTACAAACAGAAGTAAAAGAGTGAAATAAAATCCATCGAAACATGCAGTTGGGGTTTACAAATCTGAATGTTACTTGTGTGTCATCATAGAAACATTACAACGTGGTGGGCCTATAGGCCTACGTAAATATCAAAAACGCAGATATAGCGTAAGATATTCAGCTTCAGCATGCGCAACGTCGGACGTCGACGCTGGGTTTATCCTTAGTGTAAGAGAGCACGAAATTAGAGTTAGGGTTAGGATTTAGGTTTAGGGTAAGGGTTAGGGTTTATAGGATAAAGGCTATGGTTAGGGTTAGGATTAGAGTTAGGATTTGTTTGGGTTTCTCTTACACGAAGGATACACCAGACGCTGATCGGTGGTATCCATGGCTTTCTATGGCCCCGTTCCAGGGACGGTGGTAGACTTGTCCACCCGGTGCAAAGATTTAGGAAACTTGAAAAGGAAACAAGAGAAGAGAAGAAAAATGGGAGAGAAAAGAGGAAAATCACTGAGGGAAATCATAATTGAGGGAAGAAGAAGAAAAAAGGAAAGAGCCGGAGGGTACTCCTTACAAATGACCGTAACTTGTGCTGCAAACTTCAACCCTGGTCTCAGTCATTTTAGACATAGACAATCGAACGTGGTCTCACTCACTCACTCACTCACCAGGCTGTGTTCGACCATTGTTGGGCGTAGCCCTCTTCATGATTCTTCCACTGTTCTCTGTCTCTTGCATTTCTTGTCCATGTATGTCCCATCGGAGACACATCAAGAAGTTAACTTCCATTCAACTTCGCCACCTAAGATGTATCATGGGAATAACATGGCAGGACCGAGTCCCTAATGGAGAGGTGCTTCAGAGAGCCGAAATGGAGAGCGTAGAAGCCATCCTAGTGAAAAGCCAACTGCGCTGGGCCGGTCATGTCGTGAGGATGCCTGATGAAAGACTACCAAAAGCTGTGATGTATGCTGAACTCACAGAAGGAAAGAGAAAACGTGGTGGACAGAAACTTCGGTATAGAGATGTTGTGAAGCGTCATCTGAAGACAGCTGACATGGATGTTGATACATGGGAGATGAAAGCTAGTGACCGGGTCAATTGGAGGAAGAAGATCCACGATGCTGGGAAAACAGTGGAGCGGAAGCGAAAGGAGAAGTACCTTGAAGGATGGAGAAAGAGACACCCATCAACTTCGACAACTGAGCCTTCATCGAACTCGATGGGCAGCCGATGATGATGATGATGATGTCCCATGTAGGCAGTAATGTCATCACGCTACCTCCACTTCTGTCTTCCTCTAGATCTTTACCCTGTTCTTGGTTGCCATTCTGTAAGCCGTTTAGTCCATCTGTTATCTTCCCTTCGTGCAAGGTGACCTGCCCATCTCCATTTCGCTTCTTTGAGTTTCACCATAATGTCTTTGACTTGAGTTTGACGTCTTATTATTTCAGTGTTCTTAATTTTCTCCCTTAAGGTAATGTGTATAGCATCTTCCTTTCCATTGCTCTTTGGGCTGTTTGTAATTTCTGTTTCAGGTACTTGGTTGTTGTCCATGTTTCTGCTCCATATATCATTGTTGGCAATACACATTGGTTAAACATTCTGCTTCTCAGATACATTGGTAACTTTTTATCACATAGAATGTCCTTGAATCTTCCAAAGCAACTCCAACCTGCCTTTTTTCTGATCAAAGCTTCTTCCCTAGTGTTGTCCTCCATCTTCACTGTTTGGCCGAGATATTTATAACCATCCACCTTTTCGATAACATCGCCTTCAACTACAATGACATCCTCTGACTGGTGGTTTGTCATATATTTTATTTTGCCCTTATGTATGTTCAGTCCAATCTTTTTACTTCCTTTATTCAGATCATTTAACTGGACCTCCATATCCTTTACTGATCTTGTCACCAAAGCTACATCATCTGCGAATCTCAGATCTGTTAGCTTCTCGCCATCTATGTTGATCCGCCTCTCCTGTAGGTTCAGCTTTCTGAATATATCTTTCATTGCTGTAGTGAATATTTTGAGGGATATTGTGTCGCCCTGTCTCACACCACGCTAAAATTTGGATTGTTTTTGAAACATCGTTTTCAATGTGGATTTTGGCTGTGGCATTTGTGTATATGTCCTCAAGAATTTGGACATAACCTTCATTGACTCCAACTTTACGTAGTGCTGTAAAGAGGTTGTTATGTTCCACTGAGTCAAAGGCCTTCTCATAGTCTATATATCCAATGCATATAGCTTCATAGATGGTCTACTGTTGAATATCCACTTCTGAAGCCTGCCTGTTCTCTTGGTTGGTTTTCATCAAGCACTCCTTTTATTCTGTTTTGTATTATCCTTGTGAAATTTTGTAAACATGTGATAACAGGCTGATAGGTCTGTAGTTTTTAATGTGTTTGTTGACCTTTGTTGTAAAGGAGAATCACTTTTGCCTCTTTCCAGCAAACTGGTATCCTTTTTTCATCCAATATTTGGTTATAGAGTCCAACTAAATGTTGAGTAATCCCCTCTCCTCCAATCTTGATTATATCACTAGTAATGTCATCTGTTCCTGGTGCTTTGCTGTCTTTCATCTCCTTTACAGCCATTTCCACTTCTTTTTGTGTTATACTTGGGATGGCTGATATGTCTGGTGATATTGTATTTGATTTTGCCTCATTTGATTTGGAACTATACAGGTCTTGATAAAAGTCTGCGCATACATTAAGTATCTCTTGCCTGTCATTTGTTAAGACACCGTCTCTTTGTCTCATTTGGTGCATTCTTGATTTCTTTCGGTTCAGCTTTGCAATATGCTGAGGTCCTCTTCCACTTTTGAGAATGATTTCTATTTGTTCTTTTCTCTTCTTTCTGCTCCTCTGTCTACGTTTTTTCCTCACAGTTTTGACGAGCTCTCTGTATTCGCTCTTTTAAGGTATTGATTTGTCGATAATTTCTCTTAATTCTTTCCTCCTTCTGTCGAGGGCCTCAATCTTTTTTGTGCTCCTCAATCGTTTGCTTCCTCCTCTTCTCTTGTGGAGCTACTTCTGCTGCCACTTCCATCACAGTGCAGGATATAGTTTGGTATTTTTGGTCTAAATCCAACTCTTCAATGTCTAGTCCTTCAAAGCGATTTTTCCATTCCAACTGGAATTCTGACCTTTTCTCTCTTAGTCGTAGGATGTTAATCTTGTTTTTCTTTTCATTTCTGGTAAATTTAAGCCTGGGTAGTCTTTTTGCTGATATGAAGTTTAGCCCTCACCATTCTATGATCACTTCCTATATCTACCTTTGTAATAACTCCACAGTCCTGGATAATCCCCTTTTGGCTATAGGCCTACTGAGAATAAAGTCTATTTGGTTTCTGGTGTGTCCATCGACGCCCATGTCCAATAGCGGTTTTTCTTTTTCTTGAAGAATGTGTTGCCTATAACCAGCTTATGAACGTGGTCTATGATTTGGTAAAGGCCCTACCCCTTTCAGGGTCGGATCCATGACGGTAAACTACCGGCGGGCTAAAATGTGTATAAAACTAAAAATAGAATGGGAAAATGGCTGCGAAGCGGCCATCGCGTTGCGTCAGGCTGGCGTGACGTGGGGGGGGGAGGTGTCTGCATGGGGATGTGACCCTCTGAGAAGTTAGATACTTCTGGAAAATGAAGACCTAATTGAAGCCATTTGGTGGATCATTTTGGCACTATTATTGTGTAAAATTTAAGTTTGAAAAAGCCGAAAATTTGTGAAATAACAGCCCAATTGAAGCCATTCGTGGACACGTTTTCATTATAAGGCCCTATTGCGTTTAACATAAAGTGCCGGATGTCCAAAGCAGCGGCTAAAACGTCCACTTATTTACACAAACGCAGTGGTGTCGGGGGGGGGTGTATCGTCTGAGAAATTTTTGCAAAATGGGGGTCCAATTGAAGACATTTGGTGTATCATTTTACACAATTTTGGGGATATACCGGGGGCGCGCGCCCCCTCCGCCCTTCCCCCTAGATCATATGGGGGGAGGGTTCTCGCCCCCTTAGCCCCCTACCACTGGATCCGCCGGTGCCCTTTCTATCCCAATTTGGGTATATGGATGCGTATAAGGTTTTCAAAACGTTCCCAATACCGAAAATAACCTAATTTTTGCCCAACTGTACCCAAAAATTTGTAGGGGGAAAGTGCAGAAAATGTTGGCAGTTTGCATAAAATTTGACTTTTGGTATAGGCTACATGTATTGATATTAACAGTCATGGGTCCAAATCTTTTGGTCCATTTTCGCATTCTACCCAAAACAAACTTGAGTACCCCACCCCTCCGAAAGAGAAAAGAACGGGAGAAAAAGGAAATATCCATGTATTTACCCCCTAGCTTTTAGAAGAGCTTACCTCGCCGTTGACATTGAGGTCTGACTTTGGACTTCTGTCATCTCGATGACGTCTGCCATCAAACTCACAGTTACTGTTGAATATGCGGTCATACATTAATGGAGCAGCAGGTATCTATATAAATATAAGAAAATTATTGCTAACATGACTTTTAAAAACGTTTTATATGAACAAAACATTATTGCAAAATATTTTTTGATATTTAACACAATGATGAAATGTTTGCAGCAAGTTTTCAAAAATGTTTATGAATATGATTAAAACGTTTTATACCCTCTGTATACTCCGATATTTAAAAGTTTAAATTAAACGTTTTGTGTTTGCTGGGTGCGTGAAACTACGCGAGGGAAAATCGGGGGGAAAATGTGCAAATTTCGAAAGAAATTGGTCAAATATCGGTTTTGAATTTAACATGCCTTTGAACCCTGTGATATGTGTCACAAGCATAACATTTCATTTTACATGTTAGAATAAAATTAAAATATCTGCTTGTTTTCTGTTGACAAGGGGCAGTATTCAGTGAACGGCTTTTTTCAGAGCCACCAAACCTTTTACATTAGCAGATAGGCGAGGTCTGCGTGTTCTCTGTTGACAAGGGTAGTCTTCAGTGAACGGTTCTTTTCAGAGCCACCAGTAGGCAAGTGGCGGCCTATACATGTCTCATTCTTAGGTACTTTGTCCTGAAGAAGCCGAAGCTACTCCTGACGAAAGCTTGATAGTTTTAAACTTGTCCGACGTCGAAACCGCTAAAAACTTATCAATTGTTATGAACTCCCGTCGTAAAAGCCTATCCCACAATTCAATTAAAATATCCTTTTGACGAATTTGCTGAAAATGTAAATTTCAGTGGCGAAAATAATCATTGTGCAGAAAAAAATACCAAATGCTGCATGCGTGAAAATCATTACTGCATTAGGCCTACTTATACCTGAAAACTATCACGATTACTTTAAATTTAGCTTATAAATACTATGTGTAACTAGTCAGTGATACACAATTCAGAATGAGTTTTGACAATTATTTTGTCAACTTGATTTTCTCCACTAATTGATAACAAGTAATACCGTGTAGGGGAGAGTGGGGTAATCCCGGGCACCTTTCGTTAAGGCTACACAGGTACAAGATTAAATAAAGTTCATCAGTGAAAATCATATCAATGCAAAGTAGGAGTAATGTTCCAACTAGTAACCAGTTTTTAATAACTCAACATCTATAGTTAATAAGTTATAATTAAAAAAACAAAATGGTAAAAAATGATGGGGTAATGCCGGACACGGGGTAATCCCGGACACAATGTTGTTGCTAAGAGGGAAAGTGGAGTAGGACGATATTCCCCTAGAATGTATTAGGTACTTCTGTTACCTCAAGCATACAACTATGGGGGCTGTCGTTGTTGTCTATATTTTCGAAATAACAAGTGTCCGGCATACCCCATCTGTATAGAGACGCATGTGTGTCCGGGATTACCCCTCATGGTCTCGATTTAATTTTTCAGTGCTTGTTCTACTAATCCATTTTTAAGATACCAAAATTCATACATCCAGCTAACAATCAAGTATCAAACATAATTTTCATTCATACTTCATCTGTGTCCCTTGTCGCATTAACTGTCTCCCAGCTAATAAATCACTTTTCAGATAAAAAGTCAAAAATAACAATTTCTGTTTTTTCGTAATTTTCACAAAGAAAGACGAGACCCAAAGCGCCGGTAGTAGTACACGTGAGGTACACCTTGAGGTAGCTAATACCCTAAGGTAGTATAATAGTGCCACCCTTCTCCGTTTAGCTGCAATCGATGTGTCCGGGATTCCCCACAGTCCGGCATTACCCCACTTTCCCCTACTGTTAAGCGCCTGAGTTTCCTTGTAAGCCGGGGTGGGGTGTATTAATAGTGGTGGGAGCCTGGGAGGGGTTATCGGGGTGTTTATTTTTTGTTTCACCTACCTGAATTCGTTTTCCAAAGTATGATGACAGATTATATCTATCTTGTATTGCCTTCACAGCTTCCCGTTTGTGTTGAGAATGACTTGGCGAATTGTTCCCGTTCATTTTAAGAATATGAGAATTGCCAATTGGTCAATATTTTAGTTGTTTAAACTACATTTGTATATACATGATCACAGAAACGTCGCTTCTTGGTTGGTGTTTAAAAGAAATTGAATATTGTGTCCAGTATTTTATAGAGTTGTCTTTTTGGTGCTAAATTTATCCACTTTCTATCTTAGTAAACTTGCTGCTGCATGCATTCCCCTGTACAGCGTGAACAAAGTATCACAGTGTATTACAGCATAATCTGGATCTGAATGAAGTTGATGTGATTCCGATTTAAGCGATGATCACACCAGAGTCGTTGGCAATATGGCCGTTACCATGGTTACTGATGGTTGATAGGTTGTGAGTAATTCTTTCTTCTCTTCTTCCTTCTTTCAGTGTCCCAGAGTCCTTAGTCTGGATCTGTATAATTTGATTCGATTTCCAACTAAACAGATCTACCCTCACACATCAGCTATCAGAGTAGACCTATTGTACCGCTGTGGTTGTAGACCCAACTTAACTGAAGACTGTTAAACTGGTCGTTGATGGACCGCAATTCGATTATTAAAGTCTTGTTTACCGACTGTTAGGTCGGCCAAAGGTTCCAACACCGCAACACGAAATGATCACACTTGATCCGAGTGTGTATTTGGCTTTATTTTGTGTTTAATTACTTAGCTTTCTAAAGTAAATTTTCCGCTGCATGTATTAATTTTGTTCGTATCTTCCCGGCCGGTATCTTCTCAACTACATTACCACAACAAGAAGAACACTGCTTATTCTTATATGAGCCAATTTTCAATGTTCAACCACAGGTTTCAACACAACAAATCGAAATGATCAAATAGTTACTGATTGGAAAACACTTGAGTTATCTTACACACTTGAAGTGAGGGATTGCAGCTGGCAATATGGATATAGCTGCCTCGTGAATGACGTTCACTTAACACTAACAGTGGCTCCTGAACCGGGGACCGGCCCCTCAATACTTTTGGTGGGGAAAGTAACCCCCCCCCTCCCCATAATCTAAGGTAAAGTTCATAATTTGCGGGTAAAATTCATAATTTTAAGGTAATATTCATAATTTTAGGGTATAATTCAAAATGTAAGGTACAATTCATGTAAAAATGTATATGCATTTCAAAAGCTTTTGCGCTTCCGCACCCACCCCTTTCAGCGTTTTGCCAGAAATTGCCAATTTCAGAGCCCACAGAAGTGTCAACAAAACGTTTTACAGTACAAAAGTACACAAAAACAAAACAAAACAAAACCAGTGTTGTCTGCTGCGTTGTACTTTTGTACTGTTTTGCTGACACTTCTGTGGGCTCTGAAATTGGCAATTGTTGGCAATCGAACTTTGCCTGTTTTTGTGCCTACATTGGTTGTTTGGTTTACCGAGTCTGTGTAGTGATTTTCATCACTTGTTCTGGTGTACCTTTGTGTTCCCATTGATCCTTGTTGTTTTTGCAGGTTTAGCACTTTTGTGAGCCTTGGAACTGGTAATGTTTCGGGCTATCGAACTGTATACCTACTTCTAATGCCTACATTTGCTAGTTTTGCCCCCCCTTGCGTATTGTGTTACATATAGATGAGTGAATGTTCTTACTTTTTGTAACTTTGCTACCTTGCATCTGGAAATACCAGATTTCATCAGGCAAGTGATCCGTTGGACTGGCCAGCGGTCATGTGATAGATTCCGGGGGACAGATTGACATTCCATAGAATGTAGGGAGGAGGATTTTTGAACATATTTTTTTATTATCAGAATTCACTCTTAAAATTCCCTGAATGAATACATGGAATATTACAATCTTTTAACGATTCAAAAATAAATTGAAATGGATTTTTGAATTGACCCTTTCGTTTTGCAGAATGATGTCACATATCCAACCAAGTGTTACTCCTAATTATGCCAAATTATATAGGTCTATAACGGTATTGGTATACGATTTGATTTTATAGCTCTTCGACTGGCGGAAAGTATTTCTCCCTAACTTGAATCACTACAAGATTGAGAATCATTCAATTTTCAAATCATTCGACTGAACATTTTACTGAATCGAAAAAAAAAATCTTTCAATTAGACAATTTAAGGGCGTACTACACCCATATATTGGTTTGATTGGTCTAAAAACATATTTTTTCATTTATAGCGAGGCGATATATGCACGGATCATGTGAAATAAAAAAAAAAAAAAAAATAAAAATAAAAGGTGTTTTTAAACCATTGTATAGTAAGTCATTTTAGCCCTATATATTTTTTGTTTACCGTATCCTGGTAACTCAGATGCGTGTTTCATAACAAACCATAATTTATTCTTTTCAACATGTTCAAGTAGGGTACATGAATAGAATACATTAAATCCTTTGTTATACTCTCTATAGAAAATCTAGTGGTGCTTGCAAAATATATAACACTGAATAAATTAAATAAACACTTACACAATAGATGCATAGTCATTAGTCAATTTGATATTGATGTTGTTATTGATGTGTTGTTAGGAGAAGAAAAGGCTATTAGGTCACAGTATGTCAGGTTATAGGTCAATTGGTTTAGGTCAAATTTAAGCATCAATTTTGAATACACATGTGAGAGTCTGTGATACAAAATGTATCATAATGAGGAATAATTTTGATATTCTGTCTTTAACTGGATATATATCGAGAAGTGCAAGGTGGATATACTAATATACCTTGGGATGTAAATGGTGAGTACAATTTAGAATGCTTAGTTGAGATGGATTTCACAAATAAATATAAAATAGTTACCAAAATCACAAAAGCTAAGCTTACGGAAAACTACCCAATATGGTGGTATAGGTGACAAGAAATACAATTTTTTCAACATTGCTGTAGTATGGTTGTGGTAACCTGTTACCTATGGCTTAATTAAGTTTCAGTGAAATAATGTCGCAAGTTCAAAATACAAAATATAGCTCAACATTGAAAATAGAAACATTTTAACCAGTTCCTTTTTGATAGTTGTGGAGCACCAAGTTCATGAAGTCATAAAAGAAATCAGGAACCACTTATTCCCATTTTACATATCAACTTTATTTCCCTAACGTGTTAGCAACACATATCCAAAATTTTAACGAAATCCGTTGATATTAAGCTTTCCAAAATGAAGTGAATTTAAATCATCAGTGATGTACCACCTTTTGGCTTCTACTTTTAAAAGCATGTACGCTACGTTGATACCGATGCCACCAATAAAACGAGAAGATTTGCCCCTTCATTTTGCATACCACTTTGTCCAATTTTTTTTTTGTAATTTCTTCACAAAATGCAAAAAAATGCAAAAAAAATCAATGGGTGTAGTACCCCCTTAAGAGATCATTATTCAAATGGCTATTCTCAGTATTCTCATTGATATCCACACTACACCCCATGTGGATGACATGACCCCCGGGGACATGACCTTAATCTCCCACAGGGGGGGGGGTGAATTTCAAATGGGGTTACCTGAATGGGTGAATCCATTTGAAATCTACACCCCGTGTGTGTGGGAGACTAAGGTCATGTTTTCCATAGGGGGTGTATAATGGATTTCAACTGGAATAGTCCGATTTGTGAAGTTTATCCCAATATCGGACTATATGGGCTGCGGCGGTTCCTTCAATATTTGTCCATTATTACAAAAAGCAGCCTTAATCGTGCGCGATAGCTTTTGGTGAACTAAATTTAACAGTTAAAAGTCGCTGTCCTTTTCCAGTAAACAAATATTCGATATAGCCTCATCCATTATTGCTGTGCACGGCCCGGTGCACGGTTCCAGCACTTTAAAAAAGGTCCATGAAATATCGAAACGAGCAAACAATTTCGGATGTGGGGGCGCGGTTTTTATATACGCCGGCCTTAATGTAGAGTAGGCCTGCCTGTGAAAAGGTGTTTTTGCCCCATTCAAGTATCAAGAAAGTCAAATAGATATGATCGATCATCACGCCCTGAGTGTAGTCGTATTCAAGTGAGTGTTTGAGGTGCTCTTATGTAAATCGAAATAAGCAAATGAATTTGAATCAATATATGTTTTCTAATAGCGATTAATTGATAACTAATTGCTTGACAAGATGACAGGGAGGTAATAACAGGTTAACTGGGTGGGCAACATGCGGCATGCCCATCCTTATTTTGCCCACCAAGTATATTCAATGTGGCCTATATAATTGCCCAGCCAGTATAATATTTGCCTACAAAAATGGTCACCGATGGGACCGCATAATTCAAAAACAGGTCTCATTTTGCCCTAAACTTTGAAAAATAAAATGAAACGAAGAAAAAAAAACCGCGGCAAGGTTAGTCATAACACGTAAATAGAGAAACACTATTTACTACAAATCTATTGAAATCTACCATTGTATTTTTCTTCAGGTTTTAACGCTATGCTGGATTGTACTTAATCGCCCGAGTTTGGCCACTTTTTTTACCACTAATTTCCCACATCAATTTTGTACCGCGTAAAATGAACTCTCATGCTTATATTCCAGAACAAAAGCAAAGATTTTCCATATTTTTCTTTCACTTAAATGGGCATTTCGTGATCCACAGCCTCATCCCCCGTTCCCAAAAAAAGTTGAGATTTTTACACCACTGGATACCTCTAACTACATAATGTTTATGTACCAAATATTTCTTGCAGATTAATTCGTTTAGCAAAAATATCGCCAAATTTGAATTGAATACCTGAGTGGAAGAAGGGCCCAACTCCATCAAAACTGTTTTTGAGATATTAAGAAAAACTTAATATTTGGAAAAGTTTTATAGACAGAATGTTTTCATCTTCAGGGGACCTTTAATACAGGAAGATAAAATATTACATACATTCAAAATTATATATGATGTTTCCATGGCAACGGTACAGGGTTTAATACGAGCTGGAGTTGGGCCCTTCTTCCACTAATATACTGCAAGTGCCAGTTCCGTGAGCAGATTTGTTATAAATAGCCACAGACATTTGATTATTATTCATTAATTGCATGTAATATGTTAGCAACAAAGTTTATTGTAGTGAAAAGCAGATTTCGTGGATGAACAAAATTCCTCTTTAACCCAATATTTGTAGAAGAAGGGCCCAACTCCCTTTCTTCCATAAAAACCATGATTAAATGTACATGGAAGACTATTTAGAGAGTGGATTTTGGCTCATCTTTCACACACAAGGAAGAACAGTGAGTCTGCTGGCAATAAAATGCTGGGCAAACTCATTTTTGTAAAAAATTGGAGTTGGGCCCTTCTTCCACTCAGGTATTCAATTTCGTTCTGGTGCACCAGAACGAAATTACAACACATTGTCTATCATGCATAACTCGCAAACGCAAAATCGGAATCAACTGAAATTTTGGAAATAAGCTTTTTTCGTGGATATCTACTGAAAAATGTCATAAAAAGAGGATGATAGGATCACGAAATCCTCCTTTAATTGACATTAGTAAATAAACAATATTATGTTATTTATTTCAAAATCATAAATTAGAATATCACTTCAAATGCCCCATTGTTTAAAATTACCCATCGTAAAAGCACCGACCAGATGCTTCATGATTCAAATCAATTCAGTCACTTTTGCTACACAAAGACACGAGAGTGGCCCAAGCTGTTGTAGGACTATTTTACACAATTGGCCAAAATGAATATTGTGTCCAATTTTGAACCAATCATGGAGGGTATTAATAAGATCATCTGCAAATGCAACTTTGACCATAATTAGTTTAAAGCCTAGTCATAATTGGCAATTGAAATGAGCATTTCAAGTTATCAACCAATCAGGAATGCTGTTAGATGACCAGTGTCCAAATGAGTTACGAAATATCCTTGACGACCAAGTAAAATTCAATATAATCAATAAGTGACATGTTTGCCTAATACTGTTTTCCAAATTATATAAATTGTTTTGTTACAACCTGTACTTAATGTGTGTTAAAAAGTTAAGTCTGGGGGTGTGGGAAGGGGAACAAAGAAATAAATGAGGCCCGGTATAGGTAACAACACGCTGCTCAATATATCAAGATGAAACATCCGAGAAATATCACCGAAGAGAAGTAGGCCTACATACCGCGCTCATTACTCTACTATATTAGGCCTAGGTTTCGTTCGAGGGCTTAGAGCAAGAACTAGCTATGTCCACAATTAGGCCTACATGTTACTCATTGCGGTAACAACTGGATGGTTAATTCTGCCCTCCATAATAAGTGCAAGTGGTTTTGGGGTATACATGTGGTCACTTAAACAGTTAGCATGGTTAGGGAGTGATCGTTATTTACGACAGGGGGGGGGGGGAATGGGCGTTTTGAGGGGGAATCCGAATTTTGTTTTGGGTCTTGAGGGGGAAACGCGAAATTTTTCGTTGAACCAGGAGGGGGGAATGTTAAGTTTTAAATGGAGAAATTCGGTAAAACAAGGGGGGAATCCGAAAATTGTGAGCGGACGCGAGGGGGGAACGCGAAATTTTTTGTCGATATTTTTTCCACAATGCCCATTACCCCCCCCCCCTGCCGTAAATAACGATCGGTCCCTTAGTTAGACGCAAGTGACCATGTACTTACCTCCAAAGTCACTTATACATTATATTATGGAGGGCAGAATTAACCGTCCAATTGTGGACATAGCTAGTTCTTGCTCATTTCGGCAACACGGTTTTCACTGATAGCTACTGATCGCAAATGCCCCTTTTAATTTCGAGCCAAACAAATGAGGTAAAACGAAGGAAACTGGTATTTCACTCCAGCGCCTACAATGCGTGTATTTAGCTCGCCGATTATAATTATCATGATTAGGCGACGAAAAAAAGGAACCCTGTTTTACGGGCGGACGGACCTTTCAAGTAGGGTCGGTCGGTCGGCCTTATTTATTTATTTATTTTTTTTGGAAATGACCCCCAATTTTTTCCCCAATTTCTTCGAAATCTGGGGCGGTCGGGTCCGTAGAACAGGGTTTTCTTTTTTGTCGCCTTATCGGGAGCTTCACGCAGCTGACGGGATTCAAACAAGACGTATTTAGACGAAATGGCGATAAACACACAGTTTACGCACAGCGCCTATAATGCGTGTATAATCTCGTCCAATCGTATTATTTATCATTATGCATACAGTTTATACGGTACGTCACTTATTCAATGATTCAATATACACACGCAGGCGACGTATTTATTCAGCACTCGATCGGTGAGCTCAGAATAAAACCGGGATACCCGGTTTTATTATAAATGTTAAATTTTACTGTAATTAAAGCACTTCAGGCTTAGTCTTTCACAGGGCATTGATGTACACCAATGGCCATTACAATGGTGCAAAAAGTAGAAATTCGAAAAAATTGAGGGCGTTGTGAGCAAATCACACATTATGGCTTTAAGGTATAGTTATGTGCCACTGATGTCACAGAAGGATACTCCCCCCTTCTCTCCTACTTCACAGACTTGGTTTGGTGAGACTTTTATCGTATATCAGTTTAGAACAGGCGACATCTTCAACGGCCATGCCTAAAATTGAAAGAGAACAATAAATCATCGTTTTTATTTAAAATATAAGTACTGATAACCATGGTATGGTAATCAAAAGGAATGCTGTATACTTGATTACTTGCAGCATTATTATTATTCACCCCGCCAATACAACTCTTCTGGGGTGAACTAAACCTGCCTGGTTATCAAATTAATCAGTGACAATCTCTGAATTTGACAAATGCTAATACGCGGATGTAGGGTTTCTCTACCGGAAGTAAATTTGTACCGAAATTCCTTCCCACAATGCAATAAGCGTTTTGCATAACAATAGATACAGTTCAGAGGTTAATCCATCTCCTTTGTTATGCAATACGCATATTGCATTGTGGGAAGGAATTTCGGCACAAATTGACTTACGGTAGAGAAACCATAAATCCGCGTATTGATGAGTTGCATCAATTAGCACCTGTCAAATTCAGAGATAACATTGTCACTGATTAATTTGATAACCAGGCAGGTTTGGTTCACCCCAGAAGAACCGCTCTGGTGGGGCTTCCTCTTTTAGATTTAAATACGCACCCATAGATTTAAAGACAATGGTAGCATTCCTATCAACAGTCTTATTCCCCAGAATCAGTTCGCCAACTTCACCTTTGATATCAACCTTCGCATAAAACAACGGGGGAAAATTAAAGCAATTCATTTTATTCTAAATGTATATATGTGACCGTACAGCTCGAATGAGCCGTAAACTCCCTAAATTGTATTCAGAGTTACAGTCCAAAATGTGCATTAAGCTTGTATTCATAATGTACCTAATAATTGTCCTACAAGTGTCTCATTTCAGTCCATTCAAATACCAATCTTTAATGCTATTGTTGAAGAGGATAATAAGCTTATACTTATAGTAAATAGCTTTAGTCTTTGTTTGCTTTGGCTAAATCCTGTTCAAGTGGTGGGTTGACCAACAATTAACAATGAGAGGACATTTCTGAACCTCGTTGACTTGGGGATGATTTGAAGTGACCGCCAATTATGACCATTTGATATTTAATACCGGCAATGTAGAAAAAGAGATATAGTGTAGCACCAAAATAATGTACCTTTTTACTGAAGGAGCAATGCTCAACAAACCATAACCTCGCTACTGGATATCGTTTGAAGTCAAATAATATACCATTTTAAAGCTTATGATATATATTTGCTAAACACGAAATAAAACAATTTTGACCGGGGAGGAATTTACGGCTCATTCGCCGTGACAGGTCACATATATTCAAACATGCTATTAATGAGCCAAAATACTCTACCGGACAAGGTGGGGTTGACTTCAATACTATCATTCTAAAAAAAACTAATACACTCACTCCCGACAGGATAATATCGCCTGATCCTTTGAGCGCTTCTTCTTTAGTATCAACATAAACATCCGCCATTTTCATAAGGTCTGGGTCCAGTTCCTGCCAATCTTCGACAACTGCACCAACACCTATAAACAAACCAACCAATTAATAGAAAAACAATGCAAGCACATAATTAGGAATACACCCAAATGTAAAAGCAATATACCCAAATGTATTAGACATACACCCAAATGTATTAGGAATGCACCCAAATGTATTAGGAATACACACAACTGTATTAGGAATACACCCAAATGCATCAGGAAAAATGTATTAGGAATACACCCAAATGTATTGGGGATACGTGGCGAGCTCTAAGGAGGCGGGCTCGTACAAGTCAAAGAAAATCAATCTAAAGAAAAACGCTCAAACTTAGTGTACGGATTAGTATGAATGACGCTGTTGTCTATATATGTTGGTGAAACAAAGCAAGCTTTGAAAGCAAGACTCAACCAACACAGGAGCCCGGAGGGGGTTCTCCCTGGTTGAAGGTATACGGGGATGTGCCACGGTTTTGGGGTACCTTTTCAGCAATTTTGGTATATCGATGGGTGGGTTTTCAGTGGAGACCAATGCGCCCAATTGGGCGCATTTGGGAAAATGTGCCCCTAAAAGTGCCCAATTAGGGCACATTTGGGTGCATTTTGGGTGTTTTTTGTGAAAAATTGGTATACTGATGGGTGGCAAAAACAGCAAAAATTAGGTATAGAGAAAGTCAGCATCCGAAAGTCTGCGTGGCACATCCCCGTAAAAATTTTTTTTTCGAGAACCCCCCCCGGGCACAGGAGGGCCAGTTCAAACGAGACCCACAACTCAGCCGTGTACCTCCACAAAGACACCGGTCATAATATTGACACCGAGGACGCAGTGATTCTTGATAAGGAAGAGCAGTGGCACAGGAGAGGCAGCCACCTGGGAGAGAGTAGAGCAGCCATCACTTAAAGCCATATTATAACATTTGCTGAGGAGGACGCCCTCACTGATTTTTTAAAATTAATTTTTTACACGATTATATTGTACTTTATTAAACCAATATACCCTGAAAAAATCAAGACTTTAGGTGCTGTAGTTTTGTCAAAATCCGAGATTTTGAATAAAACGCCTGAATCAGCGCTTTATTAGCTTTTATTATTACGATGGAATTATAAGTCGAACGCATACACGATGTTCATAACACACAGTACGTACACGGCGTGCGCGACGGTGATCTACACAACAACGGGCCGCACCATAACATGACCGAATGAGTGGTACGTATTGGCGACATATGCGCTGGTAGTAAATTCCAATTTTCTTTGCTCTGCCGTAGTTGTTCGGCTCAAAAATAAAAGGGGATATATCTGACAGTAAAAACTAACATTTTATGGCAAAGAAATGCTAATCTATTTTGTACGAAAATGTTATAATATGGCTTTAAAAGACACAAATGAGACAAAACTTATCTTACGCATTTTTAATGGAGCATTTTAAATTTTTGGCCCAACTCGGGCGATTAAGTAAAATCGGGCATAGCGGTTGCGTTAGGAAAGAAATCAAGTATTTTTTTTTATCTGTTAGCCAAGATATTAGTGATTCTACTGCACATCACATTTACTCCGTGGCTCCTTTTATTCTTTTCTGAACAGCCAAAATGCAATTGCTAATAATGAAAGTCAACTCGTTCTGGACGATTAAGTTAATTGAGCCCCAACGTTTGAGTACGAAACAGTAAAGAAACCAAGTAAAATTTTTGCTAACCAAGATGTAACTGAGTCCACTGCATATAATATTGTTGCCATGATCTCTTTATTTTTTCTAAAAAGAAGCGAAATTGCAATTGTATCATTTTTATTGTTACAGTCTGTAATTATAGGTGTGAGTGTGTGAGTTATACTGAATTTATACTCGATCGCCGGGCGATTGCGATGCACCGCTTTTGAAAAGCGACGGGTAATCGCCGAATTTGGTGTGTGAGAAATACTCGATCGCCGGGCGATTGCGGTGCACCGCTTTTGAAAAGCGACGGGTAATCGCCGAATTTTGCAATGCATCTCTCGTCGCTTTTGCATTTATACTTATCACAGCGATAGCGATTGCAGACGACAATTAAAATATTCAAAAGCCTACGCAAAATACATTTTTAGAACATCCATTGCTGTCAATAATTATTGCTTTGAATTAATTCACCACCGAAAGTTAATAATCGAGAAAGGTAAATGAATTGGCAAAATAATAGATCCAGTTGGTTGGAACTTTGGTTGATGCATAGCGCATTCACGTGTCAAGCGTCATCGCTCGGAAGTTGAGATTTCTTCAACTTGCAAAAGCGACGTTTTTGCTTCAGCGATAACGATTGATCGGCTTGACGCTTTGAAAACGGCTTGACGCTCTGAGCGTCAGAATCGCTTTTCTGCAAAAGCGATCGAGTATAAATTCAGCCTATACGGTAGCATGCCGTGTGTTCGTAATTACGAACGGACGGCCCTAAGGCGCAATGCATAATTAAATGAACAATAATTACAATTAACTAGTGCGCCCTTCTTAACCCATCTGGCAGCAAGTATCGGTGTCTTGGAATGCGTGGCTGTGACGATGACGTCAGCATTCATGACAGCCTCTTCCACAGTCTCACAAGGTACGCAATCATGTACATTAGCAAAGTCTTTTGCATTTTGATAGTTTCTGCTCCATACACGAACCTATTGACGGAAATGTGGAAACAAACATACTAAATATTGCATTCATAGATTGGGTACTTTTTTTTTCAAAATCGAAGAAACAACTCCGTCAAAAGTAAATGGCCTGAAATTAAGTCAATTTCTTGTAGAGTTTGAGACATTCCTAAATGAGATCAGCCTTTCTCCAATCAAGACAATTGTGTTGGGAGATTTGAATGTCCATGTGGACGAATCATCTCACCCTGGTACTGCTCGCCTCATTGAAACCTTATCAGCAAATGGCTTTCACCAACGCATACGGGAACCTACGCACATAGCAGGTCATACCTTAGACCTTCTAATTTCCCGTCCCGAGGACAATTTGGTTTCAAACTCTAAAGTTCTGCCAAGCCTAGGCTCAGACCATTTTTTGATCAGTTGTTTGATTAACAGTGAAAAACCTGAGCCAATTAAGATCACTTGTACCTTAAGAAATATCAAAAACATAGATACGTTGGCTTTTTTTTAGCAGATCTTTCTTTGAAGTTCGGTGATCTCGACTTAAGTGGGAGCTCGGTTGACGGGATGCTTGAGCAATTTGACTCCTCAATACTTGGTGTGTTGGATTTTCATGCACCTTCTCAACAGCGCTCGCGTAGAGTCAGGTCCCGATCTCCGTGGTTCAATGAAGACATAAATCACGCTAGGCGTGAACGAAGAAGGTATGAAAGGAAATGGTTAAAGGAGGATTTCGTGATCCTAGCATCCTCTTTTTATGACATTTTTCAGTAGATATCCACGAAAAAAGCTTATTTCCAAAATTTCAGTTGATTCCGATTTTGCGTTTGCGAGTTATGTGTATTACACTGCTCCATAGACAATGTGTTGTAATTCAAATTTGGCGATATTTTTGCTAAACGAATTAATCTGCAAGAAATATTTGGTACATAAACATTATGTAGCCAGAGGTATCCAGTGGTGTAAAAATCTCAACTTTTTTGGGAAAAGTGGGGGATGAGGCTGTGGATCACGAAATGCCCCTTTAAAGAGTAAAAGCAAGGACGATCTTGATACTTATGTTGAACAAACAAAATTTACAAATAGACTTATAAATCGTGCCAAAGAAGATTATTATAAAGAAAAACTTGATGGTTCAAATAATAAGAATATGTATCAAACTTTGAATAAGTTGCTGAACAACAGTGATAAACAATACCCTGATTGTAGTTCTGTTACAGAGATGTGCTGCTCTTTTGCAACGTTCTTCAATGACAAGGTTGATAAGATTCGTCAGAACCTTGATGAAATAGCTGTTTCTGATCAAAATGACCATGACATTGAACGTTGTCCAGCGAGTAGTGCTTCTCTCTCTGTTTTTCACTGTGTTACAGCAGAAGATGTGTCTATAATTATTAAATTATTGCAAACAAATCTTGTATTCTGGATACCATGCCTATATTATTGTTTAAGGAAACTGTTGACGTGCTTGCTAAACCACTGACTGACATTATCAACAAGTCCTTCAGCAGTGGCGTTTTCCCAACAAAACTACGCGAGGCGGTAGTGACTCCTATTTTAAAGAAATCCACCCTGGACAAACAAATTCTGAAAAACTACCGTCCCATCTCTAATATCAGCTATGTGTCCAAGATCATGGAAAAAATTATGTGCGCCCAGATAAAAGACCATCTTAAGCACCATGATCTTCAAGAACGTATGCAGTCTGCATATAGGGAACTACACAGTACTGAAACGGCACTTCTGAGAGTAAGAACTGACCTTTTGAGAGCCATTGATGAAAACATGGCCGTTGCGGTCGTGTTACTGGATCTTTCCGCCGCATTTGATACGGTCGACCATCTCATCCTGTTGAATCGTTTTCGTATCACCTTTGGCATTCATGGCGCGGCTCTCGATTTAATCAGTTCTTACCTTCAGAATCGATCGTTTCGTGTCTGTGTAGGGGACACAGGATCTACAAATTAAGCCCTTCGCTTTGGGATCCCACAAGGCTCAGTTGTTGGGCCACCCTTCTTTACAATGTACACTTGTGAAATTGGTAACATTCTCCGGAAACATGACATCAATTATCATATCGATATGAATTCGGCAGAGTGACGAATCGAGAATTTTGAGCAAATTGAGTTTTTGTATGCTTATTATTATGTTTCAGATTATCTTTTATTTGCACCAAAAATTAATGGTAAATCTTACTCACTGACGTAGTTATTGAAATTTTGATTTGGACGAATCGCGCCTAAGTGCGATAAATGAATTCGGCAGAGAGACGAATCGTATACTTAGTTGTACAAATCATGTTGATCTATAGTATTGTACAGCGGGAAACCCCGAATTTTCTATAAGCTTCTATATTACATGTCATATACAAATATATTTGATACCAATGTATAGCTGTAGGTATCCTCTATCCAGTGATACCAAAACTAAGTACAAATATTCCCCACATAATATTGTTGTGGTTTGATAATGTAAAATCCACCATCAAAACAGTCAATTTTCACCTCCGGAACATTTACAGAATATGTCGCTTTATCACAATTGATAGTTGCCATCACCTCGTCCGGTCACTGATTTTGTCACGCTTAGATTATGCTAACTCATCACTCTATGGCATATCAGCGAAAGACATGAAGAAGTTGCAAACTTTACAGAACAGGGCGGCAAGTATTGTCTTCAGATCCAACAGAAGGGAACCATCCGCGCCACTCCTCAGAGAGCTCCACTGGTTACCAGTTAATGCCCGGATTATATTCAAACTCATGTTATTCGCTTTCAAAAGCTTCAACGAACATCTTCCAGCTGACTTGGCCGACCTCCTTAGTCAGTACATCCCGCGCAGATCTAACTTAAGATCAGGTGACGACGCACATCTTCTCAACGTCCCTCGTACCAGCCGGGCTGCTGGTGACAAAGCTTTCCATGCAGCTGCTCCGCGTCTCTGGAACCATCTTCCTGCTCACTTTCGTCAATGTACCACCATACAAAGTTTCAAGAAATCTCTCAAATTCCACCTATTTCCAAAATACTAAGTTCTCCGCCTTGCGTAGTTTCCTGGTTTTCTTGTTATGTTTTTAATAATGTATATTTTGCTTCACTGTATGAGTGTTTTATGATTGTAACGTAAGATGGTAGCGTAAGATTTTAGATTAAGATAGTATCATTAAGTCATTTCTTGTACAGCGCTTTGACCTGTTTGATAAGGCGCTTAATAGGTGTCATTTTATTATTATTATTATTATTAAACAAAATACTTACACAGGAGCTCATTTTCGAACTCCATTGGACTAAGTTTTGTCACAACATACCACATTCCTAAAATATTTGGCTTTGTATTTTCACGTTTAACCAATGGCGAATTCAAAATGTGTACATATCGTGTCCTGTACCGCCTGCTTGGTCAGTGGCTCTTAATAAATATGCTCTTAATCGGAGCCCTCTAGACTAGAGCCACTGACCCTAGAAAAAGAGGACGCAACTCCTCAGTCGCTGAAGTTCCGCCCTTGATTGAACAAGTCCATTGATTGACCTTTATGGTAAATCCTATAACCTGCACATCGACGTGACGTCAAATGACGACATCTCAGGTCTATGGAATTGACCGAAAAATCCAATTGCGAAAGTTCAGTGCCCACTATCCAGCACAGCTTGATTCCGACTGGATCGTACAGAGAGGTGTGCCATCCGGATTTAAAAGAACTTTATTTAATCACATTTAATTTTATGGTGTGATCCTTGGGCATTGTATTGGCATGTAAGACATATCTTACCTGCTTAAATTGGCCAACATGACGAAGAGCTTGCACGTGAGCTATACCTTGTTTACCAGCGCCGATGATGGCCAAGATGCTGCTGTTATCAGGGGCTAACAACTGTAATGTAATATGCAAAGACATTGATTAGAGAGCTCACGAACTCCATATCCAAGCACTACAACAAATCCGCCATTGTGAGCTATTATGACGCATGACGATCAATTTCTGTACCGAATGGCCCGTTTCGGGTCAATTAGACCCGAAATCGTACGATTGGTGTTTAACGTAACTTACAAAACACTAGTTCATATCTGAGACGAATATACCAACAGGGATCGGAAGCGCAGTGTATATTCATCTCAGGTTCATATGAGCGACATAGGCTGAAGACGAAAAAAAAGACGATACTGCATCTTCTTTTTAAGGTATTTGCTGCCTGCAGAATGAGTACTGAGTAGGAGGCCTACTGACACTCAACAAAAGGCAAACGTTATTATAATAGTAAACTGGCCTCAAAAAGAAACTTATAATTTTTCACAAGGTCATATCTTACAATCCTCTCCATAAAAATGAACAAAAATTGCACACAAGATTACTTCAATACTCTACTCTAAACACATGTCAGTAACCAAGCAGTTGTCCAACTGACACAACAACAAAATGCACTGACATGGAACACCTTTCTGGATCAAAATTCACATCCCAACAGATTTCTTTTCTTGGGTTCCAATTATTCGCCTGTGAATGTGGTCCCGGAAGCTGTTCCGTGTCAGTGCATTTTACTGTTGTGTCAGTTGGACAACTGCTTCGTTACTGACCTGTGTTTAGAGTAGAGTATTGAAGTAATCCTGTGTGCAATTTTTGTTCATTTTATGCAGAGAAGTTTAAGATATGACCTTGTGAAAAATTATAAGTTTCTTTTTGAGGCCAGTTTATTAGCCTAACTGTAATACAGTCATGGACAAAAGTCTGGAATATTTAGAATTCTGTATCAAATGCAGTTTTCAATCATATTAGGAACAAATTTATTGTTCTGGAGTAGTGCTCAGTTGAATTTAATTGAAAGATATGAATGTCCTTTGATGTTTACATCACACAGTTTGTCAATTAAAAAAAGAATTACCCGAGGAAGCGCATTACAATGGAAGGATCACACAATCGGAACACTTTTTGGCGGTCTCTTTGTATCACAACATGAAATTAAAGACACTAGCAAACTTTATTGTTTGAACAAAAACTTAAACTCGCATTGTGACATGTTCAGATAAGTCTCTTGCTTGGGAAAACACATCTCAATATTTGGTGTGTCCACCCCTTGCCAGCTCAAGGTTATTTCCGCGACATGACATTCCCTCGACCAAGTTTGTCGAGGTCCCTTGTGGAATATCTCGCCAGCAAGCAATGAGGGCGTGTCTAAGTTCCTGCAGGGTGATTGGTTGGTTGTCCATGCTACCTATCCTGCGGGACACTTCTGTCCAAAAGTTCTCTATAGGGTTCATATCCGGGCTCAAAGCCGAGCAGTCCAGATGTTATACATTCTACATTTTCAAGAAATTCCCTCACGCGTAGGGCTCTGTGCGCCGTGGTGTTGTCATCTTGGAACACGAAATTGTTCCCGAAGTCTCTTCTTACAAACTGAAGCATAACTGTATCAAGAGAACATACAGGTATCGGTCCTGGTTCATGTGTCCTTCTAGCATGTAGAGGTGTGATTTCGACCTACTGTGAAATGCCCCCCGTACTGCGATTCCACCACCATCTCCTTGGACTCTAGGAAGGATTCAGTCCTCAAGCAGAGCTTGACCAACCTGTCTTGGGACATTGAATCGGTCATATTGTCTGTAGATAGAGGAGGAACCGGGCCTCTTCACTGAAGAGCACATTATGCCAGTGGCCTACTGTCAAGTTCCTATGTCCCTGTGACCAAAGCAAGCGCGCATACCGATGTATTTGCAGATGTATCGCCTTTCTTATTAGTCGTCTTGCGCGAAAACCGGCACTAACCAGTCTATTGTTCACAAGTTTCCTGGTAACAGGCGCGTTTATGGACCTCAGCCATTCTGTTCGTAGCCGAGATGCAGACTTCGTGCGGCCATTGCGACAAAGTCTCAGGAGAGATCGGTCTTCCCTGGCGGTTGTTTTTCGGGGCCGACCTGACCTTGGTCTAGGTGTAGTAGTTCCGGTCTCTCGACGTCTCTTCAAAATTTTAAAAACTGCATTTTATGTAATTCCTAAAGCAGCACCAATATCCTTCTGTTTGTAGCCGCAATTACGTAAGTCAATGACGCGGGCGTATAAATTTGCGCTCAACTCGTACCCTATGATCAGAAATATTGTATACAACAGACAGATGCAACAAAGTAAAGCTGGTTTCTTCAGACTGCAATGCGAAAGCCAATGTAACCTTATGAATCATATCGCTAAAATAAGTGCGAAAAGGATGCCCGATGGTTCATTGGTCAGGCATAAGAAGCCATTGTTGTACATTAGGTAATGTGTGATATGGAATGGTACCTAAGACCTTGCCAGACACTCGTGATCCATTTTGCATGGCTGGCGGGTCATTGATGGTAAGAAACCTGCACTTAAAAAACGGGTTATGCAAAAAAATAAAAAATATTCCAAACTTTTGTCCATGACTGTATATCATTTGCCCCTGAGAGAAGGCAACTTTTGAAACATTTAATGATTTTAAAATACGATGCTGCTAGCGCATAGCAAACAAGGAAATTATGATTAGGTATAGTATATTGAACTCCTTTTTAAAGCGTAAAAATAAAACCGTGATCCAAATTGGCCTCCCGCCTTGTGAAAGATATTTTACCATCCCCAATTTTACCCTCCCCTATTTTGTACACTCCCCAAATTAACGTCCCCAATTTATACATTTTGTACTCAATATGGTAACCTTACTTTGGTAGCTGCTGCTGTTGCCGCCGCAGTTCTCATTGCATTCAGATGGCCACTATCCATAACCTTACACGGTATTCAGAAATAAAAAAAACAGGAATAAAGAAATATAAGAAATATATTATGCATAGCGCAATAAATGTGTGCTGAGTTGTAATATTGTTGTTTTGAACACATAATTAAACGTTTACGACGGAACTTATATTTTCGAAGGCATTTATACTTATACTCAGGTATTTCCTATTCCCTGCCAGGGAGGAGGGAGGGTAATAAGGATAATTCACTGGTGAGCATTAATAGTTTATGTTTGCCCTCAAATCAAGGAAAATGATGTACTGGGTGGGCAGCTGTAATTAATGCACCAGCGTTTAGATATTTCGAAATGTAGTCACTTGCGGAAAATCGACATCGGCTTCGATGTAAAAAAAAAGTTTACCCGCCTAAATGGACCGTTCGTGGCTCTTTTTATCATAATTTCCTCAAGGAATAGATACCTTTTGTGTATGTTACTTTTTGCAGGTGGTAAAAGTGGGTAATGGTGAATCCAACGGACGAGGACATAAAACACATCAAGGACCAATAGGCCTACATGATACAAGAGGATACCTTGAATATACGAAAACTGGAAAGGAAAATAACAAGGTATAGACGAATCCAATTTCACGCATTCCTACACCTCAATGGCAGCCATAGCTGGGTCCCCGTCGGGTATATCCCATATCGATTTTTAAGCGGCTTTAATCTACCCAATTGGGCAGCAACACCAGTTTGATGCGCCGGGGACCCAGTCATGGCCGACTAAATTCTGATTATCTGCACTTGGCTCGTTGGATTCGTCCCATACTGCAGTTACTGTCCGTTTTCCTATACACAGCCTGAATCCTTCCAGGCCCTGAATTGCGGCGCCTTTTATTACCCACAATCCTTTACGTTGCCTTATTCACAGCACAATCCGATGACCGTGCGTAGATGTTGAAGGACTGGGGGATTTAGTCTAATACACAGTGCTCTCACCATTGACGCGTGACCACTACAAACAGTGTATGTTAGAAGTATAGGCAATTGCCTAGTTAACGTCACTGTGTGAAAAATAACCGGCCAATATTTAAAGTATTCTCTGAAATTCTAGAAAATATAGTTTTGTAACATGTCCTAAATTTTTAGCTAATTTAGGTGTTTGGAAATATTCGCACTTTTGTGTTTTAGGAAGGATATGTAAACGACAGGTAACACCAAAAAATATGAAGAAATTATTTCCAAACCGTGTTAAGCCTGCAACCATTATGCTTCTCATTTTCAAGAATGCTGGTTAACAATAAGCAGACTATTGTCTCATTTCGTAAACAAAAGCCCACCCAGTATTGTTACCTTGCATTTGCTTTATAATTGTTCACCCAACTGAAACTATAATACCAGCTCATTGCTCATTGCACAGGTCAAACAGAAACATGTGTAGTGTGGATTTAACCAGAGAAGATCTGATTTAATCAGTTGAGCTGTTTTCAATGAGTGTTATCTTGGTTTAATAGCTTTTAATGGGGTTTAAGTCCTGCAAAGGTCGTGGTGAATTCTACTGTAGACATGACTGCATCATGTATACCAACTTGACGTGGCAAGGAAGAATTATTACAGTGTTTTTGATAGCTACTCTTGATATCGCTATTGGAGTGCAATTACATAAATTGGCAATAATTGTTAATTGCATCGGCAATGAATCATTACAAAATATATCATTTAATGTAGGCCTATCATTTACTTTGGTAGATTATTAGATGACCTTTTCATGAGCTCAAATAAAATGTCAATTTACATGCATGCGAAATACAGTACCTAAAATTTGAAGTCTATGCAGGATGAAAATCCAACATGAACTTAGCTTGCAGAGGTTTTGCCATTGAAGCAGTTTTTGATAACATGGTAATTTAGTTAAAACTTAATCGGGTATTCCTTTGACTTGAGAGGTCCCTAGTGATATAATATGAATTCAAGCTTCGGAAGTCCAAAAGCAAAAATTTAAAGTTGGTAAACATCACCAACAAACATTCTTGACTTGAATATCTAAAAGATGATTTCCTTGGTTTAAAAAGGTAGAAAGGCGTAAAAAGTAATAAAAGATATCAACAACAGAATGTATTCTTTCAACATTTATATTGAAGATCGATTGCAGAAAAACTATCATCATCATACTAATAATATTATATATAGTTTTGCATAATCAAAGACTTCAAATGTGCAATATATATCTGCAATAAGATTCAAATAATGTTTCAAATCTATTAAAAAACAAGAGATGCACCATGCTACTAGTTTTATGGCAATGTTTGTAACAACCACGGGTGTCATGCAAAGGGGTATTATGATAATCTTTCGCGTTTTAGCGAAAAGGGGGCATTGTTGACATAATCATGATAATTGAAGGGCAAAAAATTGCTCAAAATAGGTGTGTTTTTATCCTAAAACCATCGCGGAATGAAATGTAAAGCGGGTGTTTTAAAGTTCACCGACGAGTGCCGGAACCGGGCCGAAATCAACAACAGCAATAATCATGACATTATTAGCGACAATCATGACAATGTTCTAAATTATCATCAAGAATAAAACCTTGTTTTCTAAATATATACATGTATGGAATACAGTTGTTGCCAGAAGAATGCTTACCATAATACGTACTGAGTATGAATGCTTACCATAACACGTACTGAGTATGAATGCTTACCATAACACGTACTGAGTATGAATGCTTACCATAACACGTACTGAGTATGAATGCTTACCATAACACGTACTGAGTATGAATGCTTACCATATAACACGTACTGAGTATGAATGCTTTAAGCACGCGGCTTCAAGTTAATCACGATTTTACACAGGGCTAAAACAAAAATCATTCAGACTAATTACATTAGCCCCCGGCGCGGCATGAGCCACTAAAGGTCCATTTAGAGCGAGGGACCGGGGTGGGGGGGGGGGGGGTAAAGTAAATTATTTGCCCTAATTTGGAGGCAAAAATAAATAGGTTGCCCACATTGTATATTATCCTTATTTACCTCCCTGTCCCTCACAGGGGGGGCGTGTAGATTACAAATCACGTATAAATCCCAATTGCAATACACACTCCCTGTGTGGAAGATAAGGTCATATCATCCACAGGGGTGTATGTATTCCAACTGGAATAACCCAAAAATAATAGAGCATACACTTACAGCCAAAGGTTTGCCAGTGTCTAGATCGTAGTATATCAGAAGCTTATAGGTAGGTGGAAATCGTTTTGGACATCTCGTCACGATTTTGGTAACCAGTGCATTCGATTTGACGCTCAAAGCAGACATCACCATACAAAAACTGAAAGAAGGTGGTAGTCGTTTATGATTAAGAGCCAATCTCCCTTTTTATTACCCAACTGTGATACAAAAAAAAAAATTTCTCTAAAAAATAATTTTGGTACATATTAACACCAACAACACTCATGTAAAATATGAGCGTGCACAGCGCCCTCGTTCAGCTTAAAAAATTTTTGAAATTTCAGCCTCTCTGAGCCTTGCTTGCAAATGGTAAACTTTGGAGGTGCGTAACATCATGCGCCATCATGATCCCAACCTGCATTTTGCATTTTTTTGAACTACCAAATGGTAGTCCAAATCCAATGATTTGATGAAAAGCGCCCTCATGCAAACTTCAAAGCATCATAACGGGCTGCGCCATCAAGATCCCAAGTCCGAACAAGTTTGAAATTAAAGACCTCAATGGTAAGTTTCATTTTTTAGCAAAAAGTTTTTTTGGATTTCGATGGCGCACATAGTTATCAGAGGTCAAAGGTCAAAATTTCCTATTTTCGCACATTTTTACATGCCTGTATTATTATTGCGCGCCAACGTCACCCGACTCTCCGAATAGCATTTCATCAAAGAAGAGGTAATTCTCTGCAAGTACTGAAAAAATTAGCTTGGGATCTCTTGATCTTCATATTTTTCTGATTTTTCAGATTTTTTGAAAATGGACTTAGCCTCATTGTGAAGGTCAATAATTGCCCTCTTTTCCCCTCATAATGACGCGTAGCACAATGTGGGCTTTTAACTGCATCACAAAAAGATGCGCCAACAAGATCCCAATTTTATTCTTCATAGTCTAGCTTCTTTGGCAACTGGTAGACAAAATAAAAGTAACAGCTACTTGGGATCAAGTGGGCGCACTAATGTAAAAGAGGTCAAAGGTCAAGCTTTGTGCCAATGTGACGCATATTTCCCTATGTGCAGCACAAAGTGGAACTTTCATTCATTCATTCATTCATATTTATTCAGTACTCACATAAAAAATATTACAGCACATATGATAAAAAAATATACATTATAAATACGTATACAGGATGTGGTCAATTGCATGAAATACCAGATATAGCAACGAAATATATGGATTATGGAGTAAACACCAGACGAGTACCAAGGATAGCCCAAAAAGCCTCAATAAAATTGAGGCTTATTTCCATTGGGGTCCTTAAAGAAAAAAGAAATGGGGAAACAAGCAGATCAGGCAACAGAACCAAATAAATAAATAAATAAATAACTCCCGAACCCAAAATATTGCACAAAATAAATAAATAACACCCAAATCCCATATTGCACATAAAATTACGACCAAAAGGAAAAAGATCAAACTCCATCAATACCTAATGAAAGAACTTTGCTCAGTTCTTATGGCTTGATCCATCAGATGTTTTTGACGGTTTTTTAAATTGGGTCAAATTGGTGATCTGTTTGATGGAATTTGGTAATGAATTCCAATGTTTGATGCCACTATAAAAAAGGTGTGACTAACATTACCGTGGTTTCTAGGAACAACAAAATTGTATGAGCTATCCCTGGTACCGTAGTTATGCAAAGATTTTGTACGAGTAAAATTGGCACTTAGATAGACCGGGGCTTTTTCATGGAAGATTTTAAAAACTTGATTCAGTTTCAACTGAATCACCCTATCATGAACAGACAACAAACCAATTTTGTTCCGCTCTGCCTGACCAATGTGTGCACGAGGTCCCAAATCCAAAATGAACCGCACAACTTTATTTTGCATGGTTTGCAGCCTGTTCTTAAAATGTTGTGAGAGAGAGGAATACCATGAAGAGCATGTATAATCATAATAACACATAATAAGGGCATTGCAAAGTATCTTACGAGTGGTTAAGTTTAAATTACCAGCTTGTCTATACAAGAACCTCAACCGTGCGCTAGCCTTTTTAATAATATCTTGGGCAATTGACTCCCCATTCAGTGTTTCATCAAGGGTCACCCCCAAATATTTTGCAACCTTCGAGGATGTTATTTTCTGACCACCACAAGAAACAGAAAATGAATTAACTTTCCCAAGTCTTTTTTTTGTACCAAATAGCATGCACTCAGTCTTTCCAAGGTGTAAAGGAAGTTTATTGTCTATAAGCCACTGTCTACATGAGTCAAGCTCTTTACCAAGTCTCTCTGCAATGTGCCCCGGATTTTTATCAGACACTAAAAGAGCGCTGTCATCAGCGTAGAGCAGAAGCTTGCAGTCGACACTGCTGGCCATGTCATTCACATAGCAAAGAAACAAAAGGGGACCAAGAATGCTGCCTTGCAGACCCGCAATAAAAATGTGCGCCAACATGATCCCATCTTATTTTTTGGATGATTGGCTACAGGAGCTTATGTATAACTGATTGCAAGTAAAATAAAAGCATGTGGGCGCACTAATTCAATAGAGGTCAAAGTTCATACTTTGTGCCAAATTGGCATTATTTTGCCTATGCAGCACAAAAGTGAAACTTTGACCGGCAATAAAGATGTGCGCCAACAAGATCCCAACTTACATTTTGGATTATTTTTTTAGAGAAAATTCTATTTTTTTTTGTATCACAACCCCCCTGCTTTGGGTACATAATAAGGGAGACTGGCTCTTAAATGTTTTGTTTTGGGATTAGGTCAAGTCACCATTTAATAAATGTAAATAAATATGAAATGAAAAGGTAAATTAATTAAGTAGGCCTAAGTAACGTAAATTATTTGATTAGATGTTACCCTAATCAATTATGCAGATTAAAATGAGCAACATACCAAACACAATATACTTCTATTATGATTGTACTATATGTATCCAGTCTCAGCCAGATAGTCCTGTTACTTGGCTAATTAACTTTGCTTTGTAATTTATCATCGTTAGCCTCGTTTTCAGTTTTCCGCTTCGCAAACTCCGGCCCAATTGGAGTTAGCAGAGCCAAACGCCGCCAACAGCAACGAAGTGGCCAATTACGATAAAGGTGCATTAAGCAGTATGCAGACTTTTTATTAGACGTAAAATATTGCATGTAACATATCTACGTTATTTAATCTATTGTCATTCTATTTCCAGTAATATCTGGTAGAAATATATTATCGATTTTACGTCATCAAACATTCGTTAGAACTTACACATTACTGGAAATGACCGATACAACAATGGTGGAAATGCACGAAAATGGCAAAATTCCATGTAAATAGGGCCTAAAATATTACAAAATGCTATGAAAATTTTAATTCAAATATTTATATGAATTTTTATGGATGATCTCAACCTGAAATGAACAGAAAAGTTTTAAAAATAAATTTCTTATTAATTTTTGGAGATTAGTCAACAGAACTGGCCAAAAAAATTAAATTTCCACGTTTGCTATTTTTGGCAATATCAAGATTTGTATAGAAAGAAAAACCTTGTTTTTGTCAAAATAAGACATATTTGACCATGCATTTTAAACAAACTAAAACCTTTACAGCCCAACAAACATGGTTTAATGAACTGGTAGTTTGTGTTCTATTACTGTTCCAAAAGGCAGCATTCTCCATTCTTTAATTCCCGAGAAAATATAAAAAATACAACAATACCACATTTCAGCCTCTTATTTCCCTTAACAAAAACGACTCAATTTCACCAGTGACTCTAGACCATTGATTTTATGCTAATGCTGTTACGTAATTATATGTGTGATATAATTTTTGCATGTGTTGTTTGAAAGACAAAGGTACAGTGTTTATGTAATCATTGAGAAATGCCGTGAAAACAATCCACATATAACGATACGAGTCAACTCTTAAAACATACTGACTGCCCCTCGTACATGGTGGAATATGCTAATTTCCAGACACCGGAGGTAAAATCGCGCGTTAGAAAAACGGCAATATTTTCGAACAGATGAGTGGATAAAATTGTCGCAAATATAAATATCAATCTATGAAAGTTTAACATTAAATAAATAAATAAAATAAATGTTGGTATTTATACAGCGCCTTTCACATGTGAACATGTACCAAAGCGCTTTACATTTATTCCGCCGTCGTTAGAATATGTCAGCTGCCTTTGGGCGGCGCTCAATGGACAGTATTCATAACAGCTCCCCATTTTACACCGGGGAGGAGAGAAGTAATCGAGATAAAGTGCCTTACTCAAGGGCACAACACAATGGCGTCGCCGGGGCTCGAACCCGCAACCTTCCGATTATGAGTCGTAGCCCGTTCCGCTCGGCCACCGTGCTCCCTTCCACAACTGTAAACGTAGATTTCAGTAGTGACTGTAGAAATTGAAAATTTACTAAAATGATCATATATTGAAATTTTAATATCATTTTTAAAATTTTAATTTAAGACAAGATAAAGTGTACTTTTTTCTACTGGTCTGAAATTATTGAGTCTGCAGCTTATTTTAAAACGAAAAATAACTGTTTCTTCGAAATGTTGATAATACATACGTACATTTCGTGTCATGTCTTCGCTAAGTGAACGGTTTTACGGGCTTAAAATTAAAAGGTCTCCATGCTCTATTGAATGGCAAGGTCATTGCCCAATTCGCATAGTGATAAGCAGGTGATAGGTATGAATGGTTGTGGAATCGAACTAGAGGCATGTCCATCTGTCATCGTAGAACTGTCCCCCAAATATGGCTGCCACTGGTTTATTGCATAGGGTATATGGACTTCTGCAACTTTTGAAATGCGACCCTTTCTATTGAAATGAAAAACTTTTTTGAACAAGATCGCAGAGCAACAAATAACGTGTCAAAATTCGCATTATGAAATGCTGCATTCAGTGAAATTATTAATTTGGTCAATACTCTTGATTTTTTTAATTATGGCGACTTTTTCAAGTGTAACGATACGTGAGCAGTGTATATGGGCAATTCCACGGTAACTCGTGCTTCTTTTTTGTGCGTCCTTTTACATACTTTGTGCTCCAGCTTTTTAAACTCATTTGGTTGGAATCTTTATTTATTGCATTTTAATACCCAACATTCAAGGCTAGATCATCATAGTATTGCTAAATGAATATATCAACTTTTGTACGTATAGGACAGCTGCGAAAAACGGTAACTCGTGCTACGAGCTGTGACACATTATGCTAAAAAATCGCTCATTTTTATTTTGATCGTGTCCTAAAACAAAAAAGCCTAATTGATTATATGATAAGTAACTGCTATGCTATGGTTTATCTTGGCATGCGCGTATTTTTGTTTGGGGGGCTTTGGGGCGCCAGCCCCCGGGTCAAAAGTAGGGGCGGCAAAAACGAAGGGCGGCAAAAACAGGGGCGGCAAAAACGAAGGAGGCGGCAAAACGAATTAGCAAAGAAAAGGTTGCTTTTGAAAAAAGGTTGCTTTTGATATGCTAGCGCCTAAATTTTTTTTTTTTTTTTTTTTTGCTCTTCACTTTTCAAACGACCGTGAAAAAATTGGGTCAACCTTTTCGGGCTGTTAAGGAAGGGGCGGCAAAATTGTTTTTTCTTTAGCTTCCCGGGGTTGGGGCGGCCACGGTACGCCACTGCTTGGTATAACTTAAAAAGATTTGTCCATAGTTTTACATTGACTGGCAACCAAAGATTTTAGTTTCCCCTCTAGATCTAGCCCAAGAACTAAGCAATAGATATACTGGAAATCCGTAGACTAGCTAACAGCCACAGTGATATTTCAAGTAATAATACTGAGATTTGGAATAATATGAAAGTTAAAAAAATACATAGATGCAATTTTATTTTTTGGAGTCATGTCCACTTTTGCTTGGAATTGCCGTACATAAATGTCACATTTCATAAAGGTAACGTCCCTAGAGTACCAACGTGAATTCTAAATGGTATTAATATGTGTGGATGGACTACATTATGCAGTTATCTCTACAGCAGAATTCACCACGACCTTTGCAGGACTTAAACCCCATTAAACCAAGATAAAGCTCATTGAAAACAGCTCAACTATATGAAATCAGGGATGTGTCTTATATTAATGGTTAAATCCATAAACATATGTTTCTGATTTACCTGTGCGATATCGTTATGTGCTGTGATGAAATGGGTATTTTAATTTCAGTTGGATGCACCATTACAAAGCAAACGCACAATAACAATACTTTGTTTCTGAAATGAGGACAATAGTCTGCATATTGTTATCCAGCCATGTTGACTGTACAACTCATGTCAAACTTGTCACAGCTATTGTGATCGCATGACACAAGTAAATGAGAAACATGTGGTTTTAGACTTAACACGGTTTGGAAAAAGTTTTTTCATTTTTTAGCTCCCTATCGGGCAGTCACAACTCCATATTTGGGAGGGCTCGACAACAATCTTCCCAAAATCGCATTTTAATCTTTTTTAGATGACCGTAGAGGGAATGAATTTAAGTTTATTTACAGCTTCTATGGCGAAAATTGATCAAACCGATCACACGATGGTACCCGTTCGAAGTTGGAGCTATCGAGTCAGCTGTTGAGCACAATTTGCCGTTGAAATTACACGTCCGACTGTTATGAAATTTTGGAAGACTCTCTTCGGAAAAAACAGCTCGACAACAGCTTTCCCTTGACATTTTTTACTTCAAATTGTAGTATGTTAAGGATGAGCATTATAATTCACATGTGAGCCTCTATGGCTAATATTGGGTGAAGGGTTTTCCCACCAGCCCACTAACTAGTCTATTGCCTATACCTGCAGTACAGTGAGTGAGCTAGAGGTCAATCATCTGTGTTTGCACTGAATAGGAAAACGGACAGTAACTGCATAATGCCCTGTACAAATTGTGATTTTATAGCCAAATATATAATAGCAACATTCATCATACTTATTATCATCATGAGGATCAATCTGCATGTTTATTCTATCTGGCTGTATAACACCACTGCCTTTATTCAGAGAGTAATCAGCTAACACTTCTCCCATCAGTGGTATGAGTTCCTCGTACTTCAGATATTTCTTGATGTCATTGTCGCTAAACCATCTTGGGGCCTCCATCTCTGCTACTGAAATATTTTACCTGTCAGAAAATTAAACCATCAAATAAACAATATTGAGGGACAAAGGATTAAGATTAAGTACTTCAGTTGTCTTCAGGGTAAAAGACACCCCAGACAACCCCTTCACACTCCTCGAACCCTTTGAACCTGAAATGCCGCTTGAACAATGCAGGCTTTGGTCAATGGAATGTACACAAATAACAACAACAAACGGCAAGCTTTACTTCCGGGTCTGTACAAAAGTGACACATGTTGTCACTATTAGATAAATAGATAGATAGATAAATAAATAAATAAATAAATAAATAAATAAATAAATAAATAAATAAATAAATAAATAAATAAATAAATAAATAAATAAATAAATAAATAAACAAATGTGGCAAATTTATAGAATTGTTGTAAACTCCACTTTGAAAACACAAGATAACCACCAACCCCACCACCACCACCACCACCAACAACAACAACAACAACAACAACAACAACAACAAATCAGAAGAAAACTAGAAAAAGATATATCTTATAATGATAAACACGATACCCAGCTCTAGATAGGTTTGCTGTAAACACGTACCAGCTCTAGATAGGTTTGCTGTAAACACGATACCCAGCTCTAGATAGGTTTGCTGTAAACACGTACCAGCTCTAGATAGGTTTGCTGTAAACACGTAGAAGTTAATAACGCTCGATGAACAGTCACGTTAAGTTTAAATATTGTTAACCCCTGTTAACTTGATACGGCGAGCATAATGAGTTTTATAAAAATAAAATTTGCATATGCAGGTGTTAATTTAATTTCTTTCAGGTGTGGATATTTAATTATTATATTATTAGTATTAGTATTAGTATTTATTTGAAAGTGCGGTGAAAATTTTGAATTGACATGCAGGTGTGATAGTGTACTTATATTTTCACAATGCATGCCGACTAGAAGGTCTTTGTACAGTTTGAAGGAAATTACTGTGATAATGATCAAAAGAACATGCAGGCTGTATCAAAATAATTAATACCCATCCCTTTCCAGTGATTTTGGACTACCACATCAAAATACAACGTACACGGTTGTTTGATAGCATGTAAAACTACGTCCTTTTTAAGAAAAGGTGAACACTGGTGGCGCTATTTATCTTAAATCGTGTTTCCATCTTAACAAGGCGCAGTCACTGGTTTAATGGCATAAAACATCGAAAAAGAGTAACAAATAACAACGAAATTTTCAAAAAAACTTTCTATCATGAAATGTCAGGAATAACTTAAATTATTTGTCTAAATTAAATTTAAAATATATGTAAATAGCGCCCTCAATTTGCACACAAATATACAGGTTATAGAATGAAAATACCACAAAAAACAAAAAACGAAAAGTTGCTGGAAAAGAAATGAAAATCTATGTTAAAAAGAGCTAGAAATATATGTGCATATTAGTGTGATAGTTGTTGGTATTGTCCAGGTCTAGAATTGAACATTATATAACGTTTTGTTGGAAAATTTAATAAATGATCACATCAAACAACCGTGCGTAAGAGCTACTTCTTTATAGATGAATGTTATAATAGGTCATGAAGATCCAATTTGGCATAGTGAAGAAGCAGGGTTGTTAATAAACACCATTAACTAATGGTACCAATCATTTTGATACATCCTGTATGATGATATAAATTAGCTTACAGTGATTCTTAAATATTTATGCCAGGTGGGGGAAGGGGTGGCGTGATGGGTAGGACAAACATACCGTTTGAAATTAATTGTTTTTCAGCGCTTCCCGAATATTATGATTATCAAAAGCTTATATTTCGGCAGATTAAGGACCACTATATCATGACTTTAGTTTCAAACTGGACTCCTAAATTTTATGTTATTGTTGATGAAATATGTGTAATGTGTAATATGTAAATCATTCTAAATGTGCAATATTTAATATTTATGTTTTGAGTTCACTTGTCTCGGTGGGTTGGAGGGTCACACCCCTCGGGTGATAGTGTTCACGCTCCTGGCTCCTCCTGGCTAGCCTACCGGGACAATCTTTTATAATTTTTATTTTATGACATGCTTTGTATGTGTATTTTTGATGTATTTTAGCCAGTTATGTAAATAAATAATAATAAATAAATAAAATGATACCTTTTGTTGGGGAAATTACTCACGTTGCATGAACCGCTGACCGCCATACAAAAGTGTCAATTTCAACGACCACCACACGTTTATATCAGTGATTTTGGATGATTTTGGAATTAATGTTCCAAACCCGGTTCCAAATAATTTTTCAGATCCTACGTCACACTAAACATGTGCGCATGCGTTCTTGATCGCATCAAATCAAACAATCATAACCAAAACGTCCACAACTTTTAACTCCAACTACGGCATCTAAAAGTACATTATTTATACTTCATAACTTGCAAGCATATCACAATGAAATATTAACAAGAACTCACCCGACTTAGATATTAGAATATAGTTTGGTTGGATATTAAAATAGACTTGAATCCGGAGGGTTGGCTATCTACACCTTATTCCAATGATTGTCTGCACGGGTAATACGAGAAATGAGATTGAGGCCAGTCTGAGTATTACAAAACTAATATTGGCAGGTGGTGAGCGTAATGCATTCTCTAAATTCCAGGTGGTGGTCGCCGTGCATTCTCTAAATTCAGTAAATTTCCATCGTCGACCGTGTAATTGAATGGGGTTATTTTGACATTTTAAAACGCTTGAAATCACAAACAAATAGGCCTATGCTAATAAATAATATAAATATAAGCTAAAACCGTTGGGGTTCGATAATGAACCCCACAAAACTAACCGAGTATATGGAAAATGCAATACGGCCGGGCGGTTTCACAAGTTGCCGGCTCTATCATGCCACTCGCCGCCTGCTAAATTCAGTAAATTTCCTTTGTCGGCCCATAATTGAATGGGATTATTTTGACATTATAAACGCTTAATATATCACAAACAAGTAGGCTCTGTTAATAAATAATATAAAAACAAGCTAAAACCGTCGGGGTTCGATAATGAACCCCACAAAACTAACCTTCAAATTAAATACAGTTTAAATTTGATCATTACTGGGTGAGAGTCGCTGTGACGGTTTCAAATTCGCAGTGTTGGTTAGGCTCCGATCACTCAGTGTGCAAATTGAATGGTGTGCTTCATAACTTGCAAGCATATCACTCAGTGTGCAAATTGTTATGTTATCCCTGGCTTCTGAATTTCAATTGCGTGTAATAGGAACCTTTCACTATCAAAGTCTTGCAAAAGTACTGCCTCAACTCCTCACGGTTGTTCGATGTATGTAGAATTGGCTTCATTATTATCTAAATGCAAACTATAGGTGGCGCTATTTATCCTAACTCATATTTCCTATTTGCGATGGGTAGGTAACCAATACTGCTATTAAAACATATTATGGCATACGTGAAACAAGCAACAAAGATATTTTATAAACATAATTATACATTATGCTATTGCGTCAAAAATAAATGGAATTATTTGTATTAAGGGGTACTACACCCATGTGGTAAATTGTGACTATTTTTGCATTTTTCTCAAAAAATTATAACACACTGGTAACAAAAGTTATGTATATTATTGGGGCAAGGAATCCAATTACTACACTGAAATGTCAGTGACTCAAGACAAGCGGTTCAGTATATATGATAGGAAACGAGGTACATCCTAGCGGTACCTTATTTCTTATCATAACAAACCGCTTGTCTTGGGTCACTGAAATTCCAGTGTAGTAATTGGATTCCTTGCCCCTATAATATACGTAACTTTGTTACCACTGTGTTTTTAGTTTTGAGAAAAATGCAAAAATAGACACCTAAATTTATCGAGGGTGTAGTACCCCTTAAAGCTTGAAAGTAACTATACATGCTAAATAGCACCACCAATCCTGTCATAAATTGATACATTAAAGTAAATAAAGCTTTAAGAAAAGCTGTGACAGAGAATGTTTTGTAATTAAAGTTGAAAATGACTCAAAAGCATCTGTATACATTACCATACATTAAAATATGGTTGCCATGACACTTTGTTTGAAAAACTAATAATAATCACATCAAACAATCGTGTCCTGTCTGACGCACTTGTCCTCAAAGTAAATAAATGGCTGGTTCAGGACGGGCAAATGCAAAATTGGTGATTGTATCGGTTTGCTCTTGAGTGTATGAAATGATAAATGTCCGGACCTTTTCCCCATTCAATTATGTTTGGCAAACCTTGTCTATGTTTTGTATGTGAGAGGAGGTGCAACAGCAACGCAGTTTGGGAGAGTTCATTTCCTATGATAATCCTATCAATGCCAAAAATTACCTCAACAGTTTTTTGTTTTTTTTGTCACAGGACATTTTGCATCCTGAATGGCTTCAGTTTTCAGTGTCACGTTTTGCTTCACACATCACATGACCTACCACATGACCTAGGAACTAAATTCCTTCAATATACTATTGTATTAAAGCACTTTGTTGGCTCATATCCCTGACTTTTCTAACCCTACTAAATACCTCTTTCACCTTATTGTGTTCTTCGCAAGTATGAATCAGAATGTCGTCAATATAATTAATAATAAAACAATACTACTACTACTACTACTACTACTACTACTACTACTACTACTACTACTACTACTACTACTACTACTACTACTACTACTACTACTACTACTACTAATAATAATAATAATAATAATAATAATAATAATAATAATAATAATAATAATAATATTTAGAAAGCAAAATAATACTTCTACGCACAATTTGGTACACTCACCGGAGCGCTTTCACCGGGTCAACCGGCGTCTTCAGCGGATGTTATTGCTCTGAAGATTGTTGTTGTTAGTGATGTAGTACTAGGACACATCAGTCAGGGGTCAGTCTGGGTCTTTCAGTTCTAATATGGATTGTTTCCAAGACCCTACGAGGGAAGTTCTTGAACTCCCTCTCTAACACTTTTACGTTCTCCCAGTCAATCTGGTGCCTTATGCTCTGATCGATGTGTTCCATGATCACTGCATTGGCCGCTTTGAAGTTATATTCTGTTAGACTCTTTTCGAGCTTGCGTCCAGACTCACCAATGTATAGGGAGTCACAGTCTTTGCAAGGGATGCTGTACACGACACCAGATTGGGTTTCTTGTTCAGTTTTGTCCTTTGGGGAGACAAGAGATCTGCATAAGGTATTCTGCGGAAGTTTTAAAGCTGTGCTAACACCTGCAGAGTTGAAAGCCCTGCACAGCCGTTCCGAAAGTCCTTCCACATAAGGCAAGGTAACAAAAATCCCTTCTTTTAATACTGCTGTCGTCGTCGCTGTCCTTATTTTGTTCTTTCTGTTATGGACGAGCCCTGAACAATGTCCAGTCTTGATAGCCGCTCTCGTGTAGCACCTCATTCACATGTCTTATCTCCTTAGATCTGTCGGCAGGATTAGTAACAACACTCAGTTTGTGTTCCAGCGGATGGTGTGAGCTAAAGTGCAAAATTAATACTGTCCCGTGGCTTACGGTATGCGGTATACTTGGATTTGCACCGGGGATTTGCACCGATCCGTCCTGTGTTCGAGAGATTCGCGTATCGAGGAAAGGGAGTTTGATATTAGGGTCCTGACTATTTATGTGATTCGCGAACTCTTCCACATGCGCTGATTTAATTACACAGAAGGTGTCATCCACATAACGATACCACGTACGCGGTAGGTGAGGAGCAGACGCCAGAGTAATATGTTCAAAGTGCGCCATGTTCGCATTCGCTGCCAACGGGCTACAATGGCTGCCCATCTTTTTGCTGGTAATTTTGGCCCCTAAACACAAAGTACATAGTATCAAGACAGAAGCTTAATAGTTGGATAACTTGATCAACACTAAGGTTTTCAGCATTGTCCAATTTCCAGCTTGTATATATCACTTTCAAGCAATCACATTCAGGGTATTCTTGACCGGGATAGATGTAAACAGCGCAGTGACATCCGCACGTACAACAAGATCCCTAACCTGATCAACAAAAGTCTTGAGTGTTCTTTATATGTTGCACTGTCTGGCCAAACAGTGCATCATATAAAGCTACTTAGGGGAATGAAATATAATAATATTGTCTGGAATATTAATAATAATAAATAATATTTCATTTATATAGCGCCTACATCTAGTAAAAATTAGTCCTAGTCGATTAGTAAAGAAAACAATAAATAAAAAAATAAAAACATTAAGAAATAGATTAGGACATAAAAAATAAATTACCAACAAGCAATACATGGCTCAAGAACAGTCCTGACAACAGAGACCCCACATCATCACATTTATTTTATAAATATTAAATAATATTAATATAATATTAAAGACAATGATGCGAAGTACAGAATACCAAGATCAGATAATTATCGAGACAATTTTGGGTATGTGGGGGTGTGTTTGAGTGGTATGGTGTGGTATGGTGGGTGGTAGGGTGTGTGTATGTGGGCGGGGGGGGGGGTGGGGTGGCGTTTTATTTGGTCAAAATGGCTGCTCAATGATGCCTGGGATACGGAAAGATAATTGTATCATGCATGTATATTTCCTTTTTTATTATAGTTTTACACGTGTTGAAATCTTCATATCAGCTGCATGTGTTTGGTGTAGTTGACAAGAGTTATGCAGTAGTTACACAAGTATCACACAAACACCATTGTTATTGTAGAAAGAAACTCCGAAGTACTTCATTGTGCCTGCCTCTTACTCATATTTAGACGTATATGATCAACAGCAAGAGCTAGAACTCCCATAGCTTGGACGGCACCTAAAAATGTGAAGCCAACATCGTAACTACCAGTTTGGTCGTATAACCAACCTGTAAAAGAAGAATTAAATAAGATGAGTAATAATATCAATATTCATGTTAATAGTTAAACTTTCTTTCTATTTGTATCTGACTGTCTTTAACAATGGGTTATAGGTATACTAATATATAATTTCAACTTGTCTGCAGTCGGAAAAGTTTAAATAAAGAGACATATGACATCGGATGTCATATGTCTCGTGTTAGGTTGGTTGACATCGGATGTCATATGTCTCGTGTTAGGTTGGTTGACATCGGATGTCATATGTCTCGTGTTAGGTTCGTTGACATCGGATGTCATATGTCTCGTGTTAGGTTGGTTGACATCGGATGTCATATGTCTCGTGTTAGGTTGGTTGACATCGGATGTCATATGTCTCGTGTTAGGTTGGTTGACATCGGATGTCATGTCTTGTGTTAGGTTGGTTGACATCGGATGTCATATGTCTCGTGTTAGGTTGGTTGACATCGGATGTCATATGTCTCGTGTTAGGTTGGTTGACATCGGATGTCATGTCTTGTGTTAGGTTGGTTGACATCGGATGTCATATGTCTCGTGTTAGGTTGGTTGACATCGGATGTCATATGTCTCGTGTTAGGTTGGTTGACATCGGATGTCATATGTCTCGTGTTAGGTTGGTTGACATCGGATGTCATATGTCTCGTGTTAGGTTGGTTGACATCGGATGTCATGTCTTGTGTTAGGTTGGTTGACATCGGATGTCATATGTCTCGTGTTAGGTTGGTTGACATCGGATGTCATGTCTCGTGTTAGGTTGGTTGACATCGGATGTCATATGTCTCGTGTTAGGTTGGTTGACATCGGATGTCATATGTCTCGTGTTAGGTTGGTTGACATCGGATGTCATATGTCTCGTGTTAAGTTGGTTGACATCGGATGTCATATGTCTCGTGTTAGGTTGGTTGACATCGGATGTCATATGTCTCGTGTTAGGTTGGTTGACATCGGATGTCATATGTCTCGTGTTAGGTTGGTTGACATCGGATGTCATATGTCTCGTGTTAGGTTCGTTGACATCGGATGTCATATGTCTCGTGTTAGGTTGGTTGACATCGGATGTCATATGTCTCGTGTTAGGTTGGTTGACATCGGATGTCATATGTCTCGTGTTAGGTTGGTTGACATCGGATGTCATATGTCTCGTGTTAGGTTGGTTGACATCGGATGTCATATGTCTCGTGTTAGGTTGGTTGACATCGGATGTCATGTCTCGTGTTAGGTTGGTTGACATCGGATGTCATATGTCTCGTGTTAGGTTGGTTGACATCGGATGTCATATGTCTCGTGTTAGGTTGGTTGACATCGGATGTCATATGTCTCGTGTTAGGTTGGTTGACATCGGATGTCATGTCTCGTGTTAGGTTGGTTGACATCGGATGTCATATGTCTCGTGTTAGGTTGTTTGACATCGGATGTCATATGTCTCGTGTTAGGTTGGTTGACATCGGATGTCATCACAGGGGTTGATGTACATAGACCGCTTGATCACTTGTTCAAAAAAGTTCAAAAAAAGATAACTAAGTCGAAGCCAACCAATTTGCATGTACTATATGAACGATAATTGTACAAGGATTACTTGGCGACTTCAAAATTTGAAGAAAAAATTCGCCTTCGACTTAAAAATCCGGTAAAACTTGAAAATTTATGCAAATTCAGCCCAAAATCCAAGATGGCGGCCGTAAAGTGAAAATTGTCAGAAGAAGAAAACTAAATCGAAGCCAAGCCATTAACATGTCTCACATGATAGGTAATTGCATACAGATTAATTGGGGACTTTAAAAAATGAAGAAAAAATTGGTCTTTGGTTTCAAAATGCACAAAATGGCAAAAATCCAAAATGGCGGATATACGAACAAATGATCAGGGCCAACACCTGTGTCATATGTCTCGTGTTAGGTTGGTTGACATCGGATGTCATATGTCTCGTGTTAGGTTGGTTGACATCGGATGTCATATGTCTCGTGTTAGGTTGGTTGACATCGGATGTCATATGTCTCGTGTTAGGTTGGTTGACATCGGATGTCATATGCCTCGTGTTAGGTTGGTTGACATCGGATGTCATATGTCTCGTGTTAGGTTGGTTGACATCGGATGTCATATGTCTCGTGTTAGGTTGGTTGACATCGGATGTCATATGTCTCGTGTTAGGCTGGTTGACATCGGATGTCATATGTCTCGTGTTAGGCTGGTTGACATCGGATGTCATATGTCTCGTGTTAGGTTGGTTGACATCGGATGTCATATGTCTCGTGTTAGGTTGGTTGACATCGGATGTCATATGTCTCGTGTTAGGTTGGTTGACATCGGATGTCATGTCTCGTGTTAGGTTGGTTGACATCGGATGTCATGTCTCGTGTTAGGTTGGTTGACATCGGATGTCATATGTCTCGTGTTAGGTTGGTTGACATCGGATGTCATGTCTCGTGTTAGGTTGGTTGACATCGGATGTCATATGTCTCGTGTTAGGTTGGTTGACATCGGATGTAATATGTCTCGTGTTAGGTTGGTTGACATCGGATGTCATATGTCTCGTGTTAGGTTGGTTGACATCGGATGTCATATGTCTCGTGTTAGGTTGGTTGACATCGGATGTCATATGTCTCGTGTTAGGTTGGTTGACATCGGATGTCATATGTCTCGTGTTAGGTTGGTTGACATCGGATGTCATATGTCTCGTGTTAGGTTGGTTGACATCGGATGTCATATGTCTCGTGTTAGGTTGGTTGACATCGGATGTCATATGTCTCGTGTTAGGTTGGTTGACATCGGATGTCATATGTCTCGTGTTAGGTTGGTTGACATCGGATGTCATATGTCTCGTGTTAGGTTGGTTGACATCGGATGTCATATGTCTCGTGTTAGGTTGGTTGACATCGGATGTCATATGTCTCGTGTTAGGTTGGTTGACATCGGATGTCATATGTCTCGTGTTAGGTTGGTTGACATCGGATGTCATGTCTCGTGTTAGGTTGGTTGACATCGGATGTCATATGTCTCGTGTTAGGTTGTTTGACATCGGATGTCATATGTCTCGTGTTAGGTTGTTTGACATCGGATGTCATATGTCTCGTGTTAGGTTGGTTGACATCGGATGTCATATGTCTCGTGTTAGGTTGGTTGACATCGGATGTCATATGTCTCGTGTTAGGTTGGTTGACATCGGATGTCATATGTCTCGTGTTAGGTTGGTTGACATCGGATGTCATGTCTCGTGTTATGTTGGTTGACATCGGATGTCATATGTCTCGTGTTAGGTTGGTTGACATCGGATGTCATATGCCTCGTGTTAGGTTGGTTGACATCGGATGTCATATGCCTCGTGTTAGGTTGGTTGACATCGGATGTCATATGTCTCGTGTTAGGTTGGTTGACATCGGATGTCATATGTCTCGTGTTAGGTTGGTTGACATCGGATGTCATATGTCTCGTGTTAGGTTGGTTGACATCGGATGTCATATGTCTCGTGTTAGGTTGGTTGACATCGGATGTCATATGTCTCGTGCTAGGTTGGTTGACATCGGATGTCATATGTCTCGTGTTAGGTTGGTTGACATCGGATGTCATATGTCTCGTGTTAGGTTGGTTGACATCGGATGTCATATGTCTCGTGTTAGGTTGGTTGACATCGGATGTCATATGTCTCGTGTTAGGTTGGTTGACATCGGATGTCATATGTCTCGTGTTAGGTTGGTTGACATCGGATGTCATATGTCTCGTGTTAGGTTGGTTGACATCGGATGTCATATGTCTCGTGTTAAGTTGGTTGACATCGGATGTCATATGTCTCGTGTTAGGTTGGTTGACATCGGATGTCATATGTCTCGTGTTAGGTTGGTTGACATCGGATGTCATATGTCTCGTGTTAGGTTGGTTGACATCGGATGTCATATGTCTCGTGTTAGGTTGGTTGACATCGGATGTCATATGTCTCGTGTTAGGTTCGTTGACATCGGATGTCATATGTCTCGTGTTAGGTTGGTTGACATCGGATGTCATATGTCTCGTGTTAGGTTGGTTGACATCGGATGTCATATGTCTCGTGTTAGGTTGGTTGACATCGGATGTCATATGTCTCGTGTTAGGTTGGTTGACATCGGATGTCATATGTCTCGTGTTAGGTTGGTTGACATCGGATGTCATGTCTCGTGTTAGGTTGGTTGACATCGGATGTCATATGTCTCGTGTTAGGTTGGTTGACATCGGATGTCATATGTCTCGTGTTAGGTTGGTTGACATCGGATGTCATATGTCTCGTGTTAGGTTGGTTGACATCGGATGTCATGTCTCGTGTTAGGTTGGTTGACATCGGATGTCATATGTCTCGTGTTAGGTTGTTTGACATCGGATGTCATATGTCTCGTGTTAGGTTGGTTGACATCGGATGTCATATGTCTCGTGTTAGGTTGGTTGACATCGGATGTCATATGTCTCGTGTTAGGTTGGTTGACATCGGATGTCATATGTCTCGTGTTAGGTTGGTTGACATCGGATGTCATATGTCTCGTGTTAGGTTGGATTGACATCGGAGGTTGGTTGACATATGCCTCGTGTTAGGTTGGTTGACATCGGATGTCATATGTCTCGTGTTAGGTTGGTTGACATCGGATGTCATATGTCTCGTGTTAGGCTGGTTGACATCGGATGTCATATGTCTCGTGTTAGGCTGGTTGACATCGGATGTCATATGTCTCGTGTTAGGTTGGTTGACATCGGATGTCATATGTCTCGTGTTAGGTTGGTTGACATCGGATGTCATATGTCTCGTGTTAGGTTGGTTGACATCGGATGTCATGTCTCGTGTTAGGTTGGTTGACATCGGATGTCATGTCTCGTGTTAGGTTGGTTGACATCGGATGTCATATGTCTCGTGTTAGGTTGGTTGACATCGGATGTCATGTCTCGTGTTAGGTTGGTTGACATCGGATGTCATATGTCTCGTGTTAGGTTGGTTGACATCGGATGTAATATGTCTCGTGTTAGGTTGGTTGACATCGGATGTCATATGTCTCGTGTTAGGTTGGTTGACATCGGATGTCATATGTCTCGTGTTAGGTTGGTTGACATCGGATGTCATATGTCTCGTGTTAGGTTGGTTGACATCGGATGTCATATGTCTCGTGTTAGGTTGGTTGACATCGGATGTCATATGTCTCGTGTTAGGTTGGTTGACATCGGATGTCATATGTCTCGTGTTAGGTTGGTTGACATCGGATGTCATATGTCTCGTGTTAGGTTGGTTGACATCGGATGTCATATGTCTCGTGTTAGGTTGGTTGACATCGGATGTCATATGTCTCGTGTTAGGTTGGTTGACATCGGATGTCATATGTCTCGTGTTAGGTTGGTTGACATCGGATGTCATATGTCTCGTGTTAGGTTGGTTGACATCGGATGTCATGTCTCGTGTTAGGTTGGTTGACATCGGATGTCATATGTCTCGTGTTAGGTTGTTTGACATCGGATGTCATATGTCTCGTGTTAGGTTGTTTGACATCGGATGTCATATGTCTCGTGTTAGGTTGGTTGACATCGGATGTCATATGTCTCGTGTTAGGTTGGTTGACATCGGATGTCATATGTCTCGTGTTAGGTTGGTTGACATCGGATGTCATATGTCTCGTGTTAGGTTGGTTGACATCGGATGTCATGTCTCGTGTTATGTTGGTTGACATCGGATGTCATATGTCTCGTGTTAGGTTGGTTGACATCGGATGTCATATGCCTCGTGTTAGGTTGGTTGACATCGGATGTCATATGCCTCGTGTTAGGTTGGTTGACATCGGATGTCATATGTCTCGTGTTAGGTTGGTTGACATCGGATGTCATATGTCTCGTGTTAGGTTGGTTGACATCGGATGTCATATGTCTCGTGTTAGGTTGGTTGACATCGGATGTCATATGTCTCGTGTTAGGTTGGTTGACATCGGATGTCATATGTCTCGTGCTAGGTTGGTTGACATCGGATGTCATATGTCTCGTGTTAGGTTGGTTGACATCGGATGTCATATGTCTCGTGTTAGGTTGGTTGACATCGGATGTCATATGTCTCGTGTTAGGTTGGTTGACATCGGATGTCATATGTCTCGTGTTAGGTTGGTTGACATCGGATGTCATATGTCTCGTGTTAGGTTGGTTGACATCGGATGTCATATGTCTCGTGTTAGGTTGGTTGACATCGGATGTCATATGTCTCGTGTTAAGTTGGTTGACATCGGATGTCATATGTCTCGTGTTAGGTTGGTTGACATCGGATGTCATATGTCTCGTGTTAGGTTGGTTGACATCGGATGTCATATGTCTCGTGTTAGGTTGGTTGACATCGGATGTCATATGTCTCGTGTTAGGTTCGTTGACATCGGATGTCATATGTCTCGTGTTAGGTTGGTTGACATCGGATGTCATATGTCTCGTGTTAGGTTGGTTGACATCGGATGTCATATGTCTCGTGTTAGGTTGGTTGACATCGGATGTCATGTCTCGTGTTAGGTTGGTTGACATCGGATGTCATATGCCTCGTGTTAGGTTGGTTGACATCGGATGTCATATGTCTCGTGTTAGGTTGGTTGACATCGGATGTCATGTCTCGTGTTAGGTTGGTTGACATCGGATGTCATATGCCTCGTGTTAGGTTGGTTGACATCGGATGTCATATGTCTCGTGTTAGGTTGGTTGACATCGGATGTCATATGTCTCGTGTTAGGTTGGTTGACATCGGATGTCATATGTCTCGTGTTAGGTTGGTTGACATCGGATGTCATATGTCTCGTGTTAGGTTGGTTGACATCGGATGTCATATGTCTCGTGTTAGGTTGGTTGACATCGGATGTCATATGTCTCGTGTTAGGTTGGTTTCCTGGGGTCCATCCTTCATCTGAGTTCTTCAAAAAGTATAATTTAAGTTATAGATCGTTGCAAGTTCTTTGAAATCTCGTGGGCTTCCTGTGTAAAAAGAGAGTAATTCTTTATTATTGAAAAATATTAAACTTTTGTGTGCTGTTTGGCTTGAATAGGAGGTAAGTGCAACTTTCGAAATCCGACTTGAAGCCACTCAAGCGCCCATAAATCAACCAAATGTTATCGTAGAGCAATAAATGAGGTATCAAAATGCGCAGGAGAAAGCTGCGCTTTATACATTAAATAAGTTTTTGCTATAATATTTCAGTTCCCGATATATCTGAGCATCTATAATCGTTTCGATACTTTCGATACTTTCTGGGTTGAGTTTAGATAATATTGCGAGCACAGCGAGCAGGAAAATTTGCATATTTAAACTGTTTTCCTAAGCCTTTTAAGAGCGTTTTATGTAAAAGGCGCCCAATAGATGTGTGCCAAAAATCTTGAATCCCCAATTTAACCCTCCCAGGGCTCATAATTATTGCACAGCCCCTTATTGATTTCATTAATGAAAGAAATTATGAACACTTTTGTCATTCATTTTTTGTTTGAAATATCTTATTTTTTGATTTCTCAAACTATGCGGTAAAATTTCCCCTAAAGCAAAATGCGCACGTCCAACGGGAATAAAACTTTTTAGCCTATAATGAAAGACAAAGATAAAGAGAATTTATCGCGTCTGACGTCACCTGTCAATCAAACTCGAACACGGTTTGTTTACAAGTGTCGTGATGATGACTTGCTGAACGCGGATTTATAACCGGGCGCCTTATTGTTAATTTTGCACCTTTCGACATGCAAACCATCTCAAAAGTTAGGTCTTTATAGTAGGAAACTTTCTTTGGGGAAGGCACCATGTCCACAATGCCTAGAAAAGCTGCTTTTTGCCTTGTAAAAGTACGTAATTTTGAGATGGTTTGCTGCTATTCCTTTTCTCCGATCAGCACCAAATAGATCGGTCTTCCTTTTACGCGCTGATTAACCTGTGTGAACCAATCAAGGATCGTAAATGACAGTGACATCAGACGCGATAAATTCTTTTTATCCTTATCTTTAATTATAAGATGTGTACAAGTTATTCGTTAGATTTATAGTAGAGCTGCTAAGCTCCCAAACTGGGAACCATCATGCAGTTCTTAGTAGAAGCATGAGATTTCCACACATGATGTACAAGGTCCAATGTTGATTTTAAGACGTAGAGCCATTTTGGATTTGACCTCTGGTAACCGCTAGAGGTCACAATGTCAGAGGTCATTGGGTGGCAGATAGGTCACTGTTGATCTTGGACTTCCATACCTTTGACTTCCAGACGAGCAATTTGACACAATATTTGGGTTTTTTATTAGATAACTAGTAGGAAACTCCGTAACGGTAGGTTGCAGATAATTTAGTATATCTGTCAACAAAATCGGAGCATTTTAAATTTTTTACACCTGTATGACCTTTCGTGACCTAGTACTTTATGCGTGGAAATTCTCATGCTTCCACTAAAAAGTGTACAATATTTTAGCTTAGCAGCTGTACTTATGCTAAACATAATTTTTGTAACGGGACCTGGGGTGGGGCGGGGGCAAGTTGTCCCTGACTTCAAATACCGGGACAAAATTAACCAACATTTGTGATACGTATCTGATCTCCGGTACCATTCTGCATGCATTTAGACTTGCTTTACCATTGTTTACGTCACAACTAGCTTCATTTTAGCATCCAAACTGCAAGTGCTAGCGCATTTCGTGTGCAGCATTTTCCCAGTAATGTTGGTAGCCCCGGGGTTGGTAGCATGTCACTGGGTTGATTTTGCATTTTTCAGTTTATACAGATTATTATTTGCTTCCAAATATAACATGAATTATGTATTTACTCTTTTGTGCTTACCTGAGTAAGATATGGTGATTATTTCACTCCTACTGTAAGAGTTTGACGACCTCGGGTGCTTTTATTAACGCAAGTATTGCCGCAGTAAGTTCCGCTATGGCTAGTGATATAAATGCAGTATTGAAACCATGGGTGATATCGTAGATCAAACCTAGATAAACCAAACATAGGTATAAAATAATTCCCCTGTCAAACTTTCGTGCCACTTGCCGCTGGGCAAACGACATGACGTACGTATCAGCCAATGGCAAGCCTTGTTTGTGTCTGTTTGTCTGCATTTTGTGACACTTTTGACCACATTGGCGCAAGGGAATTTTAACATGGTTTACAAAAGTAGCTGTCATTTTCTTATTAATGGTCACAGGTCAGTGGTTTTTCAACTGTGAGACGTCAAGATGTTGGTTTGACAGCATAAAACGTCTAATTTTTTAAGTTACAAGCATTTTTCATGAAGGCTTATCATGATTTATATCATTAATATAGTCAGTTTAAAGTATCTCAATATATTGATTGTTGTTGTTGATGTGGTTATCATCTTGAATTGACCTGTACCCTAAATTATCACTGGCAACTCTAAAATGCAACGCTCATTCTAATTCGAACTCTAAACTGTAACTCTAACTCTAAAGTGCAAGTCTAACTCTAAAGTGCAAACTCTAACTCTAAAGTGCAACTCTAACTCTAAATCGAACTCTAAAATGCAACTCTAACTCTAAATCGAACTCTAAAATGTAACTCTAACTCTAAAGTGCAACTCGAACTCTAACTCGAACTCTAAAATGCAACTCTAACTCTAACTCCAACTCCAACTCGAACTCATAAAAAGTAAACACTCGCGGCATGGCAGTTAAATCCAGCATACACATAAATACGCTCTCCTTTTGTAACTTAGTTACATTTTTGATGTAGACGGGTTCTACACTGGGCTATTACAGTTGAAATCAATACACCCCTATATGACGGCATGACTTTAATCTTCCACACAGGGAGTGTGAATTTCAAATGGAGTCGCCCATTCAGGGTTGTCTGCTCCAAAATGGGCTATTCCAGTTGAAATCAGTACACACCTTATGAACGACATGACCTTCATCTCCCACACAGGGAGTGTGAATTTCACATGGAGTCATCCATTCAGGGTTGTCTGCTCCAAAATGGGCTATTTCAGTTGAAATCCATATACCCCCTATGAACGACATGACCTTAATCTTCCACACCGGGAGTGTGAATTTCAAATGGAGTCACCCATTCAGTGTCGTCTGCTCCAAAATAGGCTATTCCAATTGAAATCAATACACACCCTATGAACGACATGACCGTAATCTTCCACACAGGGAGTGTGAATTTCAAATGGAGTCACCCATTCAGGGTTGTCTGCTCCAAAATGGGATATTTCAGTTGAAATCCATTCACTCCTATATGACGGCATGACCTTAATCTTCCACACAGGGAGTGTGAATTTCACATGGAGTCACCCATTCAGGGTTGTCTGCTCCATGGGCTATTCCAGTGTGGAAATCAGTACACACCCTATGAACGACATGACCTTCATCTCCCACACAGGGAGTGTGAATTTCACATGGAGTCACCCATTCAGGGTTGTCTGCTCCAAAATGGGCTATTCCAGTTGAAATCATTACACACCCTATGAACGACATGACCTTAATCTTCCACACAGGGAGTGTGAATTTCAAATGGAGCCACCCATTCAGGGTTGTCTGCTCCAAAATGGGCTATTTCAGTTGAAATCCATTCACCCCCTATGAACGGCATGACCTTAATATTCTATTCCACACATGGAGTGCGAATTTCAAACAGGGTTATCCATTTGAAATCTACACCCCCTGTGTGGGTGATTATAAGGATATGTCTTTCAATTTTAGTTTGTATCTCAACTAGAATATCCATGCCCCATTTGTGGTATTTTATTAAACCAAATGACTGTGCAGACTATATCGAGAAATAACGCGAATTCAGAGTTTCATCGCAAATATAGCAATATGCCGCAGCCATTTCCCACAAATCTTTGAAATATTTTCGTTTTTTATTTTGAAAAGGGATTGTTAGGGAAACACTTAATATTGAGTGCTACTGACTTATGTTTTGAAAACAAAAATTTACAGACTGCGTGAGAGTGTACTCACTCAGTTAAAATATCAAACATATTTTTTACAGAATCAACCAAAATGTTCATTAATATTCATCGGAGATTAAAGCCCAGGTGCTCGTTGTTGAAGTGTAATAAATCATAGCTTTAAAACGATTAGTTCTAAGTCAGTGAGGAAGTGAGGTATATTAAACAATCGATCAAATCTATCATAATAAATTACAATCAAATATTATGGCATATATAAGCTTAATGAGTGCTCATATGCTATACCACATTAACTTAATGGGTGCATTCACACATTTTAGAAAGGTTGTTATAATCCATACGCCTTGCGCCTTACAGCCGTATGTGTCATTTATTCGTTTGAACACTCGTCTAATATCACACCATACCGCGTGAGACTGTACACCGATCTCTAACCACCTATGCCTACTTTTGACGTTAATTAAACAGAGATAACATGCCCTAAAATTTATTGAATTCCAGTGCGACCAGTATCCTATTGGGCATATTGGCCAGTTTTCCAGTTAAAGGGGCATTTCGTGATCCACAGCCTCATCCCCCCACTTTACTAAAAAAAAAAGTTGAGATTTTTATATCACTGGAAACCTCTGGCTACATAATGTTTATGTACAAAATATTACTTGCAGATTAATTCGTTTAGCAAAGATATCGTGAAATTTGAATTTCGTTCTGGTGCACCAGAACGAAATTACAACGCATTGTCTATGGAGCAGTGTAATACACATAATCATGCATAACTCGCGAACGCAAAATCGGAATCAACTGAAATTTTGGGAATAGGTTTTTTCTTGGATATCTAATGAAAATGACATAAATAGAGGATGCTAGGATCACGAAATACTCCTTTAAGTGGGTTAGTAAAAGTAGCCAAATAGCTATTAACACTCAGCAGCGTTGCTATCTATGCAGCCTTTCCGCCCAAAATCAGAAAGTGCAAGCTATA